>NC_090930.1:266551648-267184591 GCF_040938575.1 Ambystoma mexicanum
ACACAGACATTGCCGTGTGGCCACAAACAACACCACCATAGCAATGATCAACCAAAGAAGTATGACATGCAGCCAGCGGCATTGGACTTGCACAAGGGCACCTGCAGACACAAACACAATCATTAACATTCATATGTGACAGCTTGACCTGCAAGCAAGCAACATGTACCGCCACACATATCTGTGAATCAATTTCTCCTGTTGTGGGGCCCGGTATACATATATTGCATGTACACACGTACACATGTGCTCCAAATGCAGTGGGATGGAATGACACATCCCTGTCCCGGAGATGTCATTGCAACAACTTGCCATTCACAGACATCCATGCACATGTGTCAATCTCAGCAGATCAGCATGGATGCACTTGCAGGTGTGCCACACATGGAAGTTTCAATCATGTATGTCCCTCACATGCCCACAACATAGCATGCCCGCATCCGTACTGTACCTGCACTTGGTCCATGATCTCACACAGCATGTACCAGAGTCCAACAAGTCACTGAGGATAAATTCAGCCAATGCCCATGCATATGCCAGTATACAATGTCTGATGCCACATATGCCAGCATTGGCATGAGGCAGCAATCTGCTATGTCTCACACGTGCACACAAGCTGCATACAGAATGGGGCATCTGCAAACATGCATGCCACACATACACTGGCGAGCATTGCTCCACATGGGTACTCACCAGCAGCTTCCAGACAACTTCTCCATGCACAGATCTGGGTGTGAAGGTCCGACTAGAGCCTCTCAAGGACAAGCAACTCTACCTGGGAGAACCAGTGGCAGCCTGCACGATACACCTCCACTGTGGGCTCTTTGGCAAGGGCTGCCACCACCTTGGATTGGCTATGGGCCTTGAAGTCATCCCAACATTTCGGGACTGTCTTCATTGGACGGTATGCCTACCCCACGCATTGATGGCAGCCATGATCTTCCCAGTTCTGTTGTCTTGCGTTGATGCCCAGCAGAGTTGTTGGTTTGAAGAGGGCATCATAGGCTTCCAGGACCCTATCCACCAGGATGCCAACTTCGGTAGAGGTGAAGTTAGCAGCCCTCTGATTCGTTGTTGGGGTGCTGCACGCTTCGGAAGATGTCGATAGTCCCAACAGTGCACCACCGAGGCAGGTATGGCTTTGCTGGGTCCTGGGTAGGTGGTGTTGGCAGTGAAAGGGGGAAGTCCCAAATACAGAAGAGGTTGTCACATGCCCAACACAGGAGTACAGTCAAAGATAGGACAGCTAAATGTCCGGGAATGAATCCTTGTCCGCAGGAGCTGCTGAGCCCCACAGTCCCCCATAGATGTGTAGTCAACTACTGAATGAACCAGCAGACATCTCAACAACTCAAGGGGAAAGGGGAAGTGGAGAAAATAAGAAAAGACACATGTCATACTCTTCAATAATCTGAGCACCTGCAGAAGATAGAAAGAAGAAATGTTATTCCCTTTCAAACTCATTTCCCCCACTAATTCTTACCCTGATGGAAAGTAGTATACCTGCTTTGCCTCGCTGTAGAGTTGGAAGGCCTGATGAGATGCTTCCACAACTTGACTTTTAATTCAGATCATTCTCTCAGAAGAACTTTCAGTGTAACTGAAATCACTGAAGGATATTGTTTTGGAACTTCAATAGGAGTGAAGTTTATTAAATGTAAGAGATAATTCTGGAAGCATTCCCTTGTCTGGAAAATTGTATTCCCTAGATGAAAGAGTGTCTCCATAAAGGAAGTTAAAGAGCAAGCACCTTTTAAGTTCAGAATGTCTTGCACCCAAATGTTCTCTCCCCATGTAAACTGAGTTCACTGCTTTCAACTGTGGCACCAAACATTCCTCATTACATTTCTCTATATTACTCAAGAAAAGTTGTTTCAGATTCATATTAGATGGAGGATTAAATGTCTCCAGTTGCACTCTCAGAAATCTGTATGCAGTCTTTTTCACAAACACTTTAGAATTAACATTTACACTGCTGATGAGAGAACTGTAGATTTAATTTACTTCATCTCGCCTGAGTGGCGTGTCGTATGTATTTGAAGGGCAGCTGAATTTGACTTCCTCTTGTGCTGCTATGACCTACCAACACTTTTGCTTTGCTTGAACCTTGGAGACTTTTCTCCTTTCTGCGAACGTTCAGAGAAGGACACTAATCCTTTCTCTCATGCGCGTGAATTGCTTTCACACTACCCTATGGGCATGAGTAAACTCAGCAACTACTCACACGTTGCTGCACATGCTCTCCAAAAGGCCACTGCCTCCGAAATCCTGCGTGCGCCGGCTGAAAACAGGTACCTCAGCTCACTGTGCGCGAATTCACACAGACAGTTGCTAAATTCGTGTGCCCGCGGCACTGCTACGAATCAGGAAGCACTCGATGTGCATACAATTTATTCAAGCAGCGCCGATGAGTTCTAAAAGCGACTCACTACAGCACTGATTTCAATCCCTACTGAGCATGTTGGGCACTCTTTCCTAAGAATGGAAAGAGCTTACGCAGGACGAATTGACTTCACATAGTCTCAGAGTCTTTAAAACATAAGAACGATATTCAATCCTTAACTTGCTGAAGACAGATTAAAGTTAACAAACTAATTACCTAACCTAAATGCCTGACTTAATAATTATCATCCACAAATCATTCCTTTCCAGAACTGATTCAAACTTGTATGTGAAGAGTAAACAAAGTCTTTCAGTAACTAGAGCGCAGCGCTCCCACCAGGATTTCTGCTTGTCTTGTCCCACGCTACTTTTCCTCAAGATCCTGAACTCTCACCAAGCTGTGCCAGTTGCTTAATATACTTACCTAGTCCTTAATTCAAGAGAAAATAAAAATAGGACCTCCCTGTTTAAAATTGGACAATGAAAGGCAGTTTAGAATCCTGCAACTACTCCCTTGTCTCCTTGTCACCCAATCATGTTGCAGCTCCTTCAGGACCAATCAGTTCCCAGGTTCATCCCCACCATGCTGGATTGGGACACTCTCCCTCTGTTATAAAGATAGTTAAGGATTAAGCAGAACGAAATACAATAAAAATAGAATGTAAAATAAGAAATCATAAGAAATCAAACAGAACAGGGAAAGCAACCCAGGGAAAACCTGAAACTAACACTCTGAGACAGTGCTGGTTGCAAGCAGGCCCTCACACTCAAGCAGGCAGCAGCAGATAAGGAGTGAGTGAGGCAAAGCAGGGCCGGAGGAGGCAAAATCAGCAGTTTGTTTGCAGGAGGAACTCTGGTGTGTGTCTCTCATACGTAGCAGCCAAAAACAGAGTAAAGGCCCTTAACATGTAAGTTACGTCCTATGCGCCTACGCAGCTCACGGCAATGACGGTGTAATATAAGGCATGTGACACACATCACTCGTTGTACAAATGAAGGTACGAGATGGATGAGTATCCCATACAGGTATTTGGGGGTGATACGCAAGCTGTGTCCTTCAGGTAAGACCTACTGTATTTTTATTTTTGGGGCTTGCCTCAACACATATGTGCATGTATTTTTCTCTATTTTGAGGCCTACGGTGTGTCGCATACACACATTTCAAGTGCAGGAGTGCCTCTGCGTATTGGGTACTGCTTTTTTCACCTTTAGGAAGCTTTACAGAGTATCGCAAATGTAATTTTTGAGTTATGGGGTGCCTCTGCATATCGTGTATGCATATTTTTGCTTTTGGAGTACATTGGAGCCTTGCTGGACCCCACATCTACGTCGCACATCACGTTGACTGTTCCCTTCCTCATATTGCCCAAAACAATATCTTGGTATGCTTTCCATTCCTCTTTACATCTGAAACATGAGTGAAAAGGCCCCAAGAGGGAAAATGGAGTAGGCGGGGTCGGGACATGGTGAGGACACATCTGCCCCAGCCCCAGCCCCATGTGGACGTGGTGGGTCTCAGCCCAGAGCTGCCCTGGCACCTGGACGCCAATGTGGCTGCAGCCAGACAGGTGAAGCAGCAACACCTAGGGACACTAGGGCCAAGAAGGGATGCCCTGCAGAGCAGGAAGAGGTTCCAACCCAAAACACGGCACAGGAAACAGGTCAGCAGAGGAAGAGGCTCTTCACTGATGAGGAGCTTATGATCCTTGTTGACTACCCGTAAGCAGGGAGCACATTTACAACCACACAACGATTGGTGCATTGGCAGTGTGTCACTGACTTCATCAACGACTTAAGTGTGGAGAGCTGTAATGTTGAACAGGTCCAGAAGCAGTGGAAAGATCTCATGCGGATGACCAAGCATAAGCTCAGTGCCAACCTGGCCTCTGCAGTGGCCACTGGAGGGGGGCCAGCAGAAGAGGAGAAGCTGACTCCAATTGAAGAGGCCACGAGTCAACTCATCAGCATTGAGCAGGTGCAAGGCGTGGATGGCATGGGAAGCATGGAGACCCATAAAGACACATCTGGTGAGTGGCATTTGTGTGCATTGTATATGTGGACAATCACAGTTGACCTAACTATATAGTGTGTGACTTTTCACATCACTCTCTGCTGGCCCACATAGCCGTACCAGTACTTGCATGCAGGGTTTGCATGTCCGACACATGTGCAAATTGTAATACCCCATTAGGTGCACCCCTGACATGCACACATCACCCACAGGGCACACCTCTGTGTCATGCCAAACAATGGGTGTCATGCCAAACAATGGCACATCCACATGTATTGCTAATTGCCACAGTTTTGTTGTCTGTCTCATTGTATTGTAAATCAAGTACATTTGACATACTCAAACACACACATCATTTGCAGAAGAGTTTAATGTTTGTATTGTCACCTGCTCTTCCGGGATGCCTTGTCAAGATGCATATCTGAACTTCCTGACATGACACTGCACGGTGTGACCAGCTTGCCAGGGAATCAGTCCCCATAACAACTGTCCGACTTAGCAGGCCTTGTGAATATGCAACTTGACTTGTGCAATGCAAGCGGCAACACTAGACATAACATGGTGAATGATAGCTTATGGTGGGTCTTACTGGCAAGGTGGGCAGTCAGGTATACTCCAGTGGAAATGACTGTAGGCACCCCGTGCAAATGTTTAGGGGCATGAATAATGCCAATGATTGCGCGTGTCTGCACTGCATTTTGTGGTGCTTGAAAGTGAGAATCCCCCAATAATTGTCATGATCTCTGCTTCCAAAAGGTCAGGGTTTTCCCAACTCCCTTGGAAGCAGATCCATAACCCAGGTTCCGAGTGCCAACCAGTCCCAATTGGGACCTTTTGGACCCAGTCCTGGCGCCAGTGGCACCAGGCTCATAAATATGCCCAGTCCCAGCGCTGGAAGCGCCGGGCTCATAATGCTTGGGTGGACTTACCTGCAGCAGACCATGCTGCTTACTTGCCTGCCAGTTGAGCCTCTGATCCCCTTATGTTTGGAACTACTTTTCCTATTGGGTGGGGCTGGAGCCACTCCCTAGATTCAGAACACTGGAACTCTTCTGGAAAGCAGGAACTCTTTTCTTACCTTGGCGTGGCTGTGGAAGGAGACACCAAAGCACTACAGGAGGCTATTTAAACCACACCCGGTGGATGAATCTTGCTTTGCGTTATTCTGCAACCTCTGCAGCAGAACGCTCATCGTGTCTTCTGCATCCGGTCCTGGGCCTAAGGAAAAAGGCTTACCATCCTGAATCCAGTCTTCAGCAACACCTATAAAGACAAGAAAGAACAGGTTAGCATTCCGGCATCTGAAAGGCAAAGGCTTACCATCCTGAATCCAGTCTTCAGCAACACCTATAAAGACAAGGAAGAACAGGTTAGCATTCCGGCATCTGAAAGGCAAAGGCTTACCTACTCTTTGTGCGCTCTGGAGGTCTTCACACTGCATTCCGGCATCTGAAAGACAAAAGCTTACCAACTCTTCGCACGCTCCGGAGGCCTTCGGCGCTGCATCCCGCATCTGAAAGACAAAACAAGGTGCGTTTAAGACATTGGGGAACTTTAATACTCACGTGCCATTACTCCTTTCCACATCTAATCCAGTGGGTATTCTGGCACCCTGCAGCCGCTCCAAACTCGTACCTGCAAAATAAAAAGACAGTTAGAGCGCATCGTGAAGCAGGCAACAAGCGCTTACTTACGTGCTTCCAGGCGCTTCTATTCATCACACGGGCTCCATCTTCAACTCACTTCAGCCCGTCATCCGCCATCGCCGGAACCCTGCAAAACAAGAGACATCATTACTAAAGACTTTACAGACATTTGAATGACTCGAAACTTACCGTTCGTGCAGTAAACGACGGACAGCAGTCCTCTGAAGTCAAGAGGCCTGCGCTACCTATCCAGTGAAGAAACTGGTTACAGCACCCTGCCCCGAGGCAGATGGAGAGCTCAGCATTCACTTACCTAAGGTGAGAGCATTAACCTTTGGGGGTCTACAGGAGAGGAGAAGAGGAAAGAGATAGGGACACCCCAATAACCCCAGTTCATTAACCCCTTATTTTCTATCTGCAGACATCTTACTCTACACGTCAGGCATACAGTGCACAGAGGTCCAGCCCAAAGAGCCAACCGGGTGCTACACATCACCTTTGAAGATACGGTAGTCGCCCAGTCAAGAACGGCGCCTCTGCGAGAATCAGGTGAGCGTTACAGAACGCAAAGCCTACCGCAAAACTCTCGCCCAGGCGCTATGGAAACCTCGGATACTGACCCCCTAGCCCGGTTACCTGGGGAACTAAGGGCAGAAGTGCATGCAGCTCGTCAGGAAACGAATGCTCTAAGAAGGGAACTAATTATTTCCAAGGAGAGAACAGACAATCTTGCTAGACAAGTGCTACAGTCACAAGCCGGACAGACCCCGTTACCCGCATCAGGGGCAAATCTTCCTTCAACCTCCTCTATGAATCCAGTGCAGATCAACCTACCTGGGAATGTACCTCTGGCTCCGCCCGAACGATTTTCTGGTGACCCAAAGAGGTTTTCAGTATTTATCAATCAGTGCCGGTTGCACTTCTTATGCCGGCCAGCAGCCTTTCCAACTGATCAAGCAAAAGTAGCTTTTGTACTTTCGTACCTTAGTGGCAATGCGGCAGACTGGTCGATCCCTCTAGTTAATCAAGATGATCCGGTTCTCCATGATTTTCAAGCCTTTCAGCTTAGTATGGAAAAACTGTTCGCAAGACATTCACAGGGGCAGGCCTTGGACAATGAGCTTCTTTCGTTGCGACAGGGTAATCAAGACCTTTTGGCTTATATTGCATCTTTCAATAGACTAATAGTGGAAACTCAATGGCCTGAGGACAAAAGGATTACGCTGTTTTATAGAGGTCTACGTGGAGAGCTCAAAGATGTTTTAGCCCAAGTAGTGAATCCCCCACAAGACTGTTCGGATTATATAGACTTGGTCGTTCAAATAGATCACAGGCTGCAGAACAGGAAGGCCGATCGTTCCAAGTTTGATGCTCGAGTATTTTCCAAACCGCCAACTCCTTCCAAAGGAGTAGACTCCGGGGAACCCATGCAAATAGGGGGTCTGAAAGGTCCTCTAACACAAAGGGAGCGGGAAAGGAGGAAACAGTTGCAATTATGCCTATATTGCGGAAACTCAGGACACTTTCTTCGAGACTGTCCGGTGAAACCTGCCAAGAAGGCAGTAGGAGCTGCAGTTACCAAAGTTACAAACTCTGAGCAGGGAAACGACCTCGCCCGACAAGAATAGAGGTCCTCTTGCCGTGCGTGAAAACCAGTTCCGTGACCTCGCATTTCGTGATACCGATGGTCCTCATTAGCCCTGATAATCCGGATCGATTACATGCAATTGAAGCTTACGTCGACAGCGGTGCCATCGGCAATTATGTGGATCATGAAATGGTTTTGAGGATGAATCTAACTCTTTGTCCCAAGGCTGTAAAGGACGTCATTACTACGGTGGATGGTACGGAGATAGCCTCCGGGCCAGTAACGCATACCACTCAAGAGGTGACGCTAGTAAGTCAAGATGGACACCATGAAAAGATCGTGTTCGATGTGGTCAAGGCCCCTCAGTTTCAGATTATTCTAGGAATACCTTGGTTAGAGAAACACAATCCTCTGATCGATTGGCGAGCAAGAACGGTCCAGTTTCCAGAATGTGTCTCTACTTGTCACCCTCCACCTGGTGTTGCACTGGCCGCAATTTCTTCAGAGACTCCCCAGTTACCTCCCGAATACCTAGAATACCAAGATGTTTTCCGGAAGGATCAGGCTAACTCTCTACCTCCTCATAGGTCTTATGACTGCCAGATAGACCTGATACCTGGATCTACTCCTCCTTGTAGTAGAATTTATGCCCTCACCGAGCCTGAGAACCTTCACCTTCGACAATACCTGGATCAATACCTGGCAAATGGGTTTATTCGTCCTTCCAAGTCCCCTGCTTCTTCAGCTCTGTTCTTCGTTCCAAAAAAGGAAGGAGACCTTAGAACTTGTATCGATTATCGCTCCCTGAACCAGATCACCGTTAAGAATAGATATCCGTTACCTTTGATCCCTGAACTCCTGGACCAAGTCAGAAAAGCATGCATATATACAAAGCTGGATCTTAGAGGAGCTTACCACTTGGTACGAGTAAAAGAGGGCGATGAATGGAAAACGGCCTTCCGCACCAAGTATGGGCTATTTGAATATCAGGTCATGCCCTTTGGACTTTGCAATGCCCCGGCCGCCTTTCAATATTTTATGAACGATGTACTCAGAGAGCTCATAGATGTATGTGTTGTTGTTTACATTGACGACATCCTCGTTTATTCGGAAACACGTGAAAATGGTCCTCGAAAGATTGCGTCAACACAAACTTTTCGCTAAGTTGGAAAAATGTGTTTTCAACGTGACTGAAGTTGAATTCTTGGGATTCATATTATCACCTGGCGGAGTGCGTATGGATTCAAAGAAGGTCGATGCAGTTCTCAAATGGCCATCACCATCCTCCGTAAAAGGTGTGCAAAGCATGTTAGGCTTCGCTAACTTTTACCGCAGGTTTATCCCCGAATTCTCTCGAATAGTCCAGCCCATCACTGCCTTGTTAAAGAAAAACAAACGTTTTGAATGGTCTACCGAGGCGGAACAAGCTTTCCAGGATTTGAAGACTAAATTTATCTCTGCACCAATCTTAAAACACCCTCGCCCCGAACTCCCCTACATCGTGGAAACTGATGCTTCAAGCCTTGCCATGGGGGCAGTTCTATCACAAAAGGACCCGGTAACCAATCAGTTGCATCCCGTGGCATTTTGGTCCCGCAAATTCTCGCCTCCTGAAATCAATTACACGATTACTGACAAGGAACTTCTGGCTATCAAGTCTGCCTTTAACACACCGTTACTGTGATTACGGATCACCAAAACCTGCAATATTTGAAAACCGCAAAAGCCCAATCCTCTAGACAACTCCGTTGGGCATTATTCTTTGCCGAGTTTGACTTCATAATTACCTATCGACCTGGTACAAAGAACGGTAAAGCTGATGCCCTTTCTCGGATGGGAGTGGAAGAACACTTGATCAACCCTAAACCTGTACCAATCATTCCCGAACAAAGAATTCTGGGTGTAATCGCCACCGAATCCATAGAGGAAGTTAAGGATAAAGCCAGGCAACTTGTAACTCCAGCAGACATACAGAATTGGCATCTGCAGGGAAAGGACTTTGCAGTAAAGGACAACTTATTGTATTTCCAAGAACGATTATACCTACCCAGCACAGATTTACAGAAAAAAGTAATCTCTTGTTATCACGACTCTTTAATGGAAGGTCATCCCGGTATGGCCAAGACCTCAGAAAAGATCAAGCGCTACTTCTGGTGGCCGTCTTGGAAGAAAGATATCAGAGACTTTATAATGTCCTGTGGAGTATGCGCCCAAAACAAGAGTCAAAAGGAAAGACCAGCAGGCCTCTTACGCCCTATTGACATCCCACCTCGCCCTTGGCATACGCTTTCTATGGACTTCATCACCGATCTACCTCCATGCTCCGGATACAATACGATTCTAGTAATCGTGGACTTATTCTCCAAGATGGCGCATTTCATTCCGCTCAAAGGCTTGCCAACAGCAGCAACTCTGGCCCGAGAATTTCTCGAAAACATCGTCCGACTGCACGGTTTTCCTTCAGTTCTAATTTTGGATCGAGGTAGTCAATTTATTTCTCATTTTTGGCGAAGTTGCTGTCGGTCGGCTCAAATTGATGTGAGACTATCGACCAGTCACCACCCTCAGACCGACGGACAAACCGAGAGGACCAATCAAACTCTGGAACAGTATTTACGCTGCATGCTGCAACAAACTGAAAAAACTTGGTAAGATATCCTTTGGATAGCCGAATATGCCTACAATAACTCTGTCCATTCGGGAACTGGGAAAACCCTGTTTTTTCTTTTGTACGGCAGTCACCCTCGAACCTCGGAGTTGGATCCCCTCCAAGATCTTGAAACACCAGCAGTATTCTACCTGCATTCTACAATCACCCAAGCCTTTAAGGAAGCTGTTTCTCACCTTCAAAGGGCTAAAGAACAATATAAGAAAGGAGCAGATCAACATCGGAAGGAAGCCCCTCACTATCAAGTAGGGGATCAAGTCTGGTTATCCACCAAATATCTATCTCTAAAAGGGCCACGCACATTCAACCCAAGATACCTTGGTCCCTATTCCATCACTACCATAGTAAACCCAGTAGCGGTCAAGTTGGACTTGCCCCCGCACATGAAGATACATCCGGTCTTCCACGTCTCTCTATTAAAACCCGTGCAACCTCAAACCCGACTAACCAAATCTCCAAAACCTATCCTAGTTGATGGAGAACTCGAGTTTGAAGTCAAAAGCATTCTGGACTCCAAGATCTCCAAATCTAAACTATTCTACCTAATTGACTGGAAAGGCTACGGCCCCCAAGAGAGATCCTGGGAACCTGCTGAATATGTCCACGCTCCTCGCCTAATAAAAAGATTTCACCGAACATTTCCTGACAAGCCAAAACCCCCGGAGAAGCCCGGTTTGGGAGGGGCCTTGAGGGGGGGTACTGTCATGATCTCTGCTTCCAAAAGGTCAGGGTTTTCCCAACTCCCTTGGAAGCAGATCCATAACCCAGGTTCCGAGTGCCAACCAGTCCCAATTGGGACCTTTTGGACCCAGTCCTGGCGCCAGTGGCACCAGGCTCATAAATATGCCCAGTCCCAGCGCTGGAAGCGCCGGGCTCATAATGCTTGGGTGGACTTACCTGCAGCAGACCATGCTGCTTACTTGCCTGCCAGTTGAGCCTCTGATCCCCTTCTGTTTGGAACTACTTTTCCTGTTGGGTGGGGCTGGAGCCACTCCCTAGATTCAGAACACTGGAACTCTTCTGGAAAGCAGGAACTCTTTTCTTACCTAGGCGTGGCTGTGGAAGGAGACACCGAAGCACTACAGGAGGCTATTTAAACCACACCCAGTGGATGAATCTTGCTTTGCGTTATTCTGCAACCTCTGCAGCAGAACGCTCATCGTGTCTTCTGCATCCGGTCCTGGGCCTAAGGAAAAAGGCTTACCATCCTGAATCCAGTCTTCAGCAACACCTATAAAGACAAGAAAGAACAGGTTAGCATTCCGGCATCTGAAAGGCAAAGGCTTACCATCCTGAATCCAGTCTTCAGCAACACCTATAAAGACAAGGAAGAACAGGTTAGCATTCCGGCATCTGAAAGGCAAAGGCTTACCTACTCTTTGTGCGCTCCGGAGGTCTTCACACTGCATTCCGGCATCTGAAAGACAAAAGCTTACCAACTCTTCGCACGCTCCGGAGGCCTTCGGCGCTGCATCCCGCATCTGAAAGACAAAACAAGGTGCGTTTAAGACATTGGGGAACTTTAATACTCACGTGCCATTACTCCTTTCCACATCTAATCCAGTGGGTATTCCGGCACCCTGCAGCCGCTCCGAACTCAAACCTGCAAAATAAAAAGACAGTTAGAGCGCATCGTGAAGCAGGCAACAAGCGCTTACTTACGTGCTTCCAGGCGCTACTATTCATCACACGGGCTCCATCTTCAACTCACTTCAGCCCGTCATCCGCCATCGCCGGAACCCTGCAAAACAAGAGACATCATTACTAAAGACTTTACAGACATTTGAATGACTCGAAACTTACCGTTCGTGCAGTAAACGACGGACAGCAGTCCTCTGAAGTCAAGAGGCCTGCGCTACCTATCCAGTGAAGAAACTGGTTACAGCACCCTGCCCCGAGGCAGATGGAGAGCTCGGCATTCACTTACCTAAGGTGAAAGCGTTAACCTTTGGGGGTCTACAGGAGAGGAGAAGAGGAAAGAGATAGGGACACCCCAATAACCCCAGTTCATTAACCCCTTATTTTCTATCTGCAGACATCTTACTCTACACGTCAGGCATACAGTGCACAGAGGTCCAGCCCAAAGAGCCAACCGGGTGCTACACATCACCTTTGAAGATACGGTAGTCGCCCAGTCAAGACCGGCGCCTCTGCGAGAATCAGGTGAGCGTTACATTACAATAATGCAGTTATATCTCTTAATAAAGTCAATCAGGACACATCCCTGGAGGGAATTAGACCAAGACCAAGTGCTGGTTATAATAAAATACTTTATTTAAAATAGGGCAAGCAGAATCTACTCTGTTCACACCGAGAGTGCTCTGCCGAAAACATCTTACAATTTACTTTTATGCAGTATTTTCATCATCAAACAGAGGGAAGGCCTAAGGGGCACATGTACAATTGGTGAACCCCTATAGGTGCTATAGGGTCGAAGGCCTGCGGTTGGCTCAGGTACACGTGGTGTGGCAATGACGCTTCTTGGGTCAATTTCTCAGCTGGGCTCATCGAATTGGTATGCAGACTTAGCAACTGTTGAGCTGTTTCTTTATTAAATAACCATTTGACATTTGCCCTTGTGGCCACACATTCCCATTCATCTAATACCATAATCTGCTTTGTCCAGTGAGCTCAGAGTCCTGTGGGCTTAGGAATATAGGAAAACATTTTTTCTACTACATGTTAATTTATCACTGGGCATAGGTCAAATACAGCTATTAAATACAGCGTTTGATCCATTGATAGACTGGCTTAACTGTGTGTGGATATAAAACAAAATAGATTGACTAACAAGGTGAGGCTTCTGAGGTCACTGTGTGGTCTGGAATGTCCATCTGACAAGCAACAGAGAGGGCTCTAAATCTGAGGCTGGACTTACACATTAAAGGCTAGGTCACAAGAGGCACATACCACCATGGGCATGAGTTGTGTTGTGAGGGTTAATGACCGGTTGTTTATACATCATTAAATCTCTGTTTTTGATGCTATGAAGGGTGGAGGAGAATCGAAACACTTTTGTGTTGTAGTTCTGCATTGCATGGGAAATCAGGGCTTTCAGGAATGAGTTTCATATAAAGGCCTTTTACATGTGGTTTATTACACTTTGGTTACATTCGTCTAAAGACCTATAATAAAAATATGCGCATACTTAGATTAATGTCCATACTTCATTAATCAGCTCATGATTCAGGTTCTGCGCATGCAGCTATAACACATAGCGTCACAATACGAACATACTGATCAGAGTGATTGGTTACTGTATTGGTTTTACACAATATCATGTATGTATTTGCATTGAACTTAAAAACAAGGTAGCTTTGTGCTGGCATGTACAATATTATATTCGGTTATGCATTTTGTTATTGCAATCCATTTCCATTAAACAACGTTATACTACATGTTAACACACATCACACTTTTATAACTATATTCTAACGTTAGACCTTCTAATACATTATTCTACAGAGAATGAGCAGCTTGTTCTAATCGCATCCAGGGAGACACTTGATTTTCTTCTATTGTGGTACGAAAATTTCAACATACTTGAGGGTCGCTTTTAGTTGTTTGATCATGTGTTAGGGATGATCTTCTTTATGGCCAGGGTCTGTGGGGCAGGTTTATAGAGATGGACGACTTCTGTTGCTGGCCCCTGTACTGTGCCTTGTCAGGGTAAATGAAGTAAGACAGAAGATAGAAGATAAAGTGTAAAGTTTGTTGCTTTCTCGCGGCTAGTCTCTCATGAGAACCAAACAACTGCAGAGATGGCACAGGGGAGGAGGTAGGGGGAGTAGCTTGCTCGCTGTGTGTGCCTGGCTGGGAGAGCTGTAGGCCTGTGTTCAATGTTCACAACAGGCCTGCCAATACGAAATCTCAAAATGGAGTCAGTAATCCACAAAATGGAGTCTCGCCCAATTCTGAATATATTCTATTTTAAGGGGAGTTGCAGTCGAGGGCATTCCCGCACGGGTGCTCCGGGGCCGGGGCTCTGAACCCAAAGTAGCCGTATCTGGGCTTACCCAAGAAGTGTCAGAATGACGGGGGAGGGTTCCAAGACCCTCTCCTCCCCCTCATGCTGTTGGTGGCAGGGGTCTGACACTGTGTGGGGTGAATTTCTTTGTTTCCTTGTACTGATGTGAGCAGGTCTGGTTTCACGTGTGCGGGAAAACATGGTGACGGTAGGATGGTGGTTGCATGCTTGCTGTTTTTGTATGCCAATCATGGGGACACTAGTTTTGGGGGGATTGTTGTGAGGGAGGCTGTTAGGGAGAATTCTCCAAATGTGCTAATTTCCCTTACCTTTTGAGACAGCCAGCAACGTTGCTGGATTTCTGCGATTTGATTTTTTACCTGGAAAGAGTGTGGGCCCTTTTTCCTGCTCTTTCATGTATTTTGATGTGTGTTTTACTTTTGTGTTCTTTGGTTATGGTGTTTTAAACAAACTCCATGGCATCATATTTTTCTGTGTGTTACACAGCGCCTTCAGTGCAGTGGCACAGGGGTGTCTTTCAGACTCCGCAAGGTTTAAATACCTTCTCTGGGACTGACTACTGTTTCCCAGGGCATGTAAAGTTAAATTGGCTTTACGAGTCTCTTTAAATTTACTGACACAGCACACACTATCTTACTATAGAGTGCTGGAGGGGTTGCCTATCTTCCCCTAAGTCAAAACACTCATGTGATAGTAAAATGTTACCCTTTCCTACTTTAAATGGCTGGTGGCAGTAGTTTAGATCAACTACCATGATTTTTCCCTACCGCTAACAACGGTAGCTAAAAATAGGGTCAGCCATGTTTTTCAATATGGCGCCGAAGACCTATCTGTAAAAACAGACTCTGGTCATATTTTTTCGCCATTTATTTTAGGAAAGGTACTTCTTGTGTTTGTCTCTGCGCGCCAAACCAGGTTTGGTACCTTTGTGTGTTGGCCTTTGGCAGGCTTCAGGGCTGAAGCCCTCCTCTGGCGCCTGAGTGTCTGGGGTGGACAGGATGTGAGGGAGGTGCCCGAAACTCCCTGTGCTTAGTCTCCTAGGAGATCTGAATGCACTCTGGTGTAGTTAGCCGGCTGGCTGTCTGACAAGGACAGCCACCCTGCTGTGTGAGTGACAGCCAGGCTGGAATGAATGGGGGAAACTGTTTAAAAGCAGGTCTCTGGGACTTTGAAAGCAGGGCCGACCACTGGAATGAAAGAACCGAAGAGGAGAGGTTGGAAGAGGACTGCTGCAGCTCTTGGATGACCGGTGAAGCCCTGCTGCAGGTCTGAATTGCCTGAAACTCCGACATGAGAGAAGCCCTTCAAGGTTAACGTCTTCCCTTGAATTTGGTGGGAACAACCAACTCACAAGCCACCTGGACACCGTCCTATTCTGGTCGAATTTTCATCAGAGTGCTGTTGAAAACCGGATAGCCAGAGGGAAGGAAACCAGCTCGTGGACTTTAAGGCACTCACACCTTAAACCGACATCTTGCTACAGCTTTTAGCCTCTTCCCTAGGCAGTGCAGGAACCTCCTGATGTCCTCCTTCTTGTCCCCACGACTGAAGTTCAGGAACAGCGAGATCTGCTCGAACTGCCAGGAACAACTGCCTCAGCTACAGCTTTCTTCATTGACAAGGTACTGGGCAAACACGGTCCGGAAATCTTTTCTGCCATCGAGAAAGTGCGTGAAACTTTCAACAACTACGAAGGCTTGTCCTTCCCTAAACATTCATCAAACTTTTCACCTAGCCAAATCCTTTAAACATCTGTGGCAAAGACTTAACCTTTACATACCAGAACTGTGCTATCCTATACAAAAGTCTCTGAACCATTGACTTTGGCCCAGGCCTATTGAGAAGAATTGCTGATTGTATTTAACTGAAACCCTTTGCCCTGCCTATGAATGTATTTGGGCTGTCTATTCTTATAACCTTGCATTTTTCCTCCCTTATTAAGTATCTAAAGTGCCATTTTGCTCACACTTCATTTTTGAGCTAAACCTGTTCAATTAGTTACCAGTTGGAGTTTTGTGGTGTATTAGTGTGTGATATTGAGCTGCTTATGCTAGTGTAATGTTTTACAACTGACTAAGTAAATAAATGTATATTCTTTTACCAAGAAACCGTGAGTGTTTACTTGAATCACTGTATTAGTTGGTCCTTTGTGTAACTTGTTCTACTGCTCACTTAAACTCTTGAAATATGTCTGGCTGCTCAGCCATTGCTACCACTTTACTGTGTAGTACAGGCTTGTACCAAAGGTTAAATTGTGCTTACACTTGTAGTCCTAATTACCTGTAGTGTTCCCAAAGGGTACTGCAGGTGATTCTGCCTAAAAGAGGCTGTCACTGTAGGGAATTTATTGGGGAGTTGTCATGAGGGGGGCCCATCCGGCTGCATCGGTGTTGGGACACATGGTGATGGGAATCTAGCGAGTGATTTCTTGCAGTTTTTGCATGTGTGTTGCCTGTCACACAGCTTCCCATTCACTCAGCTGTTCATGTCATGTCTACCCACGCTGGCAGTCCACTCTTGATACTCCTACCCCTTCTGGGGGTATTGTCCCAAGACAAATCCACACACAGCACAGCATTGCAGTCTATTTGGGGAATGCCATGTTCTCCACAGACACCAGGCACATGCCATTTCCCTGCTGTTGTCATTTGCGTTTGGGACATGTTCCATTCACAGCACACCGGCAGATATGTTGCTGATTTTTGACTGCTGCTCAGTTGTGGGTGGGGAAGGTGTCACTGTGTGGGATGATTGAATTGCATTTGCCAGAGGTGTGTGGATCTGACTGCATCGGTGCAGGGACACATGGTGATGGGTGGGTGTGGAGCTCTAGTTTGCATGTGTTGCATGGCACTCAGTGTGGCACATGTTACAGTGGTTGGGGGATTTGTTGTTTGTGTTGTGTGCTTTGTTGTGGACAATGTGGGGTAATCTCACAACAGACAAGCATTGAATTTAACAGCCCACTATGGCAAAAGTCTAGATTCACCCTTTTTCGGGAAGAACAAGATCTTTGTTTTGTATACTAAATATGAAAATGGCAACTTGGTATTATTAGTCCAGTGCCACAAGGCTCTCTGTCTTCATCAAAGCAAGCAGCATGTTATGACCATGTAAGTCATCATGTCTTGCTCATTTCATGTACAGTGTTCAGCCACCACCCTCATTGACTACCGCTTAGTTAAATGTTTATATTTACGTATTGTCCAGTCTCCCATTGGCCGTCTCATCTTCTCCTCTAACTTCTTCACACATGGGTGACAATCCCTTCACCTTGGGTCACTGTGAAATGATTGGTTAGGCTTTTGAGTACTCCACCCTATCTTGAGGTCTAACCACGTGATGTACACATGGCCATCAACATGGGATCAGTAGACAACTTGAAGGTCAGCCTGGTCCTTGTAAAAAAAGAGACTGTTTTCTCATCCCAGACACGCAGGTGCCCAATCAGGCCTCCCTGCCGCATTCTTATTGTTTTTGGCATCGCCCTTTGCTCTCTCTGGTAGAAATGACCGACCTTGTTCTCTGTTGCCCCCTTTATTAGGTACTCCTCCCAGGGTGTAGACATGTTCCTCCATGTCCCACTGATCCATCTGATTCATGAAGGATTTATGATCTTTATCCCTGGGTGTCTAGTGATTCAAATGGGATGAAGGCAATATGTTGCAGTGCACTCAATATCTAAAAATAGAATAGGTAACTCAATAAATTGACTCTATGATGTTCGGGTACAGAGGAGAAATAACTGCCCTTACACAGAGCAGTATGTATGCATATGTAAAGAAAAGAGCCCAATCTATGAGCTCTCACGTCCCCTGAACACCATGAAACCAGAAAACCGGCTGAATTGCTTATATATTTTTGTCAAACAATATGTTTAAAGCAAAAAAGGTTTGCATGTCACGTTTTCCAGATAATATATACCAGTGCGTTTTAATGTTTTGATGTTTCAATTTATAATCAACATCAAATTCCAATGTAGATGCTGCTCAATGTGCTCCAGGGAGTAAATCCCCTTCTTCGGGAGCTAAAGTGTAGATAACAAAGATAAATCGCAAGTTATTCATCTATAATTAATTCCACCAAAATCCTCAGGTTAACCATCACCCCCACCAAATTTAAAAAAGAGACCCTCAAAATGTAAAGGTTTCAGAGACAAATGTGTTACCACGGGGGTCTTCAATCTCTACCCAATCGATCATAATATATCTCACTAGCTATCTACTTCCCAATCACCAGAGAGGGGTGAAGTTGAGAGGCAACATAGGTGCATTGTGATCGTCTAATGTTTCCAATATCAAAAATCTGACACCAAACCAGTGATTGCCCCAGTGTCAATAGCGCAAGCACAGATTTTTATGATAACATCCCTGTCTCCAAACCAGTGTGGGTGTAAACAATTAACAGGGTAATTCATAGAATTTCGCAGAAAAGTGTCGCAAGCGGCTGGCGCAGAGTGTCCGCGTACGATTGTCTGCGCCAGGCACGTGCGCTAAAACCGATTTCCGCGCACAGCGTATTCATGGATTTTAGGCTCCCAAACCAGCCGTGGCGCAGAGTATCGCAGCGACCCTGCAGCAGCGCCAGTAACGCCCCCAAGAACGCCCTCGCGCAAGGAAAAGCCATCAAAATCGCTAAATCATCGCAAAGGGCTGCGCTAACCCTGGACCAGTTTACAGGGCTGCCAAACAAGGAACGCAAAGCGGGTAACGTGCATATCAGGGGTACGCGTGAAGTTATACACGCGATTAGCCAGGGTGCCAGGGTACGTGTATTTCAGGGGTGCGCGGGAAGTTCAACACGCGATAGTCCAGGGAACGTGTATTACAGGGGTACGCGGGAAGTTCAACACGCGATAGTCCAGGGAACGTGAATTACAGGGGTACGCGGGAAGTTCAACACGCGATAGTCCAGGGAACGTGAATTACAGGGGTACGCGGGAAGTTCAACACGCGATTGTCCAGGGAACGTGTATTACAGGGGTACGCGGGAAGTTCAACACGCGATTGTCCAGGGAACGTGTATTACAGGGGTACGCGGGAAGTCTTACATGCGATTAGCCAGGGCACGTGTAATACAGGGGTACGCAGGAATTATCACACGCGATTTGGCAGGGTACGTGAATTACCGGGGTGCGTGGGAATTATCACACGCGATTAGGCTGGGTGGGTCCTCACAGGTATTCCCTGTACACCCTCCACGGCCCCTGCAGGCAGCCCACAAAACAGGGGACTACCCTGCACACCTGCTCATGTCCCCCTGCACCCCCACCCCCCAGCCACCAGGGGCACCCACCACCAGGCCCCCACCCATGTCTCCTACCACCCCCACCCCCCAGCAGTGCAGGGGCAGCCTCCACCAGGCCCCCACTCATGCCCGACTCATGTCTCCCACCACCCCCACCCCCCAGCACTGTGGGGCACCTGCCAGCAGGCCCCAACCCATGTCACCCACCACCCCCACCCCCCAGCAGTGCAGGGGCATCCTCCACCAGGCCCACACTCATGTCCCCTATCACCCCCACCCCCCCCCGCCACCAGGGGCACCCTCCACCAGGCCCCCACTCATGTCTCCCAGCGTGCTACGTGTATTTCAGGGGTGCGCGGGAAGTCCCACTCGCGAATAGCCTGGGCGCGTGTATTTCAGGGGTGCGCGGGAAGTTCCACTCGCGAATAGCCTGGGCGTGTGTATTTCAGGGGTGCGCGGGAAGTTCCACACGCGAATAGCCTGGGCGCATGCATTTCAGGGGTGCGTGGGAAGTTTTACACGCAACTTCAGCAGGGTACGTGTATTTCAGGGGTGCGCGGGAATTCTCACACGCGATTTGGCTTGGTACGTGTATTACAGGGGTGCGTGGGAAGTTACACACGCAAATAGGCTGGGTGGGTCCTCACAGGTGTTCCCTGTACACCCTCCATGGCCCCTGCAGGCAGCCCACAAAACAGGGGACTACCCTGCACACCTGCTTATGTCACCCACCAGCCCCACCCATGTCTCCCACCACCCCCACCCCCCCAGTCACCAGGGGCAGCCTCCACCAGGCCCCCACTCATCTCTCCCACCACCCCCACCCCCCCAGTCACCAGGGGCAGCCCCCACCAGGCCCCCACTCATGTCCCCTATCACCCCCACGCCCCCAGTCACCAGGGGCAGCCCCCACCAGGCCCCCACTCATGTCCCCTATCACCCCCACCCCCCCAGTCACCAGGGGCACCCTCCACCAGGCCCCCACTCATGTCTCCTACCACCCCCAACCCCCAGCAGTGCAGGGGCAGCCTCCACCAGGCCCCCACTCATGCCCGACTCATGTCTCCCACCACCCCCACCCCCCAGCACTGTGGGGCACCTGCCAGCAGGCCCCAACCCATGTCACCCACCACCCCCACTACCCAGCAGTGCAGGGGCATCCTCCACCAGGCCCACACTCATGTCCCCTATCACCCCCACCCCCCCGCCACCAGGGACACCCTCCACCAGGCCCCCACTCATGTCTCCCAGCGTGCTACGTGTATTTCAGGGGTGCGCGGGAAGTCCCACTCGCGAATAGCCTGGGCGCGTGTATTTCAGGGGTGCGCGGGAAGTTCCACTCGCGAATAGCCTGGGCGCGTGTATTTCAGGGGTGCGCGGGAAGTTCCACACGCGAATAGCCTGGGCGCATGCATTTCAGGGGTGCGCGGGAAGTTTTACACGCGACTTCAGCAGGGTACGTGTATTTCAGGGGTGCGTGGGAATTCTCACACGCGATTTGGCTTGGTACGTGTATTACAGAGGTGCGTGGGAAGTTACACACGCGAATAGGCTGGGTGGGTCCTCACAGGTGTTCCCTGTACACCCTCCACGGCCCCTGCAGGCAGCCCACAAAACAGGGGACTACCCTGCACACCTGCTCATGTCACCCACCAGCCCCACCCCCCACCATCCAGGGGCACCCTCCACCAGGCCCCCACCCATGTCTCCCACCACCCCCACCCCCCCAGTCACCAGGGGCAGCCTCCACCAGGCCCCCACTCATGTCTCCCACCACCCCCACCCCCCCCAGTCACCAGGGGCAGCCTCCACCAGGCCCCCACTCATGTCTCCCACCACCCTCACCCCCCAGCAGTGCAGGGGCAGCCTCCACCAGGCACCCACTCATGTCCCCTATCACTCCCACCCCCCCAGTCACCAGGGGCACCCTCCACCAGGCCCCCACTCATGTCTCCCACCACCCCCACCCCCCAGCAGTGCAGGGGCAGCCTCCACCAGGCCCCCACCCATGTCTCTCACCACCCCCACCCCCCAGCAGTGCAGGGGCAGCCCCCACCAGGCCCCCACTCATGTCCCCTATCACCCCCACCCCCCCAGTCACCAGGGGCAGCCCCCACCAGGCCCCCACTCATGTCCCCTATCACCCCCACCCCCCCAGTCACCAGGGGCAGCCCCCTCCAGGCCCCCACTCATGTCCCCTATCACCCCCACCCCCCCAGTCACCAGGGGCACCCTCCACCAGGCCCCCACTCATGTCTCCCACCACTCCCACCCCCCCAGTCACCGGGGACAGCCTCCACCAGGCCCCCACTCATGTCCCCTATAACCCCCACCCCACAGTCACCAGGGGCAGCCTCCACCAGGCCCCCACCCATGTCTCCCACCACCCCCACCCCCCAGCAGTGCAGGGGCAGCCCCCACCAGGCCCCCACTCATGTTCCCTATCACCCCCACCCCCCCAGTCACCAGGGGCACCCTCCACCAGGCCCCCACTCATGTCTCCCACCACCCCCACCCCCCCAGTCACCAGGGGCAGCCTCCACCAGGCCCCCACTCATGTCTCCCACCACCCCCACCCCCCCAGGCACCAGGGGCAGCCCCCACCAGGCCCCCACTCATGTCCCCTATCACCCCCACCCCCCCAGTCACCAGGGGCAGCCCCCACCAGGCCCCCACTCATGTCCCCTATCACCCCCACCCCCCAGTCACCAGGGGCACCCTCCACCAGGCCCCCACTCATGTCTCCCACCACCCCCACCCCCCCAGTCACCAGGGGCAGCCTCCACCAGGCCCCCACTCATGTCCCCTATCACCCCCACCCCCCCCAGTCACCAGGGGCAGCCTCCACCAGGCCCCCACCCATGTCTCCCACCACCCCCACCCCCCAGCAGTGCAGGGGCAGCCCCCACCAGGCCCCCACTCATGTTCCCTATCACCCCCACCCCCCAGTCACCAGGGGCACCCTCCACCAGGCCCCCACTCATGTCTCCCACCACCCCCACCCCCCCAGTCACCAGGGGCAGCCTCCACCAGGCCCCCACTCATGTCTCCCACCACCCCCACCCCCCCAGTCACCAGGGGCAGCCTCCACCAGGCCCCCACTCATGTCTCCCACCACCCCCACCCCCCCAGTCACCAGGGGCAGCCCCCACCAGGCCCCCACTCATGTCCCCTATCACCCCCACCCCCCAGTCACCAGGGGCACCCTCCACCAGGCCCCCACTCATGTCTCCCACCACCCCCACCCCCCAGCAGTGCAGGGGCAGCCACCACCAGGCCCCCACCCATGTCTCCCACCACCCCCACCCCCCAGCAGTGCAGGGGCAGCCCCCACCAGGCCCCCACTCATGTCCCCTATCACCCCCACCCCCCCAGTCACCAGGGGCAGCCTCCACCAGGCCCCCACCCATGTCTCCCACCACCCCCACCCCCCAGCAGTGCAGGGGCAGCCTCCACCAGGCCCCCACCCATGTCTCCCACCACCCCCACCCCCCAGCAGTGCAGGGGCAGCAGGCAGTCAGGCAGCAGCAGGTGGGAGCGTGCTCGGGCTCTGGGGGGCAGTAGTTCGGCCTTCCGGGCAGGAGCGTGGTATTCCGTGTGCGTACACATGGCCAGCTTGGTAGGAAGTGATTTTGCACGTGAAAATCCTGCACGTCAGCGTGAAAACTGAGGAAAGGCCCAAAGCGCGTAAGCGCGTCTGTGACGTGACCCGCACAGGTGTTTCCCACACAGCACGTGATGACAGAGCACACGTGGAAAGACTGCACGTCAGAGTGTAATCGCGTGTGATTGGTGGAAATGGCCCTACACGCAGAAGTGACAAAGCGTGTGATTGGTGGAAATGGCCCTACACGCAGAAGTGACAAAGCATGTAATAGGTGGAAATGGCCCTAGCGCGTACACGCCGCGTAAGTGACGCTGGACGTGTGGGCCTGTATAAAAGGTACGTGTAGAACACGTTTTCCTTGTACGTGCTTTTCGTGGAGAGCGAGTGGGTGAATTCTGTACTTCTTGTCGTTTCACACGCGATTTACTTCACAGCGTTTCAAGTTCGTATTCCCTGTTACCTCTGACAGCTTTTTCTCTTTTTTCTCTTTTACTGGTTTACCTGGGCCTGTTCCCTCAAACAGTGTTCCCTTCTACTGTTGTCCTGTCTCCTCAGACAGCGTACAAATCTTCTTTTGGCGGGGGTGTTGCCAACCAAACGTGCTCCTTTTACACGCTCGTTTACCAGGCAGACGGTGAGTCACGCACGTATCTAACATCTGTGCTTGCCCCGTGTGTAGCCTACCCCTTCAGAGGTCATTCTAGGCTGCGTGTGACACGCATACGTTCATTCTTGTGTTACTGGGTGCCACAGCGTAGTGCAGGTTTTTCTTTCTGCACACGTGGTCTAGGAGGGGTTGCGTGCACGTCATCTCCCTTTTTTGGGCCTCCTGTGCGTTGCGTGACCCGTCATCTTTCCCCAGGGGTTACATTCAGCCTTGCTAGAGCACTAGGGTACAATTACCATCTGGTACCCAACCCCTTTGACCCCCAATTGCCCAGGACAATAGTCTACATCCACTCCCATACGCACATTAACATCAGTGCCATGGCTGGGAGGCGAGGATTCCGTAAGGGTGGCAAAGGTGGAAGAGCCACAAGTGGTGGCCGTGGTGGATCCGGTAGGGGACGTGGTCGTAACTTGCAGGGTGAGCCTGTCCCCCCATGTGTGAAGGACCAGTCACGGGCACCCATAATCCCCCCTCCCCCCCTCCCATTGAGGCTGATGTGGCTGACACCATCCATGCTCAGCCCTTGTTGGACCAGCCCATTGTGGCACCAGACCTGGCTGACTCCATGGCTGACTTCCAGGTCAGCAGGGCTACGACACGTGCGCTGGTGCACGTTGATGCCATCATGCCACGTGGATCTGGGGCAGCAAGGTCATCTGTTGCACCAAGGAGGCAGGGCGGAGAGGTTGCAGGGGCAGCTGCGGCTCCATCCACCCCAGCCCTCACACACCCAGCCAGGACAGTGTTGGTCCTAGTCCATGCTGCTGACATTCCCCCTGACACCATCACACTAGAGCCAATGCCTGCACCAACTCCCATGCTGAGGGTGCAATCCCACACTCCTGATACAGAGTCCACCAGGGCTCCTGCCCCTAGTGTCCAGAGCGGCGCAGGACACTCAGGATCACCACCACCTTCCAAGCGGAAGAGGAAGGGTGCTCGTCCGGCACAGGCTGATGCCCCAGACACGGCTACACAGTCCGGCCCGTCCAGGAAGCCCAGCTTCACGGATGACGAACTGAATGCACTTGTCGAGTATGTGTCCGGACATGACAACGAGATGGTCATTGTTGCAGGATCCAAGACCACACCTGCACAACGCCAGGCACACTGGCAGACCGTTGCGGACATCGTAAGTGCCCTTGGAATCGTGAGGCGCACAGCCAATGATTGCTATAAGCGCTGGAATGACCTAAAGCGCAGGGCAAAGAGTAAGCTGGCCTCAAGTCATGCCGCAACTCTAGTGACTGGAGGTGGGTCTCCAGTAGTAGACATGGAACTCACTCCACATGAGTCAGTCGCTGGGACCTACGTCACGGAGGAACAGATCCAAGGCGTGGGAGATCTGGCTGATTACGAGGCATTGTCCGGTGAGTGCACATGCATGTGTGTGTCATCCATGTGCATGGTGTGTGTGTGAGGGCTTCTGTTTGTGTGCCAGGTGAGAGTGTGTGCGCCTGAGTCGTATGGGTCAGCCATGTGCTTCATGCAATCCTTCCTGCGCAGCTGCATTTGGCCATAGCAGTATCCCTTCTGCCAACAGTAGACATCTAGCCCAACTGCACGCCAGTTGCCCTTGAAGTGTCACCTTGCCACAACATATTTGCTTATTTTTCACTGTTCATTCAGTCAGTTTGTTTGCATTCCACCACTTTCACTAGGCATGTCACTGTCCACTAGTCACATGTCTGACATGGGTATGGTAAAGTGGAGTGACTTTGTTACCTGGATATCATTTGTACACACATGTCCCTGTGCAATTGGACCATTTCAGACTGGCAGCTCCAGGTGAAAAATCTGACCTGTTAGAATTAGAAAAGCAATTACATGCGGGAACTGGACTGAATGAATAGGTGCTGCCCTCCTCTCCATCTTCACTCAATAGCAATGGTACATGCCATCTGTGTGATGGCATGTGTGTTTCACCTGGCAATCACAGGCCAATGTGTGATGCCACTGCCAGGCAGCATGCAGAAAATGTGTTCATCTTCCATCTTGGTGTCATCAGTGTGTGCCATTTGCCTGCACTTCATACGCAGTGAGGGTGCATGCATGGGAGGGTTTTAGTCATGTGGGATATGTGTCAATCAAGTACTGGTTCTCTTGCTTCTCAGCCCTCATTGTGTGCCATGGTGCTAATGCCTGTTTCCATTTCTTTGTTTTCATGTCTTTGCAGGGGAAGACGCACCTGATACTGCTGGGGTTGTGGAGATGGTGCAGACCCAGGAGGGGTCCGAGGGCCGACCAACCACCAGTGAGGGACGTGGTGTGGTGGTGGGGGAGAACCCACAAGTGCTGCAGGTCGTGCTCTCAAGGGGTGTCTCTGGCTGCACCTCCCCCGAGCTGTACTCAGGTGTTGATTCGGATGAGACCTACGTGCCGTCGCAGGTGAGTGTTCCAGGGAGGGATTCTGTTCTGTCTCACCCACCTGCACCAGGGTCAGAACCCTCCATGGGGATGTCAGTGTTGGCAGCTACGCCTTCGGTGGTTACGGATGCAGGGTCACACTCCGCGACATCTGATCCTGTTCCTGGGCCAGCAGATCAGAGGGGGAATGCAGTCCTGCAGCCTCAGGCAGTGCCGGCACAGCAAGGCGCAGTTCGCCTTGCCCCAGACAGGTGTGGTGCCCGCCGACGTGGTGGCCGTACGCCACCCGGCAATACCGCATGGGAGCAATCCATTTACGGTATGGCAACCCAACAGGCTGCATCATCCGAGATGATGGCTCAGGCTATGGATAGGGTGGCCACTTCCATTGTCCCCCCAGAAAGGCTGATGGAGCGACTAGAGCAGGCAACCGACTCCATCTGCCAGTCACACAGGGAGGACATGTTGGGGTCCAACAGGGACAGGCGGGCGGCACTGGCGACTCTGCAGGAGGCCATCTCCATTGAGTCCCAGGGCCACAGGGAAGCCCTGAGGCAGGAGCTCCTTCACCTCAGGACGACTCTTGTTGAGCTTGAGGCTTCAACACACCAAAGGACAGAACAGCAGCTGGAGCGTCTCACCCGTACGCTCTCAGCTGAGATGCAGGCAACGAGGGCGGAGGTCCGGGCATCCCGTGAGTTGTTGCATGGGGACCTCCGCACACTCATCCTCCAGAACCAGACCTATCACACCCGCATGCTTGCAGCCATGGAGGAGCAGACTATGGCCTTGCGTGGGCTGCCTCCCATTGTGCAACCACCTCCGGATGCAGCTGCACAGGGTGATAATAGCGACAGCAGTGATACTCCCACAATAGGGTAGCCGTGTGGGCCATGAGCCCATGGAGGTGTTTTATCTTCCCAGGATCCACGCAGGTGGGTCTGGTGTGCATCCTGTCCTCGGACCTCCTGGGTGGCCTCCCCAACCCCCCCGGGCCCATCAATGGCCATTTTTGATTGTTTCTTATTTTTTATTTTTATTTTGATTTCTTTTATTCCCAATTTTTTTGGGACGATCTGTTGGCTTCCGTGGTTCCTGTGGGCATACGCTGCATTGTGGCTGGGCACATGCAGGCTTGTAATGTATTTGGTTCAGATGCTTGGGTTTGAGTCACACACACCCCTCCTGCTTCCCGTTTGCATGGGCTTGCAAAGGGTGTGCCCAAGTGACAGTGAATTACACAGTGACATTGGACTCCCATGAGCTGTGTGGGCAGTCTGTAGTCAATACTGTGTATACATTCCTAGTGCATATTGCTGTTGTGTTGTACACTGCATGTTGCATTGATGTGTAACTCTTCTTCTGTGTCTACCTCCCAATTTGCAGGTCCCTTCCTCATGTCCACACAAGGACCTCTAGTCTGGAGATGGGGTCCATGTTGGCAGCAGTGCACCTACAACTCTACATGGCGCCAACACTGCACAGTTGGTAGTGGTGGGAGTGCAGGCATTTCCAGGTGGTGAGACTACTAATATGTAACATTTGTGATGTCATGTTAATGGTAGTACGTGCTCAAGTATGTTGTTGGTCCGGCATTGCTGTGAGCATTTCAGGTGTTGCAGGTTTCTAATAGGGACACTGTACATAGTGAGACTGATGTCATGTTGTGGGGATTACTTTGTTTACCTGCAATTAGCATGACATGGCACGGTGTGTCGTGTGGCGGTGCTGGGGTTGGGTTGGCTGACATGGCACTGTCCTCTTGTTGCATTTTGCAAGTGGGTATTCATTTTAGCTGCTTCAATGTGTAACTTCACAAAACTGCATTGGTGGTGTCTGTGTGGGTAGGGATGCACACATTGTGACACTTCCAGGTGAACAATCTCAGGCTGATATGGTATTCACGGTTCATTCTCCAGACATTCAGGATCAGTGTCAAGTTGAGTCATCATTGATTGTCAGATGGAATGTGCCAGGGCAGTGTGCACTCCACAGGGGTGTGATTTCTATGTGAAGTAATTAGCCACTAGCTGTGTACGGGCTGCCTCCCCCCGTGCCCTTTCCCCTCCCATGCGCAGCGGCTGTGCATGTGGTTGGGGATGTGGGGCCACCACCATGTCCACGGCCAGGCCCCGGCGTGTAGCAATGTTGTGCAGGACACATGCTGCCACTATGATCCTGCACACTACTGGGGGAGCGTATAACAGCTGCCCGCCAGAACGGTCAAGGGAGCGAAAGCGTGACTTTAGCACTCCGAATGTGCGCTCCACTACGCCCCTGGTTGTAATGTGGGCTGTGTTATATCTTACCTGGGGTGGCGTGGTGGGGTTCCGAATTGGCGTCATCATGTGGGGGCTGAGAGGGTAGGCACTGTCCCCTGTGGAGGTGGTGATTGGTATCATTGGTGGGGTTGTGACCTTGCTCAGTATCCAACATGCATGCATGTGCAGTGGCATACATACTCACCAAGCAGCCATGTATCGCCATGCCGCCCAGCTTCTAGGTCCCGGCTTAGGGTGGACATTCGGTAAATGAAGCTGTCGTGGGTGGAGCCGGGATAGTTGGCATATACTGAGGTGATGATTCCCTTGGCATTACATGCTACCTGCACGTTGATGGAATGCCAGTGCTTGCGGTTCCTATAGATGTGCTCAGATGCCCTGGGGGGACGTAGAGCCACATGGGTGCAGTCGATGGCACCTAGCACTTTGGGGAATCGTGCCACAGCGTAAAAATCCAGGGCGGCAGCATGCCTTTCTGCAGGTGTTCTGGGCAGGTATATGTGCCTGCGGACTGATGGGCGTGCAGTGATGATGTTCAAGACCTGGTGTAGGCAGCGTGACTGGGTGGCCTGTGACACCCCACCCACTATGGCACTTGTCCGCTGAAATGATCCAGTGGCTAAGAAGTGCAGTACATTGAGGACCTTCTCCAGGGGGCTGAGTGCTTGGGAGCACAGGGTGGGTGATGTGAGGTCATCCTCCCACTCACTCACCAGGTCCAGTATAATGTGTGGTGGAAACCTGTACCTCCCATACACCTGGTCATCAGGCATCCCGAAAAGGCTGGTTCTGGGTGTGAATATTCTGGCCCTGACTATCCTCCTCCTCCTCCTTTGGTAGCCCACTGCCACTGCTGCTAGGAACGGTATGTTCATCCTGGCGTCTGAGCTTGTTATTGTTAAAGTCCGCAAATTTATGCTTTGCGCGTGTTCTAGGCGAGCGTGTGACCCGCGCACCCCTGGAATCCAGTTCCCAGTCCAATAGCGTGTGGAAATTCACACGCACCACGGGATACAGGTTCGCTGACGTACTTGCGTGTGTAAGTGCCCGCGCACCCATTTAATACACGTACATAGGCCAATCGCGTGTACGCGCACTTTTGTCCAATTACACGCGATGACACTCTGACGTGCAGTATTTCAACTTGTGCCCCGTCATCACGTGCTGAGTGGGGAACACCCGTGCGGGTCACGTCACAGACGCGCTTACGCGCTGAGGGACTCTGGTCCAATAGAATCGCGTATGCGTGCTGACGCGCTTACGCGCTAAGGGCCTTTCCTCGGATTTCACGCTGACGTGCAGGATTTTCACGTGCCAAATCACTCCGTATCAAGCTGGCCACGCGAAAACACACGGAAGACCACGCTCCTGCCCAGAAGGCCGAGTTACTACCCCCCAGTGCCCCGAGCAGCCTCCCACGTGCCATCTGCTGCTGCCTGCCTGCCTGCCTGCCTGCCTGCTGCCACCGTGCCCTGCCATTTGGTGCCTGCACATCAGCCATCTGCAGGGGTCCAGTTGCTGTGTCCACCCCTGCTGGAACTGAAGACTCCCGACTGGGATTACATCGCTCCACAGCCCAGCCCCAGGACCCAGTTGCCCACCCACACCTGCCTCTGGGGTTGCCATGTCGGGCACTTCCACATCTGGCACCAGTGGCAACCCCAGGCCAGAGGGGAAGAGGGGCACCAGCTTCACTGCCACCGAAGTTGGTGTCCTGGTGGAGCATGTCCTGGGGCAGTATGATGCCCTCTTTGGATCGTCCCGCGCCAGCAAGGAAGGACGGCAGAGGATCTGGGCCGACTGTGTGGTTGCCATCAACGCCGAGGGGGTGGCAACCCGCGACGTCCTGAAGATCAAGAAGCGCTGGGAGGACTTGAGGTCCAGGACCCTTGTGAAGGCCCGGCGCCTCGTGGAGGGGGGCCGGGGCCGCATGAGTTCCATCCAGATGAGGGTCCTGGAACGCGTACGCCCAGCGCTCCACACCCAGATCCTTGAGAGGGAGGCCCGTCTGGAGTTGAGCGGTAAGTGTCCAAGCATTACTGTGTGAGACAGGGCATGTTGCGGTGTGCTGGTTCTATGATACTTGCCTGTATGTGTGCCATAGGCCATGTATGCATGTATGTGTGCAGGGACATCATGGTAATGCATGTGCGACCAGTGATGTGTGACCCACATGGTTGTTGCATGTGTTCAAATGCCGCATGGGGAGCCCTATGCAGATTTTGAACATGAGAGCATGCCAGTCTCTGTACCTGGACATGGGTGGGGGTGAGGGATGGGTGCTGATGCCAGGTACATATATGGTAGCCATGTCTGTGTGCCTGACCTGCGTGTCTGTGACTTGTGCATGCCATGGATGCATGACACATGTGTGTGACAATGCACAGATTCAGTGAAGCAGCCAAATTACCCTTGTATCCGCTGTGTTTGGTGTGTTTGGGGCCAGATGGATGTGACTGAGGTGAAGTGTGTGCATGTGATAGGCATGAGCCATGATGCATGTGAGTTACATATCATTGAATGTTTCAAGAGTCCATTGGACATGCATGGAAATGTCCATGGCATGCACCATGCCTGTTACTGTGTGTGTTTTGCCTGGACTGACCCATGTGTTGTGGAGGGACATGATGGAAGTGTACTTTGACAGTGGTGCTCATCTGCTATTGCTTCCTGTCTAGGGGACCATTGTACAGTGCCCTGATGCTTGTGTTCTTTGTCTCCCTCTACACAGCGGCTAGTGAAGAAGAGGGCGGAGACAGCGCTGTGGAGCAAGGCGGCGGGGATGCCCCCACGGCTGCAGCGGAAGGGGTGGGTGAGCCCCCACAGGGGCCTGCTACGGTGGGAGACGGTGAGGAGCCATCCAGGTTGGTGGTTTGCACAGAGGAGGAGGAGGCCGCCACTGGGGCACACATGGGGCCTGGTGGGGGCATCCCTGCTGGTGCAAGTGGTGCAGTCCAGGGGCAGGAGGCAGCACAGGTCACCGTGGAGGGGCCTGTGCATGTCGCTGTCCCTGACCCTGTGAGTGCACCACCATGCACCAGCAGGGATGCCCCGTCCCAGGCCCGTCCGCAGGTAGAGGGGATGTCCATGTCACCTGACTCCCCTCCACCTGCGGACGTGGGAACCCCTGGCCGTGCGGAGAAGGTCCTGATTGGGGTCGCGGTGCGCACGGCTGTGATTCGTGATGCCGTGCGTGCTTCCCGGGAGGAGCACGCACGTCATCACGAAGTGCACCGTGCCGACGTGGCCCAATTGGGATCGGCCATGTTCGGGGGTTTCCTGCATGTGTTGGCCAATGTGGCGGCCCTCTCCTCCTCTGTGCAGGCTATCCACCAGTCGTTCTCCTTGCCGTCTTCCAGCCCAGATGCCACCAGGGCCCCCTGTGGACCTGCCCCGACCAATGCAGCCAGCTCGGTGGGGATCCCATCCCTGCCACAGTTGGGAGTCGGAGGTCCAGCAGGGGTGGACAACACAGCAACTGGACCCCAGCAGGTGGAAGATGTGACAGCATCATCAGGCAGGGCACGTGCACGACGGCGTCGGTGGTTTCCATCAGCCTGGATGCCGTCGTGCTGGCAGAGGCAGTGGCGTCGGAGGCAGCAGCAGGCTCGACGTGGGAGGCATCATGGCTCGGGGCCTTCAAGATCAGAGGGGCAGGCATCGGCCGGAGGGCAGGGCAACCCTGGGATGGTGGTGTCTTCCGTGTGGGAGCAGTTGGTCCAGCGGATAGGTGCGGAGCGGCAGCGGGCGGAAGAGGAGCGGGTCACCATGGTCAGGGCGGAGTTCTCCATGCGTCGGGCGTTGAGGCGGGCTGAGTGCCTCGAGGAAGCTCGCAGGGAGTTTGAGCTGGACATGGGGTTATCCCTGCGAGACCTCGGGGCCAGGACAGAGTCCCGCCTCCAGGACATCGACATGGAGTTCGATGATGCCCTGGCCAGCAACATCACCGAGTGAGCCGCAGGACTTGCCCGCTGCCTTTCTATATAGTTATTTAGTTATTTAGTGTTAGGTTTCCTTTATTAATTTTTTTTTTTTTGGACCGCTCGGACAATGGCCACTTTTTTGTATATATTATTTTCATTAGGTAGTAGTAGGTTTCATTCATGGTGTTGGGCTCATGGACCCTGGAATTTTCGTGTATATAGTTTGCTTTTTGAAGAAATTTTTTTTTATTAATTATTGTGTTCACCATGAGGAAATGGTTTTTCATTATTTTACTTCCACATGATTTTGCTTTGGACAACATTTGTTTTTGGATTACTTTGTTTATTTTATTTTTACATTTGTTCTCGGACATGGACCATTTATTTTGTTATCGCCATTGTTGTATGTTTGATTTTTTAACTTATTTTTCATCTTTAATACATGTTCTTTTTAACTTTCACTTGTGGTATTTTCTCATTGGTTTCATACATGTCATGATATGGGTTTTGACATTGACTTGCACCCATTGTGTATGTGTGTGTGACGGACATGTGTTCATTTACAGACTTGCCATTTGGGTTGTATCATGTAATTGCATTCACTATGTGGGTGGATGCAATCCTTGCCTGGGTGTTTGTGCTGGGTATGCTGCCCATTACTGCCATGATTGAGTATCGTCAGGACCTGGGGGCAGGGGGACATGTGTGGGTGCCTGGTGGAGGCTGCCCCTGCACTGCTGGGGTGTGGGGGTGGTGGGAGACATGAGTGGGGGCCTGGTGGAGGGTGCCCCTGGTGGCTGGGGTGTGAGGGTGGTGGGTGACATGAGTGGGGGCCTGGTGGAGGCTGCCCCTGCACTGCTGGGGTGTGGGGGTGGTGGGAGACATGAGTGGGGGCCTGGTGGAGGGTGCCCCTGGTGGCTGGGGTGTGAGGGTGGTGGGTGACATGAGTGGGGGCCTGGTGGAGGCTGCCCCTGCACTGCTGGGGTGTGGGGGTGGTGGGAGACATGAGTGGGGGCCTGGTGGAGGGTGCCCCTGCACTGCTGGGGTGTGGGGGTGGTGGGAGACATGAGTGGGGGCCTGGTGGAGGGTGCCCCTGGTGGCTGGGGGGTGGGGGTAGTGGGAGACATGAGTGGGGGCCTGGTGGAGGGTGCCCCTGCACTGCAGGGGTGTGGGGGTGGTGGGAGACATGAGTGGGGGCCTGGTGGAGGGTGCCCCTGCACTGCTGGGGTGTGGGGGTGGTGGGAGACATGAGTGGGGGCCTGGTGGAGGGTTCCCCTGGTGGCTGGGGGGTGGGGGTGGTGGGAGACATGAGTGGGGGCCTGGTGGAGGGTGCCCCTGCACTGCTGGGGTGTGGGGGTGGTGGGAGACATGAGTGGGGGCCTGGTGGAGGGTGCCCCTGCACTGCTGGGGTGTGGGGGTGGTGGGAGACATGAGTGGGGGCCTGGTGGAGGGTGCCCCTGGTGGCTGGGGTGTGGGGGTGGTGGGAGACATGAGTGGGGGCCTGGTGGAGGGTGCCCCTGCACTGCTGGGGTGTGGGGGTGGTGGGAGACATGTGTGGGTGCCTGGTGGAGGCTGCCCCTGCACTGCTGGGGTGTGGGGGTGGTGGGAGACATGAGTGGGGGCCTGGTGGAGGGTGACCCTGGTGGCTGGGGGTGGGGGTGGTGGGTGACATGAGTGGGGGCCTGGTGGAGGGTGCCCCTGGTGGCTGGGGTGTGGGGGTGGTGGGAGACATGAGTGGGGGCCTGGTGGAGGCTGCCCCTGCACTGCTGGGGTGTGGGGGTGGTGGGAGACATGAGTGGGGGCCTGGTGGAGGGTGACCCTGCACTGCTGGGGTGTGGGGGTGGTGGGAGACATGAGTGGGGGCCTGGTGGAGGCTGCCCCTGCACTGCTGGGGTGTGGGGGTGGTGGGAGACATGAGTGGGGGCCTGGTGGAGGGTGCCCCTGGTCGCTGGGGGGTGGGGGTGGTGGGTGACATGAGCGGGGGCCTGGTGGAGGCTGCCCCTGCACTGCTGGGGTGTGGGGGTGGTGGGAGACATGAGTGGGGGCCTGGTGGAGGGTGCCCCTGCACTGCTGGGGTGTGGGGGTGGTGGGAGACATGAGTGGGGCCCTGGTGGAGGGTGACCCTGCACTGCTGGGGTGTGGGGTGGTGGGAGACATGAGTGGGGGCCTGGTGGAGGCTGCCCCTGCACTGCTGGGGTGTGGGGGTGGTGGGAGACATGAGTGGGGGCCTGGTGGAGGGTGCCCCTGGTCGCTGGGGGGTGGGGGTGGTGGGTGACATGAGTGGGGGCCTGGTGGAGGCTGCCCCTGCACTGCTGGGGTGTGGGGGTGGTGGGAGACATGAGTGGGGGCCTGGTGGAGGGTGCCCCTGGTGGCTGGGGGGTGGGGGTGGTGGGTGACATGAGTGGGGGCCTGGTGGAGGCTGCCCCTGCACTGCTGGGGTGTGGGGGCGGTGGGAGACATGAGTGGGGGCCTGGTGGAGGCTGCCCCTGCACTGCTGGGGTGTGGGGGTGGTGGGAGACATGAGTGGGGGCCTGGTGGAGGGTGACCCTGCACTGCTGGGGTGTGGGGGTGGTGGGAGACATGAGTGGGGGCCTGGTGGAGGCTGCCCCTGCACTGCTGGGGTGTGGGGGTGGTGGGAGACATGAGTGGGGGCCTGGTGGAGGGTGCCCCTGGTCGCTGGGGGGTGGGGGTGGTGGGTGACATGAGTGGGGGCCTGGTGGAGGCTGCCCCTGCACTGCTGGGGTGTGGGGGTGGTGGGAGACATGAGTGGGGGCCTGGTGGAGGGTGCCCCTGCACTGCTGGGGTGTGGGGGTGGTGGGAGAGATGAGTGGGGCCCTGGTGGAGGGTGACCCTGCACTGCTGGGGTGTGGGGGTGGTGGGAGACATGAGTGGGGGCCTGGTGGAGGGTGCCCCTGCACTGCTGGGGTGTGGGGTGGTGGGAGACATGAGTGGGGGCCTGGTGGAGGGTGCCCCTGGTCGCTGGGGGGTGGGGGTGGTGGGTGACATGAGTGGGGGCCTGGTGGAGGCTGCCCCTGCACTGCTGGGGTGTGGGGGTGGTGGGAGACATGAGTGGGGGCCTGGTGGAGGGTGCCCCTGGTGGCTGGGGGGTGGGGGTGGTGGGTGACATGAGTGGGGGCCTGGTGGAGGCTGCCCCTGCACTGCTGGGGTGTGGGGGTGGTGGGAGACATGAGTGGGGGCCTGGTGGAGGCTGCCCCTGCACTGCTGAGGTGTGGGGGTGGTGGGAGACATGAGTGGGGGCCTGGTGGAGGGTGACCCTGCACTGCTGGGGTGTGGGGGTGGTGGGAGACATGAGTGGGGGCCTGGTGGAGGCTGCCCCTGCACTGCTGGGGTGTGGGGGTGGTGGGAGACATGAGTGGGGGCCTGGTGGAGGGTGCCCCTGGTCGCTGGGGGGTGGGGGTGGTGGGTGACATGAGTGGGGGCCTGGTGGAGGCTGCCCCTGCACTGCTGGGGTGTGGGGGTGGCGGGAGACATGAGTGGGGGCCTGGTGGAGGGTGCCCCTGCACTGCTGGGGTGTGGGGGTGGTGGGAGACATGAGTGGGGCCCTGGTGGAGGGTTCCCCTGGTGGCTGGGGGGTGGGGGTGGTGGGTGACATGAGTGGGGGCCTGGTGGAGGCTGCCCCTGCACTGCTGGGGTTTGGGGGTGGTGGGAGACATGAGTGGGGGCCTGGTGGAGGGTGACCCTGGTGGCTGGGGCGTGGGGGTGGTGGGTGACATGAGTGGGGCCTGGTGGAGGGTGCCCCTGCACTGCTGGGGTGTGGGGGGGGTGGGAAACATGAGTGGGGGCCTGGTGGAGGGTGACCCTGGTGGCTGGGGGGTGGGGGTGGTGGGTGACATGAGTGGGGGCCTGGTGGAGGGTGCCCCTGGTGGCTGGGGTGTGAGGGTGGTGGGTGACATGAGTGGGGGCCTGGTGGAGGCTGCCCCTGCACTGCTGGGGGGTGGGGGTGGTGGGAGACATGAGTTGGACATGGGTGGGGGCCTACTGGCAGGTGCCCCACAGTGCTGGGGGGTGGGGGTGGTGGGGGACATGAGTTGGACATGGGTGGGGGCCTGCTGGCAGGTGCCCCACAGTGCTGGGGGGTGGGGGTGCAAGGGGACATGTGTTGGTGTTCATTAGTTCAAGGAGACATGTGCCTTTGCTGGGGGGCATGCCCATGTTGGGTGGGCTGCCTGCGGGACATGACCAGGGATGCAGGGTAGTCCCCTGTGGTGTGGGCTGCCTGCAGGGGCCGTGGAGGGTGTACAGGGTACACCTGGGAGGACCCACACTGTCAAATCACATGTGGGACTCCCCGGCACCCCTGAAATACACGTACCGTGCAGAAATCGCGTGTAAAACTTCCCGCGCACCCCTGAAATACACGCGCCCAGGCTATTCGCGTGTAAAACTTCCCGCGCACCCCTGAAATACACGCGCCCAGGCTATTCGCGTGTGGAACTTCCCGCGCACCCCTGAAATACACGCGCCCAAGCTATTCGCGTATGGAACTACCCGCGCACCCCTGAAATACACGCGCCCAGGCTATTTGCGTGTGGAACTCCCCGCGCACCCCTGAAATACACGCGCCCAGGCTATTCGCGTGTGGAACTTCCCGCGCACCCCTGAAATACACGCGCCCAGGCTATTCGCGTGTGGAACTTCCCGCGCACCCCTCAAATTCACGCGCCCAGGCTATTGCGTGTGGAACTTCCCGCGCACCCCTGAAATACACGCGCCCAGGCTATTCGCGTGTGGAACTTCCCACGAACCCCTGTAATACACGTAGCCCGCTCCCCCAGGCCCGATCGCGTGAGGAACTTCACGCGAACCCCTGAAATACACGTAGCCCGCTCCCCCAGGCCCGATCGCGTGAGGAACTTCACGCGAACCCCTGTAATACACGTAGCCCGCTCCCCCAGGCCCGATCGCGTGTGAAACTTCACGCGAACCCCTGAAATACACGTAGCCCGCTCCCCCAGGCCCGATCGCGTGAGGAACTTCACGCGAACCCCTGTAATACACGTAGCCCGCTCCCCCAGGCCCGATCGCATGAGGAACTTCACGCGAACCCCTGAAATACACGTAGCCCGCTCCCCCAGGCCCGATCGCGTGAATAACTTCACGCGAACCCCTGTGATGCACGTACCCTGCAAATCGCGTGTGACACTTCCCGCGCACCACGGTATACATGCACACGTATTTTTTGTCAGCTGGTGTCCGTGTTTGTGGGTACCCCTTTGCACGTCATTTTTCCTGGAGGGCCACAGTATGGGACATTCATCATGGCAGTATATAGGTGCTATTTGTTGGCGCACCTTTTGGCGCACATTTCTTACAGCCGCAGAGACGCTACCACCTCCTTTCTTGTGGCGGTCGTGTTTGTGCCTGTGCGCTGGTTTGAGCGTGCGCTTTTTTCCCCTATTCTATTCCATGAATACGTGTTGTAGGCGAGCGTGTGGGCGTTCCGCGCACTTGTGCCCTGTACTTCCCCCGTGCCGCCCACGTTTTGGCAAGTTGTTCCCCATTCCGAGTGTTACGCCCGTGTTCCGCCTACTTTTGTTGCGTGCGCCGCGCTATGTGCGAATTTCGCTGTGGCCTGTGCGATTTTCGCTGTGACCTGGCGCACGCTGTTAGATGGCCTATGCGCCAACGTGCGCCAACGTGCGCCGCGCACTTTTTTATCGCACATCCGCTGGTTTTCTCGCGCACGGCCTTCCATGAATCGACGTGCGCTGCTTTTCGTGCGATTTTCGCACTTGCACTGCGATTTTCGCTATTCCACTGCGATTCGCACGTTTTTGCCCACTTGCGCCGCGCTAATTATTCCATGAATCGGCCTGTGAATCGTGTATGGCTGAGGCCCAAGTGGGTCACCACTCAATGGTCAAGTGAGGCACTGCCCCTGTCTTTTGAAGTGCTGAAAAATAAATGAAGCTCATAAATATGGTGTACGAGGTGTGTAGAGCCACACATTACACTGTGGTGATCTATAACTACCTTAAGCAATCTCACATTCAGCGCGCTCTGAATGTGGAATGGGCACCCGTTCCCTCTATTTCAGTTTCTAAAGTGTCTCTAATACGGCCGTAATCGTGATCTGAAAACAAAACACGGAACGGTTGTAAATGTGAATAAATGATGTGCGAGGAAGCCCTCCCCTGACTATGCACATTGAGATCGATTTCATTCTTACCTATGATGCACGGCGGGGGATCCCGAAACCGGCTTGAGAAAATATCCCAGCACCTTAGAGACGGACGGAGTACTCTGCAGAAATGTAAGCAAGCTGACCAATTCTGGATAAAGTAACGTGACTCACGCTCAAGTGTCGAAGAAAAACTCTGGACCGTCAAGCTAGCTATCTACCGGCCATCTTGGAGTGGTGATCCCGAATGTCTATCTCAATGATAAGAAGCGTGCACCAATACACAGAAGATGATGTTATGTAAAATGAGGATAAAAATTATGTCATACGACTGAGGGTCTATAAATGTACCTTGGCACCAATTAATGAGTTATTGTTAACGTGCTCCCTATGGGTCCGAGAAGGTCGAGTGATAGGCTAGGAACCCTCTAGTAACTGACAGTGAGATTCAGAAAGATCGACCACTGCTCAGAGGGTCAGTGGTGCAGAAAAGGTGGTAGGTAATCTACATGGCTGCGGTTGTAGTGGTGCAGACAGCGGGAACCATTGATGACCCCAGTGGGGCATCTACGTAGTGAAATTCAACTATTAACCAAGATCAATCACTGGTCAGAGGGTCAGTGGTGTGGAAAAGGTGTGTAGGTAATCTACATGACTTTGGTTGTAGTGATCACCTCTACCCACATGATTCCCCCCATACCCTCCCCTGTGCATTTCCCACATGTTAGTTTTCATTCCACAATATGAATCATTTGGAAAGGGCTGGAATCTGAATGTGCTTTCCAACAGAAAAATGGATTCTGTTGTTTCCATTTGCTATAACTGTGTTAGTGTTTGGTGCATGTGATATTATGTTTAGTGGACACACACAGTTTGCCTCTCGCTGACACACAATCTTAGGGTAGTGTTATGGGCACAGCGGATATGCCCCAAATCATAATTCAATAGCACAAGAGCTGTGGTCTCACTGTGTGTGTTCCACAGGGACAGGTTTTCACGTAAAGTAGGTTTGTACCAGCTGGCTGCGTGTAGCCTCTCCCTGTGCCCTTTGGCCAACCAAGAACAAGGGTGGTGCATGTTGCTTGTTCCCGTGATGATTTTAAGATGGCTGATGAAAAAACAACAAGATTCTTGGGCCTAACATCCCTGTAGCCCCCCACCACTGCCAAGCTATCTGATTGGCTTCCTGCAGAAGGAAAGATCTCCCAGCTCTGGAGCCAGAAGGCGGAGTAGGGTTTGCACCAAGGGTCTACACTAAGGCTCTCATCAATGCCTGGCTTGGCCTGTCTGGGCCATGGATGGGGTCCTGAGCTGGTACGCAATGCATGCCCTGCCGCGAGGCCCTGTTGTTTGCCAGGATGTACCCCGTCTCTGTCTGCTTCTGCATGGCTTTGCATTCTGCAGCACCCAAGTTCACCTTTATAACTTTTGCCTCGTCGCTTCCTGAGGCCTTCAATGGTGCACCGACATAGCAAAACAAATCCTTCCTTATCATGCGTCACTGTCACCACCTTTAAAGTTAAGAAGAATACTGATTCTTCTCCCGCTCCGGATATGCTACCTAATTTATGTATGGTCCTACATGGTCCTTATGTATGGTCCTATGGTCCTACAATGTTTGCCTACCTGCATTATGGTCTCATCCTATCTCCCGCTTAAATTCTTATCTTTTGTTCCCCATATCCCAACCTGCACCCCTACACCTAATGCGATTCTGTCACTGATACTCGGATGGCTCCCTAAAGGCCTACTCCCCATCAACTCACCTTTTGCCCACAACACACAACCATACCAATTCATCACCAATTACGGCACCATGCTACATCTGCCCCAGTCCCCCTACCCTCCTTGACTTCACACATGGATTGCTCTCCTCCCACATTCACATATGATATTGCTACCATGCCGCCCAAAAGGCTACGCTCTTCATGCTCCGTTCTTAATTGTATATCCCGCTGTATTTTCATCTCTCTTCACGTACCGTTAAAAGCTCCCTTCTTCCTTCCTCTTACTCCACCCACACTCCTGGACCTTATCCTATGGCCCATAACCAGGCCCACTCCTCGCCACCATGGCTCCACGCTACAACCTCAGGTCCCCTGTATTACACTCAACTAATATTCCTCACTGCCATCCTCCTACACCCTCATCCACTGTCCCATGCCAACAAACCAATGGACTTCCAATAGACCCTGACACTCCCTCAGTGCTATGGTACACTGTTACCCACATTTACCCAGGCCTTCCTCTCATCACACAGCCTTTGGAATCCAGCCTATACTTAGCTAACCCTACATTTACATCTTTATCCACTCCTTAGCCAAATGGCACCACCGCCCTCAGCCACTTCTACCTACCTACAACCCTCTCCCCCACAACCTCGTGCCTGCCATTCCTTGCTCCACATATGACTAAAGACACACCAGCATTTTCCTCATGCCCCACCATGCACTTTCCTTTTGACGCCGCCTTATGCTGCCCCAGCCGCCCCCTACTCCATTTCTGCCTGCCTTATGCCGGAATAACGTTGCCTCAACTACTGCCACTGGCCTCACAGCCAAATCAGCCTGTGCCACTGCCCTGAGTTGCCCTGCCCTTCCTACCTCCCCTGTTATGCCAGCCTCAGGCCAGAACTATGTTTCACCTGCAACTGTCCCCTGCCTCACAGCTGAACCGGCCTGTGCCACTGCCCTGAGCACCCTGCCCCTCCTCCAACTCCTTTTCTACCAGCCATAGGCAGAACTTTGTTGCCCCTGCAACCGCCCCCTGCCTCACAGCTGAACCAGCCTGCGCCACTGCTCTGAGCCACTGTACCCCTCCCCCCACTCCTTTTCTACCAACCTTAGGTCTGAACTATGTTGCCCCTGCAACTGCCCCCTGCCTCACAAATTAAACCAGCCTGCGCCATTGCCCTCAGTCGCCCTGTCCCTCCAACTCCTTTCTTGCCAGCCTTAGATTGGAACTATGTTCCCCCTGCAACTGCCCCCTGCCTAACAGCTAAACCGGCCAGAGCCACTGGCCTGAGTTGCCCTGCCCCTCCTCCTACTTGTTTCTTGCTAGTCTTAGATCAGAATTATGTTGTCCCTGCAACTGCTCCCTTCCTCACAGCTGAACCGACATGTGCCACTGCTGAACTGTCATGCCCCACTGACCTAAACCGGCCTGCCCCTCCTCCTACTCCTTTTCTGCCAGCCTTAGGCGAGAACTATTTTGCCCCTGGAACTGCCCCCGTCTCACATCTGCATCGGATTTCACCACAGCCCTGAGCTGCCCTGCCTCTTCTCCTACTCCATTCCTGACAGCCTTTTCCTGGGATAATGTTGCCACTGCCCTTTTCAGTGCAACCAATCCAACCTGCATCTCAGCCTTTTGCTTGCATAATGATGCCCTTACAACCACCATCAGTATTACTATTGAGATGCCCTATACCACTGCCTTGTGCTGCCAGCTCCTGCCACCCTATAACATCCAGACCACCAAATACCGATGCTCACAGCCTTGGCAAGGCACCTCTAGCCTTACCAAACCATGCTCTAGAACTTCTCCCTAAACCCCCTCTACACTACAAATCTCTCCCCATTCTGGGACCAGCGAGAACCGGTCATATCTCTTCTCATACCTCACCCTCACACACCTACCCCACTCCCCCTCACATCGCCCCACACATCACACCTCCCCTATACCCGCCCCACCTAAGGAAACAGGCAAGCATCTCAATGGAACGTTGATCAACACCCGATCTCTTGTGCCCATGCCACCAAATCCAACACCTTATTGACGAAATCCACCTTGACTTCTTGGTGATTACCGAATGCTGGCTTCCCAGTGCCGCTGGACCTTCCCTTACACTTGCTTTGACCCAAACTACTCTATCCTCAGATCAGATAGAATAGACCAAATTGGAGGCGACGTTGCCCTTATTGTCAAATCTTCTTTGGCATTTAGAGAGATCCCCACCTCCCATTGCATGGCTACAAGCTCCTCCTGAGCAAACTTCCTCTCAACTCAAAAACCACTATCAATCTTCTTATCATCTACCACCAACCCAACCATCAGAGCAATCCAGAGCTTGATATCCCCTTATTTCTTTCACCCCGATTAAACCGGCTACTATTTTCCTAGTCCTAGGGGATTTCAACCTTGGATTTAATGATGCCTCTGACACCAAGGCTAATGACCTCACCAATACTCTTGAAGATATGTAGTTCTCCCAACTTGTCCGCTCAGTTACCCACTCCAAAAGACGTACCTTGAACTGAATCCTTGCCATTAGCACACCTGCTAACATCACAAATATCTCACCTCTGCCATGTTCTGATCACTCTCTTATCGAGTTTGAGCTTCCTCTAACTCACCAGCCACCCATCTCTGTCATCACACTGCCTCCTACCTTCAGCCGCAATACCAGCACTCTCACTGAAGCAAACCTCTCACCCACCCTCATTACACACCTCTCTGGACCTCTTCCCACTGCCAATGATGCCCAGGCCCATGCCTGCTTGATTCTCTTTGCTCTCGCTCACACCATGGACCAAATGGCTCCACTGATACCTATTACCCCAAAAGTAGGTAGAAGAACCAACAAATGGTTCTCATACGAACTTGTCTTGCTCCCAAAATGCACATGCACACAGGAGCATACTTGGAGACAATCCCCCTGTTAGGCACAATCACATGCAGTACCCTTTGGGAACACTACATACAATTAAGACTACAAGTGTCAGTACAAATTCACCTTTGGTACAAGCCTGTACTACACAGTAAAGTAGTAGCGATTGCTGAGCAGCCAGACGTATCTCAAGAGTTGAGTGAGCAGTAGAACAAGTTACACATAGGGCCAACAAATAAAGCGATTCAAACAAACACTTTACTGAAGGTTTCTTAGTAAAAGAATATACATTTATTTATACAGTCAGTTTGAAAACATTACACTAGCAAGAGCAGCTCAATATCAGACACTAATATACTACAAATACACAACCAATAGGTTACTGAACAAGTTCAGCTCCCCTGAAGTGGGAGCAAAAGGGCACTTCAGATACTTTAAAAAGGGGTAAAAAGACAAGGTTATAAGAATAGACAGCCCAAATATTTTCATATGCAGGGCAGAGGGTCTCAGTAAACTACAACCAGCAATTCAGTTCATAGGCCTGGGACAAAATCAATGGTTAAGAGTCTTTTTATAGGATAGCACAGTTCTGGTAGTAAATGGTTAAGTCTTTGCCACAGAGTTTAGAAGAATTTGGCTAGGCGAAAAGTTTGACGAATGTTTAGGGAAGGACAAGCCTTCGAAGTTGGGAAAGTTCCACGAACTTTCGCGATGGCTGAAAAGGTTTCCGGACCGCGTTTGCACAGTACCTTTGCATTGAAGAAGAGCTGTAGCTGAGGGAGTTGTTCCTGGCAGTTCGAGCAGATTTCTCTGTTCCTAAACTACAATCATGGGGACAAAAAGGAGGACGTCGGGAGGTTCCTGCACTGCCCAGAGATGAGGCCACAAGCTTAGCAAAACGTCAGTTTAAGGTGTGAGTGCCTTAAAGTCCACAGACTGGTATCCTTCCCACTGGCTATCCGGGTTTCCACAGCATTCTGCAGAAAATTCAACCAGGAGGGGACGGTGTCCAGGCGGTTTATGAGTTGGTTGTTCCCACCAAACTCAAGGGAAGAAGTTAACTTTTAAGGGCTTCTCTGTCGATGGAGTTTCAGGCAACTCGGACTGGCAGCAGGGCTTCACTGGTCGTCCAGGAGATGCAGCAGTCCTCTTCCTTCAGCACGTCTTTGGTTCTTTCGTTCCAGTGGTCGACTCTGCTTTCCAAGTCCCAGAGACCTACTTTTAAACAGTTTTCCCCCATTCATTCCAGCCTGGCTGTCACTCACACAGCAGGGTGGCTGTCCTTGCCGGACAGCCAGCCGACCAATCATGCCAGAGTGCATTCAGGTCTCCTAGGAGACTAAGCACAGGGAGTTTCGGGCACCTCCCTCACATCCTGTCCACCCCAGACACGCAGGCGCCAGAGGAGGGCTTCAGCACTGAAGCCCGCCAAAGGCCAACAAACAAAGGGACCAAACCTGGTTTGGCGCGCAGAGACAAACACAAGAAGGACCTTTTCTAAAAGAAATGGCGAAAAAAGTCGACCGGAGTCTGTTTTTACAGATAGGTTTGGGGCGCCATATTGAAAAACATGGCTGACCCTATTTTTAGCTACCGTTGTTCGCAGTCGGGAGAAATCATGGTAGTTTGATCTAAACCACTGCCACCAGCCATTTAAAGTAGGAAAGGGTAACATTTGACTGTTGCATGAGTGTTTTGACTCAGGGGAAGCTAGGCAACCCCTCCAGCACTCTATGGGAAGATAGTGTGTGCTAGGTCTGTAAATTTAAAGAGACTAGTAAAATCAATTTAACTTTACATGCTCTGGGAGACAGTAGTCAGCCCCAGAGAAGGTATTTAAACTGTGGGGAGTCTAAAAGGCATCCCTGTGCCACTGCACTGAAGGTGCTGTGTGACACACAGAAAAAGATGATGCCTATGGAGTTGTCTTAACACTCCATAACCAAAGAACACAAAAGTAAAACACACATCAAAATACATGGAAGAGTGGGTAAAAAAGACTCACACTCTTCCCAGGTAAAAAATCAAATACTAGAAATCCAGCAAAGTTGCTGGGGGTCTCAAAAGGTAAGGGAAATTAGCACATTCTTGAGAATTATCCCCTAGCACCCCCTCACCAACTAATCTTGCTGCTTATATCACTGCATCAAAACCTACAAAACCTCCCTCATTATGGCAAAGCTAACTCGTTCAATACCAGAATTTTGGAGGCGAGCTCCAGCGCAAAATAACTATTTTCCATCCTCAAAGAGCTAGAAAACCCCTCTCCCACACCTTCCCTAGTGCACATTGACAAATCATGGTGCACCAACATTGACTCCCTAAAAGCCAAAATTGATGCCAGGAAAATTCTGATTATTACTAAACTGTCCCCCAACAGGCCTGGCCCCATTTCCCCATCTTCCAGTTCTCCCCTGTCACCCCAGAAGTTGTTTGCACTACCATCCTACACCTCAAACCGTCCAATTATAAAGACGATGGTTACCCTGCACACATCCTGAAACTCTGTGCAGCCACGCTGGCACCTGCAATCACTGACTTTGTGAATGCCTCCTTTGCCTTCAACAATGACCCCACCTGCCGGAAAACTGCTGTCATGATCTCTGCTTCCAAAAGGTCAGGGTTTTCCCAACTCCCTTGGAAGCAGATCCATAACCCAGGTTCCGAGTGCCAACCAGTCCCAATTGGGACCTTTTGGACCCAGTCCTGGCGCCAGTGGCACCAGGCTCATAAATATGCCCAGTCCCAGCGCTGGAAGCGCCGGGCTCATAATGCTTGGGTGGACTTACCTGCAGCAGACCATGCTGCTTACTTGCCTGCCAGTTGAGCCTCTGATCCTCTTCTGTTTGGAACTACTTTTCCTGTTGGGTGGGGCAGGAGCCACTCCCTAGATTCAGAACACTGGAACTCTTCTGGAAAGCAGGAACTCTTTTCTTACCTAGGCGTGGCTGTGGAAGGAGACACCTAAGCACTACAGGAGGCTATTTAAACCACACCCGATGGATGAATCTTGCTTTGCGTTATTCTGCATCCTCTGCAGCAGAACGCTCATCGTGTCTTCTGCATCTGATCCTGGGCCTAAGGAAAAAGGCTTACCATCCTGAATCCAGTCTTCAGCAACACCTATAAAGACAAGAAAGAACAGGTTAGCATTACGGTCTTCAGTGACAGCTCTTCACTTACCTGGTCCATCGGCTGTCACCAACGCCTCGCGCTGCATTCCGGCATCTGAAAGAAAAAGGCTTACCTACTCTTCGTGCGCTCCGGAGGTCTTCACACTGCATTCCGGCATCTGAAAGACAAAAGCTTACCAACTCTTTGCACGCTCCGGAGGCCTTCGGCGCTGCATCCCGCATCTGAAAGACAAAACAAGGTGCGTTTAAAGACATTGGGGAACTTTAATACTCACGTGCCATTACTCCTTTCCACATCTAACCCAGTGGGTATTCCGGCACCCTGCTGCCGCTCCGAACTTGTACCTGCAAAATAAAAAGACAGTTAGAGCGCATCGTGAAGCAGGCAACAAGCGCTTACTTACGTGCTTCCAGGCGCTTCTATTCATCACACGGGCTCCATCTTCAACTCACTTCAGCCTGTCATCCGCCATCGCCGGAACCCTGCAAAACAAGAAACATCATTACTAAAGACTTTAAAGACATTAGAATTACTCGAAACTTACCGTTCGTGCAGTAAACGACGGACAGCAGTCCTCTGAAGTCAAGAGGCCTGCTCCCCTTATCCAGTGAAGAAACTGGTTACAGCACCCTGCCCCGAGGCAGATGGAGAGCACGGCGTTCACTTACCTAAGGTGAGAGCGTTAACCTTTGGGGTTCTACAGGAGAAGAGAAAGGGAAGAAGAGAGAGACATTCAATAACCCAGTTCCTTAATCCCATATTTTCTATCTGCAGACATCTTACCCTTCGAGTCGGACATACAGTGCACAGAGGTCCAGCCCAAAGAGCCAGCCGTGTGTTACACATCACCTTTGAAGATACGGTATACGCCCAGTCAAGACCGGCGCCTCTACGGGAATCAGGTGAGCGTTACAACTGCCTGGTTCTCTCCCCTCAAACCCCTCACTTAACCCTACCCTCCCCTCCCCTCGAAACTACTGACCCATAACAACTGTACCCTTCCTCATTAAACTCCTAGACCGCATTGCCTACTCCCAAATCCAGATCCACCTTCAGCAACACCATCTCCTTGGCTCCAAACAATCAGGTTTTAGACCTAAACACAGCACAGAAACAGCGCTCTTGGATCTCAAAATCCAACTTGACAACATCCATGACATTGGAAAAACTAACTTCCAGATCCTCCTTCACCTATATGCGGCATTTGACCTTGTTGATCATGACATCCTTTGCCAACACCTCCGTACCAACTTCCACTTTTCACACCAGGTCTCCGAATGGATCAAATAATTCCTGAGTGAAGGCACCTCTAGGGTCTTCATAAGCAATTTCCTTGCCGACCCTATCCCAGTTCCCTGTGGTGTCCCCCAGGAATCCTGAATCTCACCTGCTCTATACCACACTAATACCAAGCCGCTGTTTGACCACCTTGATGCACTGGACATTGCATAGACCAATTTTTCAGACAATACGTAAGTCTTACTCCCATTATCAGGAGATTATGTCCAAGACATTGCAACTATCAACCAAACTTACAGTATTATCCAGGACTGGATGGCTACCCACAATTTATGCCTCAACAAGGACAAGACCGAGCATTTTATTGTAGCCGCGGCGCATTGCCTAGGTGCCCTGGACCTTGCTTACTCTCCATCCCCATCAATGATAACACCATCCAAGTGTCTAAACATGTAAATATCCTGGGGGTCTACCTCCATGCAGAGCTTAATATGTCCTGCTGCATCAGTGCCCTTGTCTCTACTACCGTCTATACTGCTAAACTCATTTGCCTCAGCAGGAAATGCATCTCACACTTGCCCAAGCTATTATTGGCAGCAAGCTCGATTACTGAAATGTGCTGTTTTCAGGTAACTTGGCCAAAAAACTTGCAAAACTGCAACTCCTGCCGAATAAGGCGCTTAGATCAGCCCTGGGACTAAAACTCTCAGCCCACATTACAGCAATAAGAACGGAGATTCACTGGCTTCCCATAAAAGCAAGAATTTAATTAAAACTTTGACCATCACACCCCGCTGCTTGCACAAGTATGCCCCTTCTTACCAATTCCCACATAACTCACCAAATCCTGTTACATGCCCCCTCCGCTCTTCCTCCAAACTGACCCTACATAAGCCTCACTTCGACCTCAAATGAGCAGGTGCCTCCAGTATAAGTGTCACTGCTCCCATTCTGTGGAACTCCCTTCCAGACCTCATCCAGAATGAACCTTCCTTCACTATCTTTAAAAAACTCCTAAAAGATGGCTATTTAACAATATGTACAGCATGTTGTACTATGTTCATTATCTGTTTTTGTTCTGTAACCACTTACTTTGTACAAGCGCTGTGATACCCACGGGTCTGGGCGCTATATCAAATGAAATAAATAAAAAAATAAATACATATACTATGGCGGGATTTCCCTCCCTAAAGAAATCTAAGGAAAGTCCATGGGCCTCATTACAAGTATGCCGGTCCGGAAACAGTGGTGCCTGTCGCTCCGTACTGGCACCTTTTTCTGGACCGGCATACTCTGAGTTGCGATGCTGCTAACACCGTCACCGCAAGTGACCTACCATATCCGCCAGCACTGTGAATGGAATATGTGGAATAACACATCGGCTGTGCCTGAGACACCGGCATGGCGGTAGTATGTGCACATTCCCAGTATCACGTTCACGAAAACACTGGCATGAAAGGGGTGGTAGCAACATGATGACCATGCCAGAAACACTGACATCGTAGACCAGGTGTTAAACAGTGTCAAGTGTGTGGAAACAGGCCAAATCATGAGCACTCCCACACCCCACACCCCTTAAAACACTACCATGCTTTCAGCAGCAATAGCATGCAGCTGGAGGCCCTGCATGCAGTGATACAACTTGAAGAGGCAGAGAGGCAGAGGAGGCAGCGGAGACGCATGAGGAGAAGGAGGGCCATCATGGACATGTAAAATAGCAATGGCCAGCGGGTTGCACCCCGCAGGCAGCCACCCCTACCAGGCATAAGGGCCACACCCTTCAACCTCAGCCAAACACAGATCCACACCCTGTACCGGCTAGACAGGGACACCATCACATCCATAGTGTACCTGATCCACGATGACCTTGTCAACCTCATCCAGATCCGTATTGCCATCCCCCCCTTGCTCAAGGTAGTGTCTGTGCAACACTTCCATGACACAGGCACCTACCAACAAACTGTGGGTGAACTGCATGGACTATCCTAACCCTGTTTTTTGCGGGTCCTTTTTCAGATTATTGATGCCCTCCTGCGGCACATGTGTGATCACATAGGCCTACCCAGAACACCTGACCAGGTTAATGCCATGAAAATTGCATTCCATGCCCTTGCCTGCAAGCCCAATGTGATTGGTGCATTGAACTGCACACATGGGGAGCTGGTGGCCAGGCATTCCATTGAGGCAGTGTACAGGAACCGTAAACTATACCACTATCCCAATGTGCAGATGCTGTGTGATGCACACCACCTCATCACCCATTGCTGTGCAAGAATTTCGTGATCAACCCACAATTACATGGTGCTGAGCAACTCCATGATGCCAGGGTACATGGCACGTGACAACAGAGAGTGTACCTGGCTGTTGGGTGAGTGTAATTACCAAAGGATGTGCACTGTGGAATTGGGGGGTATAGTACAACCGAGCATACCAGGCTGGTGGGTGAGTGTGATTATCATAGCATGTGCACTGTGGAATTGGGTGGGGGGGCATAATACACCCAAGCACACCTGTATGTTAGGCAAGTGTAATTACCAAAGCATGTGCACTGTGGAATTGGGGGTGGGGGGCGAAAAAACGATCTGCAGTGCATGTGTGCAATGGAATGTCCAACACACAAATAGCATTCCTGAGTTGAAGGACACGACTTGCGTGTGTCAAATTGCCAGACGGAGCATGTGCATGCATAGTAACATCAAAGCTGGACTGCAACATAAAATGCACTACAGGTACCAGCATGCATCTGACCAATATCCCAAATCCCTGCAGAAAAACACTGGGGACAAATCACACCACCTGCAGCACAAACTAATCATTTTAATGCAGCACAACACCCCATCTCCAAACCACTAGCGTACCCCACACCAGGTAGCCAGGTCGCCTGCCTGTTCCAAGTGCACACACACACATACATGTGACAAAACAGCAACAAAATAGATGGACAGTAGAATGGGTGGGTGAAATGACCATCATAGGACATGCAAATCGAAATCAAATCAGAACATGCAGTAGTCTGAGTTGTGGGTGTTGTAGTCAAAGGGTCAAAGGGTCATAGGGCAAAGTGGTTCTTTTTATGCACATAAAGAAATGTTATCACCTGTGACAGCTCTGCCTACCAGGTCTGCGGCCCCCGGCAGGGTCTGACATATCAGGCACACCGGCTGTGGCAAGCATATTTCTATTTTGCAGGCCCAGAAACAAGCCAACCTGGAAATACCACCGGCACACTTACACCCGGACAAGCCAAATTGGCCGTTTGCCCGTGTCATTCCATGCCCGTGACATTGATGAATGCAGACAGAAATCCCTTAGATCAATGATTTTACGCCAAACTGTCCGTACAATGCATACACATCAATTTCCATTGACAATGCGCATGTTACCAGGCTCATCTATGACATATGCTAGGTCTTGTGCAAATCGCATGTAATAACTTGCATTAGTAAGTGAACAAAATACAGACTGTAAGAACATGATACAGGCCCCACAATGATTTTTCCCCCTTTCTGTCCCTCCCGTGCAGGTGATGCTGGATACCCCTTGATGTCATGGCTGATGACCCCCATGAGACAATCACAGAACCAGCACGAGCAGGGATACAACCATGCTCACATCAGGACACGTACGATTGATCAGACATTTGGCCTGTTAAAGGCAAGATTCCTCAGCTTGAGCAGATCAGGGGGGCACAGATGTACATCCCTGTGAAGGTGAGCAAGATAGTCCTGGCATGAGCCATGTTGCACAACATGTGTATCAGGTGCAACATACCACTGCCCCAGGACATGGACATGCACCCACCTGATGTGGGGGATGAGAATGGCAGTGATGAGGAACTGCCATTGGCACGTCGCAGGGATGCCATGGATGGCTGTGAGACACGCGATGCACTGATAAACCACTATTTGTGAGCACATCACACAAGCACATGGCCTAGGACAGCTAACTCACTCAGCACTGTAGAGGAAATAAAACACTCAGTCACACTAAAAATGAATGTCCAGTCATGATTTCCATGCAACACCAAGTGTAATGTATATAATTGAATGATAAACAAATGTGGAACTACACCAAATACCCAAACTATCCCTCCCCACCCCCCTTCTCAACTATCCGCCCAATCGCCCCTCCCCAACTATCCCTCTCCACTCCCCCTCCCCAACTTTCCCTCCCCACTCCCCCGCCCCAACTATCTCTCTACAACTCCTATTATGTTGTCCAAGTAGTAGTCCTTGCAGAAGACACATACAGGGCACATGTCTGTTGTGGACCTATTTGCATCCCTGGTTGCTATCTGGTGTGCAACTGTGTGCAGAGGAGGACAGGCAAATCGATCGCCTTGGGCTGCTGGGCACAGAATTTGCAATTGTGGAACTTGTGGATGGTTGTGGGCCTGCTCCGTGGGCCGTCTGTCGAGGAAGGCCTGAAGACACATTGCCATTGTCTCTGTAATGAAGGATATGACACTATTGCCCTCGCGTACCCTCCTGGCCATCTGGATGATGGCAGTTGTGCAACATCCAAGGGTACATGCATTTCGCTGTCCACTGGCCTGTACACTCACCCGCATCAACTGCGCCTCCTGAAGGTGCAGCTGCACTAGGGCAGTTAAGGCATCCTGACGTTCCTTGATGCAGCAGAGTCTGCCATCCATTTCCCTGGCACTGGGGAAGGGTGGGCGTTGTGGGCTCATTGGGTTCATCGGACTGAATACTAAAGTCTCATAGCTGCTGTGGTTGCTGATCTCCCCTGTGTCGACTCCACCATTGTCAGCTATGTCTTCTCCACTTGATTGATGGGCATGTGCTGGTGGTAGTGGTACTACAGCAGCTGGGGCTGGCGGGATGGCCACAGCTGTGCTCACAGTGATGGTTGGGGTTGGCGGGATTGTCGCGGCTGTGCTCACAGTGATGGTTGGGGCTGTCGGGATGGCCGCAGCTGTGTTGACTGTTGCAGTTGTGCCAGTGGAGGCTCTGCTGTCCTGGGTGTTGGTGGTGGTCCATGGTGTCCGGCGGCAGCTGGTGTCCCTTGAGTGCTTGCATGGGCCACTTCATTGTCAGATGATGTGCTTGAGGGAGTCAGAAAGGCATGCTGTCAGTGAACAGAGTAGATTATTGTAAGCAGAGATACATGCATTGTGTTGGTCATGGCTGTGCTGTGTCGGGGACATGACGTGGTACATGGCATGGTGCACATATGCTTGTGTTATGCGTACTTAGCTGCAGGATGTGTGATGTTTGTACATGGTAGAGTAGTGTGCTAGGGATACTGTTGTGGTGTACTGTCACTTACTGGGTATGGTGTTAGGGGTTGGGCATTCACACTGTGGGATTTTGGGGTGGAGAAGGGGGTGGTATGGATGGGGTTAGTATGGGATTGCTGCCTCTACCAGCTACGGGGACAGTTGTGCATTTATGCTCAGGGGTTGGGCTGGCTGGGACGAGGTAGGTCAGATGTTGACTTTGTGTGCAACGGTGGTCATTTGTGGGTGGAGGTGGGGCTTAGCATTGCAGTGATATGGTGCCAGGAGAGGCACAGAGGACACACATGCAGTACGCTGTGGTAGGGTGATGTGTGTGTGTGTGGGAGTAGATGCATGTTCAGTTGGCAGCACAGGGGGCCGGCATACTTGTAATGAGGCCCCTATGTCTTATAAGTCCCAAAACAAGAATCTGTCTGTGTCAAAAATCTATGCTGTCCTCACAACTACAACAAAACGAGTAGGAAAAATTTTCTCAACCAAAGGTAAGTGTTCCAAAGTAAATGTTCTACATTTGGTAAATAGCGTTCTCTGATGCAAGTTCAATATAGTTCCAACATAACCTTGTTCTGCTACAGATTGGTCAAAGTCTTCTTTAGATTCATCAATATCACAGTTTACATCATTTGTTGGTACGGGTCTCCCTTCCCCAAGTTCCAATGGGTAACACAGTTCACACAACCATAGTGTTGGCGTTTTCCCCTCCCCAAGATGAAGGCAACAAAGTTCATACCACTCAGTAGTCTTGGGACTCTTTTCCCCAAGATGAAGGCAATAAAGGTCACACAATTCAGTGGTCTTGGGTTTCCCTTCCCCAAGATGAAGACAATAAAGTTCATAAAACACTGTGATCCTGGAGTTCCCTTCTCCAAGATCAACTTTCAGGTATTGCCTTGTTTTCCTCTGTTTCACAAAAGAATGTCAGGTCAACTTGACCTTTCTTTCTGTTATCTTCACCAAGCATTCACTCCTCTTTGCTGCTTTCCAGTTTTTTGTGTCTTTTGGTCTAGGCACAGTTATCAGACCACACAATCCACCCATCACAGGTCACACAACTACCATCCTCATGTCTTCCTTGTGCTTTCAATATGTATGTTGAAAATTCCTGCACAAGAAACTTCCCTGTCTAGGTGTAGTTGACTGACCACATGGTCCACACATTACAGGTCATGAAACCATAGGTTTCCCCAATGTCACTGATCAATAGTTCATCGGAACATGATTGTTTTCACTGCAGGAATGTTCATATAACTTTCCAAGTGTGTGCTGATAATGGGGCACTTGCTTCACCCAAGATGCTGTCATGTTTCTGCATCTCTGCCTGAGTGGAGCTGTCTGGAGACCTGCAGGGTGTTTTCTACCATCTTCATAGAAGACCCTAAATCATTATTTAACATTTCCTTTCACAAATCTGTGTGTCTGAAAAAATGGACTTCAATTCCCATAATGCACCGTGTGCCAGTTCTCATTCCCTGGTTATGCCCATGCATCAGTCTTTGAACCACAATCCCCAGAATCATTAGAGATCAGTGCTGCCAGGACTAGAGAGGAAGGAGGCAGATTACCTTTAGGGGTGCCGCTCCAGGTGCTGCTAATGAGCCTTCTTCAGCACAGCGCAGGTCAGTAGTGAAGCAGCTGCCTGCAGGAGCACAAGGCTCTTGCATTGAGTTCGCTCCCAGCCATTTGTGCCTTGATCCTCAGAATTGTACTGTTTCCTGTTGCTGCCAGAAGCTGCTCCTGCTTCTTTTGCAGTGCCCTGTGCTCCCTGTCTGGCAGCCCAGCTACTCTGCCTACTCTCCACTGCCATCTGCCCTGCGCCTCTGTGCTTCCTGCACTTCCGCCTGCTCTCCTGATTGCAGTCTCCTGTTCCCTGTCTGCAGCCCCTTGCTCCCTACCAGCAATTCTCTTGTTCCATGCCTGCAGTTCCTTGCTCTGTGCACACAGTTCGTGTTTACTGGCTTTAGCTTTCAAGATTCCAGTCCTGAGTTTCCTTCTTCTCTGACTACAGTTCCACCCTTGTTATTCTAGCCCAGAGTTACAGTCCCTTGTATTCATGTTACAACCTATAGTCCAGTCCTTGCTATCCTAGTCCACAGTTTCAGTCCAGAGTTTTCCTTGTTTGGGGGCTATAATTCATTCAGCTGTTCCTTGATTCCGGTCCATAGCTTTTAGTCTGCAGTTCCAGTCTCCTGTACCTTTGCACTTAGATTCTTTTCTACTTGCTTTTCCTCTTTCATTCCTGGTCTCTTTCCTGAACCTTGCTAACTTTCACTGCCTATTCTTCCTTAGATATTTCTGTTACCGTTCTTGTCCTCACTCGTGCTTCTGTTATCCCTTTGTTCAGAGTTTGGCTCCTGGGTTCACCAGCAGGCAATCTCTGCCCCTTCCTTTGTCTAATTGTACTTGTAGTCTATAGTGAATGTAATGTAACAGTGTGCTGCGTTCTGTTCCCTTAGAGGGCATCCGCTGTAGGTTCCAGCTGGAACAATACCGGCTTGTCTCGTGTAAGTACACTCCTTGTTGGTTCCCTTGGGTCCCGACACAGAAGCCACTCTTGCTGCCCCCTTCCATGGGCCTGTAGGTGCCTGTAAAAGTAACTTACTTAGAGGCATTGAGCTTCCCTTATATCTGTGGGTAGTCTTTGTTCCAACCTGTGTATACACCCCTAGTGGGATTCCTCATTGTTTGTCAATGTTTGGCACCTCATTGGTGCCCATCCCTTCTTGTTCACCATTGAGGTCTGCCCTTTCTTCCTGTTCCGTTATTCAGAATTACCTTGTCTATTCTTCCTTCTAGTTTACCCAACTGCTGTATGCATTTATCTGCACCCTTACATCAGCACAGCCAACCCAAACCTACATGGGTGCCCTGTGTAACCCCTGACAGATGCCCTTATGGTGCTATTACTTCACAGCTTTTCCTCAAGTACCAGGTTTCTTGTCATTCACTTGTTTCAGTTATATAACACTCTTTCTGAGGTTCAACATTCAATATACATTCAGCCTTTATGTGAGCTTAGTTTCACTTGGTATGGGCTCAGCAACCCCTTTCACAAAGTTAGTTATTAAAAAATAAGGTGTCTCACTTTATACGGGTTCACCAGCCCCTTCCACGAGTTCGGCATTCAATAATGATAGGTTTCACTTTATATGGGTTCACCAGCCCCTTTCACAGAGTTGGGCATTCAATAATGGTAAGTTTCACATTGTACGGGCTCACCAGCCCCTTTCACATAGTTCGGTAGTCAATAATGGTAAGTTTCCCTTTGTATGGGCTTAATAGCCCTTCAGGGCGCCCGGAGCCCCAAAGGCCTTCCAGAGCCTTAAAGGGATGGTCTGGTAAAAAAATTTATTTAAAAAATAGATAGGCCACATAAAAAAAAAAATACTAGCATTCTCCGTTTTAAAACTTCCTATGTAAAATTTTGAGCTATTCAAGCTCAAAATTCGAAAAAGCAAGCACAGGGGCGCAGCCATTTTGTGAAATGGAGGCCCCCCTGTGCTGGCTTTTGCTTTTGCGGCACTAATGAAGGAAAAGCCAGCCAGCTGTAGTAAACAAAGGCTACCGCTGGGTGGCTTTCCCTTCATTAGTGCTGTAGGCGGAGGACGGGGACCGGAGACCAGAGCAGGAAAGCTGCAGCTGAATCTCGGTAAGTGCTATTTATTTTTTTTACAAAAAATAAGCACTAGCTGTGGGTTTTTTTCTAAGTTTTCCGGGCTGGAGGAAAAATGGTTGCGCCCCTGTGCTTGCTTTTTCGAATTTTGAGCTTGAATAGCTCAAAACTTTACATAGGAAGTTTTAAAACGGAGAATGCTAGTATTTTTTTTTATGTGGCCTATCTATTTTTTAAATAAGAATTTTTACTAGACCATCCCTTTAACGTGCTAATGTGATCCACTCTATGATTTCCCTTCTGCCTGTGAAAAGCAACTCGCTGGTTCGCTAACTGCTTACTTCCAGGGGTGCCGGGCTCTGGCTCTGCCTCCCCTTCTCAGCGATGCCTGATCTCTGCTTTCCCTTACACAGGGCTCCCGGTCCTGTTTGTTCCACTCATCAGGACTCCCGTGATTCTCTGCAGCATCTCAGCATCTCACCTACTTCTCTCTCGGCCCAGCCTCATCCTGGTCTTTTCCTCCCTGTGCTACACTTGTATTGCTCGTACTTCTCGCACCTCTCTCTTGACAGTTCTGACTTCCAGCTGAAGAGTATACCTTGTCCATTCACAATGGACTGCAGGTGAAGCGAAGAATTTCCAATTGCCTGACCTTGTTCAGGCTTATTAGTGTGACATGCCTGGCCTCTCTTCTTCGTCACAGTACCAAAGTGATACTTAGAATAGGAAATCTGCATTACTCCTAGTTGCCTCTTCTTCTTCTCAGTTCTTAAAGGAAAGTCATAGGGGATAATTGACTGAGACTGACAATAGCCCATAAAGGCTAAGGCAGGGGAGGATAGATTAGTACTAGGAAAGGGGGGATACCATGTCTCGCCTTCAGGTACCTTCTCTCCAGTCCCGAAGGACCCTCTACCCAGTTGACCCTCCCTCGCTTGTCCACCCCCAGGGTCGGGATCCAAAAGAGAAGGCTGGAGGACAAGGCCTGCACTCCTCTTTGCAGCTCTTCGCTGCTCGCAGCCTGCCGTTCGCCGCGGAGACTTGCTGGAATCACAAGGTAAGGAGTCCCGCACTCCGGAACTACCCTACTCACTCGCAAAAAGGCGAGACCGTCTACGCACACGTACTCTACCTAGCGTATTGGTCACTCTGCCCATCCCCACAAGTGCACGCAATGCACGCCTACAGTCGAGAACCATAGCTACAACTAACCGAAAGGCCACTTCCCCAGTACTGCATCTATACCATAGACTAAGCCACACAGCGAAGCTGAACCCACTTATCAAGCACCGCCGTGACCCATTTGCATTGGATACAATGTCTAAGACTCTTGTTAATGTGTCACTCACACGTATGAATGAAATTACCGCTATCTGCAATTCTTCTACCACTGCCTTGCTACCTAATGATGCAAATGCCACTTTATCTGTGTCTATGACCCCAGAAAACATGCCCCCCACTGGTTGGAATGAAATTACTGCTATCTGCAATTCTTCTACCACTGCCTTGCTACCTAATGATGCAAATGCCACTTTATCTGTGTCTATGACCCCAGAAAACATGCCCCCCACTGGTTGGAATGAAATTACCGCTATCTGCAATTCTTCTACCACTGCCTTGCTACCTAATGATGCAAATGCCACTTTATCTGTGTCTATGACCCCAGAAAATGCCCACCCCACTGGCTCGGATGTGCCACCCTCGACCATCAATGTCACCCCTGAACCGCACCTCAAATGTGCCCTCATCAACGCCCGATCCATCAATGCGCATGCACTAGACATCCACGACCTTATTACCACCCTAGATCTAGATCTTCTAATGGTCACCGAAACTTGGCTACATGAAGCCTCAGGCCCCGCCCTATCCCTCGCTCTCCCACCTGGCTATGCCATCACGAGACAAGATCGCATGACCACTGGAGGTGGTGTCGCACTCATAGCCAAAGGCTCGATCACCATCAGAAAGGCTGACAAAACTATCAACAATAACAGCGACTACCTTCAATTGAAACTCACCATCTCGCACCAATGCACCATCACCCTACACCTCATCTATCGACCACCAGGCCCCCTAGGAGACTTCCAGGCCTCCATTACCCACCTCCTGGCGGACAACCTCAAAAAGTCATCGAAAACCATTCTCCTTGGAGACATCAACCTTGGCCTGAATGACGCCAAAGACCCTACGGCCAAAGCCCTTGACACAGCTCTAGCCACCCTAGGATTCGTCAACACCATCACTAACCCCACACACGCCCTAGGCAGATCACTAGACTGGATCGCCCACCACAATTGCCCCATCACAGTCACGGGCAACACCCCCACCCCATGGTCCGACTACCACACCATCACCTTTAACATCCCCACCACTACAACCACATCCCACCCCCCTCTACCCTTGCCTCCTGCCCTTACAGGGAGTGCCCGTCAACTGACCAAAGAAAGACCTACCCTTCTTACAGGGACCTGCCTTCACAGCCCCATTCTCCAACGACCCAGAAACCCTGGCAAAAAATTATGATACTGCAATCAATACCATCGCCCCACTTAAACCTCGGAAAACCAAACCCACTAGACACGCTAATGCGTGGTTCACCCAAGACCTTCTAACACTACGCACCGACAAACGGGCAGCTTTTGCTCTTTGGCAAACATCCCGGGATGAGAAAGACAAACTCAACTTCAAATCCCTTGCAAATAATTACAAGAAAGCCATCATTAAAGCCAAAGCTAAATCCTTTGAAGAGAGAATTACTGAGGCCAAGTCGAACACCAAGGAAATGTTCGCCATATTCAGGGAACTTGAGACCCCCACACCCACCCCCCAAAACTTCACTAAGGACAAAGAATGGTGTGACAACATCCAAACAGCCATGCGCAATAAGATCAGCTCCCTCCAAGCCAAAATCTTGAACACCAAACTAACACTCTCCACCCACACTACACCCTCCCCACCTCCACTGCCCCCATGACCCACTGAGGCCCCACCCACCTTCTTGTTTAAAACCATCCAAGAAAACAACATGATCAACATTATGAAAAACATAAAACCCTCCAATTGCAAAGGCGACCCCTGTCCTGCCTCCATCATCAAAGACTGCGCAGACACCCTGGCGCCTTTCCTAACAGCCTTCGTCAACACCTCTTTCACCACAGGGAGAGTCCCCGCCTGCCTCAAGGAAGCATGGGTCCGACCCCTCATAAAGAAACCCACACTTGACCCCACCTCCCCTAATAACTACCGCCCCATCACCACTGTCCCTTTCCTCCTCAAGATTCTAGACAAAGCAGCCTACCTGCAGGTCCAGCACTTCCTTGAAGAACAGAACCTCCTTGGACTGAGACAATCCGGCTTTCGCCCTAGGCATGGGACAGAGACCGCCCTACTCGACCTCAAAAACCAAATGGACGACACAAGGGACCAAGGCAAACCTGTCCTGCTCCTTCTCCTGGATCTGTCGGCAGCTTTTGATCTTGTAGACCACGACATCCTCTGCCACCACCTCTCCTCCACAGCCAACTTCTCCCAAGAAGCCACTACATGGATCACCTCCTTCCTCCAAGGCAGGACCATGCAGGTCTTCTCTGACCTAGCCACTGCATCACCCTCTATCATGCTATTTGGGGTGCCCCAAGGCTCCTGCCTCTCCCCCACCCTCTACAACATCTTCACCCGCCCCCTCTTCCTCATCCTTGATGCCATGGGCATCTCTTACACCAACTACGCCGACGACACACAGATCCTTCTCACTCTGACAGGCGACTATGACACGGACTCTGCTACCCTCAACAACATTTACAACACAATTCAAATGTGGATGGCTATCAACGGCCTCTGCCTTAACTCTGACAAAACTGAGCTCCTACTCGTAGGCTCCCCTGACACCATCAAGAAACTTGACGCACAGTTCAGTCATTTCACCATTGACTCAATCACGATCCCAGTACTTGACACGGTAAAAACACTAGGCGTCTACTTAGACTCCAACCTATCCATGACCAGACAAGTAAACGCCATTGCCTCCTCGGCCGCTTACCATGCAAAACTCCTTAACGCAATCAGACCTTATCTGTCAAAAGACACTTTCACTAACATAGCCAGGGCCATAACCGGCTCGCGACTTGATTACTGCAATATTCTTTTCCTTGGGACCTCCAACAAAAATCTTGAGAAGCTCCAAGTAATACAGAACAGTGCCCTACGCGCTGCACAAGGCATTGCCAAGAGAGAGCACATCACCGCTGCCAGAAAAGCGTCCCACTGGCTTCCCATAAAGGAAAGGATCTTATTCAAGGCTCTAAGCATCACCCACAAATGTGTCCATCTTGCCGCCCCAATGTACCTGTCCCAGAGGATCCACCCGGGCTCCTCCACAAGACCCACTAGGTCACCCTATGCCAGCATGCTCTCAGTACCCAGGGTAAAAAGGACCAGAGCAGGGGGCTCCAGCTTCCTGTACCTCGCTGCCGTACACTGGAACACCCTCCCTAGCTCCCTGCGCTCTGAACCCTCACTGACCGCGTTTCGGAAAGCCCTGAAAATGACCCTGTTCATCTAACAAACACATGGCCTAGCCCACATGATTATATTGTATGATGTATTATGTGGTTTAACAAAGGTAGCGGGCGCCCCTCTCTCGCAAGAACAGACATGATAACCTGTTCAGTGGTTATTAACCACTTGAGAGTTCGCAGCCACTGCTTTTACCCACTGTGCCTTTCACAGATGGGAAATATCCATTTGCATATCAGTCTTTGTCCTGCCCAGGGGCAGTCCAGCACCGAAATACAATGGCAATTCCAATCTGAACGAGAGTACCACCAGCAACCCCATACACGTGTTTCACCCTTGTTGGGGATCATCAGTGAGGTGAAGCTGATGCCTCTCTAAGCACAGTGAGAGGGAGACCACGTCTGGTTGCCCCCAGGAGACCTAGGGTTACCAATCCCAGGTTCCTTAAAAAATAGTTTAACAAAGGTAGCGGGCGCCCCTCTCTCGCAAGAACAGACATGATAACCTCCTGGGTCAACCAGACGTGGTCTCCCTCTCACTGTGCTTAGAGAGGCATCAGCTTCACCTCACTGATGATCCCCAACAAGGGTGAAACACGTGTATGGGGTTGCTGGTGGTACTCTCGTTCAGATTGGAGTTGCCATTGTATTTCGGTGCTGGACTGCCCCTGGGCAGGACAAAGACTGATATGCAAATGGATATTTCCCATCTGTGAAAGGCACAGTGAGTAAAAGCAGTGGCTGCGAACTCTCAAGTGGTTAATAACCACTGAACAGGTTATCATGTCTGTTCTTGCGAGAGAGGGGCGCCCGCTACCTTAGTTAAACTATTTTTTAAGGAACCTGGGATTGGTAACCCTAGGTCTCCTGGGGGCAACCAGACGTGGTCTCCCTCTCACTGTGCTTAGAGAGGCATCAGCTTCACCTCACTGATGATCCCCAACAAGGGTGAAACACGTGTATGGGGTTGCTGGTGGTACTCTCGTTCAGATTGGAGTTGCCATTGTATTTCGGTGCTGGACTGCCCCTGGGCAGGACAAAGACTGATATGCAAATGGATATTTCCCATCTGTGAAAGGCACAGTGAGTAAAAGCAGTGGCTGCGAACTCTCAAGTGGTTAATAACCACTGAACAGGTTATCATGTCTGTTCTTGCGAGAGAGGGGCGCCCGCTACCTTAGTTAAACTATTTTTTAAGGAACCTGGGATTGGTAACCCTAGGTCTCCTGGGGGCAACCAGACGTGGTCTCCCTCTCACTGTGCTTAGAGAGGCATCAGCTTCACCTCACTGATGATCCCCAACAAGGGTGAAACACGTGTATGGGGTTGCTGGTGGTACTCTCGTTCAGATTGGAGTTGCCATTGTATTTCGGTGCTGGACTGCCCCTGGGCAGGACAAAGACTGATATGCAAATGGATATTTCCCATCTGTGAAAGGCACAGTGAGTAAAAGCAGTGGCTGCGAACTCTCAAGTGGTTAATAACCACTGAACAGGTTATCATGTCTGTTCTTGCGAGAGAGGGGCGCCCGCTACCTTAGTTAAACTATTTTTTAAGGAACCTGGGATTGGTAACCCTAGGTCTCCTGGGGGCAACCAGACGTGGTCTCCCTCTCACTGTGCTTAGAGAGGCATCAGCTTCACCTCACTGATGATCCCCAACAAGGGTGAAACACGTGTATGGGGTTGCTGGTGGTACTCTCGTTCAGATTGGAGTTGCCATTGTATTTCGGTGCTGGACTGCCCCTGGGCAGGACAAAGACTGATATGCAAATGGATATTTCCCATCTGTGAAAGGCACAGTGAGTAAAAGCAGTGGCTGCGAACTCTCAAGTGGTTAATAACCACTGAACAGGTTATCATGTCTGTTCTTGCGAGAGAGGGGCGCCCGCTACCTTAGTTAAACTATTTTTTAAGGAACCTGGGATTGGTAACCCTAGGTCTCCTGGGGGCAACCAGACGTGGTCTCCCTCTCACTGTGCTTAGAGAGGCATCAGCTTCACCTCACTGATGATCCCCAACAAGGGTGAAACACGTGTATGGGGTTGCTGGTGGTACTCTCGTTCAGATTGGAGTTGCCATTGTATTTCGGTGCTGGACTGCCCCTGGGCAGGACAAAGACTGATATGCAAATGGATATTTCCCATCTGTGAAAGGCACAGTGAGTAAAAGCAGTGGCTGCGAACTCTCAAGTGGTTAATAACCACTGAACAGGTTATCATGTCTGTTCTTGCGAGAGAGGGGCGCCCGCTACCTTAGTTAAACTATTTTTTAAGGAACCTGGGATTGGTAACCCTAGGTCTCCTGGGGGCAACCAGACGTGGTCTCCCTCTCACTGTGCTTAGAGAGGCATCAGCTTCACCTCACTGATGATCCCCAACAAGGGTGAAACACGTGTATGGGGTTGCTGGTGGTACTCTCGTTCAGATTGGAGTTGCCATTGTATTTCGGTGCTGGACTGCCCCTGGGCAGGACAAAGACTGATATGCAAATGGATATTTCCCATCTGTGAAAGGCACAGTGAGTAAAAGCAGTGGCTGCGAACTCTCAAGTGGTTAATAACCACTGAACAGGTTATCATGTCTGTTCTTGCGAGAGAGGGGCGCCCGCTACCTTAGTTAAACTATTTTTTAAGGAACCTGGGATTGGTAACCCTAGGTCTCCTGGGGGCAACCAGACGTGGTCTCCCTCTCACTGTGCTTAGAGAGGCATCAGCTTCACCTCACTGATGATCCCCAACAAGGGTGAAACACGTGTATGGGGTTGCTGGTGGTACTCTCGTTCAGATTGGAGTTGCCATTGTATTTCGGTGCTGGACTGCCCCTGGGCAGGACAAAGACTGATATGCAAATGGATATTTCCCATCTGTGAAAGGCACAGTGAGTAAAAGCAGTGGCTGCGAACTCTCAAGTGGTTAATAACCACTGAACAGGTTATCATGTCTGTTCTTGCGAGAGAGGGGCGCCCGCTACCTTAGTTAAACTATTTTTTAAGGAACCTGGGATTGGTAACCCTAGGTCTCCTGGGGGCAACCAGACGTGGTCTCCCTCTCACTGTGCTTAGAGAGGCATCAGCTTCACCTCACTGATGATCCCCAACAAGGGTGAAACACGTGTATGGGGTTGCTGGTGGTACTCTCGTTCAGATTGGAGTTGCCATTGTATTTCGGTGCTGGACTGCCCCTGGGCAGGACAAAGACTGATATGCAAATGGATATTTCCCATCTGTGAAAGGCACAGTGAGTAAAAGCAGTGGCTGCGAACTCTCAAGTGGTTAATAACCACTGAACAGGTTATCATGTCTGTTCTTGCGAGAGAGGGGCGCCCGCTACCTTAGTTAAACTATTTTTTAAGGAACCTGGGATTGGTAACCCTAGGTCTCCTGGGGGCAACCAGACGTGGTCTCCCTCTCACTGTGCTTAGAGAGGCATCAGCTTCACCTCACTGATGATCCCCAACAAGGGTGAAACACGTGTATGGGGTTGCTGGTGGTACTCTCGTTCAGATTGGAGTTGCCATTGTATTTCGGTGCTGGACTGCCCCTGGGCAGGACAAAGACTGATATGCAAATGGATATTTCCCATCTGTGAAAGGCACAGTGAGTAAAAGCAGTGGCTGCGAACTCTCAAGTGGTTAATAACCACTGAACAGGTTATCATGTCTGTTCTTGCGAGAGAGGGGCGCCCGCTACCTTAGTTAAACTATTTTTTAAGGAACCTGGGATTGGTAACCCTAGGTCTCCTGGGGGCAACCAGACGTGGTCTCCCTCTCACTGTGCTTAGAGAGGCATCAGCTTCACCTCACTGATGATCCCCAACAAGGGTGAAACACGTGTATGGGGTTGCTGGTGGTACTCTCGTTCAGATTGGAGTTGCCATTGTATTTCGGTGCTGGACTGCCCCTGGGCAGGACAAAGACTGATATGCAAATGGATATTTCCCATCTGTGAAAGGCACAGTGAGTAAAAGCAGTGGCTGCGAACTCTCAAGTGGTTAATAACCACTGAACAGGTTATCATGTCTGTTCTTGCGAGAGAGGGGCGCCCGCTACCTTAGTTAAACTATTTTTTAAGGAACCTGGGATTGGTAACCCTAGGTCTCCTGGGGGCAACCAGACGTGGTCTCCCTCTCACTGTGCTTAGAGAGGCATCAGCTTCACCTCACTGATGATCCCCAACAAGGGTGAAACACGTGTATGGGGTTGCTGGTGGTACTCTCGTTCAGATTGGAGTTGCCATTGTATTTCGGTGCTGGACTGCCCCTGGGCAGGACAAAGACTGATATGCAAATGGATATTTCCCATCTGTGAAAGGCACAGTGAGTAAAAGCAGTGGCTGCGAACTCTCAAGTGGTTAATAACCACTGAACAGGTTATCATGTCTGTTCTTGCGAGAGAGGGGCGCCCGCTACCTTAGTTAAACTATTTTTTAAGGAACCTGGGATTGGTAACCCTAGGTCTCCTGGGGGCAACCAGACGTGGTCTCCCTCTCACTGTGCTTAGAGAGGCATCAGCTTCACCTCACTGATGATCCCCAACAAGGGTGAAACACGTGTATGGGGTTGCTGGTGGTACTCTCGTTCAGATTGGAGTTGCCATTGTATTTCGGTGCTGGACTGCCCCTGGGCAGGACAAAGACTGATATGCAAATGGATATTTCCCATCTGTGAAAGGCACAGTGAGTAAAAGCAGTGGCTGCGAACTCTCAAGTGGTTAATAACCACTGAACAGGTTATCATGTCTGTTCTTGCGAGAGAGGGGCGCCCGCTACCTTAGTTAAACTATTTTTTAAGGAACCTGGGATTGGTAACCCTAGGTCTCCTGGGGGCAACCAGACGTGGTCTCCCTCTCACTGTACTTAGAGAGGCATCAGCTTCACCTCACTGATGATCCCCAACAAGGGTGAAACACGTGTATGGGGTTGCTGGTGGTACTCTCGTTCAGATTGGAGTTGCCATTGTATTTCGGTGCTGGACTGCCCCTGGGCAGGACAAAGACTGATATGCAAATGGATATTTCCCATCTGTGAAAGGCACAGTGAGTAAAAGCAGTGGCTGCGAACTCTCAAGTGGTTAATAACCACTGAACAGGTTATCATGTCTGTTCTTGCGAGAGAGGGGCGCCCGCTACCTTAGTTAAACTATTTTTTAAGGAACCTGGGATTGGTAACCCTAGGTCTCCTGGGGGCAACCAGACGTGGTCTCCCTCTCACTGTGCTTAGAGAGGCATCAGCTTCACCTCACTGATGATCCCCAACAAGGGTGAAACACGTGTATGGGGTTGCTGGTGGTACTCTCGTTCAGATTGGAGTTGCCATTGTATTTCGGTGCTGGACTGCCCCTGGGCAGGACAAAGACTGATATGCAAATGGATATTTCCCATCTGTGAAAGGCACAGTGAGTAAAAGCAGTGGCTGCGAACTCTCAAGTGGTTAATAACCACTGAACAGGTTATCATGTCTGTTCTTGCGAGAGAGGGGCGCCCGCTACCTTAGTTAAACTGATGTATTATGTGGTATATCTGATCACAGGTCACTGCCTCACTGTAACCCAAGGCACAACCTGCACACATTGTAACTAAGTCTTCCTTGCAAGTAACAGTGCCACAATGCCCCTGGCCTGTCTGCGCGCTATATAAATTTAATAAATAAATAAATAAATCCCCATGCCACCTGAACAGAAGATCCCTAGGGAGTAGACGTGAGAGCTCCTTCAGGTTTCTCACAATATGCATTGGATCCTTTGCACATTGAAATCTACGTCTGCTATCATGTGGTGGTTGAATCATGGGGTTTGCGTGTGACTTTTCCAGTTGTAAGGTTGTACGTTGGAATCCATGAATTCAGTGGGTTTTGCAGTGGATTGGACATGACATTGCTTTGCATGTGCCAGCCCTCAACACGCCCACATTAATTCCTCATTCTCTGATGAAAATGTTAATATGCATATTCGCCCCCTATGTTTATCTCTGCACAGGCCCACCCGCGCTCTGCAAGGACGCTCACGCAATCAGCTCAACTGCACGCAGTGAGGTGCAGATTGAGCGCAGAGTTCCTGCAAGTTCCTAGAAAAGTCCTGCATTTCGATTCCATGAATCAACGGAGGGAGTTTTGCATGCAGAATGTCCTGCAAAGTCCCTATTTTCTCTGCAAAGTATTCAATTAATTGGTCCTCTAGTGTCTGATCTATCAGGATACAATGGTGAAGGGTTGAAGTTTGCAGATTGGTTTGAGAGATATATAGTTGTGATTGTTCGTGTACGAGGAAGGGATTTTATCTAGACGCTCGTGTTGGTATGGTTGAATGTGAAGTTGTTAGGGTGTTGAGTTCTTTCTGATGCCTGTGATTGTCTGACACTAGTGGTTGTTCGTAGGGAGAAACTGCTCAGAGAGGGTCTGTTACTTATAATCTCTATTTAGAAACATTGTGAAATGATTGATGCAAATAGATTGAGGGGCTGCACTGGAATGTGAAGTTTGCTCATCACATTTTGAATTAATAGCTTTTGAATTTTCTTGCTGGATTGTTTTAGTTGTATATTTATTTGTTATGTCAATTCTAATTTTCCTGCATGGCTGTTTCTTGTTGTATGTTTATTCCACTAGTATGAGTATTGTCTATGTATATCAGTTTCAAATTTGAAGGGTCAATAAGTGGTTATTAAAGCTTTTGGAGATCCTTAGGTTGGGGTTCTAGGTGCCTCCCTGTATCCAGGCTGTTGAAGAGCTTTACCATGGAGTACCCTCCACTAGATGGAACCCTCTTGGGACCTTCTTTTTGTGTTGCAAGCTCTGCAGGTATTTCATTTATATAACACCCAAACTCTGGGGTGTGTGCCACTGGACATGGCCGATCTAAAATTCTATTCCTTCAAAACTTTATTCCTGCCAGATGTCATGTCAACTAGAGGGTTTAGGGAGTTAAGAGGTCTTCAATGTGAATAGTCATGTCTTGTGGTAAAAACTGAAGCAAGCATCAGATGCCTGATGTATTTATTTATTTATAAAGCACCGGCAGCCCGCAGGCATCATGGTGAGACACTAACACAAACAGGCGAACAGATAGCACGGGACAAGTTCATAGGAGACTGGACCTGAGAAGCGGATTTACTAGAATAACCTGGTTTTTAAGGATTTTTTAAAAGTCTGGGAATTCTGATCCTGCTTTCCAGTCAAAGATTTGTTTCCTCTGCTGGTCTTCTATTCTTCTCTATCTTGAGAGAAAGGGGTGATTATATACTTATTAAGTGGAAAGAGGACAGTCCTGACCTAATTGCAGTAAACAGAATAATTTTGAAAAGTGTGAAGTAACTGTGGTCCCACTAGCCAATGGAGAAAGACTGGGCTACTTTTGGTACCCAGAGGAGCAACCTGTTCTGTGATGGGCCCTTGGAGAAGGTAAATGGGGGGCCCATAGAACTCTCCCAGTCCTCCGAATGTAGGACAGGGTGCCCTAGAGCAAAGGTTTTATCTACAGATAATTGGTGGAGAATCAATAGCTGAGTTGGGAAAGTTCCATAAAGAAACGTGGACAATTGAAGAGAGATGAGCCATATGAGGCTTAAGGTCTGTGAGCCCATGTGCAGGGTGGGAGCCACTGTGTGTTTGCACTCAACAGACACAGGCAAGAATAGATCATGGACCAGAGCCTAAAGCAAAACATATTGCAGAGGCAGGGATCATATGTTGACACCGGACATGATCGGGAGTGCTCAGTCAAAAAACTCAGATATGAAACAGTTATTTCCCCATAAACCACCAAGGCAGATTACTAGGTCAGGAATGGCCCTCTGTCTGACTCCAACATTGTGGACAAACCAACTAAATCAATAAAGAACTCCTGTCACATGGAGTTAAGGAGAAGGTGGGTTTACAAACAAAGGGAGGAAGTGGACACAAAGAGGCAGGGCCAGATGGAAACAGGGAGGAACAAACAACCAATCGGTGAGCTAATTTCTCCAATAACCCTATTACACACAGTATGAAAGGCAGCATGCATTTGTGGGGAATAGGACTGCTTTCCTGAGAGTTGGTGTTCCTGTTGCTAAGAGAGTAGAGCTGGAGAATGTTCGGTGAAGGAGAGAGCAAGCAGGGGAGAAAGAAGGTTGGTGATGGAAAGGTAAAGCAAGAGCAGGAGAAGGAGTAAGATTGAGAACATAAGGAAGACATGACTGGAGTATTAGGATCCAGAGAGTCACCGGGGGGCAGAGCCAGGGACCACGAGGGGTCATCTTTGGTGGACCACAGGTATCCAGTACCCAGTGGGCAAGTGTAGTTTAAGGTACAGATCCTGCTGCGTACCTGAGGAATTATCTTAACAATGATATCAGAAAGACTGGGTGGGGCTCACACTGGCATGGGAGTGTGCAGGCTCTCAGCACAATCCCAAACCCTTGGATCAAGTACTCAAGTAGCACGAAAGGAAATCCTATGCACAACCAGTTATGTAGGAAGGAATGTCTCTCTCTTTCTCTTCTCTCTCCTCCAACATCTGTCCACCTCTTCTCTCACTCAACGACATCAGTTATGGGACCTAATTGTCCCAGGCATGGACAGTGAGTAAAGAAGATCCCACTTCAGAGAATGCAGAACTACCACCTGCTCATTCGATTAGTTGTCTTAGGCTAGGCAGCCAAACCTTAATGAGACCACTTGGACATGATGGGGAATGATCCCCTGCCCATTCTAGACTCCTGAGGACATGAGGGTTCCAACAACCACTGGAGTCTTTCTAGTCCTAGTAAGTGATTTAAGTAAAACACAAACGAGGAACTATGACAAGGGTCTCAGAGGGCGATCACCTCACAATGTAAGAAGACCACGGAAGTACTACATTTCCTGAGGACTCTGACTGACTTCTGTGGACACTGGCCTGATGTGTTCCCTCAGGAATCCTTTTGTCTATTGTAGAGCCTAGACCTTCTTCATACAGGACATGAAGTTCTACTAAAAAAGGGAATGCACTGTTTTCTTTCATCCATCCTGGCATCTGGTTGACTAGAGAAAGTTCTCTCCTTTTTAGAGTTAGAAAAGCCTCTGTTAGGACTACTCTTAGTTTTACCTCATGTTCACAAACACATCTGAAGCCCTCAATATCTAATTACCCTAATTTCCATGCCTCCTGGAAGAAGATAATGCCAAAGTCATTCCTTAAATTCCTTAATTCACTCATTGCTAATTGTGCTTTTTACACCTGTAGCATTTATGGACAGTAGAGCACACAAAGTAAAACTGAATACATTATAAGCTCTGAGAAATCATTTTTGGTTTCAGCGCAGCAGTTAACCAGCGACAGTCCATTCCCCTTTTTCTCATCCTAAAGCATAGCAGCATTGACTGGTCCAATGGAAAGTGTGGCTAATTCCCCTTCACCACATTACATTTTTAACAATTCACCATCTACGCACTCGAGTTTACCCTCTGCACAATTCTCCCTGAAAATTAGACCTCAAATGATACCCCTTGATGTTCCATCTCCTAACATTAGTACTTTTTGCAATTTCAGAATCAACCTCTACGAAACAAATAAAGGGCAGATACAGCATTATCACATCTGCCAACAAAGAGGAGGTAACAGGGACTTTATAAAAATGTCATAACCAAAACACACTCGACTTGGCTGAGAAACTCGCCCTCTCCGGAGGGCAGCACAGCCATCGCCATGTGGAAACCAAGAACTGCAAGAGAAAAAAATAATCACACAGATAAGACTGCCCCCGTCCCATCCTACACCTTAAAAGGACCTGAACACCCTACTCTTTAAAGAACATCTTGTGAAACACTGATCGCTCCACTCAACCTTATTCTCCCAGTGTGGAGATTCTTCCCACTTCTGCTAACCCCACCCATCCCAGCTCCTCTGTACCCCTGCACCCTATTTGATAGCCCTGGGTACATCCCCTTTGTACAGCGTTCCGTCGCTGGCCATCTAGGTTTGTTCTTTCTAAATCCCATACATACATACATATCTTTAGCCACAGCAAGAATAGAAATGAACCCATTATCCCATTATCCATGGATCTGATGATCTCAATTGATGGGCAGGGTATGAAAGGTGCAACTTCCTTGATCAAAGAAGTGGGAGTGCAGTAATCTGTGGGACATTTTGGAGTTCCTGGAATGCAAAAGGTGGTGTTAAACAAAGGTGTAAGATGTGGTAAACCTGGTTTAACATCAGTTTCTGTGTCTGAGGATTTTGGTGGATGTGGTAGCTGGACTGGGGGCACGACATGGGATTACAATTTCTGCTTCCCCTTCCAATTCTACATGCCAAAACTGAATGATTTTTCATCAACATGCCATTTTACTGTTGAAGAACCTTTGGATTCCTACGGCATACAACAGCTTTCAGCAAGCCCATCCCATAGAAATATATTGTAAATGCCTCCCATCATGGCATGGCGGAAAACATTAGCACTTCTGTTGCACTATGAAGTACAAAAAAGGTGTAGTAACCCAGATCTGCCATATTTCAAAAACATTATTTGCACTTCTTAGTGCAAATCATGAAAGGTACACTGAGGGCCTGATTCCTTGAAGGAAGAACACTTTTCTACTTTGCACCAGATTCACTTGGAATGCAAAGGTGTCAGATTGCAACGTAATCTGCCACTTTTGTTCTCCAATCCACTTCTCCACTTTACGGCTTGGCAACGGCCCTAGTGACCGCACCAAACACTGATCAGCTAGAGCATGTTTATTCTGCTCACTTTGATGAATCATGGGATGATGTCTCGTCTCCCCAGGGGGGATCCCTTACCTCTGAAGCTAGGGTGGTGCGGCAGCTAACCAATATGCCCCCAAGGGGTTTTAACATGTGAGAGGACCTTCCAGGGGAGGGTTTCCCTCTTGGGGATGGGGTGTTTATATCATGGCTGACCTTCCTGATCCCCAGAGCCAAGAAGGAGGAAAGCTGTCAGGCTGGTTTTTCATTCTAGATCCTTTTATGGTGCAATGCTTTTGGAGATGTCGCAGTTCAATCATCTGCGATATGATGTTCTGATTTTCAGTCTGGGACTCAGATTGTCTTTCAGAGGGGAGAGAAAGCCGATCAGTTCTAGGCTGAACTAAGAAGGGAGCGGACATACGATGGATGAGCTGTATGCTCCAAGGGTGGATGATGATCAAAGCTGGAGATGGCTCGCTCTATCCTTAAGGGATTCCATATCCCAGTTTAAATCTATGAGGTAAGATCTTTAACCATATTTATCAGACCAATGATATAGTTCTAATCTCCTGGATTTCTAGGGGCATGTCACATCTTTCCTCCTCTGGCAATTTATGGTTGAAGTTAAAAAATTGCCAGTGCTTTGAATCCAGGAATACTTCTGGATGACCACAGAGTTCCACATAGAAGGGTGTGAGTGCAAGCACCAACTTGCAAAAAGGGGAATTAGGAGCCGCCCATATGGTGGTCTTTTAATTGCGATTAAAACTGGGGAGGGAATTAAGAACTTGGAATCTCTGGATATCATACTGGGGGTCTTTGCAGTCGTTTTGGAGATTAAAATTGCTAGTCTTCAGTCCTACATACTTGTTATAAACATATATTGGAATACAGTACATGATCTTAGTTCCACTATGAGAAGGATAAATTAATGTTTAATTTAACAGGCTATGAAATATAGCAGCCTTCACATTATGATAACGGGTGACCTTAATACAGAGATACCCCATGGGACTGGCACTCACAAAAATCTAGGTTCTGTTACAATTTTAAATATTGACAGTAAACAAAGAATTGAAGGGGCACCGGTAGGAATGTCAAAGAAATGTCTTCAGGGGTATTTATGGTTTAATCTATTTAAAATCTGGGGTCTCCTCCATGCAAATGTCATTTTCAACCAAGATCTTGATCCCCATACCTGGACAAATGGTATTAGAGTTTCCACTATCGATCATATATATTTGTCCCAAAGATTATTTGATGCCTGTACTAAATTTAATATCATAGACACCAATTGGAGTGACAACCTGATCTTAGAGACTGTAATTACGGTGGCCCGAGAGAAGCCCATCGAAGGATGGCCTCAATCTTCATTGGTAGTCAACATTTCTAGGAACCGAATTAAATGGTATGATGGGAATGTAGAAAAGTTCAATGTGGTTTTTGTGTCAGACTTTCATGAAAACACTTGGGACTCTAGACGTCAGCTCTTTACGTCTGCCACTTTTCTTCTATATTTGAATTTGCTGCTTTCCAACTCTATCAAGACAAGAGGAGGTCCACCCCGTAAAATGAGTCGCTTACATACTTATGACCCTTTGGTCAGTCAACACAAAAATCAGTGTAAGGGAGCGATTCATAGGGTTTGGAATAGTTCCCTTGATTGGGAAGTAAAGCCATCAAGAGTCTGTACTTTGAAGCAGAGACTGAAGAAATGGATAAAGGGTCATAGGGCACAGATGTTGCTAGCAGACAATGAAGCTATGTTGTTATCCCTCAAAGAGGGCTTTGTAAAGCAATTCTGGCACCTAATAAATTTACAGGAATCATCCCAAGTGTCAGCACAATCTAATTGTGTATCGGAAGATGTATGGGCAGACTATTTGAGCTGCTTATATGCTGAAAAACATCACATGCCCGTAAAAATCGCTGCAATTAGGACTCAACCATGGGTCCTTAATTTTACGATCTCTGATATAGAAATCCAAATAAAGCATTCCAGCTCGTCCAGAGCAAGTGGTCGGAATGGTTTAGCAAACGTTACTCTGAAGGCAAACTGTGAGGTCTGGGCTAAATCACTATCATTGCTGTTTCTATATATTAAAGTGAACAGACTTATTCCAGAATCCTGGCATGTTTCTTATATCATTCCTATCTATAAGAAGGGAGATAGGACTTGTCCCACAAATTACCGCCCCATAGCCGTGATGGATGTTGTGTCAAAGATCTTTGCGGGGCTTGTCCTCAAGGACTTGGTGGAGTGGTCAGAATCGAACTCTATATTGTCGAATAGGCAGCTTGGCTTCCACAAGGCTATGGGGACGGAGATTGGCGGCTTACTGTTCACTTTATTGCACATAAAAACATGTAAGAAGGATGCTGTATTAAAAAGCAGCAATTGATTTATCCCTTGCTTGCCATCTTGTAGATCGTGTATTATTATGGTCGAAGTTTCTGTCTATGGGGATACCTCAGGGTCTCTTGACAATATTGGTCCATCAGCTTGAAGGATCAGTGATACAGGTGAGACTTAATACACAGGGAAAATTATCTTTTTCCACTAAAATCTATGAATGGCTTACGCCAAGGTTGTATTTTTGCTTCAACACTTTTTAATTTGTACGTGTCAGATGCTGGTCAGTGAATAGATGCCGCTTCTTTGATCTCCCCTAAAATCAAGGGACGGAAAATAAACTGATGTGCATACGCTGATGACTTCCTATTAAAGAATAGCACGCCTATTGGACTTCAGCGTCAAATGAATGCCTTCTCAAATTACATCATCAGCAATGGTCTTGTGATCAATGAGAAGAAATCTGTGATTATGTGCTTAAACAACCGAAAAAAAGATATCTTCAGTTGGTTTTTGAAGAACCATAAACCGGCAAAAATGAGTTCATTGCGGAATATGGGTTTTCCAATGTTTGACACTCGGAAAAAAATATCTGTATTGGAATTGTATTGAGGAGCGGGCAGGTTACTTAATAAAACAAATGAGAAAGGTTGACCCAAAGTTCTGTAAATACTCCATATTACCGCTAATTCGCTTTTATAAGTCAAAAGTAATTCCCAAGTGGTCCTATGGTATGGAACTGCTCACATTTTATTTACAAATTGATTTACAGAGGATCAAGGCAAAAATGTGGAGATCGCTGCTGTATTGTCTGCCGAAATGTATCCCACTGGAAGCTTCGAGATATGAATTAGTCTTTGTGGAGCGTGGTTGAGTGGAAAAGAAATTCCCTGCAAAGAAATGTAATTGTAGCAAAGGGAATAGTCTTTATGCAGATCTGGGGGAAAAACTACAAACTGGGCAACCAGATTCTATGTGGCTATTGTCTTTGCAAGAACTGTGTCTAATGGCCCTGAGGAATATTGGGGCATCGCTTGATGATCTTTTGACTAACCCTGTCCGAGTAAAACGCATGTTACAAAATTTCGATTGGTCTAACACTATGGAGCGTGTGCTCAAATCTCCAATATACTATCATCTGGTTTCTAACTGGAAGTCCATAGGAAATCCGGAACAATATTTCATACGTTTTCCTGACCTGTATTGCAGAATTGCATATATGAGGTTCCGTTTCAGTGTCCTACCAACAGGTGAAATAATCAAATTTAGAAATGCCCACGAGGGGGGCCCTGTTACATGTCGGTTTTTCTTAAGTTCAACCATTATGGAAACCCTTAGGCATCTTCTTCTGGATTGTGAAGCAATTAGTCCGTAGCGCCTATAGTTATTTTGGGAAATACGTTTAAAATACTGAACACGTTTTTCCAGAAATTATCTGGTGGGACATTTGTATGGTAAATCCGTGGGTCTAAAGTTGGCACTGATTAGATTTCTCTCTGTAGTATGTGGCCTAATTAGAACTGGATCCTGTATTCCTCCCAGCTAATTGCTTTCGATCTCTTAGTTGAACTGTGATATTTCTGTCATTTTATTCTGTGATTGTTGCTGTTTTGGATATTAATATTGATATTGATATCTTCTACTGTAAATAGGAAATTTTGTACTGATTGCTATTTCTCTTCCTAATTTTTTATAAAGGTTTTCTTTTGGAAACGAAAAGCAAAAAAAAAATAAAGATACACAAAAAACAAAAAAAAGAAAAGCTGACCAGAGAAACAGCTGGAGGGAGAGTGGCAGTGGGGTGCACACATGCCATCTTTTTGCAACACCTGGGATGGAGATTTTGTGACAGAAAGCGGGAGAACTCGATTTTCCCATTGGATTACATTGCGGTTGGAATTAGTTTAGGTGGGAGAAAGTAACAAACAGCAACATTATTTATAGAAAACATGAGTCCCCACTTAAATCTGGAGGGTTGGCATGTCTGGTGGCCTGGCTTCAGCAAGGTGGACCAGGTGGTCCCACAACAACGCAGAGATTGACAGCTCTCAGGCCCCCTGGGAGCAGAGTGTAGTGGTGAAGAGCAAAGAAAGGCAACAACAACTACCAACCCCACCTCAAAGAACCAGAGACGGGGCGGCCTACACGTGTAGTAATGGGGCCCCCCAGAAGACCCAGTAGGGATTGGGTGCAGAAAGGTTGCATTGAGAGTGATTGCCCTCATCTCAGTACCCCTAAGAAGGAGTGCATCAGGAGTAATCTCCTTCGGCACAGTACTCCTAAGAAGGAGTGCATCATTAAGAAGGCATCAAGAGTGATCTCCCTTGTCCCAGTAGTCCAATGAAAGCTACTGGAAGGAAAGACTATGAGGGTCATTACAACTTTCCCGGTATCCTGACAATAATTCCAGCGGGATACCGGGAAGGCTGCATTACTGTCTATGCCGCCTAATATCCGGGGTTATTACAGGCTGCAGAGTAATGATAAGTTCCCATTCCCATGGAGTCCCACTGGACTTCATTTGTTTGTTTGTTTGTTTGTTTGTTTATTTGATAAAGTGCAACCAAAACCCTCAGGTAGCTAGGCGCAAACATTACAAGGATACTTAAAAGCTTAGTACATACATACAATGATAAACATAGTTACTGCCACATAGTTTACAATGATACCAGCGGTCCCATATGGATATACCAAAAAAATACAATCAAGTGGTACAATAGAACATATACAGTTGACAGTCGTCAGGCCTAGAAGTCATTATATAGAAGGTGCAGTGAAGGTGTAAGTACAGTGGGGGGTCAGTTGAGAGGTGAAGGGTCAGCAGGATTAGGCATCATTGGTCCGTAACCAGGTGAGGACTTTCCCTCTAAATCTCGAGTAGGGTTGGTCTGTTTTAAGATCTAAAGGGAGTCCATTCCGGGATTGAGTGGCTACAACCAGGAAGCTAGAGCCGCCCGCTGTAGTCTGTTTGTATCTGGCAACCTCTAAGGTGTAGGCATTGGCGGATCTCATGGGTCGATCAGAAGTTTTCTTGTTTATTCTTTCTACAAGGTAAGGTGGCGCTATGTTATTTAGACATTTGGACGTGAGAGAAAGTGTTTTGAGAAAGATCCTATCCTTAATCTTGTGCCAGTGGACATCTCTTCTAAATGCAGAGATGTGATCTCTGTTTGCAATATTTAGAGCTGCATTATTTTGAAGTCTTTGCATTTTGTCAATAATGTACTTTTTGGATCCCGCGTACAATGCGTTGCAGTAATCCAGTCTAGATAATATAAGTGAATTGGCTAAAGTGATGTGGCTAGCTTCAGGGAGAAATGATCTGCAGGCTCGGACCAGTTTGCAAGTATACGCTGTTGATGATGCTAGTGAGTTGACTTGCTTCTTGAAGGTGAGTGCCGAGTCAAGATAGAAGCCAAGGGTTTTAACTGCAGGCATCACTATGATGACATTATTGTCAATGTTGAATGAGGCATAGCTGGGGTTGAGTTTTTTAATGGCCGTCTCTGAGCCTAAGATCAGGAGCTCTGTTTTATCGTCGTTCAAGCATAGGCCATGGGATGCCATCCATGCCTGAATTAGGAGGTATATCTTATTTACTAAGGCCGAGTCTACCAAAAAGTTGCCCGAAAGGGGAATGAGGATCTGGGTGTCATCTGCGTAGTTAGTATAGGTGACACCCAATCTGTCCAACTTGTCAAACAAGGGCTTAGTAAAGATGTTATACATGGTGGGAGATACACGTGATCCCTGTGGTACGCCGCAGGAGACTTGTCTAGGATCAGCAGCTGCTAAGGGGGTTCACTAGGAAGGATGGAACCCAGGTTATGGCATCACTTGAGAAATGGGCAGCTGACCTAAGGTGGTTGGATAAGACTGCATGATCCACCAGGTCAAAGGCTGCCGATAGTATTTAGTATTTATTTATTTGTAAAGCGCGGCCAAACCCTGGGGCAGCTGGACGCTGTAATCTTACAGGTTACAAAATCAATGCTGTACAGAAAAAGATAATACATGTTATAGACATGATGGGAGGGGAAACAACCTAGAAAAGGTGTAAAACATTAACATATATATAAAGACATTAAAACAGTTACTATTCTAGAATCAATATTACATATTACGTTACATTACTTAATTTACATAAGACCTGTAGATAGGAGAGACCGTGCAGAGGTATTCTGGGAGTAAGGTGTCATCTATTGTGGGGAGGGTATGTTGAGGTCCTGCTCAGTGAGCCATGTCTTGACCTTGTTTCGGAAGAGGGAGAAGGAGGGTTCTTCCCTCATAGAGATAGGAAATGCATTCCTTTTTGTAGCAGCAAGAACTGGGAAACTAGCTCCGCCAGCTCGTTGTTGGTTAAATCGTGGGATGGCAACACAATGTGTTTGCACTACTCTGCTAAGTCTTATCGGTAGGTGGTGTGAGAATGTGTCGCACAGGTGTATAGGTGCCTGATTATTAAGGCATTTGTGGGTGTGTGAGAGAGATTTGAGGTCTATTCTTTGTTTGATATTAAGCCATTTGATATTTTGTCTAGTTGCAGTAATGTGTTCTTTCCTTGGTATGATCAGATCCACGCAGATCGGATGGCATTATTTTGCATGACTTGCATTTTATTGATGTTATGTTGGGAAGTTCCTAGGTAGAGTACATTACAATAGTCAAGCTTAGATAGTACTAGTGCTCTTGCTACTGAGATGCAGTTAGAAGTAGTCAAGTAGGGTCGGCAAGCTATAATAAGCTTGCAGGTGTATGCTGTAGATGATGCTAGTGCGTTGGTTTGTCTAGAGAGTGATAGTGCTGAGTCAATGTACATTCCTAATGTTTTGACGTCATTTGCTACTTTAATGATGTTATTGTCGATATTGAAGGATTTGTAGATAGATCCTAGTTTATTCAACTTTGTTGGGGAGCCGAGAAGGAGTAATTCAGTTTTGTTGTCGTTTAGGCATAAGCCATGTTTAGCCATCCAAATTTGAATGGTACTGTAAATGTGATTGAGAGTTTCACTGTCTACAGCGTAATCACCAGTGATAGGGATGAGTATCTGGGTGTCAACTGCATAATTAGTGTATGTGACACCCAGATAGTCAAGTATATCAAAAAGAGGTTTGGTGAACACGTTGTAGAGAGTAGGGGCACGCATTAACCCTGGGGGACTCCACAAGTCACTGGTGTGGGTGAAGATGAAGCTGAAGGTGTGAAGACTCTCATCGATCTATTGCTAAGGAATGATTTAATCCATGCATTGGCTTGATCTGAGAAATGAGCAGCAGATGACAAGTGTTTGCATAATAGTTCATGGTTTACTAAATCAAATGCCGCTGCTAAGTCGAGTAGTAGTAGTAGGGCAGATTTACCTTTATCTTTGTGGATGTCAATTTGTGTCTTTAAGTCAATAAGTGCTGTTTCGGTCCTGTGCCTGGGTCTGAATCCTGATTGTCTTAGTCCTAGTAGGTTGTGTGTTTCCAAGTAGTGCTGTATCTGGGTATATGCTGCATGGTCCAGGATTTTTAGTAGAAATTGAACAGTCATGATAGGTCTGTAGTTTGAAGGGTTGGTGGGATCCAGAGATTTTTTTTAGTAATGGAAGTACACAGGCATTTTTTAGATTAGTAGGTACTGTACTAGAGTTAAAAGATGCATTAATGAATGATGTAATGAAAGGGGCGAGTATGTTGGCTGCCTCTTTGATCAGCGCAGCCAGGCATACATCACCCTTACAATTCGAGGGTTTGAGATTAAGTATGATCTGCTTAACTTCTTTTGTAGAGAGAGACTTGAAATTGAATTGGGGAGTGTTTGATGTCAAAGTAGAGGGTAGGTCCATCGGTGTGGCATTGTCAATGATGTTTTTCTTTATTTTTATTTTGGTTAGGAGCATGGTGATTTTATCTTGGAGTGCATTCTGTATGTTAGTACATCATAGGGTATCCTTCGTACATGAGTCTGGTATAGGAGCGTGTGTTTCAAGTTCTTTCAGTATGTTGAACAATTCCTTAGTATTGGAATTGGCCTTGGCAATACGGTCATTGAAGTTATCTTTTTTTGCCTGTATAATAGCTTTTTTGTATTTAATTGAGGCATCTGTAAACAATAGTTTGTTAGATTCTGAAGGGGACTTTTTCCAGACTGTTTCAGCTGTACGTTTTACTTTCCTGAGATTCTTTAGGTAAGGTGTGTACCATTTGTTGATATGGGCCTGTGGTTTGGATTTTTGCATTTTGATGGGCGCTATTGTATTAATAGCCTTGAGGATGGTCTTGTTGTAATGAATAACTAGGCCGGATGGGTCCGATGGCAAAGTAATGGTATGGGTGATAGGGTATAATAAAGGTATCAGGTTTTTTAATGTAAGGTTCCGTTTGCTTCTTCTAAGTTTGTGTCAAGGAGGGTGCTGCTTTATCAATGGTAAATGTGATAAGGTGGTGGTGGGTCCAGGCACAGGGAGTATTGGCTAGTACTTTTATGCTGCAATTGAAGTCTGCTAACCAGTCCAACGTTCTACCTTTATTGTGTGTTGGACTTATTATGTGTTGCGTGAATCCTAGTTCAGATAAGGTATACATAAGTGCAGCCGCTTTAGGGTCTTTTGGATCATTGAAGCCTAAGTTGAAGTCTCCTAGGATGATAATTTGTGATTTACTTTTGGTGTTGGTGGACAGTAGCTGAGATATATGGTATTGCCAGGAAGATGGTAGATTAGATGCATATTAATAGTAGATGTGGCAGACGTAGATATTTTAATAGAAATAAGTTCAGCGGATGGGAAATGTTGTTTATTAACCATTCTTAGCTCTAGCCCTGATTTGAAGATAAACGCAACTCCACCACCCTTGGTAGCGTTGGTATCTCTATCTGCGCGTAGAATGGTGTAGTTATCTGTTAGTGCTAATGCTAGTGAGGGTCCTGAAGTAGGGTTGAGACAAGGTTCTGTAATAGCAATTATATCAAGGTCTTGAGTAATCAGTATATCTAATATGTCTAATGTATGTGCTTGAAGGGAACGGGCGTTGATGAGGCCAACCTTGAAGGTATCTATAGTTTTGCTTGGTACAGGTATTTGTGTTTTAACATTGTTAGTGAGTTTGATAAATTTAGCTGAAGCATGGTCTTCGAGAAGAATACTACGGTTCTGATCCTTGCGTGTGTGTGACTGAAGTTGTGAAGTTCTGGGACTAAGTCGAAGGTTTCGCAATGGTAGGTAAAGGAGGAGTAGCATAGCTGTGTAAAGACTGGAGAGGGGGTCTGTACTTCTGCTCTCTATATGGTAGAGTAGAGGCACAGAGGACCCCAGCCAAGATTCTCTATTATTGGTGCGTGGTCGAGCAATCAAGGCCTCAGGAGGTGATGCAGGCTGGTTCCAAAGTACAGTGTAGTCCCCAAGCCCCCACAAAGGAATGTCCACACACTGTATTAGTTAAAACACAGTCTTTATATAATTAATATTCAAGGTTATGTACATTATCACAATAACTCACTTTGGGCTCAGAAAATCAATAATGGTAAATATATACAGTTCTAAAGTGGTACCACAATTATTATCAAATCTCATTAAAGTGCATCAATTATACTGTCAACATGCCACACCGATCAATAAAGAGGAAACCAGCAGTAGAGAGGGGAAGGAATGCAAGATGGTTGAACAATTGGCAGAATACTGCACTTTAAGGCAGCAGTCACGGGTCGTCAAATTTCCGATGGAGAACAGGGTGAACTACGGCGGTGAAGTGGCAGCTTCTTTCCTAGCGGTGGTCGTCGACGACGGAGCGTTGACGTCCTGCTAGGAAGAGGCGTGCGGGGCACCTCGGTGACGGTAGTTCTGGACTGCAAAGAGATGTTGAAGAACTGTGACCAGCAAGGGTGTCGAGTCGTTGGCGTCTCTGTGGTCTTTAGGTGGCGGGAAACCCACCGGCGGATGCTCCTCAGCGCTTTGACGGTCGGGCCTTCTCCAGCGGGATAAAGCAGTCGGCAATGCAGACGAGAGCGTCCTTGGATCAAATGAATTTCTTAGGCAAACGGGAGCACGGCAGCTCCAGTCAGCGACGGCGGTCATCGACAGAGGCGGACAACAGTCTGGGCGCTTCTCTTTGGGATTCCGCGGCAGACCCCGTCTCCGGTAGGCAGCCGGTTGTAGGTCTGTCTACAAGGGAGCTTCGGCAAAGATCAGCGGGTGCACGATAGTCCCACGTAGATCGGGAAGAGGGCGCCTTACCAGATCCTCTCTCGGTTAGTTCTTGGAGACACAGCAGCTTTCAGATTGTGAAAGAGAGCAACAGCAATTCTTCTCTTCCAGCAGGGCTTCAAGGTTAAGCTTCAGTTTCACTCCAGTTACTCTTCAGCTTCTGAACATGAATTCTAGCAGTTAGAGGCCCCCAGATATACTAGTTAGTCTCCCATTCATTCTTCTGGGTCACACTCAGGCAACCAATCGGTCAGAAGGGCATTCATGCAGGCAGGCAGCCAATCAGGTCATAGTGCATTCAGGCCATTCACTTCTCTCCAGACACTCACAAGTTATGTGTATTGAGACAAGTACCCAGCCATTCAACACTCCACACTGCATTCATACCAGTTTCGGGCAGGGCTGTCTCAGTCATTGTGTCAACCACCAGATACTAGACATCCACAACACAGAATATGTATTCGTCACACACTCCATTCACCTAGGTTCCACCCACAGGTGTACCCACAACATACGGTCATTGGGAAGGCTCCAGCCAGACTGGTCTGGACTTCACAACAACACCATATTTGGAACTTCCACCCAACAGCCGGTCAGGGGGAAGGGACAGAGTCAGGGCTTCCCAGGACTTTGGGAAAACAAGGTAACAGGCAATAGAAAGCAAAGCAAGAGGCCACAGGGGGCATCTTGTTTCCTATTAGGAATCAACTGATTCCAATGGCAGGACCTGGGTATTCCAAAATGGAGGATACTCAGGGCACCTGTCAAATTCAGCATGGAGCTGCCACCAGCCCATACCCGGCTCTGTGGGCCACCCACAGGTGCTCAAAAACATACACTAGGGGCACAGGGTTGTACCCCCACCCATGGGTGCCATAAGGGTATCCCATGGGTCTGTTCACCAAACCCAAAAGAGAGCTGCACCGCCAGGAGTCCCACATGAACTCCTGCGCGGAAAACATGACAGAACACACGATAGAAAGCAGTAAAGGACAAGTATACGGAGGCCCTGTCCCTCCGATGCATTTCCAGCATCACAAGCTGATTTCCCATTATCCCTCAACTCGTCAATTTGGGTCTTAAGGTCAATCAAGGCTGTTTCTGTGTCATTGGATGGAAACCACTGTATCACCGGCACTGCTGTTAATGGTGCTGGTGATTCAGTGAATTCTCTGCCGGTAGAGACCTTAACAACCGGCAGGTCAGGCCTGCCAGCAGTTCACTGCTCCTACCGGCAGACTTACAGTCTGCCGGTCTGGAAAAGGTGCCAGTACCCGCCATTACAGGTACCTTATTTCCAGACCGGCATGCTCGTAATGACCCCTTTGAAGAGTGATTCGGAAGTAATCTCCCTCATCACAGTAAATCTACCAAAACTACTGGAGGAAAAGATTGTGAGTTGTGCATCAGGAGTAATCTCCCTCATCCTAGTAGTTATCCCAACACTACTGGTATCCAAGATTGGAAGCAGAGCATCAGGAGTAATTTCCCTTGTCCCAGTAGTAAGCACAACCCCACTCGTACCCAAGGTTGGAAGCGGAGCTGAACTATTTAAAGAAGAGACTGGCTTTTTCCACATCAACAGGAGGCAATCATCTCTTGGACTTTTCGGTCCAGAAAGACTGCTTTGAAGAAGAGGTTAAGACAACTAAGGGTAGAATCGCTGGTGGGTGCACTCTGGCTCTCTAAGAGATACAGTGAGTATATAAATTCTCACCTGCTGCGCCGCCAACACAAGAAGACTCTACCCCAAACCTGTATAGGTTTATCTGCAAATTCTAATTGTTCAGTAATAATTAGCATACAATTGTCCACTAGCGACAGTTAGGTAGTCTTGTGAATTCATTAAATGGTAAATTATAATTAACATGATTTATTCGAAGTCTGGTGGCAATGCCTGCTTGCAGCCAATTCCTGTTTGCAGCCAACACATGTTTCGATCATAGGTCGTCTTCAAGGCTGCCAAGTTAAGCGTGAATGTAATACGAAAAGCATCATCAAAATAAACAATTCCAAAATTGGTAAACAACATTTGCCGTTACATACCATGTTCATAATTGTGGGGCAGGCAGGAAAAACATTGGAAACAAAGAGACAGAAAACATGGAACAAGCATATGTTAATTGGGCTATCCCTGATTCCTTGGAATTGTAGTAGGTTGTAGGCTCTCTTTTTGGGTATCGATTAGTGCTCTAGGTATTTCTTATCCCACATTGGGAGATTACTTTTAACAGTTTTGTGGCGCACCTTACAAGTGTACCGATTCTAGGTGCTTGTTGTTTATTCATGCATGAGCATTAAGTGTACATTAAACTTGGGTGGAGATTGGTGTTAGAAGGGATTCGTTAACTGGCAAGCAATTAATGATTAGGGTGGTGTCTCCATGTAAAGTCACACTGTGTCTTTACCGAATTGTGTGGTGCCCTCATGCGGTAACATTCAGCGTCTATACCATTGTGGGCTTTGTAGGTATTTGAGGTTGAGCATGCTGAATCGCCATAGAACACATGCTTTGGTCCTCTGTATGACAAGAGAAGAACGTATAAAGAGATAATATAAATATAAGTATATTCTACATTAAGCCAGTGGGTCTATATCAATCCCTCCTCATCACTTACCCTATGTTTGCAAGTCAATTCTTCAAAATGAAGTATGTAGACTTACTAACCATGTACAGCACTTCCCCCCTCCCCTTCCCCCTTGCACTTCTTCCCTTCCCCCTACCCCTGCACTTGCGTGATCTGAATGACACCTGACCTAGTAGGATCGTTGTCTGTCTCCCCTTGTTCCCCCCTGCCTCGTCCCGCCTTGAAACACTTGTGTATAGGCGCGTTACAAATGCCATATCATATCATATCATATTGTCATGTTTTGTATATTCTCCGTTTTTTAGTTTGTGTTTTCCTTCCAGTGGATTTGTGGCATCTAAAAACGAGATCTCCATACTTTCTGTGTCCCTGTGTGGCATTGCACGGTGCCTGCCATGCCAGCATATGAATCAAGGCACACCAAGTGACTTGGTTATATGTGCTTCTTTTTTATCATAGCTAGCAAATTCCCAAAACGAGAGAGTTAGCAGCTTTTGCTGCAGGAAAGCACAACATATCCCCTCCAATACTTCCACCCCCTCAGAACGATGGTGCTGAAAACTGGAGGGGAGGTTGTCGGCTTTCCACACGACTTTTAGTACGAGCTCGGAAAGGGGCCCTGGAGAGTCTGCCAGGTACACAGGTGCCCAGGCTGGCGGTCCACTCGGTGCAATTTAGACTTCGTGCGAAATGACGTCCTGAGACAAAGAAGAAGCGTTTCATATTGGACCATAGACGGGCCTGGACTTTATCACCTCCCAGAGACTGGCCACGCGCTTCCCACACATTCATGCCAGCGCTCCCTTGCCCATTAGGTTCAATGCCCTTGTACAAGCAATGACTTATTGATTGGAACTCACGCAGACAATATTGATTTCATTATGCTGCAATCTATCGTCCCTTTGTCTTCCACCTGCACTTCAATCAGTTCGTTTATCTAAGCAATTGGCATTATATTGCATTTTGTTCTGCAACATCGGCCTCTCACCTAACTGCAGGGCTCTAATTGAAGAACCCCCTTTTTTCTTTTTTGGGCAAGTGACAGAAACCAAAGTCAATACCTAACCAGAATCAGAGCGTTGTCCCTGATTGAATGACTGCTTAGCAGTGCCTCTTTTGTTTACTTCGTTTGCACACTTACCAGTCACTCCTGTGTTTACCCATGGGTCCGCCCTTATTCAATGGGCCTCGACGTCGACCGCTCAGGTGCTACCTGATCAGCTTTGCCTGAGCCCGCTTTGCACCATTCGCAAGAATCCAGTGCAAATGCCAACACTGTTCCAAAACCCCTTCCAACTGCAAAGCATTGTTCTGCAGAGCTAGGGGTGTTGCTTATCACGACCATGTCCAAATGATGAAAAAAACATGATAAAAAGTGCGATGCTTTTAATGGCGTTTTTTTCAGAGACAAAAGAATTACCTACATTTAGCACCCCACTTATCTGGGATATTGACCATAACAATCCTTATCAGGTACTTGAGCATCCATCAGTGCCCTGCAGTGGAGTTACTTTGCTGAAAATGTTGGTGGGCTGGGGGGGGGGGCGGGAGGACATCATGACATCTAAAGGAAAGGGGCCCCTGCCAAATGAGTGCAACAAAATGGTGTGCCACAGAAGTTGGGCGGGGGACAAATACACTTGCCCCCACCCCCCTAAAATTACTCCCATAGTACCCTATGACCTTCACCCCTCATTATCATCGGGAGGAAATACTTTATGTAGTTCACGTAGTGGGAGTGGGGATAGCCAAGTAGGCCACACAGACCCGAAGAAAAAAGAGCGGAGGTGGTAGTGCTCAAAATCTGCACGGGCCCAAGCGCAACTAGCACTACAGCAAAACGTGCTCTAGTGAAAAAAGCATATTTTGTCAACGCATTTTTGCACAGAGGCAGTGTTTGCCCTAGACCTGCTCCATAGCTCTGGTGAAAACATGCATTGGAAGTATATGTTTTTTGGAGTAGGGCCATTTTTCCCTAGTGCTCATTGCACTCACTTGCACCATTGCAAAGTTCACATCAAGTGAAATGTCCCTTAGAATAGCCTCGGTGCCCTCAATGAAGGAATTCGAAGCAGAATCTGATCTGGTTGGTTGGCCTGCCTGCGTCCAAACCCGACAGAGACAACAGAATTACAGCGGGATGAAAAAAGAACCTACAGTCCCCGTAGCAGCAGGTGAAAGAACCAATTAGGTGGAACTGGGAATCACACACCCTGCCTGCACTACTGCATGCTGGCTCCACTCCTGTGTGCTAGCTTTTTTTGATGCATAGGGGCTCACCGGCATCTGATCATCCTATTCGATACTGCCCCACCAGATCAACAGGGAGGGTCACAATAATGTGAAGGTGACTGATCAGGAGTGGCAATTTATATAGCCGGTCAGATAGCACAGCGAGTGTAGAGCGCTCGCTTTGACCTCTGTGCAGAACCTGCCAACGCAGGGCCGAACCCCGGCAGGAGCAAGCTCCGCCTTTCATCCCTCCATGTTTATAAATGAGCACCACACACGGTGGGTAATAATAAGCCGCGCGGGTTTGTATCACTATATAAGTGCGAATTATTATTATTATTATATACTCTGTGGCAGTATCTCATTGTGAGGGTGGGTTGCAGGAAGGAGTGGACGTAGGGGCATGTCGGTGCAGGTATGTGTTTCATCCTTCACTGGTCTTTGTAGATGTATTGACTGCCATACCAAAGAACTGATGCCATTAAGAGAGGGAGGGAGCAGTGGCAGTGGGAGATGGAGGAGAGGGTCAAATGTGGCCTTTGTGCACTTCCTTTAGTGGGGTTAGAGGAGAGTTGAGAGTGCAGGACAACAGCTGAGTGGAATGAATGGTGTAGGATATTTGAGGTGGACGTGGTTTATGAATTCAGCATCAGCTAGGCATAAGAGCCAGTGGTGTGCAATGTTCCATTTTTGGGACAGTAAGAAGTATTGGGTCATGGGGACCCATGATGTGTAGTGGAGCATGTGTGTGCCAAGTTGAGTAGATGTGTGGAAGCTACAGTGGGGGGAGTGTTTGTAATAAAGATACTGGCATGGGTAATGAGGAGTTCCAGGGTTATATGGCAGCAACTTTGAATGGGTCTTTTTATGTGCTTGATAACAAGTACGGATGTGTTTGGGCATTCAAGGTACACATGTTGTTGTGCCTTTGTTGTCAATGCATTGTCTAATCCCTGCTGCACCATAGTAATAGTGGAGTGGGTTTAGGTGTGGCCACAGATGTTATTGCAGGCATGAATGCATAATCTGAACATGTACAAGCAGAAAAAGCGCATGTATGCTCCCATTTAGGTCAGAATTGGCAGGTGATGCATGGCTTGCAGAATCGTAAATTAGCCATGACCCAAGTGCACAGCTATGACAGCAATCTGCATTGTTCTCTTTAGGGCATGGCTTCTGAAGTTTATGTGGCAGGTATGTGCATACAGACATTAACAAACAATGCATTTCCTACGGTTATGCAGGACTTCACTTTACTAATTTTCCACCACAGTCTGCACTCCTCCAATTCTAGGATGCTGATATTGATGACAGTCTGATATGATATGATATGATATTATATGTCATTTATAACGTGCCTGTACACAAGTGTTTCTAGGTGCAGCAAGACAAGGGGGGTGACAGAGGGAAGACAAGAACAACGATCTAATTAGGCCTTGAATCATTCAGATTGTGCAAGTGCGGCAGGGCAAAAGTGCAGGGGGAAGAGAGAGGGGGAAGTGCCAGGGAGAGGGAAGGGGAAATGAAATCAGGGCAGCAATGTTCTGAGTGAGTGCAGCCAGGGCAGTGCGGCTCAGGTAAGTGCAAGGAGGCAGGGGGCTGTAGAGGTTAAAGTTGCAGCCCTTAAGTGCGCGGTAAGCCAGGAGGTAGAGCAGGGGAGACTGAACATGAAGAAGCCTGGTACCCAGTGAGACTCTGGGGGTAGCCAAGTAACCAGTCAGCGAAACAGACAGGTAGGTCAGCAGGGGAGAGAGAGAGAGAGAGAGAGAGAGAGAGAGAGAGAGAGAGAGAAAGCACGGGAGAAAGGGAAGGTCTTGAGCAGCTTTTGGAACCTCAGGTGGTCTGGCTCAAGTTTGAGAGGGGCAGGGAGGTCATTCCAGGGGGAGGCACCTGCAGTGGAGAGATATCTACCCCTACTCTCTGTCTGGAGAAGCGTCTGACCCTCAGAGAGTTGGAGGTGGCTGAGCGAAGGGCTCAGGAAGGAAGGTATTTTGGAAGAGAGAGTTTGATGTAGTGTGGGCCCCGGCCCCAGAAAGCCTTGTGGACGAAACAGAGGGTCTTGAACTCGATCCTTGCAGCCACTGGGAGCCATGGTCCCAGCTCCAGAGATGGTATTGGTGGGCAGTGCCTTGAGACCAGCTTCCAGAAACTCCCCCTTAGGTTCTGCAAGCATTTGGGCAACCTAGCGTGGTTTTGCTGCCACCACGTTGACATTCTGCACGATTGCTTTCCAGATCTTATTTCGCTGGTGGAATGGAACTTGCTGTCTCTCTGGAATTAGGAGATGTGTTGACTCCTTCACAACACCATCCACCAGGACTCTCAATTTGCCAGCACAGAATGTTATACTTTTCTACTTTGGTACTGAGGTAGGCTGGTATGGCATAGGCTGGTGCTGTGCTTTGGCATATAAGAGTATGGAATTGGCAGGTACACTGGGACTGGCAGGGATCACAGATGATGGAGTAGTGGCAGCTAGGGGCAAGCAAAGGAAGTTGGGGCACCTGTTTTCAGATGGTACTGCTGGAACAGGGGTTGTGGTGGTGCGCGTGTGGGGTGTGCAGGGTTGGGGTTGAGAGTAACAGATGTTGCGAAGGGCTAGTGGCCAAACAGTCAGTTGAAGGCAAAAAGGCATTTGGGGGGGGGGGCAGTCTGCAGAGGCAGAATAGCACTCAGGGAAGCCAAAACAATTTATTTTCTTGTTTTAGTTTGGTGATCCTCCCCCACTACAAACCCTACCCCCCACCATCCAAACCCCCATATCTCCTAACCCTGAAAAACACATATATATTTCCTTCCCCTCAATGTCATTCTGTTTAAGTAAATTACCACAGAGTACTTTATTCTGATAAAACCATGACATACATTGCAGAGATTAGTGTTTCCCCTTTCCCTGCAAACATCACACAGCACTCCAGGGACTGGGCGGACACAGATCCTAGTTGAGAGATATCTTCACAGGAACGAAACCCATTCGCCCGCTGTTGCCAGTGAAAGCAGATTCTTTCCCAAAAATGCCCATGCCTCTTAATTGTGCAGCTCTATGGTATTTATTAATGTCATGGAGGACCAGCTCCGCATTCTATCTGAAGGAGTAAATGTGGACTATGTGATATCCATGTTTTTTGTCTTCCCGCAACTGCCATCTTAATCTCTTAAACTTCCCCCACTGATATTAGTTTTATTATGCATTTGTGATTTTGTCTGTTTTAGTATGTTTTACGAAAAAGTTGGTTCTAATAGTTCTGTGAACTAAAAGACAACTAATAAATAAATTAAATACATTTTTTTTAAAGATTTAAAAAAATAACTTCCCCAAAAAAGTGACCGGAATCTGGATGGGAAAACTTTGAAAAAGAAACAAAACCTCATGAATGATATACATTTTGATAGCTGTCAGATTCCCCATCTGTGACAACTTTAACCTAGACTAGCTACATATATTCCCTTTGCTAGAGTACCACATGGGCAGGACACAGTTCTATCAGTGAGCTCATTGTCTGAATCCCAATAAAGGTTAAATGTTCTATCTGTATCACAAATGAAAAGGATCACATCTTCTGTAATGTATCTTCATTAAAGCAGCAAATTGTCAGGAGAATGGGCTTGCCTAAATTCTCTTAAACCATTAGAGATGCCTGTGTTTCTCATTCACTTTCATAAGGGATGTAATGCAGGAGCTGTCTGGGTCCACAACTATACCTTTAATGTCCCACTAGTTGTGCCATCACCAAGGCAAACTGAAGGAGGGGGACAGTAAAGACCTGCTCCTTCCCTCTGCTCAAGTGAATCATCTCTGATTGAAACCCATTATTGACCATCTTGGCCTTCCAATCTGAATGGAGCGCCTCTATCCATCGCCACCAGGGCTCCTCAAAGCCAGTCTCCTTGAGAATGCCTCCCTGAAAAGACTAACCCAGTTGAGGGAAAAGTATAACTGATTCAGTAGATCTCCCAACCTCCACCATAAGATTCAGTACCTTCTGAATGTTATCAGCACCCTGATGAAACCTACCTGGCCGATGTGAACCAGCCGTGAGAAGAAGACATCCACAGTATTGGCTAATACTTTTGTCAGGACTTTCACATCAATAGTAAGCAGTGGAATGGATCTATATGATGAGCACATCCCCGGATCCTTTCAATTGTCCTGTATCATCAACACCAGGACCACCAGAACGATTACGGGGAATTCTGCCACTTTCTTAGATCCCATTAAACACCCTGGTAAACACTGGCAAGAGAACATGGCAAACTCCTTTGTAAAAAAGTGACTGCATACCCATCACTACCAGAAGCCCTGACTGAGGGCTTATTCTTGAAGGGGCTTTGAACTTCACTTTCCATGATGCCAGCATACAATATATCTGCCTCCTCTGCTTTCAGTGTTGGAGAATCCAATTCCCCCCGATGGTTCAGCATCTCATCAGAGGTCCGGTTCTCCTCCTGGACAAAATGGCTTTCATTACAGTTGCAAAACCAATGGATATCATTTTGAGGTTTATGTAATCTCCTCCCCCTGATTCCACAACTTGACTACCTCTTTCTTTCATATATGTGCCTGCAGTCCGCCTGCTAAGAGAGAGTCTACCTTACGTTTCATCTCATAATACTTCTATTTAGAAAGCAACATTTCTGGAATAGCTCTCCTATCAACAGGGTCTTAAGCTGGTGCGGTTTCATATGGAAATCTATGAGAAGGTCCTCTTCAAAACCCTTACTATGTTGAAATATTCTTTCCAATCTATGGACCTCCTGTTTAACCACTAATTTCTTGAGAAACTATGCCTCTTTCTCCAGGCACATTCTTCTAACAAGAGCCCTCTAATCATGGCCTTGGCCATGTCCCACACTATGTTGATAGGCATTGCACTCATATTATTAACCGTAAAGAACTGTACAACTTCTTCATCAAAGTTTCATGAATGGACTATCCTTGTAGAGTGTGTCATTACATAGCCACCACCCCAGAAGATTCTCCTATACAGTGGTCATTAGAACCACACTGCCATCTATCCAGTAAACTTGCTGTATTGTACTTGAAGCCACAAAGTTCCCTTTCTCAATTTCCATGAGTAAGTAATGTACCCTTGTGTATGTACAGCAAGGGGGCTGAGTGAACAGTAAAAAGTCCTAAGGTGTGGTTTGAATTCCCTCCATAAATCTACTCAAAATCACTATTCCAAATGTTACAAAACGTACTCTGCTTCCCATCATCCCATTCATCCATGTTTTTTTTATCCTTTTAAGAGTCTTTAATCAAATGAATGTCTCTGCACATTAATACAAGTCACTCTGTTTGCTCATTCACAATCTCCAGGACCAACTCACTAAACCCAGCCTGCCCCCGATTTTGAAACATAATAGATTTACTACTGTCACTAACAGATTTCCAATCTTCCCCTTGACCAGAATCAGGCAACCTGTGTAAGCCCTCTTAAGTGATGCTACTACAATCTGATTGATTTATTTAGTAATATCCCCACTCAAGCTCTTTTACTGCTACAGAATGCCCAAAAGGTTTTCCCCACCACTCCTCTATATACTCATGACTCTTCTCCCCATCTATGTTTCCTGAATGGACAATATAACCAGTTATTTCTCTTGAATTATCCGGACTTCAGCAATCTGATTTAAGCCTCTCCACATTACAAATTGCCACCCTATGCTACCCCTTTGACAAAAACACAATTGTTATGCCTGCAAAATGCTATAGTCGAAGCAAAGATCAACCCCACATTTGTCATCAGGAGCTATCCCCTGACCCCTTCTATTCGGAGCAACAGGTGCGTGACATCAAATCCTACCCATTTTTCAGATGAAACCAATGCTGAGCCCTTGAAGGAACCTCTATCGACCCTTTATTTGAAGAGGAAGGTTTTAAGAGCTTTCTTAAACTGATAAATGGATACATAGCTCTAATTACTCGAGGGAGGCTGTTCCATAACTCAGTAAACTCTCCAGCCTTCTCTTGGAGAGGTGACACCACAAACCCCAATTCTCTTAGCAGCAATACAGCAAGCACCCCCCGTCCCCCACTCAAATCACTGTGGAATATCAAGTTCTTGGCACTCATACCTCAGACTCTCAAGGCATGCAGCTCCTCCCCATACCTCTCCCATGAGCAGCACTCCTATGCATTTTATTCAGAGTCATAGTCACTTTTTAATCAGAGAAGGAGTCTTTCATTTTCTATATTTCATAGTCCTGATATCTTTCTTCTGGCCTAGCATGAGCTTGTTGTTTGGTGCAGTGCTCACAACAGGTCGAAAGTCCCTCTCCCCATTACCTGTTAGGTTCCAAAATGTGTGTTCAACCAACTCAATGTGGGTGATACAGCATTGTTCTCTGTTAGCTACAAAGGTCAATGCAACCAGGTAGCCCCATCAATAGCGAATATTGTTCTCCCTAAGCCAAGCCTTCAGAGGTATACATTCCCTCCTCATTCTCTTTTTTACAGTCTAGAGATCCTTAAAAATGTAGACTTTAGCTCCATTATATATAATTGCCTCCATTTACCCTCTTCAATCAATCTTGTCCTGGAATAAGGTTATCATTTCAAGATCAATCTGTGACCTTTCCAAAACCGCCCCCTCCATGCAGCGTGTCAAACATCACCTCCTTCCCTCCTTCCTCTGTACAATTTATTTTTGGGTAACTCCATTTTAAATGATGACCGCATGGATATGTAGGTTGCAGCAGTATTCCCAATTTTCAGTGTCATCCACCTTAGCTCTCCAGCATAGACATGCTTGCTCATATTTAATCGCAAGGAAATCTGAAGGGAGCTGGTTGTTTTTCAGTGCCCCCGTTTTGTCTTCAACTTTATACACGTGACACCACAACTCTGAAATGGAGGCTGGATGTCAGTATGTAGCACCTCAATGTCTGCCAACATATCATGTAGGCCTCTCCATGGGCTTCCTCCTTGGATTTCTCCTAAACCTCATTCCCATTTTGTTGTCCTACCATGTTCAACATTAGACGAATCATGCAAAAAGGCTGCAAACACATTTAGCCACCTGTAGTTCATGACCCACCATGCACAGGGTGACTCAGCTTACCCTGAAACCCCTGCTTTCAGAGATAGACCCACAAAACAGTGCCTGCAACTGTGCTAACCAAGTGCTTATTATGGTTGGAGTGTTGGACCCCCTCACTCTTCCAGGCTGAAGACACACAGTTGAATCCCTAAGGTAGCCAATGTACAGGCTCAAAAAGGGCTCCCTTTGCAATCCACCTCTCCGTAGGCCTGTGCATGTCCCGTCAACATATGGCAACTGCACCAGGACCAGCTCTATACTTTGATACCATGCACTCAAACCAAGGGCCACCTACCATACACATGACTCTCCATACACCTTGGCTCCTGCTGTGTTTGGGAATATGTCTAAGAGATGTTCCATCTACTACAGTTGGCACCCCTCTGGCCTCACTCTCCAGTGGCTAAAACAAAGGACTCAAGGGACAGCTCTGTTTTCCCATCCAGCGCCCCACACCATAATTTTCTGGCCCCTTTTTACCCTCACTTTTTTAGTTTGATCCTGTAGGAGGCACAGGACCTACTGGCGCTTACAATTTGGTGCACTACTCAAGAGAACTACTCAAGAGAACTACGGGGTCTCAAAATTAATCTCCTGGGCAGTTCCCTCTTGCCGACAGTGCTTCCAGAGAATACCTCCCCCTTTCCCAGTAGCCACAAACTAGCGGCTGACATACCCAGTAACTGGTGTGGCAGCAGGCTGCCATGCGCCTGTGCCATTCATAGGCCAGTCTCTTCCTTCTGTCTGTTTCAGCAGATGGAACAAGCCAAAACCCACCATGCCCTGAGTTGCCTGGGGAATTTACAGCAATCTCAGTTTCCGTGAATGCTCAGGGGATACTGCATATCAAGTCATGCCACAGAGTCTACCATAGATCGAGAATCAGTTCTGTAGGCAGCAACCAGCTCTTCACCCAGAGGGGTCTACTTTAACATGTCAGTTTTGATGATAGCAGTCTCAGCGCCAATGAAAATGACCTCAGTTCAATCCTCCTTGTAAAAGTCCTCCATCTTCATTTTCTTTCCACTGATCCCCCATATCTCCCTGTTTTCTGGGAATTATTTTTTGGCTTAATCAATGTCTCTGCATCTAAGTTCAGATCTACTTACGACCCTAAGTCCATCTTGGTTTGTGTGGTGGAGGATTTGCGATGGTGGTCGAAAGAGGATGTAGTTTGGTCCTTGTTATATTGGTTCTGTTAACAGCCCCTAACACAATTGATCACAGTAAGTTGTTGCCCCATCTCATTGGCACAGTATGTTTTGGGGTTACTATTCTTCAAAGGCTCACCCCTTTCCAGCAGTGCAGGACCCAGCACATGAGCATCGATTCGTATATCTCACTGGTGGGTCACATCAGTTATCTGATTTTGATTTTTTGATTTTGAAACATTTATAAACGCGCGCAGAATGAACTCAAACATATGGTGCAGCTGATATAAAGAAAAGCAGAAACAAGACCAACAAACAGTATGAAGAACAATTTTTCAGATGAAACTAATTCTAAGCCCCAAAAGAAGCTCTATCGACCCTTTATTTGAAGTTTTTAATTTCTCGAGGATTGCTATTGCACGTGTTTTGGGCCATAGACAGCAAACCTTCTGTCTCCCCTTGTGACACAGCAAGAGCGAGCGATTTTGACAACAATTGATCTCCTGAGCGTAATGCCCTAGCCGGTTGGTATCAACTAAGTTCATTCCCCAGATAAGGAGGGGCAAAACGCTTCAAGCTCTTGAAAATCAAGCCAGCCACCTTAAAGTTAATTCAGTCTTCCATCGCCAACCAGTGGTGAGTCCAGCGAGCGTCCAAGACATGGGAAGACCTGCCAGTCGACAGACCAGTCTTACAGCAGCATTCTGTGTTTTTTGCAGTCTCTAACGCTGTTTGACCAGCATCCCAGCGAGAAGGCTGTTGCAGTAGTCCAAGTGTGAATTCACTAATGAACCCACAACAACAGCATGATCATCGTCTGAAACAAACAGCAAAAGTGGTCATAACGTGCGCAGAGAATAAAACACTGCCTTGACCTTAGCACGATCAGATACCTGAGGGTTTGTAGCGCTATATAAATGCCAAATTATTATTATTATTATTATTATTACTTACCTGGCCTTCACTACCAAGATTGTCCTTCCAGATGCACCATAGATTTATAATTCTGGAGGTGTACTTTAGCTCAGTCCCCAAAAAGCATGGTTTCTGTGGACACTTCCCTGCTGCAAGAAGACATTTTGGTCCAAAACAGCGGTCTTAGTCAGGTTACGTTGCAAATGATGTTCTGACATTCAAAGGCTAACTTCATCGAGGCACGGTTTGACCCTAACGAATGTTCCCACAACATTTCCTATTTTAATGAACACCTGGGTGTCATCGGCATGAGTGGAAATGAATCCCATGACTCCTCAAGATATCCATTAATGGCCGAAGGTAAAGTTTGAAAAGTAAAGGTGACAGAGAAGATCCTTGTGGAACTCCACAGCCCATAGAAATAGGACATGAAAGGAAAAACAACAATTTAACCTGCTGCATCAACTTGAAAGAAAGGAACCAAACCGTTTCATTACATGTTAAGAGACACTACGAATTTCTCTCAGATGGCTGAGTAGGATAGGATGATCAACCATATCAAAGGCTGCATAGAGATCCAACATTACAAATAAAGAAAGATCTCCTCCATCCATGACCATAAGTAGATCATTCTATACTGCAGCAGAGCTGCCTGAGTCCCAAATTTAGGCCTGAAACTGGATCCTTCTTCTTCATTGTTCAATATGTATTTTAAGTCACCATTGATTTCATTCAGAGACATTACCTCCAGTGTCACCATTATACTCACAACACACAGACTTCAAACTCATTCAAAGCAGGCATGAGAGAGTCCTGAAATCCTGACAACTTGCCTCTCTGAAATTGCCAATCTGATGGAAGCAAATTGGCTTAAATGTAATCCAGAAATAATGATTGTGGATTCTAAACGACAAGTAGGAACTGCCATTAACTAATGGTGTACTAATACACCTCCATGTTACACTAATGCTCACTCTAGGTATCCTCCTGAACTACAGCCTTAAAATCCATACACAAGACACCATAATATTTAATAGTGGATATTTTCTCTCAGGACAATCAGGTCTGCAGCCTATCATGTCGTTCATCAACATAGAATCACTGTTGCTATATTAAGGTATCTTTGTATATGAGGCCAGCATCTCACAACCCTCTTGGAATAAGGACCGCAAATATTTCATGTGATTCCTCGATGAACAAGTCTTAGTTAAACATAATATACAAAGGTGGAGTTAAAAGATTCAATTGTTGATGTGGCAAGCATGTGTTATTGAAGATCTTGCATTAAGACGTGTACAATAAATCCTGAATTTAATTGCATCTATATAAAAACGTATGTGCACTTGTTTTAGGGATAATGGCTGATAAAGATTTTCATACCGAAAAGTACTATCTGATAGTAAATGAATTGCTCTAAATAGGAACATAATCTCCTCTGAAGCCAGATTTCTGGATGGTGTAGAATATGTATGTGCTCATTAGGTAATTGCATGGGCAAAGATCTATAATGCAAGCTGTGGGTTATCTTGTCATGACCCGAGTCTAACGCTACTCTATCTGGGATAGATGGAGAAAGATCGGTCCTGTGTACCGTTCCCCTGCCAAGATGGCCGCCAGTGTTCCAGTTAGCAGTCTAGCCTGGGAGCACTCTTGCAGCTCCTTCCTGGGGATTTATGCAGCAAGGGTCGGATCGACCCGTCGGCCATTCGGACGGTGGCCGGGAAGAAATCATGCCAAGGCCTTGGGGGCCAGTTCCTGAAGCCCACACCTGGATGGACTCTGGGCCAGGCATGGGCTTCACTTCAGGAATCGGCACCCAGGGCCTCGACGGACGCAAGTTGCAAAGGATCTGTAATTTACAGATCCTTTGCAGTTTGCAGCCCCGCCAGCCCGCCGCAGATGCAGGGAAAGGTAATACCGAAGTGTTACCTTTCTTTGATGAATGCGGCTGGCTGGCGTGGCCCGCGACACCATGGCGCCAGGCGCCAGCAGCACAGTCAGTGTTTCAAAACACCGGCAGGGGGCACAAGGGCTGGGCGAGGCGGGGGCTGCCTCAGCCCAGCCTGCTCCCTCCTAGTGATTTGTTACAGACTACTCTGCACTCAGAGCAGCCAGCGCCGCCACAAGTTGCAGCAGTAAGCTGCTTTTGTGGGCAGGGTGTGGGCCAGGATTGTCCCTAAGCGATTCTGATCGCAGGCAGCCGGCAGACCGGTAGGCAGGAATCATGTATTCTGGTTCGCAAGTTGCAGTAATAGCATGTTTTTTATGCCGTTGTCATAGTCTTCCTGACCATTCCAATATGGCGCTATGCTCATGTAGATACAACAACATAGACAAAAGATAGAGCTCTAATTGATATGAGGCGTCACTATGGCCATTACCAACTAGAGGACACAACGCCGACGGCAGCATGAGCTGCGCGAAGAATAAGAACTGTACAGAGAGAGATTAATCTAAAAGGTATGCTCTTCTAACTAACCCCTAGATGACCCAGTTTACAATCAATGTGCAATAGTGCTCCCTACTCTCAATTTGTCCCCACAGCTAGTATCACAGCGCACACAAGCACAATCCATCGCCCGGCTCGATTAGTGTACGCGTTGCCAGGCAACTGGGGGAGCCGTATGGATTAGGAAGAAATCAAGAGGTAGGCACCGTTACAATGGCTAAACTAAGGGGATATGCATTACCAACACTGACGTACCGCCATTTTTCAACTTATATTCCATAGCGGATAGAAGTTCTGCACACATGCGGAATTCGCCGGCAAGACTACCAATGAGAAGATAGTCCCTGCACTAGGAAAGAATAAGAGGTAGGCTCAACTATATCGCTTTCCAATATATACTTTTTCTTAAAAACAATGGATAATGAACCAGTCCTGATCCCCTGCTTTCACATATATGTTTTAAGGAGTCTGCCCACTACCACGCAGAGATTCAACGTAGAGATATGAACAATAAGCCTGCTGAGTTTTTCCTACAGGAATGCCGCTTTCAGTACCAGCACGCCTCCTTAGACAACTGCGCCATACTAGGTGAGAAACATTACGGCCCTGTGTGCACTAAGAGGGGTCTATTTGAATATCATTTGAACCCTGAAGCTGTGTAGAACACTGGGAGGATTTTCCCTTTTATATGTTTTTTGCGACAATTCAAGCATCATTTATAAATGCTTTTCTATTCATTAGGCCACAGGAAGAACGCTACTAGCACCTTCCTCCTGCTACAGTGAAGAAGGTCACCCTCTATAACTCCAACACAGGTAATTATTCATACCTAGGGTAGGAGTTGTTTTACTCATTTGTAGAGCACGACTGGAAATTTGAGGATTAATAACTCAATCCAGCATTTTATGTTCTGTTTTTGTCTGTTAGGGGAAGTACATCACTGCATAGAAATCCCTTCACCAACACACTAGCACAGCTTTGACGCTTGTACAAATACCAGGATCTACTCCTGAAGAAGGTTCTGGATTTACCATCATGATTAACTGAAACATGTCGAGATTACATACTGTTTAAATTAAATACAGTTATCGAATTGATGCATTTGACGATATAAGTGTAATGCTGAACTGTTGGTTTGTGAAAAGAAATGACTAATCACAGGCAAACATTGTTTTTCAAAATGTTTGTGTTAATACCCTAGCCCTAATGGGGTCATTGTGTATGTGTAAGTGTACGTGACCAAAGAGTTTACGATTTATTCTTTGGTTTTTAACAAAAGTCTTGTTTAGAATAAGCACTGTGTTTTGTTTTAAAAATGTATTATGTTTATTCATGGAACAGATTTGCCTTTATCTTTCTTATTATGAATAGTTGTCTCAAGTATCCCACAAGTTATTATTTCTCTGGGAAACATTTCCTGCCTGCTCCCAGAGAAATAACTCGTGGGGGGTAGTATTCCCTACTGGGAACCCCCATAGTATTATAATATGTAATATTATAATAATGCAATTGCCCTTTTGAGTTATTTGTTGGAGCTACAGCGGCCAACACCCCGGGCAGCATATTTTCCCTCCGCACAATGTGTTCAAAGAATGCAATTTCACATGTTTTCTTGCAAAACCGTTCAAGCCTGCAGCCTTTGAAATCAAGGAGGCACCGTGCCTGGCGAGACCTTAGAAAAGCACCACTTGACAATCGGGATAATTTGGCCTCTTATCTATTTTAAAGTTACCAAGAAAAAAGAGAACTACATTTCTCATACTTCCTTGCACCTGCAGGAGAGAGGAACAAGAATGAGGGTAGGAGGATGGGGAAAAGAATTGAGAGGAAAGATGGTAGAGAGACAGGAAGGAAACAATGGAAGAGAGGAAGGAAATTAGGGTAGGAAGGAGGCCAAGGAAAGAAAGGTGATGGAAGGGGAAGCAGTAAAAAGGAAGAAAGCAAAAAGAGAAGAGGGCGAAGAAGGAAGAAAGGAGCAAAGGAAAAAAGAAAGAAGATAATCAAAAGAGGAAGGAAAGAAGTAAGGAAGAAAGGTGGTAAGGAACAATACAAAGATAGAAGGAAGGGAAGGAACTACTTGCTCCTTTCTTACTACAGCAAGATAGCGTAGCGGGTTGAGTGCTCGCTGCTGCACACTAGGTGTGATCTGCATATCTCAGGTTCAATCGAAGGTGGATAAATGAGTATCAACCTCCATAAGTAGCATTTTCTGTAAAGTCGTGAATTGACGCGATTCACGAATCACGGATGATGGTTTGAGGGCTACTTTTTTTGAGGCGTGGGGAGGGCCACTTTTTTGAGGCGAGGGGTGGCCCATTTTTTTTTTGGGTGTCCGGGCCTATTTCTTGTCCCAGTCCGACCCTGTATGCAGCAGCAGCAGCGTGGAAACCTGCGCATTGCTACTCTTTTCCTAAGAAGCTCCATGAGTTCAAAACTTTCTTACTGTTGTTCTTTGATATCTTCCTTCCTGTTCTATTTGATCTACCAACTTTCTCTACTACACAGAACTCAGCAACAGCATCACCTCAGACACTGTGCAGCCTCTGCATTGATCCCAGGCCCTTTTGAACCCTCGAGCTGGTACGCAGAGCTCGTGCCCTCATCAAAACTTAGCTCTCCCTTTTAGTGAGGATAACGTCTTTTTTCTCCTGTCGTCCCCGCAGCACAACCTCTTCCGTCCTCCTGCTACTCTGTCAGTCCTCCCTATTTACATTGTATCCAGAACCATCTGATTAGCAGACAGAATACTCAGGCTGCAGTTGCATGAGAAACCAAAGCTACAACAGAAGACATCATACAATCATGGTTTTTTCCCCCAGAGGGTTTCCCTGGGACCAGTGTTACTCAGTTCTGTCTGTCAAAAGTAGAGCTGAGAACAAGGGTTCCCGGGAAGCTCATCTTTAGCCTCACTACTACTATATCATTGTTGTGGGTGCATATCCTTTTTGTGCAGTTGGCAGCACAAGGGGTGTCGCATTACATATCTGTAGGGGGGTTTATGTGGCATTTCTTGATATTCCAATGTAGAGGTGGCCACTTGTATAGGCCCTTGCCAGGTCAACACTATGTTGAACGATCACAACATACTGTGGCAGATATGAGAAGACCAATTAAATATGTCTGGCTTCAGCAAAAAGTGAGGTACGACTTCAAAAGTTGGAACAAGTAAACAATAATTTATTAAAAGCAGCGCCTAGCCAACAGATTCACACGTTAAGCTCAGTTCTTCAGAAACATTGAAATCTGTATCCCATTAAAAAACGTAGTACCTGAATGCATGGAACCCTGAATGCGTGAGTTTGGTGAGTGTTGTATTCAAGGATCCGCACTGTAGATGCATGATTTTTATATTCCCAGTCAGCTACAAGAAACCCTATGAAAGATGGCCACCACCAGAGAAAAGTTTTGAAATACAACTGAAGATGGAACATGTAACAACAGTTTATCCAAAGCAGCAGCAGATAGCTATAGCAAACCAAACTTGATGGTTTAAGCTCTGTCCCTCTGTACAACTAAAATGTGTGTCCTATTTAGATGTACTTCAGTGCATTTAAAGAAAATCACAGTGATATAGAACATTGTATCTTACAATTGATTTTAGTGAGTTTTGTACTCTTGCATAAACACATTTGCTGCTTGGGTTACAGTAAAACAAGTGTTTAGGTTTCTGAAAGCACTGCCCTGCCCTCAGGCCTAATCACGTGATGTGCACATGATGTGCACCTGACCGTCAACATGAGCTAAGTGGATAACTTCGAGGTCAGTCTGGTCCTAGCGAATAAAGCAACTCTTTATTCATCCGGACACACATCTTTATTCTCCCTGCTGCTATCTTATAAGAGTTGGCATCACCGTTTGATCTCCCTGGTACAAATCAAAGGCCTCGTTGGGCTCTGTTCCCCCTTATCAGCTAGTACTCACCAAGGAGCAGGCCTTAGTTTCCTACAGGTCACACTAGCCAGTCTAAATTGTGAAGGATTTAGGGATTTTGCTAATGGGCATCTGGTAGTTCAAATGGGATAGCCATTATCCTGGGGGGCGCCGGTGTCCTAAATCTCAACTTGTGTTTTGGCAACACAAAACTCCTCCCCTGTCTCCCATGGGTTTGTACTTCATGACCGGCTGCAGCCCTTACTCGTTTTGGGCTGCTCAAATTCATCATAATTAATTTGCGCAAGTGCGTGCATGTTCCCTACCTCGCCTGTGGGTGGGGATGGTATAATCGAGCACAAGGCCTTGTTGTTCTGTGTTTCCAACATGGCCTGTGAGGATTCAGGCCTACCCTTGAATACAGTGTTGATTCATGCTGTGTGTTATGCGCATGCAGTGTATTTACCTAGCACTCTATAAAGCTTGATGTTCGTTTTCCTTAGACCAATGGAAGACTCTACAATAAGCGTGCCCTGCACCATTCACCTCTACCCAAAAGACTCCTCAGTCCCCCTTACCCATGGTATGTTATGTTAACAGAACTTGTTAAAGTGCTCTTATGCCCTAAGGGATCATGGCGCTGATAGCTTGATAGACAGTTTTAATGAAGGAGCTGACGTTTTAAAATAAAGTCGTTTTTAGTAGCTGGCGAAAAACGAGATGATCAGCCATTCCCCGTAGTGCAAGGGGAAGGTTGTTCCAGGCTTTGGCGGCTGCCACCATGAAGGCGCGTCCTCCAGTTAGGGCAAGTCTGTAGCGAGGGACCGATACCAAAAGAGCCGAATGGGAGAGCGAGCATCGGTTTGGCACATAGCGTTTAAATTTGATTTGAAGGTATTCCGCTCCAAGGCCATAGAAGGCACGGTGCACCATACACATGGACTTGAAAGAAATCAAATCCCATTATGTCCATTATGTCCGCATATTAGGATATTTTCAGCAATCTGAATCGTTTGGTAGATGTTGGGATATGAGCGTGTATCCCAATAGGATATTGTAGTGTTTTCCAATTAGTTTGTTTACATTTTGCTGTTTGATTAAAAATCTATATTTTGATTTAAACTTGATTGGATATTCTTTTTTTACACTATTGTACCTGAGTTGTTTGGGCTGCTATTATACGCTCAACTCCCTCCTGATGATATAGCCTGCCTTTGGGCTGTGCTTTCACACAAGGCAAAGGAGGTATACCTTTTGTGCAGTGCCTGTTTCGCCTTGATGATTGGGATATGATTTGGTAGAGGTGTGGAGCCAACACTCATCTCCTGCAGAGCGGTATTAATTTTGTCACAAGACCTGTGGATAATAGCTAGCCCTACACGAGTCTTCTTTTTGCAATCTTTTTCTTGGATGCTGTAGAATGTGGGGGCATCCAGGATGTGTGTGGAGCTGGGGGTGTCCCATGTCTCTGTTAATGGTGATGAGGTCAGCAATGTCTGCTCGAGATGCGAGAGTGCGTTTGAGGACTGCTTCTTTCCATATGTGGGTGCGGGTGGGGATCAGGGGTTAAGGCTTTTCCAGGCCGTAACAAGACCAATCAGGAATTTACTTTTTCTTTGTCTTCCCTTAAATTTGGACAACTGGGTAGGAGACACGTTGGAATCTAAGAGTACAGAAGGCAAAGAAATGGACATGGGAAAGATGGAAAAGCACTAAAAGATTACCATTGATTAGCTGGTGGGTGGTGTTGAGGTCACATGACCTAAATTCACTTGCAGCACCTAACCACGTGCAAAAGAAAAGAGGCTGGCAGGCACCAAAAAGAGCCCCAAACCATTAGCAGGAATTGTAAAAATCTACAAATAGCAATATATAGAAAACAATGTTTTTTTCACAAATGTCCATAGTTGTTCCCTCCACAGCCCTACATTCCTCGTTGTTGGGTACAGGAAACATGCATATTTATGTTTCATTACTGATATGATAAGATAAGGCAAAAACAAAAAGAATCAAAATCAGTTTTTCAATAAGTTGTATATGGGCCTCATTACATGTGAGGCGGAATGGGTTAACAGGACCCGCTAAAGGAGGCGGACCCGTTAAACCCGTTCCGCCTCATTACAAGCTCCCCTCGTGGGACCCTGTAAGTAACGCCTGGTCAAACCAGGCGTGCTTACTGGGTCCCGCGAGGGGAAGAGGGAGCAAACAACGGGCCGCTCGTAATCAGCCCGTTGTTTGCTCCCTCCCCCATTCCCATTCAGCCCTATGGGGGCTGAAATAGGAATGGGGAAGGTCCGGCCCGGGTTCCTTGATGGAGGAATTACCGGCCCTCCGAACTCGGAATGGACCGGTAATTCCTCATTCTGGGAACCCGGACCCGATTTTAGCAGCATCCATGCCGCCAATAGCGGCATGGCTACCGCCAAGATCGCAATGAGGCCCTATATAAGTGCAACTAAATAAGATACAATGGGCCTCATGCCGAGTTTGCCGGTCTGGAAATAAGGATGCCGGTAAATTCACTGGCATCCTTGTTTCCGGACTGCCAAACTATGGGTTTGCCTGCCGGAGCCGCTGTGTACACAAGGTCTGATCCTGCTGGGCACAGCGGTCAGAGTAGGCAAAGCCGTCACAGAAGCACCGGCACTGTTAACAACACTGCTGGTGATTCAGTGTCCCCACTCCCACCGGCCACCAGACTTGTAATAGCCCAGTGGCACCGGGAAGTCAACCACTGGTAATTCTTTACGGGTCCAGTGGCATCCCTCTGTAGCACCGGCAGGGTTACCGCCGGACCCGTAATGAGGCCCAATGTTAACTTTTTCTGTGTATCCATAAAGTAACTGCTTTTATGTACAAATGTAAACCATGTTATTCTTCAAAGTATTGTGTGAAGGCATCATGAGGTAATACACAGACAACAGATTCACTTTTCTAAATAAAATGGTTTATTTTTCTTAAATGTCAGGCTGGAGTAAGCCCTAATTTGCCCTATGCTAAGGTGGGGTTCACCTACCTAAACAAAATAAGGATTGTCTGTGTCATTAGGTTCAACTCAAAAGTCTGTATGTGTCCAAAACCAATACTTGCCCTCACAACGAGAGATATACAATGGGTAGGGATGTCAGCAACAAAAGAAACAATGTTACAAATAAGGTTCAGAGCTTCTTCCAGCTCCTAGCTTGCTTTCCAGCTTCCCCTTTCACCAAGTTCAAAACAGTTCCAAAAGGCCTCCGGGTTCCATTCCCCAAGAGTTAAACGCAGCTCACTAAGTCTTGGTGTTGCCTTCCCCAAGAAGACAGCTCTTCCAGCTTCAAAACTATAATCAGTTCACATTTCTTGGCTTTCATCTCTGGTTCCGGAAGCACCTCAAGACCTTCTTCTTTGCTTCTGCTTTCTCTCCTCTGCTCCCCAGATGATCTCCTGGTTGAAAATGAAACTGCACTGGTTTACCTTGCTATCCTCTGATCTTGGGCCCAGGTCCCCTCCCTGCCAGTTGCACACCTGCACTGCCCCCCTGGCAACTTTTGCACTCGGGGACTGTTTCTGTATCCCTACAGCCCCTTACCAGCACTTGACAACTGATGTCTGCCCTTACCCCTGCACTTGCCACCAGCTGGCCGCACTTCTTATTTATTGTCTTTATTTATTTTATTTATTTATTTATCTATATTATTATATATATATTTTTTTACGGTTATCTTATGTACTGCACTGCCCCTCCCCTTCCCCGTACTTCTCCCCTTCTCCCCTCCCCTGCACTTGCGCCATCTCAATGTCACCTGGCCTAGTAAGATCGCTGTTTCTGTCTTCCATCTGTTCCCCCACCCTTGCCTCGTCGCGCCTTGAAACACTTGTGTATATACGCGTTATAAATGCCATATATCATATCAATTCTAGTTCAACTTTGTAACCATTCAGGATTTTGAATAGTTGACAAAGATTGCTCTTTTCTACTATCACTTCAGCACTTGTTATACAATACAAATCCTGTATCTTTGCTTTCCTTGGTTCGTAAAAGTAGGGGTCACTCGGTCTAGGCACAGTTGTCGGACCACATCGTCCACCCATTACAGGTCATGTAACCGATAACCCCTGGCACTTGTTATGCTTATATGTTCTGTAGAGGAGCAGCTGAATGCCTCTGCAGGAAGCCCCGCCCCCCACCTTCTGTATGTTGGAAGCCTGAGATTGTGCCATGCTTAACACCAGCAGTTGTAACCATACCCCAGAAAATAGTCGAAAGAAGGCACCCTCTGAGAAAACCCTATCAGATTTATTCCTGAGGAGACAACAAAATGAGGGAGGATCTCCCCGAAGGAATATAAGAGCGAAAGAGCAGCTGGTGACATCACAAAAGACGAGCGTGACGTCCTAAGAAGACTGGCTGAAGATGAGGCATGGACCTTATAGAAACTGGTGCGGAAGTTAAGAATCGAGTAAACATTCATATGCAAAAAGAAGATTGCATGTGTGTGATGCACTGCAGAAAGTGCAAGCCATTCAATAACTGTACAGATGCTGTAACGCAAGTAGACTAAGTGATCAGAGAAGCTGGCTATATGTAGTGAATAGACTGCAGGCGAAGCCACCATTTTATAGAAATGGGACATCAGAGTCATGAATTTTGTAAGCCTGGACCCATGGAGAGGAAAGGCCGAGAACTGTGTTGCAGCAAAGAATTAACTGAGATTGTGGATACGAATGGAGAGGCTGTCTGGCCTGGTACCAAAACTGAAGGCAGTCAAGGCCGGTTATCTATTCTTGAAGGCGGTGAACGTGAGAAGCGAAATCATCCCTTGTTAAGGTGCAAAGAAAGAACACAACACATGGCAAGTTTTATTCATTTAAGACATTTAAATGCTGAAAAATGGACAAAATCGTGGTCTCCAATCACGTGAGCCAAGGATGGAAATAGAGTTGAGCATGGAGTCCTAGAACGACGATAGTGCGTGCTTGCACTCCCTTTTATTCCCAGAGACAAGAATACTCTGGAAGGCCAAGTTCAAAGACAATCTTTATGGCAGAAGGCATGGGTGATGAGAGACGTTGGGCTAATTGGGTGGGGAGGTAAAATCGAGTCCACCTCCTGGCCAACCAATTATGGAGGGCTGTATAATGAAAAGCCTTGTAGTTTGAGAGCCAATGATAAACTGTGTACTGGCTAGTGCTGAAGATGACACATTTTAGAGGTAGGCATAAGTTGTCCATCTGACAGTAGACATCCAATCACAACACCACCCCTTATAGAAAGGATACTTAGGTGTTCCTCTTGAACATATCACAAACCCTCGTAGGTTTTTCTCATTGCCACATAGAATGACGTCATGTATGACACATTTTAAGTATATAAATGGGTTTTTATGTGAAATGTGTGAGAGATTGTGCAAAAGGTCCCTTAATGTCAGTTGTAACTCCCTGTTTTAGACAATTGATATTAAAACAGAAAAACGTTGCCATCTTCCTGAGTTGGTTTGATTATTTGGTGTCAGAGTTATTCTGCATCCCATCCATTGCATGCGTGTTATCCAGAGGGCTCTAAGCTCAGTTCTCTTTGGACTTTCTTTCCAACATAGGTTTTCTCTCTCTAAACCTGTGTCATCAGTCAACATTCGATTCTGTTTTTCCTTGGCAGTCTTTTGGCTTTGCCACAATGTCTAGTTCACACAACTCACTGTGTCATGTTCATCCTTTTCCACCACCTTACTTTCGCATTGTCCATTAGTGCTCATCACTTGCTTTTCACTCTGTTCATAAGTGCTGATTACTTGCTTTTAACTTGTTCTGTGTTTTCATATACTTTTAATAGCTTTTCTTTATTTCTGTATTAAATAATTCTTGTTGCATTCTTAAAAGTACTTTGCAGCTTGTTAAGTATTGAAAAATTCTTCAATTCGGTGTCCAAACCCAACTATCATAAGTTTCAGTTCGTTCAACATTTTCATATGCCCATTTCTAGCCCCTGGAGTGCCCCGGTATGAGTGTTCCCTTTCTTACACTCACTGGTGTACGGCCACTTCTCTGGGCATCTTCTTTCTCTTATTTGGCTTCCTCTCGCTCCGCTTCTGATATGATATGATAGTTATTATTTATATAGCACTTAAACACAATGTGTTTCAAAGCACTTCAAGGCAAGGGACGGAACAAGGGAAAATGCAATGACATGCTTACAGGCCATGAACACTAAGTATGTGAAATTAACTATCGTACTCAGCCTGACGACATTTCAGATATTGCAAGAGCTAAGACATAGATAAGGAGGGGAGGGGGAGAGTGGGAAGGAAGTGGAAACAGACAGGCGACTGCCATACTAGGCCTAACAACATTTCTGGTAGAGCTGGAGAAAAACAAAAGGTGAGGGAGAGCGGTGCAGAAAGGGAGGGGAGGAACAAAACAAGCGACTATCATACAAGGCCTGATGACATTTCAGATAGTGATGGAGGGGGGGGACAAATAAGAGGTGGGAGGAGGAGACAGAGGTTGATATCATACTAGGTGCAGGTACAATTCTGATAGAGTAAGTGCATAGAAGAAAGTAAGGGGAGGAGGAGTGGAGATTGGAAAATGGAGAAAGAGAGAGCAGGTGAGAGTAAGCAGTCAAAAAGAGTGGAGAAGCAAGAGGGGAGAGCAAATACAATTGCAGAAGTAAGTAGAAACACATAATGTTGCAAGACAGGATAAACGATGAAGATGCGAACAGCATGATTCAGGATGCAAAGGAGGTCCAGCATGAGAGTTGAGAAAAGGTTGTGCACCATGAATCAATGAAGACCTTAAAAGTCAAATCCAGTATTGGCCACAAGACGGTGATGGTCAAACCACAATTTAACAGGAAAGACTCCTGCAGAAGTAGGCTGGAGGAAGGTGAGGGGGGAGCAGGGTAGAAGCAAGCAAAACAGGCAAAACCTGTGGGCGAGAATGGTGGGGGCACAAGGGAACATCACGGGGGGACCAGAGGAGGTGGGGATGGCATTTTGGTGCATGCTTACCTGCTGTCTGAGCAGGGGGTCGGGCTCTGGGTCCTCCTGGTCTGAACAGGTCCAAACAGGAATTGCCCTTTTCTTTGTCAGCCCTTCGCTTCGGAGGCCAGGGAGAGAGATGCCATTGATCTAAGAGTTAGGAGCAGGAAGGAAGAGGCACGGCTAAGAAGGTGGGCGGGGCTTAGGCCAGGTGACCTAGATCCACTTGCACCTGCCCCCCATCTGCAAAGGAAAAGAGGCTGGAGGGCTCCTTAAGTAGGGAAGAAGAGCAACAACCAGGAAGGCACCAGGTGGGTGGCACTTGCTAAGTGGGGAAAAAGAGCGGCAACCTGGAAGGCGCCAGGTGGGCAGGGCTTAGGACAAGTGACCTAGATCCACTTGCACCTGCTCTCCATCTGCAAAGGAAAAGAGGCTGGCGGGCTCCTTATGTAGGGAAAAGGAGCAACAACCAAGAAGGCACCAGGTGGGCGGGGCTTGCTAAGTGGGGAAAAAGAGCGGCAACCTGGAAGGCGCCTTGTGGTCAGGGTTTATGCCAGGTGACCTAGATCCACTTGCGCCTGGTCTCCATCTGCAAAGGAAAAGAGGCTGGAGGGCTCCTTAAGTAGGGAAAAAGAGCAGAAACCAGGAAGGCACCAGGTGGGCGGGGCTTGCTAAGTGGGGAAAAAGAGCAGTAAACTGGAAGGCACCATGTGGGTGGGGCTTAGGCCAGGTGACCTAGATCCACTTGCACCTGCTCTCCATCTGCAAAGGAAAAGAGGCTGGAGGGCTTCTTGAGTAGGGAGCTTTTTGGGAGCTGCAGAGAGCAGCACTCACCACCTTTGAACCTTGCTACAGTGGCCTGTGGCGACCTGGAGACTTCAGTGTCCCACAGTTCTGGCTGTGGACACACAGCACAGGGGACTACAGGTTTCTCAACCCTCTTGTAGCCCGCTCATGCTCCAGTGTCTCTCTCACCCTTCTGCTGCACACGGCATCCTTCCTGATGGCCTCTCTTCAGCCTGCTGCACGTCCGCCAGCCTCGTCATTCTCTCCAGGCGGGTTTCTCCCCTTCTCACTCGCACTCATTTTATGCACCTTTGGCCTCTTAACTGGTTGCAGGTGCAAGCCCTTGGCCTGATTATAGTTGAATCTATTGGCGGGACATGCCTGCCTATTGCAATGATACTTCTCCACATTCCTCTTCCTTGTCTCAATACCAAAGTGGTGTGAATGAATGGAAGTATGCATAACTCCCAGTTGCCTCCTCCTCGTCCCAGTCTTTAAGGAACATGGTTATGGCACAGTGTGTGTGTATGAAAGAGGTAAAGACTGACAATAACTTACGAACACAGGGGAAGGGGAGGGGTCATTATGAAAAGGGGAAGCGGGATACCATGCCTCACCCAAAGACATCCTCTTCCCCAGGGTCGGGATCCAAGAGCGATGGCCTTTCCCTGGCCACCTGAGAGGAAGATCCAGGGGGAGTCGATGGGAGGATGTCCTCAGGTTCCTCACAATTGTTTGTGTAAAGTATATTCAGAAACTGTGAATCCTCCAATGTGCAGCTCAAAAGCACACTCATGACTTTACACAAATCTGATAGTATCAAACTAAATGAGGTGTAGTGGTATAGGGGATGGGAAGTATAACATAGCAAAGCCCTTGCAAGTCAGTTAGGCTGAAGCAGTTAAGCATAACTAAACAATAGATGTTCAGAGGGGAAAAACTATAGTTGACGGAACATTTATGCAACAATAGTCCTGAACAGGCATTTTGAAACTATGACACCTTAACTCCAAAACCCTCCATTGTGCAGCACATGAGCACACGTATTGCATCACTGATAATCTTGCATATGAAATAATGTATATTATTTGATATGACATCATCAATGACATCACTGAAAACTATAGCACACTAATGACAGTAGCAATGACATTGCATATGACAACATATAAGGCATTGCTGGAAAGTTCTTTATTGTGCTTTATTGAACGGCATGTAAAAAATATTCTACAGCTAAATTCTTAGTGTATGATAGCATGAGAAATATACTATATCAGTATATCATGCATACTTAATGCAGTGTCAAAAAGTAATTTCCCTGATTCCAAAAATAAAGAAAGTAAGGCTTACAAAATGTACATTAAGGTCTATCAAAATCAAACCCGAATCCAAAAGCGAGGCACATTACAGCCACAGCGAGGCAGACACCACTGTGGGTTGGAGTACAACGATTGAACCAGATACCAGGAAAGTAACCAACCCAGGAGGGCACGCGCCCGTGGAATCTGCTTCCAAATCCAAAATGGAGGCTACAATGTACAACCACAGCGAGGCAGATGCCACTGCATATAGCAGCACATTGGCCTATCAGGACATGAGGAAAGAAAGCCACCGAAGGGGGCACCCACCCCTGGAATACACCACAAACCCAAATACAAGAACAAGACATCACAGACCACAAACATGTCACGATACAAGAAGGACAAAAACACAAGAATGGAAAACAGAAATAGGAAGGAAATCACACCCATGTGGACCGGGAACCACCTACCAGAATTCACACCACTTCAAAGTCTCCACCAGCCACCTCTAAACGGACTAAGGGTACTGCCCAAGAACAAGATCGAAAACAGAATGCATCTCCTGCTACCTCTCCACCTAAGACCATACCTCTATGGAAAACAAACAACCCACAAACAACCCACAAGCAAGGACCCAAACAATCCTGGACACAAACAGACTACCAAACCGCACATCAAAACACACAGAACCCAGCAACTCTAAAGACATTTTCAGAAAGACCTCAAGAAAAATCCAAGCTAAGTCAGAATCCCTAATCATCCACACAAAAAGACCACACGTACAGACAAAAAGACCACTTCTACGAAGCAGAACAAAGAAACCCATTGCTCAATTTTTTTTTTTTTACTTTTATTTTTGTTGGCAGAGGTTTACAACAGACACACATGTTAAAGCGCATGTTGTATACAGAAAGTACGAGAGCAGCAATGCATTAACCACTGAAATAAGAGTATGGCGAATGGGGGAAGAGCCGGGTATAATGGTTCATGATGTGCAAGCATTTTCTGATGGGGCCTGGGAGGAGCCACCCCCAGATGTCCCCTCCTCTTGATTGTTGAGGTAGCTATTGAATGCAGACCATATGTTCTTAGGGAGGGAATGAGCCAGGCAATGGTGAGGTATTCTTCACAATTCCGGGACCATGTAAGCAAGCTCGACCATTTCTGAAATAACGGGGGGAGGGGCTTTTCCAGCTTTGAAGTATACTTTTCTTAGCTACAATGCAGCTTATATTGAGGAATTTAGCCATGCGTTTGGTATCGTCGGTTTTCCACACCCCAAACAGGATCCCCAATGGGTCAGGGTCGATGGTAGTGTCAATTACTTCGGTAAGTGTCTCTAAGATTCTTTCCCAAAATTCTCCCAATTTATGGCAAGTCCAAAACATATGTAGATGATCCGCTTTCTCCACCTTGCAGTGGGGACAAGAATGTATGATGGTGTGGGCAAACCTAGAGGTCCTGCGTGGGGTATAGTACAGCCTGTTCAGTAGTTTATACTGCATGGCACGATAGCGGAAGTTAAGGGAAACCTTTTGAGTATGTAAGCACATTTTCTCCCATACCTGGTCGGAGATCTCCAGTCCCAGTTCCTCTGCCCACTCATCGCATGCCCTGGGAGTCTGGATCGGAGCTGTCCCCTGTGATATCTTATACATAGATGAGATGACGCAGCGGGCGCCGCCCGAGGTGGCAGTGTACGCGATCGCCAGGGTGTCAGGGGGTTCATTAGGGAAGGAGGGCCATGTAGCACGGAATGCAGCCCGGAGACTATAATATTGCAGGGCCTCCAGAGCAGAGCCAGAATGTCCCGGCTTCCATGTCTGAGGGTCAATGAACCTGCCATTGGTATAGAAGTCTGCCAATGCCTGGTAGCCTAGAGCCCCCCTGTGTCAAGCTAGAGCAGTGTTGTGTGTTGGTTCCAGTCCGGGGAAGGCCCACACAGGGTGCCATTTATAATATCGAGGGGATTCTGCTGTTGGGTGTAGCAGATGAGTCCAGGCACGCAGGGTGGTACCAATTGAGTTGATGGGACAATCAGGTACATAGTGCTGGTGTAGTATGAGGGACATTATGTTGACTCTGGCTGCTGCCAAAATTTCCAGTTTAACATGTGGGCGAGTTGGAGAGCCGGGGTACCAGTGAGTGGCGTGTTGGGCCTGAGCCGCTGTCCAATAAAGTATGAGATTGGGAGCAGTGAACCCCCCTTGTTTGTATGGGAGCATCACATCAGTCCATTTCTTGCACACTGCCCCGGAGTGCCACAGGAACTGTGCACATGAGTTATGTAGTCTAGTGAAATATTTCCCCCGGGCCATATGGGTATGTTACTGAAGGTGTAGAGCAACTTGGTAAGTAGGACCATTTTGATGAGGGAGAGTCTCCCGGCCATCGACAATGGGAGAGAACGCCACAGCGTCATTTTCATCTCAGCTAGCTGTGCTGCGGCCAGATAGTTATCTGCGAGTAGGGTGGGCTTAGATAAAGATATCTGGACTCCCAAATATCCGATTCCTCCGGGGGACCAGCGGAGAGGAAATTCGGTGGCTGGTTGTTGGGTGGAGTTAGTGAGCAGAAAAACCTCGGATTTAGAATAATTAATTGTGAATCCTGAGTGGGTGCCTATGCGTGTGATGTCTCTTAATATGGGGTTAAGATGAGTGGTAGGGTCCCTAATGTACAGTAATACATCATCTGCATAAAGGGATATGATTTCGGGGGTGTCTTTTAGTCTTATTACCCTGTGGGAATGGCGTGCTCGGATGTGGTCCGCCATTGGCTCTATTGCTAGAGCAGAGAGGATCGGGGAGAAGGGCCAGCCCTGTCGGGTGCCCCTGAAGAGTGTGAACAGATGGGATGTCAAGGAGTTAGCCTGCACCCTCGCCACAGGGAAGGTATATAATAATTGAATGTATCCAATCATATTGGGGCCAATGCCATTGTCTCCAACACCAGCCCGATATACCTCCACAAGACCATGTCAAACACCTTCTGAGCGTCAAGTGTGACCGCTACGGCGTGCACGTCTTGGTCAATACGGGACATTACTTTAAATAGCCGCCTGATGTTATGGGAAGTGGACCTACCTGGTACAAAGCCAGCTTGATCTTCATGGACCAGATGTGTCATGAATGGGAGGAAACGGTTCGCTATCACCTTGGCAAAAATCTTAGTGTGAAGGTTCATAAGAGAGAGGGGTCTATATGACCCACATTCATCGTCGGACTTGCCAGGCTTGAGCAATACCGTTATAACGGCCTCAAGCAAGGAGGGAGGGAGAACGGACATGTGGAGCGACTCATCCCAGACCTCCAACAACTTGGGAGCTAGTATGGCAATGTGTTCCTGGTAGAATTCCGCTGTGAGTCCGTCAGGGCCCGGTGCTTTGCTCTTCGGCTAGTCTGAGATAGCTCTGACTATCTCGTCCAAAGTTATCGGGGAGTCCAGTTGGTCTCTGGTGGACGGAGAGACGCATGTTGTTGGTATTTGTTCAAGCAGCTCCTGCATGTGTTCAGTGTGCTCAGGGTGTTGAGAATATAAGGACGTGTAAAAGTTAGTGAAGATGTCTAAAATCTGTTGGTCTGACCACTGTGGAATAGCTTGTTCATCCTTGATGGAGGCAATCTGGGTTTGGCCACATTCCCTTCTCATAAGAGCCGCTAATATTTTCCCGGGTCTATCGCCCTCACCATATTTATGAGCGGCTTGTGGACGGCTAAAGTATTGGGCTTCGTTGGTGGCGAGTGTGTTATATGTTTTTAGTTTGTCGCTAATTCGGGCGAGTTTGGCGGGGTCAGCAGCGGCTGAACATTCCAGTTCCAGCTGCCTTAATTTGGTTTCAGAGCGACTGAGGGCGGCTCTTATCATTTTTAGTACTCCTGCTTCCCTGGATATGGACATCCCCCTGATATACGCTTTGAAGGCGTCCCACCTAACCCCAATGGAAGTGGCCTGGGGGGTGTTATGCTCAAAGAAGGACTTGATGTCAGCCAGTATGTCAGCCTTGAACACAATGTTGTCCTTAAGGTCCGCCGATTTAAAACGCCATGTGCTGAATGTTGGGACGGGCGCTCCGAGTTCCACCGATATGGTAATCGGGGCATGGTCGGATAATGTGCGAGTCAAAATCTGTGCACCCTCCACCCTGCCCATCACTTCACTTGACACTAGGAACAGGTCAATTCTGGAGGAACTATCGTGGACAGAGGAATAATAGGTATATTCGCACCGTTGAGGGTATAATGTCCTCCAGGGATCACAGATGTTGAGTGTCGCGATGTGATTGTGTAACCTGCGTGCAGTGCCTGACAGGGATAGGGCGGTGGTCTCAGTCCGGTCCAGGTCAGTGTCCAAGATGAGGTTCATGTCCCCCCCCATATAACCTGAATTCCCACGTAGCCCAGCAGCATGATCGCCACAGTGTTCACAAACTCGGGGAAGTCTACATTGGGGCCGTAGGAGTTCACGGGAAGATACTCCTTGTTTACTACGGTGCAGTGTAATATGACATATTGTCCATCGGGATCTATGTAGCTCTTGTGTAATACAAATTTAATGGATTTGTGGATTATAGTCAGCACGCCTCTGGCATGAGTGGAGTAGGAAGTTTGATTTGATTTGATTTTATTTTATTTATAAAGCGCAAAAAACCAGGCCCAGGGGCAACCGGGCGCATACTGTTAAACATGTTACAAAAAGCAGTAGTTACAGAAGTTACAAAAATATATAGCATAAATACATGTACATACTCTTAAACATGTTACAAAAAGCAGTAGTTACATTGAGTCACAAAAATATACAGCATATATACATGTACCGAAGGGTACCATTAACAACGTATAATACAGGGACAGAGCAGAGAGAAAATGTATATTCAGTCCTGTACCCCACATGGAGTCTGGACTGTGTCAAGGTCTCATGAGTCTTGGGAGAGCAGCCATGTGTTAGCATTGTTCTTGAAGGAGTGGAATGATGGTTCAATTCTGAAAGGTGTGGGCAAGGTATTCCAGAGTTTGGAGGCCAGGACGGGTACGCTCACCCCAGCAGCTTTTTGGAGTTTGCATCTAGGAACGATGAGACTGAGTTTGGGCTGCTCTGGTAGGTCGAGTGGAGGTGTGGCGTGAGAAGCGAGCGGACAGGTAAGGTGGGGCGTTGTTGCTCAGACATTTGTGAGTCAGAGCTAGGGTTTTCAGGGCAATTCTCTGTTTTACCGGGAGCCAGTGTAAGTCCGATCTGACGGAGGAGATATGAGAGCGTCTCGGGATGTTCAAGGCTGCCCTTAAGGCATTATTTTGTACAGTTTGCAATTTATTAAGGTTAGACTGACTGGTCCCAAGGTAGAGAGCACTACAGTAGTCGATTTTGGCCATAACAAGAGTTCTGGCGAGTGTGATACAGTTGGTGGAATTTAGGAAGGGTCTACAGCCAGTGATAAGTTTGCAGGTATAGGCCAAATCTGACCTAACTGCATTTATTTGTCTGTTCAGAGAAAGCGAGGAGTCAAGATAGACCCCTAGCGTCTTAGTATCTTTGGAGACTTTAATGTCATTGCCGTCAATAATGAAGGACTTGTAGGTTTGGTCTAGTTTGTTGAGCCGACGATTTGATCCTAAAAGTAAGAGCTTAGTCTTATCATCGTTAAGGCAAAGTTTGTGCTGTGCCATCCAGGCCTGGATGGCCGAGTAAACATCGTTAAGGGCTTTGGTGTCAGCTGTGTAATCTCCTGTGATAGGGATGAGTATCTGGGTGTCGTCCGCGTAGCTAGTGTAGGAGACACCCAGATAGTCAAGCACATCGAAGAAGGGCTTGGTGAATACGTTATACAACGTAGGGGATACAAACGAGCCTTGAGGAACGCCACAGTGAATAGGGGAGGGATCCGCTGATGCCAGCGGTGAGAAGACCCTCATGGATCTATTGCTCAGGAATGAGTGGATCCAGGCATTGGCAGAGTCGGAGAAGTGGGCTCCGGATTTGAGATGCTGGCAGAGTATTTGGTGGTGGACCAGATCAAAAGCCGCGGAGAGATCGAGGAGAAGGAGAAGAGCTAGCTTCCCATTGTCCTTCAGTGACTTCATCTGAGTTTTCAAGTCGATCAGAGCTGACTCCGTGCCATGTTTAGGGCCGAACCCTGATTGTCTTAAATCCAGGGGATTGTTTAGTTCGAGGTAATCCTGAATCTGCAGATAGGCTGCGCGGTCCAGGATCTTGAGCAGGAATGGGACAGTAGTGATAGGTCTGAAGTTAGTTGGTATATTAGGGTCAAGGGAGGGTTTTTTGAGGAGTGGGATAACCCATGCATCCTTTAGGTTGTCGGGGACAATACCCGTCTTGAAAGAAGCATGTATGAATGCTGTAATGAACGGGGCTAGCTCATGAGATGCTTCCTTGATAATAGGTGCTGGGCAGGGGTCGCCTTGGCAATTGGAAGGTTTTAAATTGTTTATGATGTTTTCTACTTCGAGAGTAGTGAGTGGGGAGAAGGAGAAAGGTTTATGCAGATAGGTTAAATGTGCATTAAGTGTAGGCGTGGTCGGTGGTTGGTCAAGCTGTAGGGATTTATGTTTGTCCCTGATTTTAGATTGGAGGGTAGCAATTTTACCCAGGAGTGCTGACTGAATATTGGTGCACCAAGTGTTGTCTTTGGAGCAAGAGTCAGGGGGGGGCTGCAGGTGTCTCGAGTTCCTTAAGGATATTAAAGAGTTCCTTAGTATTGGACTGGGCTGACATAATGCGGTTATTATAAGAATCTTTTTTTGCCTGGAGTACAGCTTCTTTATAGTTAAGGGTGGCTATCAGAAGACTGTACTTGTGGGCGTCGGAGTGGTGACTTCTCCAGCGTGACTCTGCTGTGCGTTTCTCTTTGCGTAACACTCTAAGCTGGGGAGTAAACCACGAGTTAAGGTGTGCTCGTTGTTTGGGTTTCCTCAGTTTGAGCGGGGCGATAGAGTTGATGGCTGCAAGCACTGACTGGTTGTACATGTCGGCTAGGTTGGTGGGGTCTGAGCAAGTGTCAGGAGCGTTATTTAGTGTGGGAAGGATAAGAGGGAGTAGTTTTTCTGTCGTAATGTTCTTTTTATTTCTAGTGAGGGTGGCTGGGGCGAGCAAAGGCCTGGGTGGTGGGACTGCTTCGATGCTGAAAGTGATGACATGGTGGTCAGACCACAAGCAAGGGGCGTTGGAGATTACGCTAATATTGCAATTGGTGTCACTAAGCCAGTCAAGGGACCGCCCTTTAATGTGGGTGGGTTCCTGTAAGTGGTGAGTGAAACCTAAATTTGTTAAGGTATTAGCTAGGTCGAGGCCGCAGGATCATTAGGGTCTTGGTGTCCTAGATTGGGGTCGCCAAGAATGATGGTTTGGGAGTTGGACTTAGCATTGTTGAGTACTAACATAGAGATATCATCCACAAAGGATGTGGGTGGACAGGGGGTCTGTATATTAGGTGAATGGTAGCCGTTTGGTTAGCTGAGAGTCCGAGCTTGACAGAGAGTAACTCTGCAGTTTCCACCTTAGTGCTTGGGATGAGTTTCTAGCGATGAAAGCAATTCCTCCACCTCTCGAGGTGCGATCACATCTGATGATAGAGTAATCAGTGGGGATGGCCAATGAGAGTGTTGGGCCGGAAGCCGCGTACAGCCAGGTCTCGGAGATGGCGATGAAGGCGAGTTCCTGAGTTTTGATAAGATCAGCAATGTCCAGAGTGTGCGCAGTTAGGGATCTTGCGTTAATCAGCGCAGCTTTAATTAAACCAATGTTGCTTGATGAAGCTGTGATGATTTGAGGGTGATGGGGCGTGGGTGAGGTGGCCGTTTGTGGGGGCGGGCTGTGCATATGAGTTTTGAGGTATGGGCTCAGGTACATGGGGTGTCCCTTCTTACCCATAAGTCTAGATCCTAATCTTAGGTTTCTAAGAGTGATAGGACATGGTTGGTTGGGTGAGGGTTTTTTGGCGAAATGGTCGAGCCATAGGGCCGGATCGTTGAGGTAGATGTTGTGGTATTGAGGTGCAGTACTTTGGTAGGTATCAGGAGATCTGTGAGTGGTGGCCATGGATGAGGTGTGCAAGGAGCTAGGGGCAGCTAAATTGGGAGGTGGTAGGTGTGACGACCTAGTAATTGACCACACTGAGAGTAGTACTTGTAATGAGGAGAGCAGTGACCTTAGGGAGGACCAGCGTGGTAGCATGTTACTGAGATTAGAGAGGAAGGGCCGCCGGGTCTGTTAAGTATCTGTTGGGGCCTCAAGATGGTGCCATGCTCCCCGCCAGGCGGCCAGTGTAGTGCGTTTCTTGTAACAGCAGTATTTTGCAGCCATGTCTATTAGCATAGGCCATGATTTTATGAGCCTTAGTATGGTTACCCAATCCCCAGACATTCCAGGACATTATGGTAGTAGCATTTCAGTTGTTTAAGGCACATCCCAGCTCATCTGTCGTGTCATGCATTTGCAGTTTGCTTGGTCACAGCTTAGACGCTCCAACATAGCGCGTTCTGTCGGTCTGCCCCTGCCATTTGCAATGTAACTTCCCGAAACCCCACCACCCCCCTCCCTCACCATACGGCAATGGCCGGCGGTGCCCAAACCGTCCCACACCCACCCACCTCCACCACCCCTCAAGAAGTGGGTGTCAACAGGCTGATCCCAACATGGACCGGCCACTCTTTTGGCCCAACAGGGGCCCACACCAACCAGGAACTCCAACATAAGTTTTCAACTGCAGTGGGGTGCGCCGTTGCCAGTAATACAAAACAACAAAGAGTATTGGGGTACTGCAAGGGTATGTGGGTCTGGCTTGGTAAGTCCTTAGATGATAGTTTTCCCTGAAAGGACATATGGGCCAGCGGGTAGTGATATTACATGTAGTTCAGGCCCAGTATTTTCGATCAGCTTGACTGAAAAGCGACAACACGTATACGTGAGCCAGTGTCTCTTTGTGATTGAGCTGGGTGCCGTAGAGCGGCTTCAGAGTCAGGGCATGCAGCGTAACAGATCAAATGACAAGAGTAAAGGAGGTTAACTTGTTTAATTCTTAGAAGGCAGATGGGGGCCGGATCAGTCATTGTCCATGTCCATGTGGTCCCCAGGAGGGACATTGAGCGGTATCTGGGCTTCTATAAACTTCACTGCCTCTTCGGGAACCGTGAAGAAGTACAGTTTCCCTTTAAATGTGAACTTCAGCCGTGTCGGGAACAGCATCACGTAGGGGATGCTTAGTTCTTGCAGCATCTTCTTGACACCTAAGAACTGGCGTCTCTCTTGCTGTACCGCCACGGAGAAGTCAGGGAAGATCCTGATTGTCTGGGAGCCCAGGCACAGCTCCCCCTTTTCATGGGATAAGCGAAGGATAAGGTCCCTGTCTCTGTAATTGAGAATTTTAGCAATGATAGGCCTGGGGATATCTCCGGGTGCAGGACGCGATGATAAGGCATGGTGAGCATGCTCCACAGTGAAGAAAGGGGACAGAGCGGGTTTGTCAAGCAGCTTGTTTAATAGATCGTCCACCGCCAACTCCATGCGGCCCTTGAGTGCATTCTCAGGAACTCCAATTATACGTACGTTGCTCCTGCGCAATCTCGAATCCAGGTCATCTCACTTGGCCTTAACCATTTTCATGTCCCGGCTGAGGGAGCTGACAGTATTCTGGGGGGTGTGTATGTTGTCTTCATTGGCACTTATTCGTGTTTCCGCCTCAGTGATCCTGGTGCCAGCATGGTCTAATTGGGATTTGAGCGCCGCGACGTTGGCATTAATATCATCAAGTTTCTTGTGGAAAGAAGCAAAATTCTTGGTCATGGACTTCAGTATCGTCGCAACGTCAAGAGCCAGCACCGGTGGGGATGTGGTGGGGTCATCTTGATTGGTGGATGCATAGCCCTGGTCTGATTTAGGCGTTGCTTTGGCAAACCTATCCATAGCTCCCACTTTACTGGCACCCCGGGATCTGCTAGACATGACAGTGTAGTTAGACGTGAGGCGTTCACTGCTGGTAGATGTCCAAGTATTATAGCGGAGCGGCCACACTGATGGGGACCGAGGAGTATTTCGAGGCAGCGGTGGTGGTGGAACACGTAACGCTGTGGGAGCGCAGATGTATCGTGATGAAATTTAAGTTGGTGTGCTGGTTATGCACTGATGAGAGGCGTGGTTATTCAAGTATTGTATTGCAGACCGGGCCGTGGTCCACGGGTCCAGCGGTGACGTTATAAATGGGAGATGGCAGACGAGAAGTATGGACGACCTCGACCCCGCCACTCGTCGAGTAGGGTGTCGCGTGGCTGGTAGCGTCTCAGTGGGGGGGCCACGTGTGTAGGAGCAAAGTCCGGCGCCCCAGATATTGAGGGGTGAGCCACCTCCCTGGGCTCAGAGCTCAACACAGTTAAGGAGTGAAGGCAGGCCGCCACTCAGCAGCCTGGGGACAGGGTGCCACAGTGCAAGAGTGGCCTCTCACAGGGCCGGCAAGTAGTGGGCTGCTTCAGGTCCAGTGGCAAAAGTTATATATGGAGGTGGCAGAATTAGCGGGGCAGAGGGCCTCCCCTAGAGAGCAGCCAGTAGCAGCACATGAGCAGGCCCCAGCATCCACCTCTCAGCCTATAGGGCAGCTGTGCCCGTGTCGCAGGCGGCATCCAGCGGAGGTCCAATGGGCAGCCTAGTCACGATGGGGGTCCGCACCACGGCTCCTCAGCACTATTTTTACAGGCCCCAGTAGGTGAGATTAGACGAGGGGCGCAGGAGGGAGATCCCGCCACGAGCCGCCAGGCACTGGCCCAGTCCGCGCGTAGGCAGCGCTCACACGCGCCAACCCCGCCGTCACTCCGATGTCAGCAGGGGCCGGGCAGGCAGCCGCTCAGTCCCCAGGGTGGACCCGGCACTGGCAAGCGTGGCCAGCCACAACAGGCTGCAGGGAGGCCCCAGCACCCCCCGCGAGGCACCGCCGCCGGCGAGCTAGCCAAGCCCGACAGCAGAGTCAGCAGAGTGGTGGCGTGGGCAGGCCCCCGGTGCACCGAGGCACCACTAGGCGTAGGATGACACCGGGGCGGGGGTCCCCCCGACACTGCCCCGGCAGGAGCAAGTGGTCAGGCGGGCAGCGCAGCCCGCAGGAGCTGGAAGTCAGGATGGTATGCTCCGGTGGAGTTCGTCCGCAGAATTGGACAGGGAGGGCAGAGGCCAGGCCCCTCCGCAAGACTGCGCAGTCCAGGCCACACAGCAAGCCAAGCGTCAAGTGGCCGCAACACAGGACCCCGACACCGATTTCTCCCAAAATTGCAGGTAGGTGCTCAGCAAAATATCAATGATCCGTCTGTGAAGCGATGGCCAGGGATTCAGAAAATAGCCGCCGACATTTGCAGATGAGTGCTGGCAGATCACGGAGCTCACTAGCTAAGCAGTCATTTTCTGGACTGCTCAACAGCGCCCCACCATTGCTTAATTGAATTGAACTCTTCACAGAAGAAACAGAGGCTCCAACAACACAATCAGCAATTAGTCTCATCCAAGAGAAACCTTAGGAAAAGAAAACCGGATAAACCACCCCAACTGAGATGCAAGAAAGGATATGCAACAATAAACAAGGAAAAGCACACACTCTGCACTGCAGCCTATTCAATTTCAGATCCATGTCCAAACACAAACAGAAATGTATGACCTTCTAAGCGAGGGTGGCACCAAGGAACAGAGAAAACCAAAGAGCAGGTGGAATTGTGATAGCCCACAAAGACCACATCTATGCCAATTCACCCCCCCAACTGACAAAGAAGGCTGCAAATCACTCCAAATCAACATAAAGCTCAATAACCAAGCCAACCTCCTGTTCCTCCTGATCTACATACCGCCATCCTACAACCCTCAACTTTGCAACGAAGCTCACTGACACCATTGCCAAACTCTCCACTTATCAATATAACATAATTGTTCTGGGGGACCTCAACATCTGGTTCAAAAGAGAAAACAAAAGCACAGCCAACTCCCTCCATGCCCTAGTGGAAATCCTCCACTTCAAACAAATAGTAAACAGACCCACGCACCGTGCTGGGCACACCTTAGATGCAATTTTCTGCAGAGATGGACTCTCGACCACCACCCCGGCGATACCGATCATATGGAGTGATCACCACTTGATCCAATTCACTGTCAAAATCCAAAACTGCATAATGCCTGGAAACACAATACTCCATGCCACTAACAAAAGCAACTGGAAGAGGCTTGACCCGGAAACCCTAACAGAGCTAATGGAATCAACCAAACCAAAGATCTCCCAGCATAACAGAATGACTCCAGACTGAGCGGAATAATAACTTGACACCTGAATCACTGAGGACATAGGCCAATTAGCACCTGCAAAACTCTTCAAAACCAACTCTTCAAGCCCCTCCTAACAAACAAAACAGGAAATGCAGAAGACCCAACTACAGACCTATATCGAAACTACCCTACCCAGCAAAACTACTTGAGAACCACATCTACAAAATACTACTCAACAATGTAGAAACCAATGGAACACTCAACCACACCCAAGTCAGCTTCAGACCCATGAGAGGAACGGAATCTGCACTTCTACCCATATGGGACAACCTAAAAATAAACACATACAACAGCACCTGATCAGCCCACATACTACTAAACATATCAGCTGCCTTCGACACAATTAGACACACAACCCTAATTCAGAGACTTTAGGAATGTGGCATAAAAGGCTCCCCTCTACAATGGCTAAAATATTTCCTCACCAACAGAACTGAAAGAACATACTTGCCGCCATTTACATCTAACATCAAAAACATTAGCTGCAGCGTACCTCACGGATCTAACCTCTCCCCACTCCTCTTCAACATCTACATGTCCTCCCAAATGAAACTCATTCAAACCCATGGACTGACTGCCTAAAACTATGCAGCTGATACACAACTCATCTTCAAGATAACCTCAACCCAAGACCCAAACAAAACCCTCAACAAATGCCTCACGGACATATAAATCTCGGTGACAATCAACAATCTCAAACTAAATCCAACCAAAACAGAAATAATGATCCCCCCCCCAGAGGATATCACAACACACACAAACCTGAACTGGCCACCATGCATGGGAACCCAACCGCAGGCATCTTCTGTGATAAAGAAGCCAGGAATACTTATGGAAAATGGACTAGAACCACAAGTCAACATAATAGCAAAGAAACTACTGTGACCAATTAGAGGGATATTGTTCTACTTCGCATTCCTACACAGAACTTGACATATGGAAGTCGAGTACGACCCCTTTTTCAGCAGAAGGAGGGCCTTAGCAAGACTACACTATGCAAACAGCCTTTACCTTGGAATGCCAGACCACTTCACAAAAAAAAACACCAGCGCCTCCAAAATACTGCAGCAAGACTACTCCTGAGACTAATGAGAAGAGACCACAACACTTCAGCCCTGAGAAGCGAGTTTCCAGTAAAAAAAAGCCCTTTGCTTTGCTGACAAATCACTACACGGACAAGGAGGCGAATTTCTCCAAGCCAAAATCAACTGCTACCACCTAGGAAGAAACCTAAGATCGAGCAACGATGTCCAACTCGAAACAAAACACTATGAGAAAAGGAAATACGGAAGAACCACATTTTCCTATTTGATAAGCAAACTATGGAACTCATTACTGAAGGAAATAAGAACGGCAAAAGATCACCTAACCTTCAGAAAACAACAGAAAACCTGGTTATTCAATACACTGAGACAAGAATAAAAATGGCCACTTCCCACAACTCATACCCAGACCCAAAGCAATCATGGGACAGTATGGATCCTGGAACTGATAATTAAACAGCCACATACTACTAACCACCCCATGCTCCCTTTTCCTCTCCCACACACCTCCCTTGTACTACACATACCCAAAAGGGCTAGCCATACTACACACATAACCCACAATCCCCCCATCCGCCAAAAGAGCAAACAGCTATAAACATGAAACAACCCAGACACTGAACGTTACCCCTCCGGACACAAAATGCCCAGTGCACTCAATCAAAGCAGACTCAGAAAGCTGACACGCACGGGCGCCAGTTTCTCCTAGTTCTTCTGGCATCAACAGAAGAGCACAATGTCTATCCTATCCCTCTTACCTCACTAACCTACCCCACCCACTTTCTTACAGAGCCACGTGAGCGCCTGGACACCATGCACATGACATCAGTGTGTGTTATAAAACAACATAACATAAAACCTGTTTCATTTACAATAGACAGATCACAAGTTTAGGAACACGTGTGCATTGTCTTTCATTGTCCTGTCAACCATTTGTCCCCCAAGCACCAATGATTCCTAGATGGCCATGAACTCATTATTACAATGTACCTTGTAGGTAGAACAAATCTTCGTAGAAAAGCATAATCCTTCTACCTTTCCCAATTATTCCTTCTTGTGTAACCATTGTTAAACCCAAACACATGTCATGGCTATTCATTGAATGAGCAACATGTGTTTCTTGCTGACTACTGAAGCATAATTATAGTTTCCTCTACAATTGTCATAGCAACATAAACAATGTGCATTGTATAATGAGATATGAAAGGTGATATAATATCAGAACAAGTCATGCTCCTTACCTAAGACTTCCCTGGGTCTTTGTATAACAAGTCACAGGAGAAAGCCAGGTCGGAACTAGTCAATTAGCAGTTCGGCGTATGGCTTTGCAATGGTTGCCCTGGAAACATACATCACATTTACTGAGTTATACAGTTTCCAGCTTAACACCATTTCACGGCTGAAGACTCCACATTACATTTTGAAGCATTACATATTTTATAAACCACTTGTCTATGGCATATTCTTTTCAAATACAAACCTCTAAGCACACTTAATATGTACAGGTAAGCAAAGGACGATGTTAATCTGCCCCTTCTTACAAATGGCGACATGCTTTAAACTCATAACCTGCTGTAGAAGGCTATACCGCTAAGGCGTGGAAAACTCACCAGGTCAATGGTGCGTTTACCACTCTTTCTGAAATGAAGGAGCCTTGTTTCCGTTTCCATCAAAGTCCCTTACATATAAGAAGACACGGTCATGGTACAGCCGCAGGGAGATGCACTGCCACACGAGGGATTAGTACATGTGGCACAATATCATCTGCTAATGCCAACATTGAAAGCTTTCCGACTGGTTGAAATGCCCCTCCTTCGTGCCAATAAACATAAGTAATCCTGATGTTCCTAACTTTACATTTGCCGCGCATATATGTCAGATTTGCCACTATATTGTATGAGTCGTGACCAAGTCCTATATAGGAGGCTGGCTGACGGGAATGGGGTCACCTTGGCGGCAAAGAGCCTCTAACCCCAACCACTTTGCGATGTAGGCGCTGGAGGGGGTATATAGAGGACCCTCATCAAGCACTACACTACACTAGCAGCCCTACGTGCATTATCCCTTCCATCGCTCCTAACCATCTCTGGCTGATAAGAGTTGATCCAACAAGGAAGATGACCTTGACATATGGAAGTCGAGTAAGTCCCCTTTTTCAGCAGAGGGAGGGCCTGAACAGTTTAAATCCCCTGATGCCTCTGGGAGTCCCCTGTCCACTATGATGAATGACCCCTATGACACACAGTGAGGATTTGCTCTTCCAGCACCAGCGGGCTGCTGACCCTCTACTGCAGTTGTCTGGACCGTAGTACTTTATTGGTGTTTTTCCCCTGATGATTTTGGAGCTGGATCTGCGGCACGCTTGTGGAAGACAGCAGGAGATGGTGTGATCTTTTGGTTGTCACAGGTTTTGAGTGCTGGTTGAGGTGAGGATGTCACCCTCCCCAAACCCTTGTTCTGCGCTGGGAGAAGAAGAAAAAAAAAGTGCACGCAAGAAAACTGTACCTTCCTCTGGTGACCCCATTCAAGAGGTCACCAGAGGAAGTTACAGTCCTCAGCCATGATCAGGTGTATTTATTTATTCATGCAATGTTTGTCGGATACATGGATCTGGATTATTTATTTATTTATGCAATGTTTGTCGGATACCTGTATAAATATACAGGTATCCGACAAACATTGCATGAATAAATACCCCGATTAACATCACACACGATGCAGCCACCCAACTGCTTTCAGAGGGGAGCTGCAGGGGCAGGAGGAAAACGTTGCTTATGGCAACACTGGTTAAAACTATTTTCCGCATAGTGAAGTAACTCATCACCAGTGCCATGGAAGTGGTTTAACGTGGAATTGATATAAAGTTTGGAAAAGAAGCAGCATGAAAGAAATAGTGATGCTTTAAATTATTATTTTGGACATTTCCTTTGGTAGGAGATTAACTGCGAGCTCCGCCCCCTTAACCCCACCTCCTCGGGCACCTGCCCCCCCCCCAAACTCCGCGCCCACCCGGCCCAATTTTCTTCCATTTCCACCACTAACAATATTCAATATTATGATGAAAGCACAAAATTAGGCAGCCATGGACGCCATGCTGGAGGATTAAGAACTGCAGTTTCCCCAGCATAACCTATGGATTAAGCTTCAGAAAACGTGCAAAACATGGGTTTTACCTATACAGTTTATTGTTGATTCAGAAATAAAACGTGTCTTTACTTAAAAGAAATATGGGTTCAAGTGTGTTTCTGAGTTAATGATAGCTTCAGATAAATAAAAAAGGCAATACAATAGTGAAACCAAAGATACCCCACAGAAATCCAACATCCGCATTTCTACTCCTATACCATCTTCGAAAACAGGATGATTGTTGAGAGATTTGTGCATTTTCAGGGTTGCCTTGTAATGCATCTCCTCCAACTCCTTTATTCCCCCGATCCATGCCCATATGTCATACTGCCTGGACTGGGGCAGAAACTGCACAATGTTAGGCAACATGGAGAATGTCTGGTACCTGACACTACTTTCATATATGCCAACATGCCCCATGTCAATCAGGTGGTGGTCAGTCAGTCCTGGGTTTATGTTGCATTCTGGGTTCTGTTTTTCCACATTAAAAATCATGCAGAGTAAACACTGGGGGCTGGATGTTCATCTCCCACATGCCATGGGGCATGGTGGCAGATATGGACTTCTAATGACTACTGGATCTACACTTCAGACCATGAAAAAGGGGAGTGAGTTTCAGACAGAACGAGGAAGAGATAGGGATTTTTTAAGAGGAAGAAGATAGCATCACCCGTCTCCCTCCTTTGGGGGGTTTGGAATGATTACAGGAATGCAAGGCTGATGGAGTCCACCACTGACTTCTATCCACCAGCCCTGACTCAATCCTCCCATGCGCCTTGCAGAAACCAGACCTCTCAACTTGCCCGCTTTCAGAGGGTGTCACCCACCTTGAAATGTTGTCCATACTCGCAACAAGTAGCACGCCTATCGTCAGACCTCGGAATTAAGCCCCATCTGTGAGGTGTGACGGAAAGGATCTGTCTGTGCTTGTGGGAGCTTCAGGTAGCCCATCCGAGCACCAAATAAGTCTCCCCTGCAAGAGCTCAGAACCTCTAGAAGATCAATGTCCTTTTTTAAAATGTGTTTTTACTTGGGAGGGGTAGCACACCTTTTATTTACTACAATTAAAAACCAAAGCTTTATTGGAATGCGCAGTACTATTTGCACTGATTTTGTTAGCATTCTCTTGTTTGATTTGTTCAGGATTATACAAGCCTTAATGCATTTGGCATTGATGGAAACATTTACAGTACAGTTTTTGCTGAACATACAGTAGTGACATGCCTTGCTGCTTTTACGCTTATTAATGTGCCGTACAGTAGTACTCTTTCGCAGGCTTATGTGTGCTGAGGTGTGCAGGCTCAACTTGGCAAAGGGAACAGCCTTCGGATCTGCTTGGGGCTTTTGTTTCCCGCTCTTTTCCCTTTGGTACCCAATGCTGCTGTAATTCTGACTGGAGGCCCCATAGATATGGAATCATTAGTTAACCCCCCCACCCCCCCCACCCCAGAGCATCCCCTGCCGCCTCTGTGCTCTTGCAAGTGAGTCGCAACTTTTCAGATGGGTGATTGTCTGACTACCCAGGTTGCAAAGGCCACTAGGTGCTGAGTAATGCTCCAAGTGTTGATGAGTGTAATTAACACGGTACTCTATGGAACAATTAAAAACCCAGGCCTTTGGGCGAATTTCCAATGCTTCCTCCTTCTCACCCTGCCCCTTTAAAGGATCCTGTTCCGAAGACTATTATATATTAATTCCTTGTCCATTGCACCTATGAGCCACTGTACCTACGGTATTCCCTACTTTTCTGGTACTGCACAATGCCCAAAATCTGCGCACTGAGGCCTTTTAGCGAGTTGCCCATTATAAGAATGTGTTATTAATAATCATAATAGCCATGGGTTCAAAGATGAGTTCTAAAATGAAGTAAATCCAGCAGCGTCACAGCTCTCAGAATTTCACTCCTGAGGTCTGCCATGTACAACCACACCACGGGGAAGCACACACACAGACGAGGATAATTAGGGATGAGAAGGAGTAAGTGATGTGGGGGTGCTGTGTATAGCTGTGCACCATGCAGTATGGGTGCCATAGTGCACTGTGTGTTGTTCACGTTTTGTGGGAAGTTCAACGTCCCGTGTGCTTTTTCAGTGGCTCTGAACACTACTGTAAAATTCCCTTTCCTTGTTGGTGCCCGTATGAGATCACTGCCCCCTTGATTAAAGAGGAAGAGGAAAGAACCGTGACAGAGCATGCATCTCTCATGGCCCCTCTTCATGTAATTTAAGTTACAAACTCAGTCATCAGCGTTCTCTGGGTTGAAAATGGAAGTACGCAGTTGTCCGACTCCTAACTGAAGAGGTGAGAAGACATTTTACTTTGGTGTTGTGCTGTTTTTATGTGAAGTGTTTATGTGCCGTACAGTAAGTGTAGTTTATTTGGGTTTTCATATGGTCCAAAAGGGCAGAAAATCAATCAGGGTCAATTTAAATTACAGCATTTGGATTCGCTTATGGATCCTGGGTACAGCTCAGTGATGTTGATTTGTAAGTCCCACACTTTCTTAGGACTAGATGTCCTGTTCCCGAGGTAATTGCACACCCTGAAGTTGTTGCTAATTGATGTCCACATTATAATAATCGTTAAATAAAGATTCCAACTGGTTCTCAGAGAAGTGAGTTACAGACATTGTTTGGATCCCCCTGGAAGAACACATTACTTCCAAACTATGTTACATCACATTTGAGCCACTTGTTTGTTTGTTTGTTTGTTTATTCATTTGTTAAGCGCACCAGACTCGTAAGTAAAAGGGTGCAGCAACAAGGAAATGCAAGGCTTACATAGTTGCGTATACACAGGTTGGTTGTCCCACCTAACAGGGGAGCTCTCTATTATAGATGACGCAAGGGACCCAAAGTGAGTCATGCTGAACTTTAAACTTGCTAGCACCAAGAAAGCTGAATAAGCTGCATGCTTACCACCCAGAATATGGAACACATTTCAACAGAACTTTCCCTAGATTCTTAACCATTTGACCCTCTAAAAAATCAATTGAGACCCATTCATTTTCTACTTTCTCTGGGGATTTCTGCTTTCCAGCAATGTAACTACGTGTTCCCGGTTGGTATATTCATAAGTATGGCTACTGAATGGGTAAAGGAGCCGTTTTGAGCCCCCCTACATTCCAGGCTAAACACATGTTATGCTCATTCAATTGTTGGCAGTACACCCTCGGCCGAACCCTATGACGGGTGGGATGTAGCCATTGAATTACACCTAACTAAGGGTTTTCGCAGGACTCCATTTTGTATTTTCAACAACTGCATCTTTTGCTAGGCCTCACATGAAACTCGCAGAGGCAAGCCTGCATCGCTCCCCTGTCCAGCGCTGCGCACAGTCATCATGACAGCCCCCACCACCTCCCCTCTGTCTGCGCTGCGGCTGTCCTGTTCTCACGGAAGCTTGGGCGTGAATTGTTGCAAGCTGACACTGTATCTCTCTTCTTCTTCTGAGATCATTGCCCTGTGTGTGACCGGCCGAAGCCTGGCCCTTGGAAACTATTTGTCTCCACATAACTGCCCAAGCTCAAGCAACCCCCTCCATTACGAGTTACTGCCTGAATGAACCCCGAGCCACTCACCTCTTTGATGTAGCAGAGGTGAGACCCCGGACTATGGGCCACACTTAATTGTCCCCCTGTATAACTAATCTTATAACTAATCCAGAGCAGACATATATTCTCTGTGTACTAACAAATCCCGACACCCATATTTGATCCTTGAAGCATCTAATAAATGTGCCCCAGAATCACACGCAAGATAAAAAGCACCCAGACCACGGCACAGCTGCCCCCCCCCCCTCGGGTCTGGGTAAAGAATACCCACCCTGGTTTACAATTTGAGGATGCTAATTTGTTATGATGAACCTTGTGTGCTGTATTAAATTATGCATGCCTGTGATTATTGTGAAGTCTAGCTTAGCCAGGAATTATAGCTGTGCAGAGCCAGCGTGACCCATCGCCCCTCCCTGATGAGCCCAGCTGCCCCACACGCCTCGAGAAGTAACAACTACGGTGCCAGCCAACCAGCACCGGCACTCTTATACATTGTATAATGTCTTAAGTTAACTTGTCCAATTAGAAATGTTTGTGTATCCGTTATAGAACACGTCATTGATGATGCGTTTTGGACTTATAATGTACCTTAACCTTAATGTTGGCAGAGCGCTCTAGGAGTAGCAGAGTCCCCTGTGTGCCCAATTTTATCTTTAAATACAGATTACCTTTTACTCACTCGCACTCTTCTCCTGGTCTCATTCCCTACTGGGGTGTGTCCATTGGTGTCCAATCCTTCTATGTTTTTATTATATTTATGGGAATGACCACTTTCATTACTCATTAGTTTGTTTAAATTGATTGAAAATGGCTCTATTACACATTGACGCTCCATAAATATTAGAATGAAGAAATAGTGCATGCGTGGGAGAATCTGTAATAGAAAACCAAAGACATAAAGCATTGCTTAGAAAGACTGGGAAGTCACCACTGATGAGATACGTAACTAGGAAAGTCACACTGGCCCAAAACGATTGTTTATAGTATTTATTGTGGTGAATTAACTGAAGCCTGATACAACAAAAGGTTACTGTTGAAAGTACATTAGTAAAATGAAGAGAAACCATTAGACCAGCTAGTCGGGTTCTATGTCATTTCATCGACGGCTGCAATGTCGATGGTCTTTTTCTACAAGTATGTTTTACCAAAGAAACTCATTGAAATTGATTTATTTGTATTTTTATGGGGGCTCCCTCACCAAGCCCCCACCCTCTATTGTTTTTTTTACCTATTCCCGATACCCCCACCCCTTATATTTACTTTTGCAACCCCCCTTTATATTTCGATGAGTTCTTTCTGTAAAATGTACTTGTAAAAAAAAACATCGAAATTGCACCCATCGATCAAAGAACGTTATATTGCTAGTCTAAGTGTCTGCTGCTGATCTTTATCTGTCAAGAGCACTGTGCAGCTTGCTTTAACCAGGACATACTTCAGTGATATGCCCTGTGGTGGCAGGTCGACACTGTAGGTAACGCCCCGCCACCCAAGTTAAGGGCCCGAACACACTGAGGTGCATATCACCATTAGCACCCATGTAGATCCCTACACTGGTACTAAAGGTACCTTTAAAAAAGAAAGAAAAAATGTACCTTGCTTGGACAGTGCTCCAGTTCCTGAAGTCCGTTTTTCATATTGATGACTGTGTTGTCATCAACATGAAAACGGGCTTTGCAGATAGCAGCACTGAGCGATGCCGAGCCGCACAACAAAGGTAATTTGATTTTTTTTCTTTTAAAGGTGTGATAAGTAAGCTCTCTGGGTATGTGTTATCCACTAAAGTGAGATGGTGGTTAGAGCTAACAATGTGAGCTTTGTCCTAGCTCAACTAGTGTTGATGTGGTAACTGATAGACCTAAGGTAGCTAACAAGATAAAAACCAAGAGGACCGCAATAAGACTAGAGTTTACCAATGTGCATGGAAGCCTCTATTTTCGCCCTTCTTTCGCACTTCTTTCTATTTCCTCCATGACCTTCTCCAACTTTCTCCAACTTTCAGTACTCTAAAGGAACACCTTTCTTTTTCCTCCATCACTTTCTCCAACTGTCTCCAACTTTCTCCTACTTTCAATACTCTAAAGGAACACCAATGCCGTCCTTCAGTCTTGTGCTTTTTTGAGATCTGGCTGATATCCAGACAGTAATGACACCTTTGACATACGATGCCTCTCCTTCCATGATGCACGTCCCTGGTTAGTACCTAAAGAGAAGGTGTTCACTAGAGAAACAAAACAACTCTAACTTCATGTCTGTCACTACCAGAGAGATAGGATCTTTATTTCTCACTTTCTCTCTTTCTCTCTCTTTCTCTATGGCTCTTGAAGAGGGAAAATGGGACGATCCCTTCCCCTGACTCTCATCCAGACCATGGCCTAGGATGTCATGACCCAAGCACCCACCCCGAGAGGAATTTGACCCACTCATGGCACCCCCAGACGTCAAGATCCACTGTGGCCACGCACCACACAACCGAGGAAGCTGTCCATCAATCAAACAACATGCTGGAACCTCAGATGGAGCCGACATCGACCGTATGGATCAACTCGACTAGACAGCAATCACAAATACCGCCATGGTTAGAGACGCCATGACGACATAGCCAGCGGACAAGAACACACGTGCCACCAAGCACATGGTCATACACACATCAATCCACACGAAGAACATATTCAGTGCTATGACGTAGTGGCCCACTTAAACACACACATGCATCCTTGTTATTTTTCACATAGGCCAGCTACAGCACTGCAGAAACACAAGACGCCAGAAGAGCTTGTGTTCATGCTTGCAGATGCTTCCCCGCCACTAAAACCCTGAAGATGTAACCACTGCATATAGACTAATGCATGTGAATCTCCGTCGCCCCTCGCGACCCCTATATTATGGACGATGTACCGCCACCCATAAGCCAGGCCGTGGTAGGCCACAAAACCAGAGTGTCCAGGCCGGAGCAGCTCAGACAAAGCTGCAAGGTGCTGATCGTGCAGAACGAGGCCCTGACAAGAGCACCCAGCCAAGGCCGCAATGTTGCAATCTACATACCGTGCCCCCCTGCGCTACGGTTACACTTGCCACTGCTAAACGCTGCCCGAGCCGAAGTACAAATCAAATGCTCATAATTCTGCTCCAGCCACGGTCCCGCAACACGTGCCCAGGCCGACCTGATACGATGCCAGGCCCCAGGGACCAGAGAAGCGCTGGGGTCTCATGTCTGGGACACAGACCGCAACAATGAAGTGACAAATTGGACACCGACAGTGATGGGAAAGACATGCACACCAGCTAATTGTCAGACTTGTCCATTGTCTGCCACTGACACATAGTCATACTTTGTTGTCAGCACCAGGTACACCGCAAGCTGGGAGCAAAAATGGTCCCAGGCTTGGGGGTTCGCGAGTAAACCAATCAGAATACGAGGGGCATACCACTGACGCCATTATAGTTTAGCCAATCACAAATTGTAGCGATTATTAGGGACGGCCCTAGCGTACCACCTGACCCTTTCTCCACCACTAACTATCCTTCCTATATGTGTCTATACTAACCCCACCACTCGGAGAGCCAACGGTTTGGGGGCTAGTTCTCCCAGGTGACGTATGTAACTGTGTCATACAGCTAGAAAAAGGGCCTGCGATCCCACCAAGAGCGAGTGGTCTCTCGGGTGCCTATGACCTGTGAGCCCGTCCCTGCCTATTTTGTGCAATAAACAGCAGTAACTCTTTGCTCTTGTATGTGCCTCATACTCTGTTGGGATGCGGGAGGAGTTGGGGCCTCCCCAACCCCGGAGGTCCGCGGATGGCCCGGCCGCCCCCCTGGGAAAAATACCCCGACAAGTTGGAGGCACTGGTGAGATCTGCTGAGACTGGGTGAGATCACAGCGAGGCCGCTTACGTCAAGGTGGCCCGGTAACGCAGCCCCCTCTGCCGTTGCCCCCTTTGGAGGACTACAGGACCATCGCGGAACTGCGAGACCACTTGACAGCGCAATCCAGAGATTGGCCGTCGGGAGCTGAATTGAGAAGTATCCCACCTGCGTTGGTGAGTGTCCAGACGTGATCCAGACGAGGGGAGGTGGCGAGCTGATTGGGAAGGGTGCCCGCGGTCGAGCGGCACCGGCAGGCGAGAACTCGATGTGAGTATGGCACACACAACCAGCAATACAATGTTTTGCGGGAGGTGGGAGGAACTGTAAAAAGGGTGGCGGGTGGCTCCTACAGGGTGTTAAGAAAAGATTTTGGCCATCGAGTGGCGATCAGTGTGTAAGGTGTAACGGGGACTGGCACGAGGGCTGTCCCCTCTAGTGTTACAGAGTAGGCTGGGTGGGGCTTCAAGCTCCCACGTGTGACTAGCGGATCGCGCTGATTAGTCGAGATTGCAGACACTTGTATAAGGGGGTGTGGCATTCCTATCAGTTGGCATTGTAGATCAATGAATAGATGGAGATTCCTATTGATTGTGTGTTTTAACTCTGTCAATAGATGACGTATTCCTGCAGGAGGTAGCTAGATTGTTTCGCAGTGCGGAAGATAGTTGGCTGGTTAAGCTCCCCTAGAGAGGGGGCATATCACACGCGAGGCAACGCAGCGTGCGCAGTCCGATTATAATAACAAAGTAATTGACGGATACTCCACTCCAGGTGTGGTGGGAAGACAGCTGTGGGGATAACGGGGAACAAGTTTGTCAAATATGGCGCTCATTCATCCTTTGTAGTAATTGTACGTACCGGAAACCCTTTGTAGTAGTTGGTGACGTCACCCATAGGGCTTGCATAGGATACCACAGTCTTCTTCCTCCAAAGTGGTCGGGGTTCGGGGCTGGAATACACGGTAAGGGAGGGGTGAAGGGGGAGAGGCGGCCGCGCATGGAGAACGCTGGCACGCGCCCAACAACAGGGGTGGGAGGGGGATCAGAAGATCGTACACTGTGCAGACAGTGAGGACAACAGAGAAAGAGGAGGAGCTAGAAGTACGTGGCAGGTGTGCCAAGTAGCGGCGGCACAGTAAAGGCGTGGCAGCTCAGAAGCACGCCGCGTGGGACACGCAGCCGCAGGGGGCTGGTGCGCCACGGGTAAAAGGGGGCCCTAGCTCTGGTAGGAGAAGCATAAAAGGAGGTGACACTGCTGTAGGAATAACGAGGGCGGTGGCACCCAGCACAAAATCATTGTAATAAAAAAATTGTTTTAATTGCAGCAGAAAAGCGGAAGACCCCAGTTTACGGGGCCAGGTAACGGTGGTGCTGAGAAAGTAAAGTTTTAAAGATGTCTGCATATTATGAAATAGGGGCAGGGTATAGGGCCAGCACCTTAACAACATCACTCCAACATATCTGCGCAACATTAGCACCGCACAGAGATAAAATAGTAAAGCACAGCATCTAATGGACACAAGGGTCAGATAACAAAATAAGGATACCATGGCCACCCAACGGCAGTTTTGATATGACCACCCAACATTCACTACTAGCGTATTTACATAACACATACAAGGGGAAGAAGTTGGCGAGCCACCAAGAAGTTTTCAACTTCTGGAAAATGTTCCCGGGGTATGCACCAGGGGTACAAGGGATGTTCACAATGCAGGGAGTAAAGGAGGAGAAGGTGAGTAGAGAGGGTGGGTGCAGCGCGCTCGGGAAAAAACCCAGTGCTGAGGAGAGTGAGGAGGAATCAGAAGGATTGTTCGCGGTCACAGGGGTGAAGAAGGAAAGTGAGGAAGTGACACCCACAAACAAAGAAACAAAGAAAGAAACATAGGGGCTGGTTCCAATGAGAGAGTTGAGGGAAGCAACACAAGCACAACTAACAGCAGCCGAGGGATATTCCAACCCTGCATACAGCCCACCACCCTACGCGCCAGCAGACAGTTACCAAAAGGGGGTGGGCGCGAGAAGTGCAGCAGATACAAAACAAACACAGGTAAGCACCGGAGGCGAAAAAAGAGTGCAGCTAGACTTAGCAAGTATAGGACCAGATGAATGGATAGCAGCACAGGTGCTACAGAAGCTTTGAGGGTCATTAACTGGGGAGGAGGAAGAAGCAGTAAAGAAGGCAAGTAAAGAAGAGACAGAACACACACAGAAAGGGTGCAAGGTCAGCAGAGAGGAGGAAGGGAGACTGACACTGGAGGAAGGAGAGATGCTAGAGGTAAGATTAGCGGAATTCATCAAACAGTTCAAGCAGAAAGAGCGGGGAAGGAGGGAGAGGAGCAAGGGAAGCAAGGGGGACAAAGTAGGGTTAAAAGGGCAAGAGGAAGAACAGAGGAAACAAGAAGAGGACCGCATAAGAGCGATCGCAGAAAGGGTGGCACGCATGGAGCAGCGGGAGGTTACGAGAAAAGAAGAGGAGCGAGAAGAAAATGACAGAGAAATGGGACTGTGGAGGAAGAAGATTATATCAGAAAGCGCACGAAAATAGGAAGAGGGGAAAGTTATAGAAAGTATACGGGCAAGGGAGCGCGGAATATGGGGCAACAGGGAGGAAGAAGTGAAGATGCTAGAGCAGGTAAGTGACGCAATAATGAATGAGCTTTGCAAAGTACAAACGGAAGTAGGTGATGAAGCGGGCAAGCAAAACAATACAGCGCAAGGAGAGGTGCGCAAGGAATGCAGGGCCAAGACATACACGTATAGCAATAAGGAAGTAGCGACAACACCACAGGAGGGAGGCACGGAGAAGAAAGGAGAGTACACAGACATAGAGTTAGGGACAGTTACAGTAGGAGGAAAGCGCCTAGGCCTAGGATTGACATTCTCAGATGGGTTCTGCAGTGAGGAAGAGGAGGGATGGTGTGGGGAATGAAGTGATGGAAGCTGGGAGGGGTTAAGCAAATTATACATAACACGCACAGACTGCGGGTCATCGTGGGAATGTGAGATGCGGGAAGAAGGAAACACAGGGAAGGAAAAGAAAGGCAACTAAAAGGAAGAACGCCACAGCCGCAGACGCAGCCAGCACAGCACACACCATATGTGTTAACAGACTCAGAGACCTCCCAGGACACAGAATGGAAGAGCTAGCTAATACACACTGGTAGGGTCACGGGGGTCAGCAGAGAAGGAACAAGAGCATAGGAGGTAATAGAGTAACACAACACCTTACAGATTTTATTGAACAGCTTTCTGACATGGAAGAGGACAGCGAATACACTCACACATCCCCACACAGACGAACGCCAGGGAAAGTAAAGGAGGAAAACATCAAATGCAGACTCCCATCGCTGAACGGAGGGCCGGGAAATGGATATATGAAATGGAAAAACAAACTGCAGGGCAGAAACTAGCGGTGGGAGATGAAAAGGGTTGCTAATTTCAATATTGGGTGACACAGCAGATGACATTTGGAAGAGGGCAGGATTCCCAGGAGTAACTATAAGTAACACATCGCATGATGGGGCGCCATTTGCAAATTGCAGACCTGCACTGTGGCAGGCGATGAGGGTGCAATACCCAGACACGTCAGACAAAGGAGCAATAACGTCACGCAAAATGCGTGAGAATGAAGATCCTGTTGATTACATCCAGGAAATTCAGGAGAAGTGGCGCCTGGAAAAGCGGGAACCGTGGGACAAAACACTGGCAATTTTTTACCATATATTGATTCAAGGTCTCCCAGAGCAAGTACAGAGACAGTTAAAGAAATTAGTAGGGATGGAAGCAAAGGCATGGCCTGGGATACAGCTCACAATAGTGCACCATTGTAGACTATGGCAGGAAAAGATGAAACAGAAGGAGGAAGACAGAAAGGCAGAGGAAGCGAATTGGTTCAAAAGAAACTGTCCAAATATGCCATGGAAGGTGCACTGATAATGGGCCCCACCCAGGCAACACCGGCACAGGACACTACACAACAACAAACTATATCACTACAGCAAGCACAAATGACGACCCAGCAAATGCCAACCCCCCCACCATACACAGCACAATACACAACACAAATGGCAGGTGGATACACTCAAATGGGAAATGGATACACGAACAACTACAGGGGGACGGGCGGACACACGAGAGGGAGGGGATTCGGGCCAGCAGCACCACTGCAAGGGGGAGGGTTCCGAGGACAGAACTAATACGGTCAGCAGGGATACTACGACAGTACTGGGGGATACCCATGGCAAACACGGGAACCACCAACGTGCTGGACATGCGGCCTGATAGGACACATGTCACGCACGTGCAGAGTAAGACTGACACAAGCAGGTTGGGGAGAACAAGGGCAGCAGGGCTACAATGGGGGACAACAATTATACCAACAACAACAGCCGCAGCAGGGGACAGAAATACTAATACAACAACAAGCACCACCATCACCAGCCTCAGCAACAACTACAAACATACATACCACAACAGGCAGCAACAGTACAACAGCTCACACAAATACAAATTACTACCCGCAGACACACCAATACAACAGACACAACTGGGAAGGGTGACAATATTGGCTCACAGCCCATACACAGAGAGTGGACAGTCACTGTATCCACAATAGGACAGCCCACAGACGTCTTTGATGTGTCCCATCCTATCGGTAACACCTAACCCTGCGGAGGAAGCATGCATAAAGGTGGCGATAGGTGACAAGACATTTTCTTTCCTAGTTGACACAGGGGCCACTAGGTCCTGTATTAGAGAGGGGAAGTTCAACTTGTCAGGTGAAGCTATGCACACTCAAGGATTCTCTGGGGCTCGAGGACTGGTTCCTTTCACTGATGACATCTCCTTATCTGTTGGAGATCATGACCTGTCTCTACCACTGCTATACTCAAAGTGTGGAAACAAAGAAATTGATATGAGGCCGGGAAGCCCAAAGGAAACACACCAACACAGGTTACAAAGAACATACAAAGTGCTTTATTCAAAAGCTACAATAATTACCAAAAAGTCAATTGAGAAACGGATAGCTATTCGGCTCTCAGAATGAACTTTCAACGGTAGTTCACTGCGTTAGTGTGAGAGAGCGTACATTGGGATGCTTATGCTTTTATACTTTTTTATCCAGCTCTGGCCAACCCCCTCGCGGGTTAACCGTTCTTAGGACCAGGCCTAGGGTTCGTCGCCAGGTCGATCCCATAATGTATGCATTTCGGTCAGTTTCGCTGATACAGTTGTTCATTTACACATAGGTCAGGGACAGGACAAGGTCTCAGTTCGCGACCCCAACAAGTGGCCTGCAGGCATATTATTCATTCATGTATGCGAAGGTCACAACGGCCAGAATCCCACTCGAAATGTCATTCGGCCTCCATTTTGATGTTCAGGGTGACTTCCACATTGCAAGAGAACCTAAAATGGCGGCTAAATCCAAGATGGCGATTTACATAGTACATTAAGGTCAAGACCTTGCCGCGGAATCTATTTACTCAATGTTTTTTAGACAACTTGGCGTAGGCCAACATACATTAAAACAATGCGATTGGAGGTATAATATTATTTCGATTCTGACAAAAGCAGTCACCAGTAAACATACTAGGGAGAGATATAATGAGCAGGTTGAACAGGACTATATCCTTTACTGATAAGGGAATAGTGTGCTCCACACCAGGCATCAACATTCTCATAGCATGACACATACTTCAGGCATACTGTGGCAAAACAGTAGAGAGGGCAGAGCCCATGGATGGGGACCTCTTCCAATATCGGATGGACATGGCACTAGCATGGCTACCAGGAATTGAGGGAAAGGTGTGGAGGCGACCAGCAGCTTACTTTTTCAGACCAGAAACACAGACCAGTGAAGGAGAAGGGGCTATAGTATCAGTGGACATAGAAAGCATTGTGGCAACCACAGACTACATTGCAGTTCACGCACAGGATGGGGAGGGGAAAGCATGGAGAGCAGTAATAGCACCGGCAGAAGGATGCAGGATAACACAGGTGTCAGATGAGGAGCTGTTCTCAGACGAAGCAGGAGATGGGGAAATGGTGTTCCAAATGAACGTCTATATTTGGCTAAGAGCAAACTGCAAGGAGGCAGAACAAAAAATAGCAATGGCAATAGAAGCACCTGCCACTACCCAGGTACCCTTCTACGAGGAAGATTTAGCTGCAGTACCCGCCTCTTTATGGACCACTAGTCCATTTGACGTAGGCTGCATAAAGAGCATTGGAGCAATGGACCTTAGAAACATTGAAATGGAAAGCACGGTGCAACAATATGTAGATGACATCCTCAGCTGCAGCACCACCGGGGAGAAGTGCAGAAGGGACTCTGTAAAGATGCTCACAGTGCTGGCTGAGAAAGGATACAAGGTTGACAAGGGGAAGCTACAGTACTGTCAAGAACAGGTGCTCTATATTGGGCAGATTATTTCACAGAAAGGAAGGAACATTGCACCACAAAGAGCACAAGCAATAACAAATACACAACAGCTGCAGACAATAAGAGAATTGCAGGAGTTTTTGGGCCTTTGCAACTACTGCAGGGCATGGGTCTTTGACTACAGCTCATACATAGAACCACTGCTCGAGGCTCTTAGAGAAGCACAGAGGGGAGAAAAGAAGCTGGGATGGACAAGGGAAATGACAGAGGCATTCAATGAGTTAAAACACGGCATCTCAACTGTACCAGTACTAGTTACCCCCAACTATGAAGAACAATTCTACATATTTTCACATTGTGATACTGCAGTAATGAAAGCAGTACTGACACAAAAAACAAGCATGGGACATAAGCCAGTGGCATTTTACAGCGGCCATCGAAATCCTGTAATGATGGGTCATTTCCCATGCAAACAGAGCCTGGCCACAGCATCATTTGCGGTAGAAAAAATCTCCTCAATAACAATGGGATGCCCCACAACACTGTACGTGGAGTACGCTCTCTTTGCAATACTGAACAAGCCAAATCCACACTGACAACACAAAGAGCTACAGGTTACGAGATTATACTGTCCACACCAGACTTCAAAATAGTAACATGCAGTAATGTTAACCCAGCACGATTCGTAGCAGAAGTAGTGGAAGGTGGACAGTATGCACATGACTGCACCCAGGCTATTGAAATTAACTCAAGCACCAGGAAGGTGGAAGAAAATGCCCTAGAGGGGGGAGAGATAATGTACTTAGATGGGTCATCAACAATTGACCAAAGCGATGGGATAAGAAGAACAGGAGCAGCAGTAGTACGGTTGAGGGAAGACTACTCCTACGTCCCAGTGAAGTGTGTACAATTACCCCAACATTACTCAGTGCAAGCAGCAGTGCTGGTAGCACTCATTTTAGCATTAGAAGAAAGCAATGAGAAAAGAGTAACTATATATTTTGACAGTGCATATGTTACATCAACAGTACACTCAGGACTAATAAAATGAGTATAAAGGGGGTTCAGAAGAGCAGATGGTACCCCGGTACAACATGCTCTCCTACTGGCTGAACTAATTGAAGTAATTAATTACCCGGAAGAGGTAGCATTGGTAAAATTTCAGGCACACACTAACGGGGATGACCCAATATCAAGAGGTAACGAAACAGCAGATGCACATGCAAAACTTGCTGCATATTTTGGCGAGACATGGTCCCTCCCAGAAAAACAAAAAGATAAGGGGGGGTTAGACAGATGTTGATGAAGGATGGGTACACACACATCGCAGAGACACAGATCATGGAATTACAGGCAGCAGCACCAATGGCAGGAAAGGAACTATGGCTTAAAAGAAGTTGTACCATGTCCCCCACAGATGCATTATGGCGACAGAATAATACTGGAAAGGCTGTGATGCCCCTGGCACTATTGAAAACAGCCATGACCCAATTACACTGTCCCACACATACAGGGAAAGAAGTCATTGCTACACGAATAAAAGAATCATGGTTCTGTCCCGAGCTAAACTCACATGTTGCAAATTTCATTAGCAACTGCCTCACATGCCAGCAATTTACGGACAGTCACACACTGCAAGTGATCAAAGGTACAATACCCCGGCCTGAAGGACCCTTCCTGCACTTACACATCGACTATGTTGACATGATCAATGTATGTCAAGGCTACAGATACATGATTGTAGTAGTATGCCCATTTTCATGTTGGATCGAGGCTGGTCCCAGCTCCCATGCAGACGCATTCAGAGCAGCCACATTTCTGGTGAGGGAGGTGTTCCAGAGGTGGGGGGTATGCAAAATATTATGGTCAGACAATGGCCCACACTTTGCCAATGAACTGTTCCAGCACATAAATTCCCTTTTGGGAATTGAACATAAGTTTGCATGCGCATATCACCTGCAAGCAAATTGCGTCTGCGACCTCCTCAACGGCCTCCAAAAAGAAGAGATAGCAAAGATCCAACAAACCACAAGAAGAACCATCGGCAAAGAGAAGCAACCAACGAGGAACAAGAACAACCAGCACAGTGGACAGTGAAAGAAGGAGACTAGGTTCTCCTACGAAACTTCTGCAGAAGTTGGAACAATCTTCGATTTACAGGTCCGTACTTGGTGGACAAAATAGCCCCTAGAGCGGTGAAACTCAGGGGAAAAGACGTGTGGACACACATCCAGGACATGAAGCCCTACAAAGCACAGACCCACTGTTAGGCGGAAACCTGTGCAGTTCCCTCTGGGACCACTGCAAAAGATTTAGGACCACAGGTGTTTGGCGGTGAACCCACTTGGTAGCAGTCTGTACCACACAGATTCACTTGGTAGCTGTGGCTGAGCAGTCAGACTTCTCTCAAGAAGAGTTGAGCAGTATGTTGAGTATACAAAATAGGGCAATTCTTCCCAGCAAGACAAGCAAACACGCAACGAGGCTTAGTGTAAAGATATAAAGGTATTTATTTATAACAAAACATCTATGAAAAACACTATGGCACTTTCACGGCAAACAAATCAAACACAATTACTCTACGAAGAAGAAACGATCAATCCCCCTAGCAATATTTCGACAAGTCTAGGTTCTACCGGCACCACTTATTTACAGACAGAGGTGTATACCTCAACCTAGATGACACTCTAATATTAGTTAGTACGGGAGAGAAAAAGATAGGCAGGTTACAAAATCAACACAGTTCAATACTTCATGGGCAAAATGTACGGTAAGAAGGCAAGAACCACAATAGATCATAAAGTTCAGAGGCCAGGCCCACTCGGAGAGAGGCAAGGCGATATGTCCCAAAAAGTCTCTAGTGGAGATGCATTCAAGTCTTTGTAGCAAATTATTATCAGCAGATTGAACCAGTTCAGAACAATAAATGAGAAAAGCTTGGAGACGACCCAACGGAAAGGAGAGGATTAAAACACCTCACTCGAACCGATCGAAAGGGAAGCCAGGCGGACACGGTACCTTGTTGTGTAGGGCAGCTCCGGCGGGGGCAGTTGTTCCTGGTGGTGGATGCAAAAGTGAAGTCCGGTGCACCACCAGGGAAGAGACCAGCCGCGGAGTGCTCCGTCACAAGGCACGACCTTTTGGTCGCGGTACAGGGGTAGTGGCGATCCGGTGCCGGGGTGCGCTGCACGGGCAATTCGACCACTGCGTCCTGAGGCGAATAAAAAGCAAAGGGGACTGGTTGTTCCCACCAGTCAGGGGAAGAGACTCTCCGGCAGGGAGATCTCCTCTGTCGTCGGGAAGTGGTGAGTCGGCTCAGCAGGGCTCCACCGGAGGTGTCGTCGTTGCAGGTCGGCTCAGCGTTACCCTCGTCGGATTCTTAGGTCCTGTGGCGACTTCTGAAGATCCAGTCCCAAAAGCCCTGCTTTTATGCAGAAAACCCCCATTCATTCAGCCTAGCTGTCAATCAACACATGCTAAGTGGTGAGCGGGAAGGCTCACCACTTGGGCCAATCACTCCAGAGTGCGACCGGAGTTGGCAAGGCAACTCGGTCCAGGGTGCCTAAACCCCCTCCCACACCCCTGTGGTAACCCAGACAGAATGGCACCACTTTGGAGGGTCTCTGTACAGAGCCGCCAAAAGTGGAACAAAGGGCTCAACCTTTGGTTTAGGAGTCACAGAGACGAACACAGACGCCATTTTAAAAACCGAGTTCTGGCAGAAAATACCATCCGATAAACTTATTTACGATAAGTAGACCGGTGGTACGTTAGAGATTAACGAGGAAATGTATCAATCTCCAACAATGGGACGAATCCCATAGGGTTAGGTTCGGGGTCGAACATAACAAGTAGTTTCCACTGCCACCAGCCAAAACTCGACGAGGGGGGACGGGACAGTGCCCCCTCGAGTAACAGATCCAGGAGTAATCAAATTACCCCTACTAGTACGTCCACAATAAGATGGTCTGTACTAGTTTTGTTAGTAAATTTAGGTCTAGTAAAGCCAATGGTGACTCTACATGCCGTGGAGACAGTAGTCAGTCCCCGGGTATGGATTCTATGGTGGCGGTCCGCTAGGACGCCCCAGTGCTACGGCACATATGGTGCGGTGTAACAAACATAGAAAAACATATGAGACCCTATGGAGTAAAAGACCCCATAGCCCATAGAACACACTGACATTCAAAGGAATTACACACATACATGTCCAAGAGTGGGAGGAAAAGAGTCTCACTCTTGGCAGGATGGAAGAACAAACTCCCGAAATCCAGCAAAGCTGCTGGGGAACTCACTAGGTTAGGAAATTCAGCCTAAACAGAGAATTCTCCCTAACACTCGCCCCCCCCAGACTAAGGGACAGGAGGATTTAATCCACTCCTGGATGAATCTCATACCTCTAGTCGATGACATACATCCTAGAGAGACCATCAGCATTTTGGTGGTGACACCCTGACCTGTGCTCAATGGTGAAATCAAACCCTTGCAGGCAGATCGACCATCTCAATAGTTTTGGGTTTTCCCCTTTAATTTGCATTAACCATCTCAAGGGTTGGTGGTCAGTCTGAATGACAAAAGTAGAACCATACAAGTATGGCCTAAACATACAAGTATGGCCTAAACTTCTTCAGAGCCCACACGATAGCAAAGCACTCTCTTTCGATTGTTGCCCACCTTGTTTCAGGATCCTTCAGCTTGCGGCTGATGAAGCAAACGGGGTGCTCCCTACCTTTCCCATCCAGTTGACTGAGTACGGCACCTATTCCTACATTTGAAGCATCTGTCTGCACAATGAAGTGTTGGCGGTAATCAGGAGCTCTGAGTTCTGGGGCTTGGCAAAGAGCCTCTTTGAGGTTTTCAAAAGCCTGATTGCACTCCTTGTTCCATCTAACCTTCTTAGGAAATTTGGGCGAGGAGATGACATTCAGTGGAGAAGCTATGGTCCCATAGTTCTCTATGAAATTCCTGTAATACCCAGTGAGGCCTAGGAAGGCTCTCACCTGGGTTTGAGTAGTCGGTGTTGTCCAATTTTGCACAGCTTCAATTTTACTGAGCAAAGGCCTTATTTCTCTACCGCCTACCTCATGCCCAAGATAGACTACCTTACTCTGCCCAATTTGGCATTTGCTCGCCTTTATGGTCAGATTGGCTCGTCCAAGAGCCTGCAAAACATCTCTCAGGTGGGTTACATGTTCTTCCCAGGAATTGCTGAACACTTCGATGTCATCCAAGTATGCCATGCAGAAGTCTTCCATCCCATTCAGAACCTGGTTTACCATCCGTTGAAACGTAGCAGGTGCATTCTTCAATCCGAAAGGCATTACCTTAAACTGGTATAAGCCAACGGGGGTAGAAAATGCAGTTTTCTCCTTGGCATGGTCTGTCAGGGCTATTTGCCAATAGCCTGACGTCAAGTCAAATGTGCTGAGGAACTTGGCGGCGCCAAGTTTAGCCACCAACTCATCTGTCCTTGGCAAAGGGTGGGCATCAGTCTTGGTGACTGCATTAAGAGCTCTATAATCCACGCAGAATCTAAGTTCTTTAGATCCGGCCTTTGGTACTAACACAACTGGGCTAGACCATGGACTAGTAGAGGGCTCTATTACCCCGAGATCAAGCATCTTGCTGACCTCACCTTTGATGTGGGTTCGTACGTTTCCTGACATGCGGTATCCTCTGCTTTTGACTGGCAGACAGTCACCAGTGAGTATTTCGTGCTGGCCCCAAGGGGTCAAGCCTGGTGAAAGCGAGAACAGAGAGGCAAACTGATTCAACATAGATTTGCACTCTTCTTGTTGCTCGGGTGTCAGATTGGAGGAGAGATTTACTCCTTCAATTTCTTCATCTAAAGGTAAGCCTCTGAGGAGATCCGGAAGAGCTTCACTCTCTTCTTCTTCCTCGGATGACGCTAGAAGCAACACTCCTACATCAGGTCGCGAGACATACGCTTTAAGTCGGTTGGTGTGAAAGACAGTCGGAGCCTCCTTGGGATTGCCCAAGTCCACCAGATAGTTAACCTCTCCGAGTTTACCCATGACTCGGAAGGGTCCCATCCACTTATCTTGCAAGGCCCTCTGCCTTGTTGGGATCATAACGAGAACGAGCTGGTCTTGAGCGAACTCAACCATGTTAGCCTTTTGATCGTGCCAGTGCTTGACCAATGCTGGTCCAGCTTTCAAGTTATCGCTTGCTTCCGTCATCATGTGTGACATTCTCCTCCGGAGACCTATCACGTAGTCAGTCACTCTGACTGGCTTGGGGGAAGGAGCACTCTCCAACCCCTCCTTAATCAGGGCCAATGGACCTCTGACGGGATGACCATAGAGTAGTTCGAAGGGCGAGTAACCTACGCCCTCCTGAGGGACTTCTCTATAAGCAAAGAGAAGGCATGGCAGTAGAAGGTCCCACTTACGCTTAAGGGGTTCCTCTAAAGCACCTATCATGCTCTTCATGGTTCGGTTGAACCGTTCTACCAACCCATTGGTTTGTGGGTGGTAAGCTGTTGAGAACTTGTAAGTATCTCCACAGGTTTTCCACATGGCTTTCATGTAGTTGGACATAAAGTTTGACCCCCTGTCAGAGATTACTTCCTTAGGAAACCCGACCCTAGTAAAAATACCAAGGAGGACCTTAGCCACAGCCGGAGCTGTAACAGTCCTCATAGGAATTGCCTCAGGATAACTAGTAGCATGGTCTACTACAACAAGTATAAACCTGTTGCCTGAGGAGGTTGGAGGATCAAGGGGACCAACAATATCAATCCCTACTCTCTCAAATGGGACTCCCACAACTGGGAGAGGCACTAAAGGTGCCACATTCTTGGAGCCAACCTTACCAGAGATCTGGCAGGTGTGGCAGCTCCTGCAGTGTTTTTCTACTTCGGCCCCCATCTTCGGCCAATAGAAGTAGAGAGAGAGCCTTTCCTTAATCTTCTTGAAACTGAAGTGACCGGCCAAAGGAATCTCGTGGGCTAACTGCAAGAACTGTGGTCTGTTCTCTTGGGGTACTACAAGTCATTTGTAGTCTCCAGGTGCAGAGTCGGTCGGTTCACTGTAGAAGAGGCCACCTTCCCAGTGCAACCTGTATTTCCCAGGCTCTTGCCCTTCAGCCTGAGCTTCTGCCTGGTGGCGAAGACCTTCCAGAGTTGGACATTCTCTCTGTCCCTTACTGAAGTCTGCCCTGCTGGGTCCACCTTCTGCCAGTAAAGACTGCAGCTCAGGATGGTCAACAGGATCTAGATCTCCAATGAGTTCCTGGCCTTCCATTAGCTCTTCCTCAGAGTCTAATTCTACCACACAGGGTTGTACCTCCCTCTCAGCCTCGGCTGGAGGTGGAGTTACGGGTGTAACTTTGGACAACCGCGGGGAAGTCCGTGTGGGCTGCACTGGAATGCTGACTGCTGGTTTCGGGATAGAAGTCTTAGGTTTCCCTTTCGCTTCTGATTTCTTGGAGACAGCGGCCGACAATTCCAGTGGAGCAGGAGTGATTTCTTTCTTCATCATCTCCTGGAGAGTACCGCGCATGGTCCTCTCTCTTGCAGGTCTGGTTAGCTCCTGTGACCGTTTACTAGGAGGTCTGGGAGTATGCGATACAACTCCGAGAGTTTTCAAATAGTTACCTAACAGTCCGCATCCTGGTACCTCACTCTGTATGCTGACAGGTATCTTCACAGTCATGTCGTTACACTGGATGAGAACTGGTAATTGGGGAAGCATCTGCACAGGCCCTCCAGCTAACTTGGTGAGGCGTTTGGGTGCCTTAGCAACATCCTCAGCCTGAAAAAACGATTTATCCACCACAGTTATGCTGGCCCCAGTGTCCCTAATGGCAGGAGTCTCCTGACCATTCACCTGGACACTGTCCTTATAATACTCTTTAGTATTATCGGGGATAGAATTATAGACATCTAAATTCTGTTGTTCCCACAACCCCAGAGATACTAAAGAAACGCTGGCTGAGACTCCAATGGGTTCGTCAGCTAGCAGTAGAAAGTTTCCACTTGCCATTTGGACTTCCTCCTCTGGAGCGAAGGCTAAGGAGACAAGCTGGACCCCTGAAGGTTTACCCTTACATCTGGGATCTCCTTCCACGTGATCAGTCGAGCCACAAACAAAGCATTTACCGAATGCTTTCTGGAATGGTGGCTTGTTCTGACCTCCTTCCGGTTTGGCACCAGAAGACACACTATTCTGCTGTGGTTTTCCTTGTGGCTTACCCTTCTGGTTTTGTTTGGGGCCCTCTTTGGAATGTGAGTTATTAGAATTCTCTTTTGAGTCTTTTTTAGGCTGTTTTCCCTCATCCTTTTTCTGAGTTGCCCCAGAATCCTTATGAGTAGCCCGGTTGGCAACCCATAAGTCAGCAGCCTTAGCAAGCTCCCGGGAATCCAATTCCTTCAAATCAGCCAAGTGCTGTCTGAGCTCAGGAGAACAGGCATCATAAATAGACTCCAACATAAAAAGATTCCTCATACCCTCATAAGTGTTCACTTTGTAACCCTTAATCCATCCCTCTAAGTTCTTCAACCCTTCACTCACCCAGGTAGCCCAAGGGGTACCATCATGCTTTTTGAGGGTTCTAAACCTCTTAAGATACTGGGAAGGGGTCTTCTCGAATCTAGCTATTAAAGCTAGTTTCACACTTTCGTAATCCGTCTTATCCGCCTCCCCCAACTCCATTACCACATCAGTCGCAACAGGAGGGAGCCTAGAGAACAACCAGGGAAGTAAAGCATTCCCGGTGATGTCCTGGAGCCCATGATTGTATTCAAACAGTTTCAACCAATCCAACACATCCAATCTCGGTTCATACATACCCACTAATTCCTTCGGCATCCGGGGTCTTTTGGGACTGGAGCTCCTAGAGGAACCAGAGGAGAGAGAAGCATTTTCCATAGACAACCTTTTCATCTCTAACTCGTGATTAAGTTCTATTTCCCTGAGTCTTAACTCAGCTTGCTTCTGCTCAGCCTGGGCATTCATCCATCTGAACTCGAGCCCTTGGTTTCGTTCAGATTGAGCCAAGAACCGTTTGTATTCTAATTCAAGCTTCATTTTTTCAAGTTCAAAATAAGCAGGGTTACTCGTGGGACCTGGTATGGGCCCCGTAGGCACAGCTGGTAAGGCGGGTAGAGGAGCAGGGGAGACAGTTTCGTTAGCCTCGCCGTCCTCGTCAGCCTCTTCATCGCTATCATCAGAATTATGATTTAGATCAACACCATTACTGTTATCTACATTTGCTGGAGAGCTTGGTTCCTCTGAACCAGTACCCAGACTTTGTTTCGCCAGCAATCTCTCGATTAGTTCTAACTTCTTGCCTCTTACAGAAAGATTCTCTTGCCTACAGAGAGCTCGCAAACTCTCAGTATTTTCACTTGACAAGGACTCTTGACTGTAAGTTTCCATCGTAGACATGTTTTTTGAAAGTTGCTTTTTGTGCAAAGTTTTGTGGTTAGTTATCCTACAGTGTCGAAAAGCACTCGAAACTGTATACTCGATACAAATCCCACCGCTGTACACCAGTGTTAGGCGGAAACCTGTGCAGTTCCCTCTGGGACCACTGCAAAAGATTTAAGACCACAGGTGTTTGGCGGTGAACCCACTTGGTAGCAGTCTGTACCACACAGATTCACTTGGTAGCTGTGGCTGAGCAGTCAGACTTCTCTCAAGAAGAGTTGGCAGTATGTGGAGTATACAAAATAGGGCAATTCTTCCCAGCAAGACAAGCAAACACGCAACGAGGCTTAGTGTAAAGATATTAAGGTATTTATTTATAACAAAACATCTATGAAAAACACTATGGCACTTTCACGGCAAACAAATCAAACACAATTACTCTACGAAGAAGAAACGATCAATCCCCCTAGCAATATTTCGACAAGTCTAGGTTCTACCGGCACCACTTATTTACAGACAGAGGTGTATACCTCAACCTAGATGACACTCTAATATTAGTTAGTACGGGAGAGAAAAAGATAGGCAGGTTATGAAATCAACACAGTTCAATACTTCATGGGCAAAATGTACGGTAAGAAGGCAAGAACCACAATAGATCATAAAGTTCAGAGGCCAGGCCCACTCGGAGAGAGGCAAGGCGATATGTCCCAAAAAGTCTCTAGTGGAGATGCATTCAAGTCTTTGTAGCAAATTGTTATCAGCAGATTGAACCAGTTCAGAACAATAAATGAGAAAAGCTTGGAGGCGACCCAACGGAAAGGAGAGGATTAAAACACCTCACTCGAACCGATCGAAAGGGAAGCCAGGCGGACACGGTACCTTGTTGTGGAGGGCAGCTCCGGCGGGGGCAGTTGTTCCTGGTGGTGGATGCATGTCGGGTCTTTGCCAAGAGTAGAGAGGTTCTCGTCGAAGAAAAGTGAAGTCCGGTGCACCACCAGGGAAAAGACCAGCCGCTGAGTGCTCTGTCACAAGGCACCACCTTTTGGTTGCGGTACAGGGGTAGTGGCTATCCGGTTGCCGTAGTGCGCTGCACGGGCAATTCGACCACTGCGTCCTGAGGTGAATAAAAAGCAAAGGGGACTGGTTGTTCCCACCAGTCAGGGGAAGAGACTCTCCGGCAGGGAGATCTCCTCTGTCGTCGGGAAGTGGTGAGTCGGCTCAGCAGGGCTCCACCGGAGGTGTCATCGTTGCAGTTCGGCTCAGCGTTACCCTCGTCGGATTCTTAGGTCCTGTGGCGACTTCTGAAGATCCAGTCCCAAAAGCCCTGCTTTTATGAAGAAAACCCCATTCATTCAGCCTAGCTGTCAATCAACACATGCTAAGTGGTGAGCGGGAAGGCTCACCACTTGGGCACAATCACTCCAGAGTGCGACCGGAGTTGGCAAGGCAACTCGGTCCAGGGTGCCTAAACCTCCTCCCACACCCCTGTGGTAACCCAGACAGAATGGCACCACTTTGGAGGGTCTCTGTACAGAGCCCGCCAAAAGTGGAACAAAGGGCTCAACCTTTGGTTTAGGAGTCACAGAGACGAACACAGACGCCATTTTAAAAACCGAGTTCTGGCAGAAAATACCATCCGATAAACTTATTTACGATAAGTAGACCGGTGGTACGTTAGAGATTAACGAGGAAAAGTATCAATCTCCAACAATGGGACGAATCCCATAGGGTTAGGTTCGGGGTCGAACATAACAAGTAGTTTCCACTGCCACCAGCCAAAACTCGACGAGGGGGGACGGGACAGTGCCCCCTCGAGTAACAGATCCAGGAGTAATCGAATTACCCCTACTAGTACGTCCACAATAAGATGGTTTGTACTAGTTCTGTTAGTAAATTTAGGTCTAGTAAAGCCAATGGTGACTTTACATGCCAGTAGTCAGTCCCCGGGTATGGAGTCTATGGTGCTACGGCACATAGGGTGCGGTGTAACACACATAGAAAAACATATGAGACCCTATGGAGTAAAAGACCCCATAGCCCATAGAACACATTGACATTCAAAGGAATTACACACATACATGTCCAAGAGTGGGAGGAAAAGAGTCTCACTCTCGGCAGGATGGAAAAACAAACTCCCGAAATCCAGCAAAGCTGCTGGGGGACTCACTAGGTTAGGAAATTCAGCCTAAACAGAGAATTCTCCCTAACACCCACCCTCACCTCGGCGAAGGGGCCAACGCTTCAGCAACGACAACTGACAACAACAATGAGAAAGTGCAGACATTAGATACCCCAAAGGACATAACCAACCAATCACCCATAGCCCACCCCATTATCACGAGATCCCACACAAAGCATATGAACTAGCTAAAATTACCACTACCACCAACTAATGAAGAACATTGTCAAACAACTTGCAAAATACACAACACTGTGTAAACACGTGCATGTTTTCTTTTCTTTTTTTGTCTTCCACATGCAGGTATTGCGTATTTGCTACTGTGTATGTAAGAAAGATAAGAAATATACGCGTCACTGCCCAGGAGTAAATGCTACCCGCGGACGATAACACCCCAGAAGAACTATCACACCACTTTGTATACGTTATAAAAAGGCCAAAATACTTGATAAGCAGAAGAATACGCAGATATTATAACACGTTCCTTATGATAATAGCTCAATCATTTCCATATCTCCACGCAGCACTATCCGCCCAAAGAGATAGGACGGTAAGGAAAGCATGGGAGCAGCTTTTCGCCTGGGCATTGAATGATTATTTGAGCAGGGCTTGACTAAAAGATACTAACAAAATAATACATACTTTGAGAGATTTTTAGGTGGGTACCTATATCATCTAAAGTAAAGGAGCTGGAGGACCGCAGCAAAGGTAAAAGAGATATGCCAGTGCTATTAGCAACTGTAATAAAAATGTTAGGGATATTCTTTACCACTGGTCTGATTACTGTCGCTGTCTGGCAGGCCTACTATGCTTTTTACGTAATGGCATCCCCCTCTACTAACAACTCCCCTACCATGGCTGCAACAAGCATGGTGTCAGGTGTTACAAGTAGTACAGTGCCCAACATAAAGAGGGATAAGCGTAGTGTTTCTATTGATGTACATGGGGTGGACACATATCTTACAGAATCAGCACACATTTCTAACAACATGTGGTACATGCACATGTCCAAGATTGGCAAGGATACGACTAAGGACAACTGCAATGTGTGCTTGTTGATCCCATACGCCATAAGCGCCTCAAGAACATTTGTAGCAACTGAAGTACCTGCAACAACTGCTGAATGCTTGTTGTATGCAGCATTGTTCCAAACATGTGGACAATTCCAAGGGAAAAGAGCTACACTAAGATGGAAATCAAGGTCAACGTACCCCCATGAAGATAACCTCATTAAAACACTATGTATGACGAATCGTGGCAACTGACAAAAGGGCCCAATTACATAACAGAGGGACCCAACAAAGGAGAGACAGAAGAAGTTACACTGAATTACCTACAATGCGAGTGGTACGCAAAAGAAGTTTCTGGAGAACCAGGATGCTGGGAACGGCCACTGATATTAATATATGGCAAGGTATACACTAAAGGTGGATGGGTAGACGGAGTTGTGGGAAGCACAATATTGACTTTGGCAAAGTCTCCGGTGATGACGGTGCAAGTAGAAAACAACAAATGCTACAAGGAATGGACAAAGAGTGCAGCACTGGTGACATGGTTAGATAAAGAGGAGGAACCCATAACAATACTTCCACTCACTGCACCCACACTGTGTTACCAGCATGATGGAGAAGTAGGCGTTGGAGTAAATGAAGGTTGCAAGAGAACAATAAAGATTCCTGAGGGGGGTGCAGGAACAGCAGTTTTGATGGATCACTATTGGGCCTGTGAATCGAAGGCATACAACAGCTTGCCACCGTTGTTGAATGGAGTGTGCACAATGGTACACATCAACGTAATGTCACTGGTAGTACCACAGAACCACATTAACATGGAGAGCTTCCTAAAATGGATGAAGGGAATAAAAGGACGAAAAGGTCACTGAAGTTGGGAGGAGGAAAGAAACTGAACGACACTGCCCATCTATCAAGAGTAAAAAGACAAGGAGAACCACTGACAGGGAACTACCTGTGGGGAAAGTCAGAAACTGCCCTAAGCGACATCCCACCAGCACATAGACTATTTAGCAGAGCAGCTATGTTCTTTTCATCCATCATACATCCAGGGGTGCAGGCATATGCAAATGTGAAGTGGCGTCAGATGAATAGATGAGAACTAATGATGACAATAAATTCAACGGTTAACGGATTCAACGCAATAAAGGAAGAACTGAGGGCGATCAGGATGGTGGCCCTACAGAACAGATATGTGCTGGACCTCCTAACAGCAATGGAAGAAGGTGTTTGCGCAAAAATTGGAAGTTCATGTTGCAAGTTTATTCCTACCAACGATGAAGACAACGGCACGCTATCTGAGGCAGTGTGACAGCTGGCCAAGATGCACGCCAAGATGGAAGAAGAAGCAAAGGGAGTGAAGAAAGACGGCAGCTGGTTCTCTTACATCTGGTCCTGGATGCCATCTTGGCTCTCAGATGGTCTTAAGGTTAGGGCAGGATGCATAATTTTAGGGATGGCTTTTGTGATGGGGATAAAAGTATGGAAATAAAGGTCCAAACGTACTGCTGAAGAAATTATTGGTATGCACATGCTAATGCCAGCTGAAGATAACAAACACACAGACGTCATTATTAAGGAACGGCTGCGCCAACAGATAGTAGAAGCAGACTTGTACCCCCATCAATAAAGGTTGAGAACCCAAGGAACCCAAAAAGCTACGTTGGGAAATGGGTTTATTGCAAACCCGGTGGCGGATGTGTTTATATGTATTGGTCATTTGAAGATCATGTGGACTGGTACGGACACTTGGCTGGAATAATGAAGGTATGGCGAAAACGAGGAGACAAGAGAGTGGATCATTTTGTGGGCGACAAGTCGCCCAGAGGGGGGACTGAAGAGGGAAAATGGGACAATCCCTTCCCCCGACTCTCATCCAGACCATGGCCTAGGACATCCCGACCCAAGCACCCACCGCGAGAGGAATTCGACCCACTCACGGCCCACTCAGACGTCAAGATCCACTGTGGCCACGCACCACACAACCGAGGAAGCTGTCCATCAATCAAACAACATGCTGGAACCTCAGATGGAGCCGCCATCGACCGTATGGATCAACTCGACTAGACAGCAATCACAAATACGGCCATTGTTAGAGACGCCATGACGACACAGCCAGCGGACAAGAACACACGTGCCACCAAGCACATGGTCATACACACATCAATCCACACGAAGAACATACTCAGTGCTATGACGTAGAGGACCAATTACACACACACATGCATCATTGTTATTTTTCACATAGGCCAGCTACAGCACCGCAGAAATGCAAGACGCCAGTGTACATGCTTGCAGACGCTTCCCCGCCACTAAAACCCTGAAGACGTAACTGTAACGCTCACCTGATTCTCGCAGAGGCGCCGGTCTTGACTGGGTGACTACCGTATCTTCAAAGGTGATGTGTAGCACCCGGTTGGCTCTTTGGGCTGGACCTCTGTGCACTGTATGCCTGACTTCAAGAGTAAGATGTCTGCAGATAGAAAATATGGGATTAATGAACTGGGGTTATTGGGGTGTCCCTATCTCTTTCCTTTTTTGCTCTCCTGTAGACCCCCAAAGGTTAACGCTCTCACCTTAGGTAAGTGAATGCCGAGCTCTCCATCTGCCTCTTGGCAGGGTGCTGTAACCAGTTTCTTCACTGGATAGGTAGCGCAGGCCTCTTGACTTCAGAGGACTGCTGTCCGTCGTTTACTGCACGAACGGTAAGTTTCGAGTAATTCTATTGTCTTTAAAGTCTTTAGTAATGATGTCTCTTGTTTTGCAGGGTTCCGGCGATGGCGGATGACGGGCTGAAGTGAGTTGAAGATGGAGTCCGTGTGATGAATAGAAGCGCCTGGAAGCACGTAAGTAAGCGCTTGTTGCCTGCTTCACGATGGGCTCTAACTGTCTTTTTATTTTGCAGGTACGAGTTCGGAGCGGCTGCAGGGTGCCGGAATACCCACTGGGTTAGATGTGGAAAGGAGTAATGGCACGTGAGTATTAAAGTTCCCCAATGTCTTTAAACGCACCTTGTTTTGTCTTTCAGATGTGGGATGCAGCGCCGAAGGCCTCCGGAGCGTGCGAAGAGTTGGTAAGCTTTTGTCTTTCAGATGCCGGAATGCAATGTGAAGACCTCCGGAGCGCACGAAGAGTAGGTAAGCCTTTGTCTTTCAGATGCCGGAATGCTAACCTGTTCTTTCTTGTCTTTATAGGTGTTGCTGAAGACTGGATTCAGGATGGTAAGCCTTTTTCCTTAGGCCCAGGATCCGATGCAGAAGACACGATGAGCGTTCTGCTGCAGAGGATGCAGAATAACGCAAAGCAAGATTCATCCACCGGGTGTGGTTTAAATAGCCCCCTGTAGTGCTTAGGTGTCTCCTTCCACAGCCACGCCTAGGTAAGAAAAGAGTTCCTGCTTTCCAGAAGAGTTCCAGTGTTCTGAATCTAGGGAGTGGCTCCTGCCCCACCCAACAGGAAAAGTAGTTCCAAACAGAAGAGGATCAGAGGCTCAACTGGCAGGCAAGTAAGCAGCATGGTCTGCTGCAGGTAAGTCCACCCAAGCATTATGAGCCCGGCGCTTCCAGCGCTGGGACTGGGCATATATATGAGCCTGGTGCCACTGGCGCCAGGACTGGGTCCAAAAGGTCCCAATTGGGACTGGTTGGCACTCGGAACCTGGGTTATGGATCTGCTTCCAAGGGAGTTGGGAAAACCCTGACCTTTTGGAAGCAGAGATCATGACAGTACCCCCCCTCAAGGCCCCTCCCAAACCGGGCTTCTCCGGGGGTTTTGGCTTGTCAGGAAATGTTCGGTGAAATCTTTTGATTAGGCGAGGAGCGTGGACATATTCAGCAGGTTCCCAGGATCTCTCTTGGGGGCCGTAGCCTTTCCAGTCAATTAGGTAAAATAGTTTAGATTTGGAGATCTTGGAGTCCAGAATGCTTTTGACTTCAAACTCGAGTTCTCCATCAACTAGGATGGGTTTTGGAGATTTAGTTAGTCGGGTTTGAAGTTGCATGGGTTTTAATAGAGAGACGTGGAAGACCGGATGTATCTTCATGTGCGGGGGCAAGTCCAACTTGACCGCTACTGGGTTTACTATGGTAGTGATGGAATAGGGACCAAGGTATCTTGGGTTGAATGTGCGTGGCCCTTTTAGAGGTAGATATTTGGTGGATAACCAGACTTGGTCCCCTACTTGATATTGAGGGGCTTCCTTCCGATGTTGATCTGCTCCTTTCTTGTATTGTTCTTTAGCCCTTTGAAGGTGAGAAACAGCTTCCTTAAAGGCTTGGGTGATTGTAGAATGCAGGTAGTCTACTGCTGGTGTTTCAAGATCTTGGAGGGGATCCAACTCCGAGGTTCGAGGGTGACTGCCGTACAAAAGAAAAAACTGTGTTTTCCCAGTTCCTGAATGGACAGAGTTATTGTAGGCATATTCGGCTATCCAAAGGATGTCTTTCCAAGTTTTTTCAGTTTGTTGCAGCATGCAGCGTAAATACTGTTCCAGAGTTTGATTGGTCCTCTCGGTTTGTCCGTCGGTCTGAGGGTGGTGACTGGTCGATAGTCTCACATCAATTTGAGCCGACCGACAGCAACTTCGCCAAAAATGAGAAATAAATTGACTACCTCGATCTGAAATTAGAACTGAAGGAAAACCGTGTAGTCGGACGATGTTTTCGAGAAATTCTCGGGCCAGAGTTGCTGCTGTTGGCAAGCCTTTGAGCGGAATGAAATGCGCCATCTTGGAGAATAAGTCCACGATTACTAGAATCGTATTGTATCCGGAGCATGGAGGTAGATCGGTGATGAAGTCCATAGAAAGCGTATGCCAAGGGCGAGGTGGGATGTCAATAGGGCGTAAGAGGCCTGCTGGTCTTTCCTTTTGACTCTTGTTTTGGGCGCATACTCCACAGGACATTATAAAGTCTCTGATATCTTTTTTCCAAGACGGCCACCAGAAGTAGCGCTTGATCTTTTCTGAGGTCTTGGCCATACCGGGATGACCTTCCATTAAAGAATCGTGATAACAAGAGATTACTTTTTTCTGTAAATCTGTGCTGGGTAGGTATAATCGTTCTTGGAAATACAATAAGTTGTCCTTTACTGCAAAGTCCTTTCCCTGCAGATGCCAATTCTGTATGTCTGCTGGAGTTACAAGTTGCCTGGCTTTATCCTTAACTTCCTCTATGGATTCTGTGGCGATTACACCCAGAATTCTTTGTTCGGGAATGATTGGTACAGGTTTAGGGTTGATCAAGTGTTCTTCCACTCCCATCCGAGAAAGGGCATCAGCTTTACCGTTCTTTGTACCAGGTCGATAAGTAATTATGAAGTCAAACTCGGCAAAGAATAATGCCCAACGGAGTTGTCTAGAGGATTGGGCTTTTGCGGTTTTCAAATATTGCAGGTTTCGGTGATCCGTAATCACAGTAACGGTGTGTCGGGCCCCCAGCAGATAATGCCGCCAAGCCTTAAAGGCAGACTTGATAGCCAGAAGTTCCTTGTCAGTAATCGTGTAATTGATTTCAGGAGGCGAGAATTTGCGGGACCAAAATGCCACGGGATGCAACTGATTGGTTACCGGGTCCTTTAGTGATAGAACTGCCCCCATGGCAAGGCTTGAAGCATCAGTTTCCACAATGTAGGGGAGTTTGGGGCGAGGGTGTTTTAAGATTGGTGCAGAGATAAATTTAGTCTTCAAATCCTGGAAATCTTGTTCCGCCTCGGTAGACCATTCAAAACGTTTGTTTTTCTTTAACAAGGCAGTGATGGGCTGGACTATTCGAGAGAATTCGGTGATAAACCTGCGGTAAAAGTTAGCGAAGCCTAACATGCTTTGCACACCTTTTACGGAGGATGGTGATGGCCATTTGAGAACTGCATCGACCTTCTTTGAATCCATACGTACTCCGCCAGGTGATAATATGAATCCCAAGAATTCAACTTCAGTCACGTTGAAAACACATTTTTCCAACTTAGCGAAAAGTTTGTGTTGACGCAATCTTTCGAGGACCATTTTCACGTGTTTCCGATGTTCAGATTCCGATGAAGAATAAACGAGGATGTCGTCAATGTAAACAACAACACACACATCTATGAGCTCTCTGAGGACATCGTTCATAAAATATTGAAAGGCGGCCGGGGCATTGCAAAGTCCGAAGGGCATGACCTGATATTCAAATAGCCCATACTTGGTGCGGAAGGCCGTCTTCCATTCATCGCCCTCTTTTACTCGTACCAAGTGGTAAGCTCCTCTAAGATCCAGCTTTGTATATATGCATGCTTTTCTGACTTGGTCCAGGAGTTCAGGGATCAAAGGTAACGGATATCTATTCTTAACAGTGATCTGGTTCAGGGATCGATAATCGATACAAGTTCTAAGGTTTCCTTCCTTTTTTGGAACGAAGAACAAAGCTGAAGAAGCAGGGACTTGGAAGGACGAATAAACCCATTCGCCAGGTATTGATCCAGGTATTGTCGAAGGTGAAGGTTCTCAGGCTCGGTGAGGGCATAAATTCTACTACAAGGAGGAGTAGATCCAGGTATCAGGTCTATCTGGCAGTCATAAGACCTATGAGGAGGTAGAGAGTTAGCCTGATCCTTCCGGAAAACATCTTGGTATTCTAGGTATTCGGGAGGTAACTGGGGAGTCTCTGAAGAAATTGCTGCCAGTGCAACACCAGGTGGAGGGTGACAAGTAGAGACACATTCTGGAAACTGGACCGTTCTTGCTCGCCAATCGATCAGAGGATTGTGTTTCTCTAACCAAGGTATTCCTAGAATAATCTGAAACTGAGGGGCCTTGATCACATCGAACACGATCTTCTCATGGTGTCCATCTTGACTTACTAGCGTCACCTCTTGAGTGGTATGCGTTACTGGCCCGGAGGCTATCTCCGTACCATCCACTGTAGTAATGACGTCCTTTACAGCCTTGGGAAAAAGAGTTAGATTCATCCTCAAAACCATTTCATGATCCACATAATTGCCGATGGCACCGCTGTCGACGTAAGCTTCAATTGCATGTAATCGATCCGGATTATCAGGGCTAATGAGGACCATAGGTATCACGAAATGCGAGGTCACGGAACTGGTTTTCACGCTCGGCAAGAGGACCTCTATTCTTGTCGGGCGAGGTCGTTTCCCTGCTCAGAGTTTGTAACTTTGGTAACTGCAGCTCCTACTGCCTTCTTGGCAGGTTTCACCGGACAGTCTCGAAGAAAGTGCCCTGAGTTTCCGCAATATAGGCATAATTGCAACTGTTTTCTCCTTTCCCGCTCCTTTTGTGTTAGAGGACCTTTCAGACCCCCTATTTGCATGGGTTCCCCGGAGTCTACTCCTTTGGAAGGAGTTGGCGGTTTGGAAAATACTCGAGCATCAAACTTGGAACGGTCGGCCTTCCTGTTCTGCAGTCTATGATCTATTTGAACGACCAAGTCTATATAATCCGAACAGTCTTGTGGGGGATTCACTACTTGGGCTAAAACGTCTTTGAGCTCTCCACGTAGACCTCTATAAAACAGCGTAATCCTTTTGTCCTCAGGCCATTGAGTTTCCACTATTAGTCTATTGAAAGATGCAATATAAGCCAAAAGGTCTTGATTATCCTGTCGCAACGAAAGAAGCTCATTGTCCAAGGCCTGCCCCTGTGAATGTCTTGCGAACAGTTTTTCCATACTAAGCTGAAAGGCTTGAAAATCATGGAGAACCGGATCATCTTGATTAACTAGAGGGATCGACCAGTCTGCCGCATTGCCACTAAGGTACGAAAGTACAAAAGCTACTTTAGCTTGATCAGTTGGAAAGGCTGCTGGCCGGCATAAGAAGTGCAACCGGCACTGATTGATAAATAATGCAAACCTCTTTGGGTCACCAGAAAATCGTTCGGGCGGAGCCAGAGGTACATTCCCAGGTAGGTTGATCTGCACTGGATTCATAGAGGATGTTGAAGGAAGATTTGCCCCTGATGCGGGTAACGGGGTCTGTCCGGCTTGTGACTGTAGCAATTGTCTAGCAAGACCGTCTGTTCTCTCCTTGGAAATAATTAGTTCCCTTCTTAGAGCATTCGTTTCCTGACGAGCTGCATGCACTTCTGCCCTTAGTTCCCCAAGTAACCGGTCTAGGTGGTCAGTATCCGAGGTTTCCATAGCGCCTGGGCGAGAGTTTTGCGGTAGGCTTTGCGTTCTGTAACGCTCACCTGATTCTCGCAGAGGCGCCGGTCTTGACTGGGCGACTACCGTATCTTCAAAGGTGATGTGTAGCACCCGGTTGGCTCTTTAGGCTGGACCTCTGTGCACTGTATGCCTGACTTCAAGAGTAAGATGTCTGCAGATAGAAAATATGGGATTAATGAACTGGGGTTATTGGGGTGTCCCTATCTCTTTCCTTTTTTGCTCTCCTGTAGACCCCCAAAGGTTAACGCTCTCACCTTAGGTAAGTGAATGCCGAGCTCTCCATCTGCCTCTTGGCAGGGTGCTGTAACCAGTTTCTTCACTGGATAGGTAGCGCAGGCCTCTTGACTTCAGAGGACTGCTGTCCGTCGTTTACTGCACGAACGGTAAGTTTCGAGTAATTCTATTGTCTTTAAAGTCTTTAGTAATGATGTCTCTTGTTTTGCAGGGTTCCGGCGATGGCGGATGACGGGCTGAAGTGAGTTGAAGATGGAGTCCGTGTGATGAATAGAAGCGCCTGGAAGCACGTAAGTAAGCGCTTGTTGCCTGCTTCACGATGGGCTCTAACTGTCTTTTTATTTTGCAGGTACGAGTTCGGAGCGGCTGCAGGGTGCCGGAATACCCACTGGGTTAGATGTGGAAAGGAGTAATGGCACTTGAGTATTAAAGTTCCCCAATGTCTTTAAACGCACCTTGTTTTGTCTTTCAGATGTGGGATGCAGCGCCGAAGGCCTCCGGAGCGTGCGAAGAGTTGGTAAGCTTTTGTCTTTCAGATGCCGGAATGCAATGTGAAGACCTCCGGAGCGCACAAAGAGTAGGTAAGCCTTTGTCTTTCAGATGCCGGAATGCTAACCTGTTCTTTCTTGTCTTTATAGGTGTTGCTGAAGACTGGATTCAGGATGGTAAGCCTTTTTCCTTAGGCCCAGGATCCGATGCAGAAGACACGATGAGCGTTCTGCTGCAGAGGATGCAGAATAACGCAAAGCAAGATTCATCCACCGGGTGTGGTTTAAATAGCCTCCTGTAGTGCTTAGGTGTCTCCTTCCACAGCCACGCCTAGGTAAGAAAAGAGTTCCTGCTTTCCAGAAGAGTTCCAGTGTTCTGAATCTAGGGAGTGGCTCCTGCCCCACCCAACAGGAAAAGTAGTTCCAAACAGAAGAGGATCAGAGGCTCAACTGGCAGGCAAGTAAGCAGCATGGTCTGCTGCAGGTAAGTCCACCCAAGCATTATGAGCCCGGCGCTTCCAGCGCTGGGACTGGGCATATTTATGAGCCTGGTGCCACTGGCGCCAGGACTGGGTCCAAAAGGTCCCAATTGGGACTGGTTGGCACTCGGAACCTGGGTTATGGATCTGCTTCCAAGGGAGTTGGGAAAACCCTGACCTTTTGGAAGCAGAGATCATGACAGTAACCACTGCATATGGATTAATGCATATGAATCTCCGTCGCCCCTCGCATCCCTATATTATGGACGATGTACGGCCACCCATAAGCCAGGCCGTGGGGCGCCGCAAAACCAGAGTGTCCAGGCCGGAGAAGCTCAGACAAAGCTGCAAGGTGCTGATCGTGCAGAACGAGGCCCTGACAAGAGCACCCAGCCAAGGCTGCAATGTTGCAATCTACATACCGCGCCCCCTGTGCCAAGGTTACACCTGCCACTGCTAAACGCTCCCCGAGCCGAAGTACAAATCAAATGCTCATAATTCTGCTCCAGCCACGGTCCCGCAACACATGACCAGGCTGACCTGATACGATGCCAGGCCCCAGGGACCAGAGAAGCGCTGGGATCTCACGTCTGCGACACAGACCGCAACAATGAAGTGACAAATTCGACACTGACAGCGATGGGAAAGACATGTACACCAGCTAAATGTCAGACCTGTCCATTGTCTGCCACTGACACATAGTCATACTTTGTTGCCAGCACCAGGTACACCGTGATGGTCCTAGGCTTGGGGGCTCGCGAGTGAACCAATCAGAATATGAGGAGCATACCACTGACCCATTATAGTTTAGCCAATCACTAATCGTCCCCTTGTAACAATTCACTTGTAGCGATTATTAGGAACGGCCCAAGCGTACCACCTGACCCTTTCTCCACCACTAACTATCCTTCCTATATGTGTCCATACTAACCCCACCACTCGGAGAGCCAATCCGAGGTGGCGTTAGGTTTGGGGGCTAGTTCTCCCAGGTGACGTACGTAACTGCATCATACAGCTAGAAAAAGGGCCTGCGAGCCCACCAAGAGCGAGTTGTCTCTCAGATGCCTATGACCTGTGAGCCCGTCCCTGCCTGTTTTGTACAATAAACAACAGTAATTCTTTGCTCTTGTGTGTGCCTCATACTCTGTTGGGACGTGGGAGGAGTTGGGGCCTCCCCAACCCCGGAGGTCCGCGGACGGCCCTGCTGGCCCCCGAGAAAAATACCCCGACACTCTGTCTCTGTCTCTCTCTCTCTCTCTCTGCCTCTATCTTTCTTATCTTTCTTTTCTAAAAATTGTGGTATGAAGTTTGTTGAACAAACAACAAACTTCATACCACAATTTTTAGAAAACCTACGGATGTCAACAATAGTTTTTTCTACACCAGTCATCATCTGCAACACTTGAAAAATAACTTACCACTCAGTCAACTACTCAGAATTAGACGAATAGCCTCGGATGAGGAAGCATATAAGGAAGTTGAAGGGGATCAGATAAAACGGTTTCAAGATATAGGCTTTCCACAACCTATCCTCTCTGAAGCCATGGAGAAATGTGGATTGAGGAAAAGAACTCCTGAACCAGCAAAAAAGATCAGGCAAAGATAATTCCCAGATTGATCTACTTATCACAATACTGAACACAAAGTTCACAAATCAGAAGAATTTTGAATAAAAACTGGAAAATAACAAGACTTGACCCACAATTATGCACACTTTTTCTAAAACCACCCCTAATGGTATACAATAGGGGCAGAAATCTGCGAGACGCATTGGTAAAAGCAGAAAGATGTACTAAATCTAAACAACTATTTTTGACTAAACCAAAGAAAGGTACATTCCCCTGCCTGAATTGTTGCCACTGTAATAATGTGCAAAAGGGGACACACATAAGACACCCTTAAACAGGCCAAAGAAATCCAATTGCAAGATTATGCTACATGTGAAACTAAATTTGCAATATATGGTTTGATTTGCCCTTGCAGCAAATATTATGTTGGACAAACCACGAGGAGAGTGAAAGACAGAATCTCAGAGCATAAATCAAATATAAGGACCAAAAATATAAAATCACCAGTATCAAGACATTTCCTTGACAAACATCATACCATTTCACAATTAAGATTTGTGATCCTAGAAATGGTATCTCGCCCATAAAGAAGAGGAAATCTACAACAAATATTCTCAAGTACAGAGATGTTTTGGATTCACAAGTTAGAAGCATTGGAACGCAGAGAAATTAATGAGGTAATTTCACTGAGTGTATTCTTGTAATTCGGGTATTTGATCTTGTTAAGAAGCATAAATTAGGACGAAAAACGGATTACTTCTCCTCACAAATTGTATTCTAAGATTCTGAACCTGAGCCAAGTATATCTGCATTAACAGCAAAGGTGTATTTAATGGACATTGTTGAATGTGCATTACTGGATGTGATGTATTTGATTTAACAAACTTCATGGTAGCACACCTAACCATAGCCAAATTTAGGAATGCTGATCTCTGTATGTTACTGTTAACAAAAAGTAATGTTATATTATAGTAATGACGTTGTGCAACAATGGAATAACTATCTACCTATTGATACCATTGCCGATAACCATATGGCAAGCATAATGTAAAATAATACACAGAGGCATTGCGCCATGACTCAATACGTCATGTATCATAGGCACTTTGAAAATCCTGCAGCACCTAATTATGGTCTTGCGTAGTCCGACACAATATCTCATATTTAAGGATAACCCGATCTTGTTATCGTCAGTGATTCTTGGACCAAAAAAACGATAATTCCTAACACGTTAGTGATTCAAAACGGAACGGTCAGAAACTACAGTTCCCATGACTCCACCTTCTAAGATCACGTGACTATTTAAGTTAGAACACGCCACTACAAAAATCACGAGTTGCCTAGAGACAGGTTCACACGATTTTGGACCCAGCCGTTCGGGAGCATGCACAGACAACGCGCAGGACATCTGCTCTGACTGAATCCACTAGGTAAGTGTAACTTCTGAGAACGGAACATGCCGGTCTAGATGATAGGATTCCAGTATAGTCCACAAGACTAACGCTTATCTGTTTTTACAGATAATGCAAGCAGCAACAGATATAGGACTCTCGCAGTATTTCATCTACAGCTGATTAAATGGTGAGTACTTTCACCTACTTCAGAGTGATAGACAATTGGATTACAGGGTTACTAAATATGTACAAATCAATACAACAGGTGCAGCTTAACACCGGAAGGAAGGCTTGAGTATTCATATGATTACACAAAACGTGTAACAATACGCGAGAATTTCAATCTAAAGTTTGGCAATTGACAGAGATTGTAACCCACATGCGAGAGCATTGCCTAGTATATACCGAGACAGGAAGACCCAATTCATTGAAAGGCAATAGGATTTATTCTCTACTGAGCCAGTCATTTGACTTTAGACATGATTTATGAGTAGTAATGCAGATTCATTATAATTCACAGGTGAAGACAACCAGTTTGAAAAGTGAACATTGGTGTTAATTTGGACAACACTAGACGACGTTTTCATTATTGCACAACAAAATTAAGGAACATTGAAAGTTAAATTTCTCTGTGAATTCTTGTGATTTTTTTAATTATGGTGACAAAGTGGTTGAATTAGTATTTCAAATTACACTAGAAACAGTTTTAAAAAATGTTTCTTTTGTTGTTATTAGCTTAGAGCTCTGTACTGTATTCATTTCTTATTTACTTTTTTGAATTTCATGAGATTGAATTGCAAAGAATACATTTCCCATGTTGACCACTAAGAGGGTTGTATTCTGAAGTGTATAAATCGCCCACGTGAATTAATCATTGAAATTATATTCCTGAAACTGAAATTATTTGTAACAGAATAGCATAATTAACTTTGATTGGACATTTTTTCCAATAAACATAGATGTGCAGGGGACGGGAGCACCCATTTACTATGGGTTACTATGGGTACTCCATTGTTTTCTGCTTGTAGATGGCCCACCTTTCTAGTGATTAACACCTCTTTGTGGAACTAAGTAGCTTAGGTGTGCCACCATGAAGTTTGTTCAATCAAATACATCACATCCAGTAATGCACATTCAACAATGTCCATTAAATACTCCTTTGCTGTTAATACAGATATACTTGGCTCAGGTTCAGCATCTTAGAATACAATTTATGAGGAGAAGTAATCAGTTGTTCGCCCTAATTTATATCTCTTAACATGATCAAATACCTGAATTACAAGAAAATACTCAGTGAAAATTCCTCATTTATTCCTCTGCGTTCCAATGCTTCTAACTTGTGAACCAAAACACCTCTCTACGTGAGAGTATTTGTTGTAGATTTCCTCCTCTGTGTGGGTGAGATACCATTTCTAGGATCACAAATCTTAATTGTGAAATGGTATGATGTTTGTCAAGGAAATGTCTGAATACTGGTGATTTTATATTTTTGGTCCTTATATTTGATTTATGCTCTGAGATTCTGTCTTTCACTCTCCTTGTGGTTTGTCCAATATAATATTTGCCGCAAGGGAAAATCAAACCATATATTGCAAATTTACTTTCACATATAGCATAATCTTGCAGTTGGATTTCATGGCCTGTGTAAGGGTGTCTTATGTGTGACCCTTTTGCACATTATTACAGTGGCAACAATTCAGGCAGGGGAATGTACCTTTCTTTGGTTTAGTTAAAAATAGTTGTTTAGATTTAGTACATCTTTCTGCTTTTACCTATGCGTCTCGCAGATTTCTGCCCCGATTGTATGCCATTAACGGTGGTTTTGGAAAAAGTTTGCATAATTGTGGGTCAAGTCTTGTTATATTCCAGTTTATATTCAAAATTCTTTTGATTTGTGAACTTTGTGTTGAGTGTTGTGATAAGTAGATCAATGGGGGATTATCTTTGTCTGCTCTTTTTTGCTGGTTGAGGAGTTCAGTTCTTTTCCTCAATCGACATTTCTCCATGGCTTTAGAGAGGATAGGTTGTGGAAAGCCTCTATCTTGAAACCGTTTTTTCTTATCCCCTTCAACTTCCTTATATGCTTTCTCGTCCGAGACTATTCGTCTAATTCTCAGTAGTTGACTGAGTGGTAAATTATGTTTTAAGTGTTGCGGGTGATGACTGGTGTAGAATAAACTATTGTTGACATCCCTAGGTTTTCTAAAAATTGTGGTATGAAGTTTGTTGTTTGTTGAAACCACAATACATGACGGGAGGACCCATTAACTATGGGTACTCCATTGTTTTCTGCTTCTAGATGGCCCACCTCTCTGGTGATTAGCACCTCTTTGTGGAACTAAATAGCCTTTAGAATGGGATAAAAGATATGAAAAGGATGCATTTTATGGGCCAAACGAGGGTGTAATAGCTAGGCAGCCTCATGGGCTCAGAGGAAGGGAAGGCGTCAACAGTGCTATAATGGCCCCACTCACTAGCAACTTTCTAGATGGTCATTATTCCCCCCCCCTCCAAAATGTTGAGACTGGCTCCGCCCCTGATAACTAGGACGGATTCCCACTGATAAATCGCCTAACCTTTTTAAAAACAATTCCCCAGAGATTCATTTAGATAAGAGAAAAGTTCCCTGGAGGGTCAGACCTGTGCTTGACGGTGTTGACCCAGTTTTAGTCATCTACAGCATGTTGAATGCACCACTTTGGCCATGCTCTGATGTCTCCTGTTCCACTCAGTGTGTTTTATTATGCCTGCAGAGGGCACTGCACAAACCCGGAAGTGAAAGTCAGGTGAGCCAAATATTAGTATAAGTGATAAGGCTTCCAGCGGATGATAAAGGCAGCACATGACACATTGATGTGGAGTATCAGGTGAGTGTGTTTCTCCTAATCCTGCATACTGGTGTTGAAACAAATCACAATGGGGAGGAAAATAGGGGGACACATCCCCACTGTCTTTTGGGGGATACAGGAGATGACACAATAAAGCTAAAAGGATCACAGATTAAAGAGCAGGGAGAGTTCACCAACACCTGCTCCTGCTCCTTCATCTAAACCCCATTCACACCTTTTCCTTACCATAGGTGAGTAGGCCCTGAAGGTATTCAATTAGGATACTGTAAAACCCAACCATCGACAAGATGCTGCCCCTGATGGTGCCTTCTTCTCAAGTTGTGACTGAAGTCAACACGGATCCAGACCTAAGCCCTCAGGCCCTTCACCCACAGATCCTGTAGCAACGATGACCGATGAAGGGTGGGATGGCACATGAAAGTAGTAGAGGCCAGAAGCATTGAGGAGGGGACACTCCCATACTTGAAACCCTGGGACTTCTAGAGGTTATAAACGCCAACCCTGAGAACAACTACAGCCACTACATTCTGGCCGCATGCTCTGGACTCCACACCCACAAACAAGAGCATGAGGTCTTTCACTAAAACATTGGGAGCAATAGATTGAGTGGAATTCAACCAAAAACACACAAGAGAAAGATCCTATGTCCACATGCAATCATGTATTGACATGAGCAATACACATAGTAGAGTGTCTTAATTAAACAACATCCAAATAACAATCATGGCATATCTCGAAATGCAGTTTTATTAAACAATTAGTAATGACATAAAGCACAATATGGTCACAAATTGCAAAATGTATCCACTGTCATGAGACCGACAAAAAGATATTGAATCGTGACTAGACTCACATTTACACACACAATGGGGGTCATTCCGACCCTGGCAGTAGGGGGTTAACGCCACCGGTAAGGATTCTGGTGCCGTTAACCCCCTACCGCCCTATTACGAAGACCCTTAGCGGGTCCCACCAGGGCTAGCTGGTTTTACCCGTTAAGGGACTAATATTAGCTCCTTCCCCATTCCCATTGAGCCCTATGGGGGCTCAAATGGGAATGGGGTATGCTTTTCGAAATGGGGACTTAGCGGGTCCGCATAGGTCGGAATGTCCCGGTAAGTCCCCATTCCGACACCACGGACCCGAACCCGAGTTTGGAGGCAGCCATGGTGCTGATAGCACCATGGCTGCCTCCAAAGTGCATTACGCAACACAAGACTAATTCCATATTTAAAAACATGTGCCTGAACCTGATACTTTTTTTTTTGATTTAGTTGCAAGCAACTTTTCAAATTAATATAAAAAAATACTTACCAATACAGTTCATATGTTATACAAATTACTTACAGAAATAAAAATTCCTATATTACTCAACACATTAGATCCAATATACAGTAAAAGTTTTAAAAAAAAAGAATCCCCTTAAGAAGGAGTACAAACTAAGTATTAATTGCCACGCTAGTGTAGCCTAGACCAGTCTGACCTCAACCAATCTTGGCACATACTCATAATTACATTTCCTTTACACATGGTAATATTATTCATAAAAATTGGACAAGGGCAATCTGCACCCTCATGCGCATATTTGTAAACAGCATTTGCCAAATTTGGTCACTCTCCCACTCTGTATGAAGCAAGAACACGTTATTAAAACATCTTGCTCGCACTTCATTTAAGGCATTGCATTCCACCACCAGATGTTGTAGTGTTTCCCTTTGTTGTACCAATAGACAATATCTGCAATAATTGTGGTTGCTCTTCAACAATTTCCTTTTACAAAGCACCTCACGCATACTCCATAGATTTAATCTGAATCTTAAATAATCAGAACGCACCTTTGGAGACGGGTACTTTAGTAAATATGGCGCTGTTAAACCATACCTCTTTATCCCAAACAACCAAATGTTGAAATCATTATATTGGGTACACCTTGACAGGTTCCTGGCCCAATCAGCTTGATACATTTTCAGCTTAGCTCATGCAGGATTCAGAATTAACAGATCTATTGAAATATCTGCTTCTGCCAAACTATTCACAACTTCATTTCTCCATATTCTTGGGAAGGCTTTACCTGATTTAAACAGAGTGTGGCCTAATATTTCTAGAATGTTCCCACTCTTTAACCTCACCAAGCATTTGCGAAAAAAGTCACACTGTCTCCAGCGTGCCTGCGCATAGAGGGAGACCAAACCAAGCTCATAGCGTAGAATGGGTATCGGGACAAACTTAGGGAGGACAAGGATCTGCTTCGAGTATGTTGCTTCTAAAGCATCCCAAACTTGCTGTTTCCCCAGATGTCTTCCCTCTGAGCCATATAGGATGATTGGGATCACCTTCATTTTATAAAATAATAGGATATGCTTCAGTGAGAAGTTCCCGAATTTATAAATCAAAATAGGGGACTGGAAAATTAGTTGCTGAAGTTTGTTCCGTGCTATAGCCTCCACATTACTCCAGGCCTGTCGGTATTTAACAGTGACCCCAAGATATTTGTATTGTGTGACATTTAGTAACTTAATGTCCTGCAAGACCCAAGAATAACCGGTCCGCGTGCGCCCACCACCAGGGCTTGAACCTGATACTGTGAAACCCCTGTATCATCTGCTAATATGCAAAGAAGGTGGTAGTGCCTAATATAGTCCAACACCAACGTGTCAAATCGTGTGTGCCTACTATTTCTAATTACCCCACCGCCCACAACTTTGGTGTCTTGGTTGTGAATTGTTGAGACAAAGAAAAGTTTTTGTATTGTTCAAATGTCATTGTAAAGGGCCAACTTGAGTTTAGGCTATAGTTTAGGGCTATTTACAAGCCACCCATCCTTCTTCACAGTGAAGATGTTTCATCTAACATGGATATATTGGTGAATCTACCAGAAAACCAAAGAGAAAAGTGGTTAACTACCTTTTCCATATGTCAGCCATATACATGATTTTCTGAAAAAACCTAGGAAAACGTGATTCAGAAGGTTCTTGCATCTATTGAAAGGTGGCCGTTCACGAAACCAGGCTAGGCACTAGGTCCTCATCTGTCTCATGCGTCACATGACTCTGTCAATAATTTACAAGGCTGGACCCAATTCTACTATAGAGTCCCTACATAATGAGGGACTGATTCTTACCCACTGTTACCCCGTACTTTCATCCTCTAGGAAGCACAGCCTGGGGATAGAACGGACCCTTCAGTGTGTGATTCAAATACACATGGGCGCAAATGTGCCCAACCCTCATATGGATACCACAAGCACAACACCGGCACTCACCTAATCGAATGTCTTTCTTTTTTTCCCAAATGTCTTTCTAATCGCAGCATCCCGATGTATAACGAACGATAACAGGAACTCTCTACGTATTGAGGCCCTCCTCCAGCACTTCTGGAGCACAACTAGGACTGTACGAAGAGCCAGACATTCATATTAGTTTGCAAGTGGTAGCAGCACTAGACCATGCATCTCAAGTTCAATTCTGCAACAGTGATAGGCTCATGCTTTGTGAGTGGCCGAATAAAGAGATCCTGGTGGCCATCTTTGAAGTTAGTCACAAAATGTGCTGAGATGCTGTTCCATATAACATATTCAATTATAAGCACACAGACTTAAAGCCTCTAGAGGTATCCATCTTCGTCTGTGTACAACGCAGGGAATGATTAAGACCCTCAATGACATATACCAATATTAATTAGCACCCTGATGAGGGGAAGCCAGCCAATCAGATGGCTATGAACATGGCCTTGAACCGCTGGTGCAAGCCCGCATTCCATGCCGCCTGACGGCCGGCTTCCCCCACCCCTTACTTATTTATTTTTTACCCTGCCACCCCCCTACTTAACTTAATTCAGTGCCGGCGGGTGCCACCGCCACATCCACTCTTTTCCCTTGCCTCTCCGCAGGCCACCATGGAAAGGGAAGAGGGGCTCCTTACAGAGCCCTGCCTGCCCTTTCCATGGTGGCCATCTTTGTACAGGATTTTCCATCGTACAACGAGATGCCACGCACGTCCCAGTGAACGAAGGAAAATCCTTTTTTTTTAGCACCGCAGCTTACGGCTTTGGTAGCCCGGGTGCTTGTTAAGGAGATTTATCTTTGTTATGCTTCACACACTCTCCTGGTGAGACCCCCAGCACTTTCTGCTGGACTTCTGGAACCTTTTTCTTTCAATCCAAAATGAGTGGAGCCTTTTTCCACTCATTCATTCTTGTGGGCTCTGTCTTTTGGAACTTTGTTCTTTGTTTTCTACCTGTGCTAAAGTGTCTGTCTGCTCCATAGCTCTTAAAGGCATCTGTATTTTGCTATTGCAGCACACAGCTCCTTATGGGCAGTGTTGCTGGGATGTGTTCTACCAACTATTGTGTAGTTTTTGTACCACAGGCTATATCCACAACCTCGGTAGTGCACAATAGGGGCACTCAAGTACCAACTTGCAGCCTCCCGTCTTTTTTCAACAACACTAGCGTGGTTGTTCTTTGTTAGCCCTTCTACTACCATTCTGGGAGGGGGAGATCAGTGTGTGTGTTTTGCCTTTGGCGGAAACTGTTGGGTGTCCCCGTCTAGGTTCCAGAGTGTCTGGGCAGGCAGGAAGTGGGGAGGAGTGTTCCATCCCCTGTCCTTTGTCTGCCAGAGTGCCTGAATAGGATCAGCTCTCACAGGGGTCTGGCTTTCCTGATTGGACAGCCAAACGCCCCTTTCTGTAAAATGCTGAGAGAGATTGCACAGGGGTATGCCCTGGAACTGTATAAAAGGTGAGGCTTCTGGAGCGAAAAGCAAGTCAACCACTAGACGCTGAAGTAACTGAAGAAGAAGACGACCAGAGACGCATTTGCAATATCGTGAAGCGACCACTGCTGTCCTGAAGGCATATTGTGTGCGACAGAGGAGGACCCCCTGAGCTTGTGGGAACAACCAGTCCCAAGGTGAACTTTGAATTGAGCCCTCTCCTTAGGTCCTAGGAGTTTCCAGAGCTGTGGAACCGCAATACCAGGAGACCTGCTGCCCATTTTTAGTGCATTTTCATGGAAAGGCTGAATCCGTCAAAATTTTTGCTGAACCCATAAGGACACCCCAGAGGTGTTGAGAGATCCCATCCATTGTCCTGCCTTCAGGCATCAGACAAAGGAATACAGGGGTTGGGTCCAGAGCGGCAACATCGCCCGTAGAGGTGTCCAGGACAACCCCCTCTCACCTCTGACTCAAGCCGCTGCTTGTGTTGCTTCATCGAGTCCTTAACCGGGTCTCCCCCTTTAGTTTTTAACTTACTGCATCTATAACACTAGAGACTTGAAGAAATCCACAGGAACTCTTTGTATTCTGCTGCATGTGAAGACTTTGAGCCCTCTCCGAAATGTCTTTAGCAAGGGTTGCGTTTTTGGACTTAAAAGACTTACTGTGCGAAGAAACCCTCTCTAGAGCCTTGAACCTAAGGTTACACTAACTAACCATTTTCCTCCTTTTAAGTGACTTTCTTATATATGTTTGCAGAGTAAATACATTATAGTAAAACTGCTGAGAACTGCATGTGCGCGTAATTACCGATAATACGATATCATTGTCTTTTCCTTTTCCAACGTTTCTACAAATGTAACTACGAACAACAACAAAAGTGAATGTGCCCTTTAAAGTGTGTATTTAAAGTGATTCTGGAGTAAATATTATAAATATATAATTTGTTGATATTGCAGGCATGCACTTGTTCTCAGGGTGAATGACCCCAAAAAGATATAATTTGAACCTGTCACTTTTCTAACAATTATTATTTGTTATTATTATTATTTGGAATGTATTAAGGGCAATGGTCGCCCAAAGGCATCTTGGCGCTAGAGGAGAGACAGATGTCCATGGATAAATAGAGGCCAGCAGGAGGAGAACCGATCTAAAAAAGAAAGGTTTTCACAGCTTTCCTAAAAGCCAAATGGCTAGCCAACGTCTTTATAGAAGACAGTAATTCGTTCCAAGCAGTGGCCGTGGCTACAGAGAAGGAACAGCCACCTATTTTAGCACGATTAAAAGATGGCACAACAAGCAGATCTGCCGACGCTGAGAGACGCTGGCGACTAAGAAGATAGCGCACAAATTTAGAGATTAGAAACTCTGAACCAACAATGTGAATGGAACGATGGACAATACACAGCGTCTTAAATCGGATGCGCTGACAAACTGGAAGCCAGTGTAGAGACCTCAGAACAGGGGAAATATGTGCTCCATAGGGGGAGCCGGTGGCTATCCTAGCTGCCAGATTTTGTAGGAGCTGTAGCCTCTGAATAAGACCTCTCGGTTGGGCAAGATATAAAGAATTACAATAATTCAATAAGTACAAGGGCAGCTACGACCGGGGGAGACCAACTAAAGCCCAGATGTAGATGTTAAAAAGAATCGGCGACAAGGAGGAGCCCTGTGGCACTCCACAACTAAGAAGACAGGGGGTGGATAGAAAAGGTGGCATAGAGAGAGTCTGGGTACAATCCACCAGGAATGAGGTGAACCAGGCTAGTACTTGAGCAGATACACTGACAATAATACTCTTGTGTCTGCCCACGAGTTTGAAAAGAAATTATAAGTTTGCTGTGATTGTTATTTGCTTATAGCGTCTGAATACAGTATTTGACAAGTCCCAATTGTTGTTTCCCAAAATATGCAGTCGATAAATGCAAAATTGAAAATAAGAGGAACAAATGTCTTAAATGTCAATGAAAGGAAGTTTTTTTATTCCTGATTATACATACTTTAAAAATACAGTCCTCAACACGTGTTTGGTGTTTCACCACATACTTGTGGATCTTCAGGAGGATGAACATTTTTAGTTTACACTTTGTGATATTATTTTTCCTGCCTCCATTTTTGGCGGTCATGTTCTGCAGATTGATTCTCTCTGCTTTCTAACATAATGTTTTAGCCAATTCGGCTGATGAGTAACTTTAGGATAGGATGGATACAATTGTAACCCAAACATCACCGAAGGAGGACAATCGTATCTGTCCTATCCTAAAGTTACCCATCAGTCGAATTGGCTAAAATATTATATTAGGAAGCAGAGGGAATCAATCTACACATCATGACTGCCAAAAATTGAGGCAGGAATAATTGAGACCTTCACGACATGCATACATGCACTGAATGGTAATCCGTGAAGTGCTATTCACACAGGGAGAAAGGGAAAGCTCCTGTGTTCCATTTGTGCACTTAATGCACGCTTTGTTGTCTAAGGTGGGGTAATATAAATCCCCCTTCCAATGGACAAGCCATTGGGCATACACAAAGAGAGCTCACAGTCATTGGCCATTGCCTGGCTGGCTACCAGATCAGTACCCATGACAAAGAGATCAATCATGATTATATCAATCTAAAATAGCTGTCCAAGGCAAATCTCCATTTAACCAGTTCTCGTGAGTCTTGAGCCGATACATCTAGGTCTGCTCCAGTTTGAACAGCCGAGCAGTCAGAGAGAAATGCTTGCTATCTGGTTGTAACTGGTCAATCACCAGCTATCTGAAGTCATCGACCGCATGGTTCTTTAACTGAAAATGTTGAACTAAAGCTGCTGAAGTGTACCATTGGGGATTCTACTCCGATGCTCATTAATTTTAATGGACGCCTTTCTAGTGGTCATACCCACATACAATAATGAGCACTGGAATACGATCACATATATGACATCTACGAATTACAATTCGGAAAGTCTTTCAAGAACCAGTTGACAGACCCATGGCTAAATTCCGTTGTTTTGCAATTCAGGGCACACACCCAACAGTTACCACATGGATGATGTCCTCTCACCGGATTCCGCTGTATTTCCCAGGCTGCTTCAATGGTATTTTGTATCAGGCCTGTCCTGTAAAAAGGAAATCTGGAATTAACCAGTCCGTCCTTTAGATTTCTCCCACTCTTTAATGCAAACAAGGGCATTTGGGTGGCATAACCTGTACTGGTGACCAACCACCAGTGTTTATTTATTAATTTCTTATTCCCACTGGTGTGTTGGAAAATGGCGTCATGCATACAAATCTGTCCTGCTTACGTCTGTCCTCTCTAGGTGAAAATAGAGCATCCCGGTTGGAATACTGAGCCCTTTTTGCTGCATGCTTTATGGTTTTTCGAGGATAACCTCTTTCTGGCAGCTAAGTCATTTGTGTGGCTCTCAAAGTCCTCCCTAATGAAGCCCGATTGGTCTACCTGGTGGATTGAGATGCTTTTTGTGTATTTTCGGCAATGCATATATAGCGAGGACTCTAGAGTCACTACGGGTTAGAAACATGTCTTCATTCTTGTATATTCGCCAATATATCCATGCTAGAGTAAACATCTTTGCCCTGAGGAAGGCTGGTTTGCTTGTAAATAGCCCTAACCCTGTGGCCGAAAAGTCAAGTTGGCCATTTACAATAACATTTGACCTATATAAAAACGTTTCTTTGTTTCAACAATTCACACCCCGAGACGCCAACGTTGTGGGTGGTGGGCTAATTAGAAATAGTAGGCACACATAATTTGACATGTTGGTGTTGGGCTATATTAGGCACTAGCCTCCTTCTTTGCTTATTTGCACATGATACAGGGGTTGCACAGTGTCAAGTTCAGACACATGTTTTTAAATATGGAGTTAACCTTGTCTTGTGTAATGTACTTGTTATTTATATTGTGTATGTAAATGGGGGCCTAGTCATGGTTCCATTTCTTTTGTGTGATATCTATATGCCGGTCTCATGACAGTGGATACATTTTGCAATTTGTGACCATATTGCGCTGTATCTCCTTACTAATACTAATTGTTTAATAAAACTTCATTTCTAGATATTGCATGATTGTTATTTAGATGTTGTTTAATTAAAGCACTCTACTATGTGTATTTCTTATGTAAACAAATGATTGCATGTATTCAGGAACATAGGGCATTTCTCTTATGTTTCTGGACTTCCCATACTGCAGTGCTGGCTGAACACAGTACATAAGAAATGGAAGGACTCAGAGAACATATACATATCCACAGCGTGGACCAAACTGTACAAGCTATAACCAAAGAATGGAATGGTTGGAAGGATTTAAATTCATTTTAAGCACTGGAATTGCTCTGGGCAAGCTTCCACACCACAGTATTTCAGTCCATCTGCCCTATCGTAGGAGGGAGCCTACGAAAATCAAATCAGTCTTGGTCCTGACACAAATGAGACAAATCAATCCAAACTGCTAGGCCACACTGTCGCTACATGGAAACACAAGCAACCCTGGATATGTTTTAACCTTGTTGGGCCTCATTCATTAGAAAGGCACAGATTGGTTCTCTATGGCACAGCAAGCAAGGGAACCATGTCTGAGCATATATAACCTCTCTCACTAAGGGAGACAAAATATAACTAGAAAATGTTATGGTGGAAGGGTTTGTGTTGTGTTATGTTATGAGGATTTGTACTACTCGCTGCTGCTATTTGTATTATGCCCAAGCGCTCATATGGATCTCAAAGGGAAAGAGTTGGCGCCGGAAGAACCAGTGACTGGCATCTGTGTGTTTTCCAAGTGGATATTAAATTGTACAGCATAGGTGATTTGTTTCCAGAGGTGCGACTGCAAGTGTTTGAGTTGTCAGGATGCTTTTGTTGTGGGGTGTGGTGTACCTGGTGTTTTGGTGGGGAAGAGGGTTTCACCTATCTGTTTTTATCGGTGGGGTTGGTGATAATCTGGTGAGTGAGAGTGGTTGAGCATGAGGCTTTTAGTGGGTGGGATTGTTTCTAGTGGTCGTTCTGTTTTTTCTGATGGGTTATGGTTTTTCTTACTGGTCAAAGATATGTAGGAATTACAGAGAGATGGTTCCTTCCCTTTGCTTTGGTTTTGGGCTGAGTTGCTAAATTATTGATTGAACGGCTTCACTGGCTGTGCCTGTACGGCATGCTCGTTCAAAGCAGTTTGGGTTGCCACCATTTAATTTTTCCTGCCAGCGTGTTCCTTATTGCCTTTTTTTTCGTGTTTTCAAGATAGCATAAATCAGGGAATCCTTCCACACTATTGCTTTGGCCTGTCTTCAGCCAGTCATGGCTCCTGGCCTTACTGTGGCTATAGACTCAAGCTAAACCTCAATGGTGGTTTGGGGTGGAGGGTTACCCACTGTAATGCTGTTATAATTCAAAATCTTACCAAGTATGAATTTTTAGTTTTACATGTATTACCCTAAGTTGACATGTGGGTCCCAAGTTTGCTTTGCCTAGACACCTAAGCTACAAATCACTGACGACACTGAGTGAGGCCAAAATGTTAGTATGGTTCTGATTGTAGTCTTTTGCAGAAGGGGCATGACCTAACAGTATCGACTAGACTGCCCTTTATTGAATGGGCAAAATTCATATATGATCTTTTTACCTCTGTAATGGCATGGCAGACCCTACACACAACTGGAGCGTAGGGACAAGGTTTGAAGGAAAAGTGGCTGCAACTCAATCAAGATTTGAAGATTGACCAAAGCAAAGTCAGTGATTTCTTTTTTTTTTTATTCTTTATTTTAATTTTAGTAATTAGAACATGACTGGACAATAAATCACAAAGTATCATAACACAGCATAAAGGAAATAAACATGTAGGAATAGAAAAAGAAAGAGAAAAAAAAAACTTAAATATACAATTTAACGATGAACTAGTACCTACTCAAAAAAGCTCCCCAGACCTTTGTATATAAACTCAATTTTCCCATTTTTCTGTATATAAATTTCTCAATATTCGCTAAGCAGTTCATTTCTGTAATCCTATCCTCCAATATTGGTGAGACACAAGATTTCCAGCTCCTCAAAATCATTTTTTTGCAAATAGAAGCAACTCTGAACAAATATTTATTTTCCAAAAGTGAAAGGTTGTCAAGTAAATCATCGCAGCCTAGCACCATAGTCTTAAAATCCAAGTCAACATTTTGGTTCAGAACCCTGAGACAAATAATACAAACCTCATGCCAAAAACCACGAACCCTCACACAGTCCCACAGCAAATGTTCCATACTGCCTTTCTCACTCCAGCAACACCAACAAACAGCAGAATCAGACAAACCTCTATTTTTAAGCCTTTCCGGGCTCCAAAAAACTCTATTGAGAATTTTAATTTGTCTCGAACGTTCAGTCAAACTTATCGAACAAAGCTTCAGATTCGCACACATCACAAGCCACAGGTCAGAAGTGATTTCACAACCCACTCTTCTGCTCCATTCATTAAGTAATTCAGTATTCTCCTTATAATTCGATGCAATTCGATGATAAGCCCTACTCGCAAGTGACTGAACGCCAGTAGTGAAAAGTTCAACATTCGCATCCCCGTCACAATGCACTTCACCAATACATCTCTTCAATTTCCTGAAGTCTGAGATAGAAAAATTTTCAACAATAAAAGTAGCACTTAACTCAGCAAAGTCAATCCATTTTCCATCTTTAGAAACATCACTAATCCATTGAATTACACCAAGAAAACACTCCGGCCAAAACAACAACTTGCCATTGTCCGTTATAGCTTTATTCAACCACAGAGATGCATCAGGCGATTTCAGAGCAACCGAGCCACACATATCATAGATATTCTTCCAAACGTCTCTTAGAAACTCCGTCAAGGGGCACCTACTACCATGTTTGCTAACAGTTGTGAATATCGCTCTTGGGGCGAGTGGGCCCATCACACTTGCCTCTGCCATCGCCCACACACTAGGAGAATCCTTCAAAAAAGGAAGAAAAAATTGGCACGAGAAGGCCAAATGATATGCCTTAAAATTTGGGACACCTAGTCCCCCCTTCTCAACTGGAAGCTGGAGTTTCCAAAGCTTCAGTCTTGGCGGTTTCTCATCCCAAAGAAAGGACTGGAGAGTGGTATCAATCAACTTTCAAAAAGATTGACCAATTTTCAGGGGAAGCATACTCAGAATATAATTAATTTTTGGTGCAGCATTCATCTTTAGCACATTTACCTTACCCCACAGAGATAGATGCAATACCGACCACCTTTGGACGTTCAATTTCAGTTCCTTACAAACCATACCCATGTTATCTTCAACCATATTACTGACATCCGGAGGCAACCAAACCCCCAAGTACTTCAGTTTTTTCTCACACCATTGAAATCCAAACCCCACCACCAAAGACTTATCACAATGTGCAGTCACCGGCATTACCTCCGATTTAGACCAGTTAATCTTATATCCAGCCACTTCATGAAACCAATTAAGTGTGTTCATCAACGAATGCAAAGACAAATCCAAGTTCCTCAAAACTAATAAAAGATCATCTGCGTAGAACCAAATCTTCTGTTCAACACCGTGAAAGGAAACACCTTGCAAATTCAAATCACATCTCAATGCAATAGCCAGCGGTTCAATGGCTAGGACAAACAACAATGGGGACAATGGACAACCTTGCCTAGTGCCCCTATGTAAATCAAAAGATTCCGACAATAAGCCATTAGTTTTAACATCGGCTGTGGGGCGACCATATAAAAGGGCCACCCACGCAATGTATTCTTCTCCCATGTTCATATTTCGTAAAACCATAAACAAATATTGCCAGTTAATTCGATCAAATGCTTTCTCAGCATCTAGGGAGAAAATCGACACGTCTTCATCTAAATCCTGTGCATGGGACATGGTCAATAACAAATTCCTGATATTACTGGAAGTCCTACGGCCTTTAACAAACCCAGATTGGTCAGTGTGAATAAGCTTCGGCATGAGTTGTTCAATCCGTAAAGCAAGTAATTTAGCCAAAATCTTATTGTCAGTGTTTATCAAACTGATTGGTTGGTAATTTGACGGCAAGTTACCATCCTTGCCCTTCTTTAAAAAGACCGAAATAGTAGCATGGTTTGTAGACGACGGGAGAAGTCCAGCTTCCTTGGATTCAGTATACATGTCCTTCAAAAGACCCAACACCCTTTCTGGCAGAATTTTATAGAACTCAACCGGTAAACCATCAGGTCCCGGAGTCTTCCCAGAATTCAATTTACCAATGGCAAACCTGATTTCATCAATTGTGACCTGTCTGTTCAACTCTTCCTTCTCATCACAATTAACCTTTGGAACATCCAACCTGCGCATAAAATGTTCACCTTCACCAGTAACATCAGATTAATTTCTATATAAATCAGCATAAAAGGTCTTAAAGACTGCATTAATCTCACGCGGATTAAAAGTGGTCACACCATTCCCATCCTAAACTGAAGTAATGGCACCCTCAGAGTGTTGTTGTCTCAATCTGTAAGCTAGCCACTTATCGCACTTTTCGCCTCGTTCGAAATAAGTACACTTGATCCTATACAAATCGCTATTAGCTTTCATACTCAAAATGTCATCCAGGTCCTTCTTCAGCTTCCTTAACTCATTCCTCTTACCATCATCATTCGGAGTACACACCAATTCTCTCGTCACCTCAATAATACGAGCATCAATATCCGAAGTCAACCTATCCATTTTCTTCCTTTTGCTGCTAGACAAACTTAGAGCAAGACCTCGCATTGTACATTTAAAGGCCTCCCAGATAGTTCTTTTACTAAGTTCTTCCGAAGTATTTTCCAACACAAAAAATTCAGCTTCAGTCCGAAGCTTCTCCAATAGGACATCATCATATAAAATTGATGTATTCATTTTCCATTGAAACGATCTACAGCAAAGTCAGTGATTTTGATTTAATCAAATCTTCCAACACATCACTTTTACAAGATGCACAGGCTCTAGGGATTTAGGGAAGAATTCCCTGAAGAATTCCCTAATTGCTTGCAGGTGGACTGTCTCCTACCATAGCGGTGTCTTCCAAGGATTCCTTGCCTGAAGACAATATTGACAAAAGGGGGAGGCATCTTCAAGGAGTCACATAAGGAATCTTCCTTTGATATTGGAGTCGGTATCTATGCATCCTGAAATTCTGAACTCCTGCTCAAAAACTTCCAATCTCTCATAGTGGCATTGGAGGATGCATCAGACTGCACCGCTGTCATTGATCTCCTTCATAAACAGCGTATGTTCACCTCCAATATGTCCTGAGTGCCAATGCATTTGAGGAATTTTCGTTAATAGGTAAGCATCATGTCTGGCTTGCATCATGTACGGGGGGAAGATCCCCAAAAGGCTATGCCTCTCCACCTATGATTCATGGGACAGATGGTTTTCATCCCAAAAAAAGTGACAGCTTGTCACACTAGTGGCAGACGAATTTGGCTATCAAACCCAAATAATTTCTTAGCAAAATGGGTCCCTACTGCTATCATTCCACCCTGACTTCATCATTCATCCTGAGGAAATGAACTGTCCAAACAGCAAGGATCCAATGACAACCCCTGGGATGATCCCACAGTCTTGACTGCAAGTCATTTGCACACCCCTCCCACTATATATGCCAATGGGGGGATGCTGCCTTCATTTTCATATAGCCTTTGAATGTGCAATGTCAGATGCAAAGGTGCTGAACAGTATATTAGGGGATACATCATTGAATGTATAGGCATTCCCTCACACACTGGCATTGTCGTTACTCCTTGGCCATGAAACCCACTGAAAACCAAGTCTTGCTAAAGTAGAGGTCTACTGTCCAGTCACTCGGAAAGAGGGATGTTTTCTCCCTCCTCTTTCTTGTATCAAAGCAGTCTGTGGCCTTCCACCCTGTTATAAACATTGATAAGTACAACAGGTATGTCTGTCCTGCCTGCTTCAAGTTAGGGATTCTTCAGGCCATCATCCCAATGGTGCCCGTGGGGGATTACTCGGTTGACAGCAGATCTTGAGGTTGCATATCTACGCATGCCTGTCCCGCCGCAACACCTGAGAGTTCTGAGATTTGCTATCCATGGGGAACAAGTCCAGTTTAGAATGTTTGTCTTTGGCTTATGCTCGGCCCCTGGCATTTTGATTAAGGTCCTAGTGCTGGTTGTGGCCGATCTTTATGTATCTACTATGCTCATACACCTGTGCCTTAATGGCTTGCTCATATTTGCTTTCTCAATTTCACAATCACACACAGAAACAGTTTTCCAGACACTGATCAAATGTCCTTGGCACCTGTTTGAGGAGAAACACCACCTCAATCCATGCCAGTTGCTTCAGTTCATTAGACTTCCTTTTACACCAAGAACAAGGTATAGCCACTATTTGATAGGGGGGAATGCCTTCAGGACATACTACATCTGCTTCCATCAGGGAAACTACCTCGCTAGTCATTGGCTTCTGTTCCAGAGGGGCATGGCAGCCACTGTCTTTGTAATTCCTTAGACTTCATCTAAAGATCTTCCTACCCCACAACTCTTGGACTGTGGCACACTAGTTCATGTCATTAGGTCCATCACAGAGATTATTTGGTAGTGGCTTTGCTCGGACATTCTCTTTAGGGTCTGTAACCCGGAACCCATGATTCCCTCAATTCTCTTTTACAGAAAGATCCAGGTTATTGAACTAAAGTACACTTTTAAGATGCTTCTTCCTCTCCTATCTTGAACTCTCCCTTTTTTTAAGGAGAAGGGCACACTGACAACATGGCAGGCAGGTCACATGTCAACTGTCAGAGAGGGATATGGTTAAGATCCTACAAAAGGTGGCACGTCAAGCTCTGGCATAGGCAGCAGCAAAGCTCCTCTTGTCTTCTGTGGCTAATGTTCTGGGGAGGGAAATACTCTAGTGGGTTTCCTGAGTTGGATTGCCCCTTACTTAGGGGCATACTCCCTACACCCAAACATCTTGAGGGTTGTCTGCCAGAGATTCTGTCAACCGGTTCTAGATCTGTTTGCAGACAACATCAAAACCCAACTCAAGTTCTTAGTCCCCAGAACCCCAAGCGTTGCATTTCGATGTTCTGTCATTGGTTGAAGATTCTTCTTTGTGACTTCTCCGCTTTCTCCGTTATTCAAAGTGCTCCCCTAAGCAAAGAGGGAGAGGGTTACAGTGATACTGATTGCTCTTGTGCGGGAGAGGAAGTAATCGTACTGGATTTTTATCTGCAGATGAAGCGGTCAAGGGGGCTTAGACACTCTCTCCTGCCCATCCCTCTGCATTGTCACCTTCCTGTATAATAAGTTTACATTAGCTCTAGCCATCTCTACCTTTAGAAGCCAGGCGATCCATCACTTTTTTGGTTTCAGTGTGTCTCCCTATGTGAGAGAGGGTATGCCAGACGTGGGTCCCTTGCAACAAGGCAGAAACATGTCTAGGGTTGCTTGTGTTTCTGTGCAGAGGGGACCTGGCCTAGCAGTTCGGGCAGGGCTTCCCCCATTAGTGGCAGTTCCTGACTGATTTGCATATGGCTGGACCCCTTTTGCAATGGCGCAGGCGGGCTAAAAAAAACAAGGTTGCCCAGAGCAATGCCAGTGATTCAGATTAATTCAAAACCTTCCACCCATCACTTTTTTGGTTTCAATTTGTCGCCATATGTGAGAGAGGGTATGCCCAGATGTGAGTCCCTTGCTCGCTGCGCCATAGGGAACCAAGCTGCACCTCACTGAGGAGGCCCAACAAGGCCAAAACATGTCCAGGGTTGCATGTGTTTCCGTGCAGAGGGACCTGGCCTAGCAGTTCATTCTTGGCTGCTCCCATTAGTGGCAGTACCTGACTGATTTGCATATGGCTGGACCCCTTTTGCAATGCACAGACGGGCTAAAAAACGGTGGCGTGGATGGTTGCCCAGAGCAATGCCAGTGGTTCAGATTAATTCAAAACTTTCCACCCATCACTTTTTTGGTTTCATCATAGGAAAGAAGAAATTAAAGCACATAACTCCAACCCTCAGGCAGCTACACTGCTTTGCCTCCAAACCTGCATCACCATTAAATAGGGTGACCAGACGTCCCAGTTTTGCCAGGACCATCCCGGAATTGGGTGCTCAGTCCCCCTTTCCTGAGATTATTTTTCCATTGGAAAACACAGTGATCCCGGTTTTTGGTAGTGGCTTTTCATAGCTGGCAGGCAGGAATGCACAATCTCACACAGAAGAAATGGTGCATTTTACGGATAAAGATATTGGTAGTTTGTGATAAATCAATAATAATATGTGTTTATTCCACCAGTAACACTTTCACTTCCTTCTCCTCCAACCGCTACTGAAGTGTAGAGCCTTGACAGCCGTTTTCAAAAGTCAGTCCTGCTTTTATGTTAGTTTCCCTATCCCGGTTTTTTACTTTTTAAATCTTGTCACCCTACCATGAGTCTAGCAATTATTTATAGAATTCCAGAAAGACACATTTTAGTTATTCCTATTATTTCGTATTTAGGGTCACTGCTGAAAGTGTTAGACTTGTGGAACCCCTGTTATTTTTAATTTTTTAAGAGACCTGAACAGGAAAGCCAGCCACCCCGGAAGCAAAGAGCCAAATGGCACTGGCCACAGCCCAAGAGCTTGCATTAAAAAAAAAGACACTATTTTTTTTAGGGGTAGCAAGGGAGACCACAGGGGTAGCAAGGGAGACCTCTGGCGACCCCCACATGACGTCCCTGGAGCGACATTGTGAACGGCCACTATCTGAAGGTGGCTGCCCAGCAAGGACACTCTCTTCCAGTATGCCATTTAATGACCACCGTATTCAGGGAATACGGTGGTCATTAAAATTACATGCATCACTTACTAGGTGATGGCAACCAAGGCTTCATCCTACCTGGCAAAGAAACTCAGCAGCAGAAGCCATAATATTGCCAAATTCGAATCTAAGGCATGCAGGAAAGAAAGAAATACAAAATAAAAATGAAAAAGAAAGACTGTAAATACCAGAGAAGCTCTATTGACACTTTGAGCAAAGCACAAGCATGGAGCACATTTTTATTTCACCCAGTTTCAATGATAGTTCTAGCATGGATAATGGTTAGTTTAGTTTTCGTCTGTTGTGATCAATGTTTTCGAACAAAAGCGCACATTATGTGCTGATAGTGTTAATTACCGCATCTGTGGTCAATGACACCTTGTTAATTTGCCTTTTCTACTTTACCAGCGCTAGATTCGAGTTCAATTTTGAAATGGTTGCATAGCAAGTGTTATTAGACACAATTGCAGTCAATTATGTTCAATTATAACTGTAAAAAAAGAGTTGAATTCAGAACCATCCAAATTCAAGAGTGTTTTAAACGATAAATGTAGGAGTTCAACAATCAAAAATCGTCGACCTGTTCAACAAAATAAAATTACATTTTGTAGGCATTACTAACTAACCTCATTTTATCGTTTGCTGTCCGGAGCCCACCAGGGAGAATCCCAATGCACAGAAAAAGCGTTGTGCGTAAGCTATAATGTAAGGGTGTGTTAAGGTGTGCCAAATGGCTCCCAGAGTGCAAACGGTGCAGTCGGGCGAGGGGGCAGGTAAGTAGGGGCCCCCACGGGAATGCAGTGGGAGGCCAGGTAGGAAGCATGGCGCCAGTGCCAAGTAGCGAGAACATGAAGTGGTCAGCGGTTCCCTGAAAATGGCATACTGGCAGAGAGTGTCCTTGCTGGGCAGCCGCCTTCAGATGGTGGCCTTTCACAATGTCGCTCCAGGGACGTCATGTGGGGGTCGCCAGAGGTCTCCCTTGCTACCCCTGTGGTCTCCCTTGCTACCCCAAAAAAAAAATAGTGTATTTTTTTTTAATGCCAGCTCTTGGGCTGTGGCCAGTGCCATTTGGCTCTTTGCTTCCGGGGTGGCTGGCTTTCCTGTTCAGGTCTCTTAAAAAATTAAAAATAACAGGGGTTCCACAAGTCTAACACTTTCAGCAGTGACCCTAAATACGAAATAATAGGAATACCTAAAATGTGTCTTTCTGGAATTCTATAAATAATTGCTAGACTCATTAAAGGTTTATTTCAGGCACACTTCAGGGGGTGAGTCACTGATTTAGTCTGTTCTTAAATACCTCAACTCAGCCTTTCATCCTTCTTAGTACCAACACAAGTTGGGTGATATTGTGTGTATATTTTTTTTATATAAAGCGCTTAAGTGTAAGTGCTATATAATAACACACCATTATCATTTGGCCATGGACGTCTGCTTGTATTCACAGTAATGTGGTAATATGGGCCTATACACACTGATCTTAATGATACATATTGCGATCCATTCTTGTATGAAATGTGTATCACATGATAGTGATATCATAACCATATTTTTCGTAGTGTACATAGGAACAATACTTTGTGATGCCACGTCCTGTTTTGTCAAGAGGTGAAAGGTTCTGTTCCATCACTTCCTGTGATATTTCCGGGTGGGGGTCAAATGACATCACGTCCTGTGATGTCATCAGAGGTCAAGGGTCATGTGATGTCACTTACGCTACCCCAGGCATTTTGGTTAAATGACGTCCGTGTCGCTCTTCTGTCAGAGCAAGTTGTACCCCAAGGTGGGGGAGTAGTAATGCCTGGTAATGGCCCAGGGTTCCAAGTTACAGCCTTGATTGAAGCAAGGTCCTTACCAGGGGCATGGTTATCATCACCAAGTGATAATGCCATCCATCAAGAGGGTCATACCATTTAGAACTCCTGCATGCTCCCCAGGGTGCCAATACGTTAATTTAAGTTGAGAAATGGCACGGTGGTCATTCCTACAAACTTAAAAAAAATGGCTGTGGTTGCAAAGGGACAAGTCATTTACCGGTAGTCCCTTTTCCCTTTCTATGGCGGGAACAGTAGGAAGTGGTGCAGATTTGCCTGCCAGGTGAGCAGCGAGGAAGAAGGAGGTATGTGTAGGTGGGATGTGGTGGGGAAAGGAGGGGCAATGAGGGGGGGATATGGCGGATTTGGGCGTGAATGGAAGCTGGTGCCCGGAGCCTGGCAGGATAGATGCTGGCTTCCTGATTGCTGGCTTCCTGATGCTCAGGGAGCTCAGAAGGCATGAAGGAAGGCATACATCCCGAGCTCATCGATTGGTAGGGAGCCCCATCTATGTCACCGACCGGGTGCAAATATAAAATGCAACACATGCTGAAGAGTTGCATTAAGCTAAAGAGCATGTATAGAAATGCAAATGGCATCCATTATTACTCTGAATATCAATATAAACTATATTAATTCAAGGGAGCTTATTCTTTTTGTTTGAAAAAAGCACATAGCCGCTTGAAGAAATACCTAAAACTAAACTCAACAGTTCAAGTATCCTTACATTTAAATTATGCCTGTTTTAGCAATGCTGCTTTACAGGGTTACTGTTTGCACATGCCCAGTGTGCTTGAAGCGCATTGGCGTCACATCTAACTTATTTTATACTGAGGACATATTCCAAAACGCAAGCATCAGTGAACAGACAGGTCGTGTTCATTGCTTTCCCAACATAATGACATTCACCAACTGATGTGGAAGGATACTGTGTATGTCTTAACATGATCAATATCCACAGCCTTATTTGTTGGCTTCACTCCGCTATCTATGTCCAGAAGCAGTGGATGCAATAATCGATTAGTCGTACTAGGTTAAACCCACCTAATTCTTAGCTTTAAACGGAAAGTATATCAAGCTTCTAGGAACTCCCTGAATCATTCTTACTCTGTAATATTGCCATTATTCAATAGCTGTGTGACATTCATGTGACTCTTTAATAAAAATACATAGGCATTAGAGGGATTTAAAGCTGTGAATTCAAGGAACTAATTGATGCAGAAATGGTCATGTAATGAGGCATTTGAAAGCACAGGGCTCAGATTATAGGACCAGTTCAGCCTAATTAACCGCATGGGATTACACTGTCCTTTCAATGCAGTGTATAAAAGTGCCACCTTTGTGTCTGGGCATAGAAAAAAGCGTCTGCAGATTCTTATATCTGTGAATAATTAACCTGAAATAGACTTTTGAATTCGCAAGGAAGTGCTTAAAAACGAATATTTTCAGGAACCAAATGACAGGACCTTGCTGTTATGAAGCGTGCTTGGAATCAGAAAGAATCTTAACAGCCTAATTTTGAATAAGCTGTCGTGACATCTGAACGGAGACCCGCAGACAAAACAAAAAGCATGGATCACAATATTACAGCCTTTTGCAACGTGAACATATATTTCCTGTTCTGCGCTTCCGTGCGCAGCGTCCTGATCATTCCCGGATTGACCCTCAATACCCTCATCCTGTTGTCGGTTGTGCGGTGCCTGTACAGCAAGAAGAAGGGGATCAAAAACAACGTTGTGTCCTACATCGTGGGAAGCACCATCTTCAACATTATCAACCTGATCTCATGGCCACTGATGATTGACTGGAGAATTTACCAACGGTGGCGCTTCAGTGCCCCCATCTGCGAGCTCATGGTCTACGTGAAGCAAATTGCGAGCACAATTTCTTTCTATTATGTCTTCTGCATCACCTTCTCCATCTACATCGTCATTGTGCTCGGCTATAAAATTGTCGATCACCGACTGTTCACAATTTTACAGCTCTTTTTCCCGTGCCTCGTACTCTTGGCGGAGGAGCTGGCGGAACACCTCTCCGGCTGGAAAGAACTTCACTATGATGATGTGTACAAGACCTGCTTCACCATCATCAATGATCCGACTATGAAAATACGCATGCTCTTTAAGATACTCCTGGGTCTACCGCTTACCATGTATTTCTACAGCCACGTCTTGTTCACCATCTTCAAAAGTGCCAAAGTCATGAAGAGAAGTCAGGCCACCAACAAACAACTTGCCAAAATGTTTTCAGCCATTGGTCTGATCACTTTTCTTGCACACACACCAGGTGAGTTGGGTTAAATTCTGATTTATAGCCACCAAAGCGTTCCCCTGTGTTCATGTTCATCAGTTGAATGTGTCAATGTGATGGAAGCCTCGTGACTGTGGTGTGTGATGTTATCAGTGGGTCATCGTCGTAGTGCAGCTGGTAGAGGCATCATGAATGGCACATGGTATATGCTGCTTTTGCTGTGTAGCCTTGGTAGATTCCCCGACATGTGCACAATTTATGATTCCCCAATAATGTTCCATAGTGTGTTTGGTTGAGGTTCCTCATTGTTTCATGTTCTAATTCCAGAATCCTCTTTATGTAGCTACTCCCAATGCTGTTAATTCTAATTATCTCCTCATAGTGCTGTAACTTCTACATAGCTCCTCTTGGTGCTGTTATTTCTAATGCCTCCTAGTGCTGTTTCCTTTGTCTAGGCCCTCATTGTGTTGTAACTTCTATATAGCACTTCCTAGTGCTACCACTTTTGCCTAGCTCCTCATTGTGCTGTAACTTCCAGCTAGTTTCTGATAGTGCTGAAACTTCTAAGTGGAAGGCAGAGCATATCCAGTCACCCGACTCCCTCGCCTCCTTGGAACAGATATATCGTATGTCTCTTCCAATAAAAGAGTAAATAGTGCTGGCTCTATATACTTCGGTATCAGCTGGGGGTTACGTGTGTGTGTTCGTGATATGGTATGTATGGGAACAGCATTTAAATAAAGTGTTCTCCTTGCACTTTATTTGGGAACATATTCCTGTGTTGTAAATAAGGCGACCAATAACCAAAAAAGCGATGGGTGAAAGGTTTTGAATAAATCTGAACCACTTGTACTGCTCTGGACAACCTTACACATCTGCACACCACTGTTTTTAGTCCATCTATGCCATTGCAAAAAGCATCCAGCCATATGCAAATCAGTCAGGTACTGCCACCAATGGGAGGAGTCAAACCCGAACTGCTAGGCCAGGTCCCCTCTGCACAAAAACCACAAGCATCCCCAGACATGTTTCTGCCTTGATGGGCCCCATCACTGAGATGCAGCTGGGTTCCCTATGGCACAGCAAGCAAGGGGCAAGGCAACCCAACTGATAAACCAATGCCCTCCCCAGAGGCACTTTTACAACCCATCAATGACCACAACCCTGCAGACAATACATTCCAAACTCAGCAGTGTCCTCCCATTCCACAGTATGTCAACCATATATCTAGTCTGGTATCTGAGCAAGTACGCCACCTTAACTATGAGGCCCCCATTGTGCAGCCCCTAAGCACGTGAAAAGCGCCTTGTCCCTTGCTTGCTGTGCCATAGGGAACCCAGCTGTAAAGGAAGAGGGATACAGAGGTAATGACATTCATTACTACTGGTCACTGGGACAAAGAATAGGGATGTGAGGGTAATGACATGGATTACTATTTGGGTACTGGCACAGGTAAAAGGGTTGCAAGGGTAATGACATTGAATTCTATTGTGTACTGGAATACGGCGGGGGGATGTGTGGGTAACTGGGACGAGGAATGTGAGGTAATGACATGTATTCCTATTGGGTACTGGGATGAGGAAGAGGGATGTGGGGTTCATGACATAGATTAGCATTGAGTTACAGATAGTGGGGGAACAACATGGAGTACTATTGGGTTCTGGGATGAGGAAGAAAGATGCTGGGTAATGATATGGATTACTATTGGGGTGTTGCAACATGGAAGAGGGATGTGGCAGTAATGTCCTGGTTTTCTATTGGGTACTAGAACAAGGAAGAGGTATTTGAGGGTAGTGACATGGATTACTATTTGGTATTGGGACAAGGAAGAAGGGTATGGGGTAATGACAGATTCATATTGGGTTACTGGGACAAGGAAGAGGGATGTGGGGGAAGATGTGGATTACTTTTGGGTTACTGGGACGAGGAAGAGGTCTGGGGTAATGGCATGGATTACCACTGGGGTACTGTGATGAGGAAGAAAGATGTGGGGGTAATGACATTGATTACTTTTGGCGGACGAGGAAGAGGGATGTGGGGTAAGGAGAGATCTTCACTGCTGCGGGCCTTCACTGTTAAGTCACGTGAAAAGCAAAGGCTATTGAAAGCTTGCTTCAGCACAACCCAATCTTCGGTTGTGCACTTTTTATTTAATGTCTTTTATCTCATTAAAGCTTTTAAAGCAGATCTAACACCTCCAACCAATAATAGCAGCCTAATGCCCCTTCGCACACAATTTAGATTATTTTAGGAAGCAATCCCTTTTATGTTTTTCATACTAAAAAATTGAAATTGGTTCCTAAATTAACTTAACATACTCATCTTGTCCTAACCAGCACTTACTTGGCTGGCCACATCTCATTATTTTTCATTTTTTAAGTATTTACTCATCTTTTGCCTTTCTTTGATCACTCGTAACGAATAAAGATTCAGATCAAGATTGCGTCAAAATGCTTGGAAACAAAATTCTACAGTATCACCACACCAAAACATTTGCAAAACCGGCTCTGTGACCCTGCCCATATGCTCCCCTGCTGCAAACCAGCACTTTTCACATCATTGTATGAATTCTTTTGAAAAAAAAAACAAATCTAGATCTGAATCTCAATTTTCAAGACGGCAGGTTTTCAGGAAAGAAAAGTCTTGTTTGTTGCAAGGCATCATTGGAGATATAACTTACTTTTTGGGTAATGGGGCACCCCAGTCTTTGGCAAGTAAAAAAATAAACTACTAGACTTAATTTGCAGACAAACAAAGCATTTTCCTTGAGTGCTTTGTGCCCAACAAGTCTCCTATTTGGCAAAAATGCATCCGGCAGTTTCCGCTGTGTGTGTGAAAGCGACCTGGTCCCAACACGATACCAAACAAGCCAAATAAAGGACACACCCCACTAGGGAATGAGACCAGGAGATGGATTGCAAGTTGAACAAAGTTTTATATGAGATGAAGCTGTGCATGCAGAGAACTCTGCTGCCCTGAGAGCGCTTTGCCAAACATTACATGAATAGTACATTAGAAGTTCTGGAAACATCACTATTGACGTTTCCTTATAGGTGCATAATAGCACAGCAGGATTGGTGGAATACATGGATACATTATAGGAACTTAAAGACTGGTCCCACAGGATTGGCTGGTAGCTTGGAGGTTCGGCGGGCAGCACGTGGGTTAGCTGGGCTCTTCTCTGTGGGGTGAAGGTCAGGTGCACAAGATGCAACATTTCTAACTAAGCTATTTTAGCACAACAGGAACTGAAAGCATGAGACAAATGACTACCATAAAAGTTGACATTTACTAGGGTGCTGCAAAGTTCATTTTGACAAGTATATGGTCATCCTACACTTTACACCCAAGGGCCCATAAACCACAGTATCCAGAGCCAGGTGCCCATCTTGAAGGTTTGTTGATCTGCCTGATGCCTCATGATATAAATTGACATATGTTGTTTCTACAGTGAATATATGGTGTGAAGGGATTAGGACTGTGGTGGAAGTTTGGTCTTGTCATTATAAAAGGGCTAAAAGTGTATCTGCATCAAGGCAGTGTGGAATACAGGCAGGGGTTCTGTAAGCGGTAACTTCTAAAGGTGGGGGTTGAGGGAGCACAAGCAGGTTTGTGGAGATGGATGGGCACACAGGCCATGGTATGCTCCTGTCACACACAGGGCAATGAGTTCATAGGAAAAAGAAAGGACACTGAATACTTGCAACAATTCATGGCTGGACTTGCGTGAGAAATGGCTTTGTGTGGAGCTGCCTGGAGGTGGAGGGGGGAAACTGCGCTCTCCTTTGTACGGCGCTGGACAGGGGGAAAGATGGCTTTTTTAGAGATCATTGCACGGCTTTAGGAAAAGATGGCATTTGGGGTGGCACAAAATGGAGTCTGTATGTCTCACCAAATGGTTTTGTTTACCGTCTCATTTGTAGTTAAAACTTGGTCCAAATCATAAAAATAAACAAACAAACACTGGGACGTCAACGACCATTGGGCAAACATGAGATCCATTTTACGTGGGAATGTCGAGGGGGGTCAGGCAGACCCTTACTCCCCAACATTCCCCCCTTTCGTTACTCCTAAAGTAATGAATACCCCGGCCCAGTAGGCATGCGTTCCTCAGCTCTTTTTACTGCTGCAGCCCATGCTGGAGTGCCCTTTATTGGCATCCACGCACGGCACACACTTCCTAAGATTTCACCCCTTCTTGCATATTCTTCAGGAGTACATGTCAAATAAATACAACCCCCATCCCCGGCCAGGTTCACCCGCACATCCTTACGATTTTCTAAGTCTTGGGGCTCTACAATGGTTGTGTGCCATAAATGATCCACTATATCTCCCGTATTGTACACTGCTGTTGTACGATATTTGTGCTCATTACTTTCACCAGTTTGTATTTGTGCTTCCCTAGTATCATGAGGCATCTTGTTTGGATTGCCCACTGTCACCATCATCATAGCACTACTAAGAATTGCTTCTGCACAGCATTGAACTCCTACCTGGCACACACAGAATATCAGCACCAGGAAAACAATGATAGGGACCAGCAGCTTCATTGTAGTCCCAAACCATGAGGGTACCCAATCGAACACTGTGTCGAACCAATCACTGGTCTGGATCCCCTTCCTTTTCCATTTTCACTCCGAGGTCATGCACAGCAGCAATCACATGTGACAGTGTTCCATTGTCGGTGTCTGAAGAAGGTATAAAAGTGCAACATGCGCTCTTGATTTTTTGGCAAAAGCTGCCTTCCATTTCTGTGAGGAGGTCCAAAACGTAGCGGTTCTGCATTGTCATCAACCGCAGGGCTCTTAGTTCAACCTTGATGACATTGAACCCCTCTTCATTGTCATTGACCAGCTGGATCAGCTCCCACCTCACGATCTGAAGCCATTTGGCGTTTGCTCGGGCTTGGGTACTGGGTATAAGTGATGCAAAAAAGGTCTCCGCAGAACTAAATAATGTATACTGGTCCAGAATATGTGCTAGGAGATTTGATGAATCTTTGGAAAGGTACTTTGAGGATCTTCTTTTACGTGACACTTTCTGATAATGCATTATAGGTGGGATGTCTTCTTTTGTTGACTGGGGAGCTGATGACAGTCTGACAGGCACCTCTCCCCCTGGACATTACTTTCTGGAATGACCATCAGGGCCGAAAGCAGCGATGCCAGAGCACAATCGTCACTCCAGATTGGGGGAGGTGCAAGTATGCCTGGTTGCCACACACTCAATAATTGTCCATGAAGGCAACAGTTCATTTTTGCATATCTGGGATGACAAGGGTTCTATTGCAATGTTTATTTGATCCCAGGGGCACCTTCCCTTCGCCACGAAAGCAAAGTTTGAATGTTTCCTCACAGTGTATTTTGATCGGTTTTTCAAGAGCTGTGACCCAAGTGAGCATTGTGATGTGTTTCGATCACGTTCCACCACATGTGTCTTCCATCCATTTCAGTCTCTCACCTGTCCGTTCGCGTAGTGCTTCAGCCTTGCACATCACTGTTGCGTCATGCCATTTGTGTCTGTAAATATTGTTCTTTTTATTGCAAAAATGGCTTCTTGAAGCATGTGGCACCTTCTGGTTTTTTCTTGCATAATTTGTCTTCAGGGGGAGTAAATGTAGTTTCACTGTGTGTGCCTGGAAGGTACTTTGAATTCTACACAATGCAAGATGAAGGAGACATTGGGCTTCCACTGTGGAAGTTTCCTGTGGTACTAAAATCTTAGGTGTTCCTGATGTGTGGACACAGATAGCAGCTTTCATTGGTACCCTGCTTGCCGGTGGTGCTCATATCTGAGTACCATTTGTTAAACTCTTCTGGGTGACTGGGGTCTTCAATTGTATCCATCCCAGTCCATGGTAAACATCATATTTGTGCTGTTGTATTCCCCTTTCCCCCTAGGCCACTGTGGACATGCAAAGCATTTTGGAAATAGATGGGAAAAATACCTGTGTTCAACATTTCTATTTGATCATTGTTATACTGCCAATATTGTGCATTTGGAGGGGTAGTCAACGTGGTAGCCGGGGACATAGTTTACAAAAACTCAGCGTTTGAGGTAGGATCAGAGGTTGTCTGTGTGTGAGAGTCTGGTACTGCAAATGCTGGTGAGGTTGGTTGATAGTCATCATATACATCATATACATATATTACATTTTCACTGACATTCGTTATGGGGAAACCAGGCTGGGGAACTTTCACTGTGTGGTTTGTATGCAATGTGGTGAGATTTGCAGAGGTATTATGGTCCCATATCAATTTTACCCCATCCCATATTAGCTCAGTTCCTTCTTGTATCAGTTGTCCTCCTCCCCCCTTCTTTTACATTCCCAAAGATAAAAGACAAGCTGCAATAGAGGCCTAAACATAGGAATAAAACAGAAAAAATCATAGCCATGAAATAAAATCCACAATCATAGGAGTACCCCCTAGTAGCACTACAATTGTCCCTACTGCTATCTAACTCTCTTCTGGCTGCATTCAGAGGGCTTGTCTCAGTCATTGTTGCTCCTACAGCGTGAAATAAAGTGGGTTAAGTACATCTTTAGTTATACAACATTCATATATTTGTTAAAGAGAGAGAGAGAGAGAGAGAGAGAGAGAGAGAGATTTTCATTGACATATGATATATTCTCATGCATACATTTTATTTAGTTTTTCTCTATCTTTAATGATATATATATATATTTCATATAGGTGTGTGTCCCCTTTATTATGTACATTTCTCGACCCCTGCTCTTTTTATATCAGTTGTAGCTATTTCCCAATTTAGTTAGTAATTTTTAAGGAATTGCTACGTCACGTTCCCCTTCTTCTACTGACCCTGAAACTACACTGTCATGTGCTTTTCTGACATCTTATAGATGGATCCAGTATTTCAGGCCCTTCACTTTAACTGCCAGAGCTGTACAATATATTACTTCATAAGGGCCATGAAATCTTGGAAAGTTCCACCTTCTTACAAAGCTGCGCACATATTCTTGAAAGGGGCCCCTAGGGGTCCCTTACGTCTATGGAAACAGGGCGAGTCACTACACACGATATATACGCCAGGCACAAGGTTGTATTCCCAAAACTAGGGTTTATTGCAAAGGAAATAGTCTCAGTTGGCCAACTCGGTCTCACGCCCCGCGTCGTGTATCTCTAGACCTCGAGTGACGCATGAGCGTGAATTACGTACATCAGTTACATATATACAAAATGCATATCATACAATCAGCTATGACATATTTAACACCCCCCCTTTATTGGGTTTCTTTGAACTCAGTGTGATGATGGACACTTTCGACAATTATGACACCTTCAAATATCTATTCTAGTAACAATATGCAATTTGCAAGTGCGGAGGCATCTTTCAGTTGTTGAACAGAACACAGTGCTTCTGTTCTTGGAAGCGAGCTACATACGGGGGAAGAGTCACATTCCAGACCTTGCTATCTATGAGGTGCTATTCGTGTCCTGGGAGCCGACACGCTCTACAGGGCTCAGTAAAGTGGGGTCGTAAGAAGAGCATAATTCAAGCCTGTAGCTGCTTTATTCGGTGTCCAGTCATATTTTCGAATACAATATTTTCGAAAGTCAAAATGTCGAAAATATTTATTCGAAAATAAAAATGTCGAATTACAAAAAAGTCGAATTTTTTTCGATTTTTTTTTCGAATTAATGTTTAAATAAATAATTAATTAATAAATATTTTGTTAAACATATTTTTTTAAATAATGAAAGGTATATCTGGGGAGGAGGGGGGGGTTGGGTTAGGGGCTTGGGGTGGGGTTTTTTAATAATTAATTAATTAATGTTTTATTAAATATTTTTTTTAAAAAATTAAAGGTATATCCAAGGGGGTGTTGGGGGGATGGGGAGGAGGGGGGGGTTGGGGTAGGGGTTTGGTATGGGGGTTTGGGGGGGACCCCCCCATAAAAAACGTTAGTATTTGTGACATTTTACATAGTTATTTTAGCATTGTTTTTTCGATTTTTTTTTCGACATTTTATTTTCGAATTAATGACTTTTTCTATTATATGTATGTGATTTCGACATTTTTGAATTCGACATTTTTGAATTCGACATTTTTGTAATTCTAAATTTTGTTTTCGATATTATGACTATAAATCGCTTTATTCTAACATATTCTACCATATAATGAGACTGGCTGGCATCTGCGAAATGATTAAATGCCCAGCAGCTCTGCTTCAAGGCTACATTCGGGAGGGAGCCGGGCATTCTTTCCTGGTGCTGCCTACGTTGTGTTTCAACAACCTCTTGTTATCCCCACGGCCCTGCGGCCTTGTCCTTTCACGTGCAGACAACAATGTTTTTACAGTCGAGCAGTGTAAGCAGAAAATGTGCTGCAAAGCAATAAAGAACAGAAAGCAATGAGCAATGGTTAGAAAACAAAGTGGCGATCCTTGTTACATCAAAATGGTCATTCATTGGCAAACTTGGAAACCTATATGTCTGTCATATCGTGCATGAGACGGTTGCCCACGGCCACCAAAATACGTTTGCCGTCAAATATGAGAGGTATCCATTTTTCTAGACTGACAAACCCTCCTTTGGCCGTATGCCAAACGTCTCATCCATTCATTGTATCCTCCTCTAATGACGATAAGTCTGAAGTACTTATGTCTGAATTTTGCGTGCTATTGTAAGCATCATCATCTTCATTAATTTCTATAGCCATCAATTCTTTTACTTTTTTCATCTCATTTGTGTCTTGATCAGCCCAACCATGAGTTTGTTTTCTTTTTGTCATCATATGCATACATCCCTTAGTACATCCCTCAGTTACCCCAGTGTATGCAACAACAGCACGTTATGAATATTCCAAATACCACTACTAATATCGAAATCAACTTCCATCCCCAAGAACGCAGTATTCCCCAAAACCAGGACTCTATTCCCCAGCCTCCTTCTCCAGTAGGGAGTTCGGAGCTTAGGACATGCATTTTCTTTATCGCTTCAAAGATTGTAGGGGAATAGTCATCTACAAATACACAACACACTGATCCCACTATTTTGCAAATTCCCCCACGATCAACCAGGATCACATCGAGAACCATTCTATTTTGCAGCGTCATTAACCTGATTCCTTTTTCTTCCAACGTCATGTTAAATAGTATATCTGTTGTTATGTTTATGGTATTTTTTTGTATTCTGGACAGCTGCCTTATATTATAGGAGTTCACTATCTGGGACAAGAATGGAATGAATGATTTTGCTACGTCAGTCGCTATCAAAACACCTTTGCTACTCCTTTTGGCTCTAGATCTGGATAGTCTGGCCATGTCTGCTGTTTCTAAGAGGAACACTCCTGGGAACAGTAGACCTAGGTAACATGTACCTCCCCAGTTTCTGGGCAACCAAGGATATGCTTTCTCTCCACATATAAAATAAACTGGATCTCCCACATATACTGGTTCTATTTCCCATTTTAATACCACTGTATTCATGCATCCAGTAAATGTTCTGACTGAAAAGGAGCCTTTCTTTTTTAGACAAAAAGGGACAGTTCTTGGGTTATAATTCACCGTGTAAGAAGGGGGAACTGCATCTTTGTTCCCGTCTGTTCTTACACGAAATGTCAATCCAGATGTTTTAACAGGTGGGGACAATCTATCTTGTCTATTTTGTCGTGTTATCTTTCGCGTACTTTTCCTCGTAGGCTCTGGGGTCATCACTTGTGCTTTGTGGAATATGGAACAACCCACAGGCCTCATTATTATTTCCTCAAACTCATTCATGTTTGTTCTGTCTAATTGACCCGTACTACTCTTATTCCATTTCCCATAGAACATTGCACTTAAAGATGCACTACATGCAGAACTTAATGGTAATGGCTGTACATACCAACCTATTCCTTTCCCAGCATGCTGCGGTAAATGGGCACATACCCAGCAATTTGTTTTCTTTATTGCATGTGTCATATTCATAATTAATAACAACGTGTTGTTCCCAAACCCTTCCCTGTGTCTTTCTTCCATTGGGGACAGGGTATAAGTAATCACCTGAACCGGGTTTTCAATAGTGGATATATGAACTATTGGTAAAAACATTCCCAATGGGTGTATCGATTCCACATACCATAATACTAGGGCTGTCGCTATTGGTGCTACCACACTCATAAAGCACATAATTATTGTCAGTGCAAGCATATAATTCTTTTCACCATGCGTTTTTCTTAAGTTTACAGTCTTTACAATTAACTCATTCTCAGCAGCGGTGCAGGAGGAGGCTGAAAGCGGTCCCGACATGTTTCTCATCGTCCTTCTTCTTCCTTATTAGAGTTCGTTGTGGATATCTCTCTTCGTTGCACTTGCTCTGATGTCAATAAGTTAAACGGAATTGTCACAGTTCAGTTCTGCCAGTCCTTTATAGCCTGGATTTGCTTATTTGTTTTTAGGCAAGATCACTTGTCCTTTCTCATACTGGACTTTTGATCAGTTATCTATTGCCTTAGTACCATGTGCGCCCAGCTTGTCCGCTCTGGTTCCAGACACATGTACATTTTATGATCGCACCGAGGAGCTGCAAGTCTTGAATTGTCCGACTTGCACAATTCTCACGCTTCTCTCCTCTACACCTCTAGTTCCTCCTCCGTCCATGAGCAGAACCAGAGGTTGACATAAACACCAAAGAACTGTGGATCACTTTGTCTTTCGAGGCCGCAAACTGTATCGCCTCACTCCTGGTATTGTGTGATCCGTGAACAGTGCCGGTGCACTTCCAGATTCAGGCTCAAAGTGAACCTGTGGCACTACTGTAGGTGCTGGTGTGCGCCGCGCCAGTGATGCAGATTCGGTCTTTGGCGTGCTGGCAAGTGCTGGTGGGTGCCAAAGGGGTACACGTTTAGTTTCTGCTGGTATTTGCAAGGCAGATTTCGTGTCGGCCAACAGTGATGAAGATTCTGCTGGGCAACGTTGGGGCACTCTTTGCCCTTCCCCCTTTTTGGCAATCGTCTCAGGCTTTGTTTCGAGTTTCACTTCTCGCTTGGGCAGATTTGGTGGCGGCTTACTGGCAACAGTATCTTTCGTTTCTAATTCCGCTGTCTCTTCCCGGTCGTCTGGGTCGGGCAAGTCTTTCAGTGAAGTTGGAATCTTTTTGGCATGGGTGGCAGGGATCCACGACTTCCGTCCATCCACCCGTATCGCCGTCTGCGTTGCCAAGAGTACTTGATAGGGGCCACGCCACCTGGGTGCTAACGATGACTTTCTTTCAAAATTTTTAAGCAGCACCCAGTCTCCTGGCTCCAGCACGTGCCCTGGAACGGTGTATCTCACTGGTAAAGCCTCCTGCACCTGCTGATGAATCAAACGCAATTTTTGCATTAAAAGGCGACAATAAGTACTAAGCACAGGATTTTCTACCTCTCTAAGTAGTTTTGGCTGAGGTGCGCACCAAACATTTGCCGGCCTCCCCATTACGATTTCGTATGGGGAGAGCCCAGTTTTAGCCTGTACAGACGTACGCATGCATAATAGCGCTATTGGTAATGCATCCACCCAACTCAACTTGCTTCCTGCACATATTTTTGCTTATTTTTGACTTGAGAATCCCGTTGTACCTCTCCACAAGACTGCCAAACTCGGATGCCTTGAACTATGGAATCTCTTATCAATCTGAAGACCCCACATATCTGTAACACCACTGCGCCCTCAAAATGTGGGCCATTATCTGACCATAGGACACGGGGCAAGCCAAAATGGGAAAAATATTCTTTAAGCATTACTTTTGCCGTGCTCATTGCTGTGCAGTATTTTAAGGGATATGCCTCCACCCACTTGCTGAATGCACAGATCACCACTAAGACATATTTCAAATTTTGGCATCTCTCCATCTCTATGAAGTCAAAATGGATCACCTTAAAAGGCATAGAGGGTGGGCCAAAACTGCCTATTGGAGTCACTGTTCCCTTTCCTACATTGTGTTGTAAACACGTGATACAGTTCTGCACCAACCTCTCTGCATTTTTCTTTATGTTTACATTCTGCCATACTGTAGATAGGTGCTTTATTATCTTTTTCGCACAGATGTGAGTAGGGCTGTGGGCCATTGTGACCATTGCAGTCATATACGAATTTGGCAACATCCAGTTTCTAGTCCCTTGTCCACCCAACAACCCTCCAGATCTAACTCAGCAGAGCCCTCTGCCCACCCTTGTATTTCATCGGCCGTAGCTTCGGCCTGCATTTCTTTGACAGTGGCAACTCCATTTTCTATCATACAGGGTACTTCCTCAGTCTGAACCGTCATCATTTTGGTATTTAAATCAGTGGCATTTTGTTTCGCAATTCTGTCTGCAAACACGTTTCCCTCTCCTACTTTGCATGTTACCTTTTTGTGTGCCTCGTATTTCACTATTGCTAGACGCTTTGGAAGCGTGAGTGCAGACAGCAATCGTACACTCAAAGGGCCATGTTGAATTCTGGCACCATGTGATGTCAAAAACCCTCTCTCAGCCCAGAGTCGACCAAAGTTATGAACCACCCCAAAAGCATACTGACTATCAGTATATATATTCACATTCAAATGTTCAGACTCTGGTCAATGCTATTATCTGTGCGGCTTGTGCCGAGTTGTAGGGGATTATTTTGCTTTCTACAACGCTCTCTAGGGTAGTGATAGCGTACGTGGCAGTTGTCGTGCCATCAGGTAATTTAAAACAAGAGCCGTCACAAAATAACTCTCCATCTGGCTCTTTCTGTGGGGTATCACTTAAATCAACTCTCCCCTTGGTTTCTTCCTCAGTGACCATTAAGCAATCATGGGGGGGTGATTCATTCTCACCAATTTCTTTTATGGGTAGTGGCATTAATTGTGCAGGATTCAAAGCGCTACACCTCATAATTTGGATATGGGGCGCGAACAAGATAATCTCATATCTTGTCAATCTAGCAGAGGTTAGGTGTTGCGTCTGTGTTCTATTTAATAGAAAGTCTATGGCATGTGGCACCATCAGAATTAAAGTATGCCCCATCACCATCCCTTCGTTTGTTTCACTGATGCAGCAGCCGCCGCGACAGATCGCAAACATCGTGGTAGTGCGCACGCTACAGGGTCAAGCGCAGAAGAAAATAGCCGCATGGCCTATTTCTTCCACCTTGTTCCTGTGTCAAAACTGCCAATGCACATCCTTCACTTTCACACACAAACAGTTTAAAAACCTTCTCATAATTTGGTGTGCCCAAAACTGGAGCAGAACATAATGCAGTTTTCAAATGATCAAATGCTCTCTGACATTCCTCATCCCACTGTAAAGGCATACCTGCATCCTTTCTAGTCAAATTCACCATCAGTTTCACAATTAACGCAAAATTACCGATCCATTGTCGGCAATATGAAGCCATGCCTATTATGGCTCTGACTCCTTTCTGTGTCTTTGGAATAGGCATACAAGAAATACTTTCTATGCGTTCTGGCGTTAGCCTTCTCCCTTCTTTCGAAAGTAGGTAGCCCAAATAAGCCACCTCCTTTCGATTATATTGAAATTTGTTCAAACTAGCTTTATGGCCATGTGCCGCTAGGTGTGACAGTAGTAATACAGTGCTTTCTTTACAAATCTCCTCTGTGTCAGCAGCTAATAATAGATTGTCTATGTATTGCAAGAGTACGCAACCCACTGGTAAGTCTAGCATGTCTAGCTGCTCTTTCAATGCTCTACTGTAAATACTCTGACTTTCAGTGCAACCTTGCGGAATCCGTGTGAATGTAAATGATCGTCCTCCTAATGTGAATGCGATCAAATATTTGCTGTCCTTGTCCACCGGAATGCTAAAGAACGCATTTTTTAGATCAACTACACTAAAGTATTCTGTTTAAACAGGTATCATTGTCAATATTGTAGTGACATCTGGCACTAAAGGAAATTGTGGATCTACTACTTTGTTTAGCGCGCGCAAGTCAATTATGAAACGGTATGGTACTTCATTGCCTCCTTTTTTATAAACTGGAAGAATCGGGCTGTTGCATGTACTGCCTGTAATTTCTTCAATTACCCTTAATTTCACCAAATCTGTAATAATACTTTTCAATCCTTTCTCACCTTCAGCCGAAATTCTGTATTGGGGAATTCGCGGTAGGGTAACACCCTCTTTCAAAATGATCTTTACTGGCTCTATTTTCAAGCATCCTACATCGTTGTCATGCATTACCCATATACAGGTTGGCACTTTACTTAGTTCTCCTGGTAAAGTTTCAGACATGAATTCTGACACAGGAGAATCTTGTGGCCAAATCATTAGGAACACCCCGTCTGCCGTGCAATGTATAACGGAACCTAATTTTTTCAACAAATTTAATCCCAACAGGTTCTCCCCACAATTTTCTGTTAAAAGGAAAGGACAATGATATTATATGATATTATATGGCGTTTGTAACATATCATTACTGCTCCCCCATGCATATTCGAATTACTCCTTCCTTGTGCATTCCCTCTCCCTCTATTATGTCCTGCTACTTCCTGCAGTAACACCCGTGTTTTCAGATTTACCCTATCCTTCTCCTCTTTTTCTTTCTCCGCAGTCACTCTGTTCTCAAAATATTGGGCCATGTGTAATACTTCGCCCAGCGGTTTTGCTTGCCAAGCACTCTCTGATGTCATTATTCGGTTCTGGATTGGAAGTTTAAACCCCCTCACATATTTGTCAACAAATAACCTCTTTCCCGCTTCTGAGCTCACATCCTGCCCACTGAAGTCTGCAAATACTTCTTCAAACCTGTTAAAATAATCTGTAGCTAACTCATCCTTGCCTTGTACACATGCAATCAATTTCTCCCATTGAATTCTTTTCTCTGGGACAATTTCTTTTCATTTCTGTACTATGCGTGCTGGTAATGCTACCAGGTTTCGGTCCCGGTGTTCCTCCAACCGCTTTATTCCTGTCTTCTATTATCAAGTCCGCCCATGTGGCGCCAAAGGTCGTTATGTCATCCACCTTTCTTATTTGCTTCCATATGTCTGTTGGCAGGATCACTGGGAATATTAGGTCTATGTCACCCATGGTAAGCAGAGATGATTGCAGGCAGGATTCTACTTCCTTGTAAAACCCTGCAGGATTCTTTCTTATATCAGGAATCATCTGCTTTATGTTGTTCACCTCCTGTCTGGAAAAGGGGACATGCACATATTGGGCGGTATAATGGGCTGGTGTTACCTGCGCCGCTACGTTGCCCGCTGCGGGAACCTCTACTTTGGACACAAAGGTAGGTGGGACCTCTCTCATAGGAAATTCCCCACTTACTGTCCCTCCCCCTTCTCTCATGTGTAACAATATTCCCAGATCAAACAATAGGGCTGTTTCTCCTGTCTTTCGCTCTAGCGCTCTCTTATGTACTGCCATTATTTCGGGTGGGCTGGCCTTATCGTTTTTTATTTTTTTGTCTAGTAAATGTTCAGCCATCAACTGCAGTGCTTTTCTTTTCATGGGCATGGAATATTCATCAAATATCTCATGTATCTCCATTGTGGGGATCCTGGGAACCGACATCCATCTAAACGCTTCTCGTATACATACTTTCAACTTGTCGCCCCTCTGCACTGACGACATTGAATGTCGTTGTTGTATATACGGCTCTACAGCTTCCTTCCTATGTCTCCCGATATCCTTAACCCTGAACCCAGGTGTAGTAAACATTTTGGCATAATCATTATCTAATTCATCTTTAAGTTCAAAAAGTCCATATACATGTTCTCTCACTTCTTCATCCCTCTCCCTACAGCGTGCTAATGCATTCAAATCTAACAATCGCTGCTGTGGTAATTTCCCAATTAACTGTTTCCATCTCTCCACCAAATATTCACCCATGCATTCCAACACTACCTGTCTTTCGTTGCTTCTTCGGAAGTCATATATCGAAGCCAACGGGGGCGTGGCTTGGCGCCGATGGCGAGCGGTAGCTGATCCGCCGAGCTCCGGCCGAGACGCCGTTTCCTGATCCTTTTTCTCCGGCTCGCGTGCGACCCCGACTTCTGAAAAGGAACGAGCGGTTGGGCGAAGCAGCCCTGCACCTGAATAGTTGCTGGGCCCACCAAATTGGACCCCCCTGAGACTCCGGTGGCCCTGAATCGGTTCTCCCCCCCTCCCGTTCTTACTGGATCCAAGATGGCGCCCCGCACAGCATAGCGGTGCCTGCGAGGGGTACCCCCTCCCCCAACGGATTCCAGGGCCCGGCGGGGAGAGGCAGCAGCAAAAGAGAGGCTCCGCTCTTCTAGAGACCACCTCTACGGACCACACCATCACACACGGGGGCAGACCACAGCTCACGGCCCGATATTTGGCCAGGTGAAGGGCCCCACCAGTGATCTCACAAGTGAACTAACTTTTGAGGCCTAAAACACCCGCAACCATCGCCCCAAGATGGCCGCCAAGAACAAGACCAGAGCCGCCACCATGGACTCCTTTGTTTCCACCAGGGCGAAGACCCCCACTCAATCCAAGGCCAGCTCCTCTGAAGTTGCCCAGTCGAGCGAAGAGGTGGCGGCCGATAACCACTCTCAGATACTTGATGCTATAGCCTCGCTAAAGACTCATATAGACTCCAAGATCGACGAATTCAAGGTCGATATTCAACTGATCCGCCAAGACGCTCGCAACTTAACGGAGAGGGTCGCGACCGTTGAACAGTCGGCAGAGGAAGCCTCCACGGCCATCACAGCCATAAAGTCCGAAGTTGTCCTCCTGAAGAGGAAAGTCACCTTTTTGGAGGAAAAGGCGGAGGAGGCCGAAGGTCGGGCCAGACGGAGCAACATCAGGATCCTGGGGGTCCCGGAGGGGAACGAGGGAGTAAATACCACATCCTTCGTCGAAACCCTTCTGCTACAAGAAATAGGGGCCGGCAAATTGACCCAGGGATTCTCTGTCGAAAGGGCCCACAGATCCCTTCAGAGGCGCCCTCCCCCCGGATCGCACCCCAGACCCATAATCGCTAAGATACTGAACTTTCAGGACAGAGAAACTATCTTACGGCGATCCAGGGAGGGGGGCCCCATCGAGCGAGGAGACTCCAAAATCTCCATTTATCCGGACTACACGCAGAAGGTACAAAGAGAGCGGAACTCATTTGTCCCGATAAAAGCCCGGCTCCGACAACTGAACCTAAAATATAGACTACTTTATCCATCGCGCCTAAGGGTTGTCTACAAGGAGAGAGTGGTATTTCTCGAGAACCCAGATGCGGCCAACATGTGGCTTGAGGATAATAACCTGGCGGATGGCAAGGACAACTCACAGACTGAGACCTAACCCCCCAGCGACCCCCATGTAAGAAACATCGCACGTGAGACCGGAATACAGAAGATAATCCAACTACAGTTTTTTCACTTGGAAACGGCCTCGTTCGGCTCTGCCGCCAGGCCCTTGCCCCACCCCCAGCGTAGTATTTACCCGGTCTGGGCACCCGCCTGACCCAGCTCGCGCCCGACTCCCGGATGGGCTCCGACGGCTCGAGAGCGCCTGAGCACCGCGACAATGTTGTAGTTGCTGGGCGCACCAGTTTAAGTTTTGTTGTTAGTTTTATTAGTTGTACAGTCTTCATGCCTCTTTTGCCAACGCAGACCGAGATGGGTCTGGGACATGACACCGATGAACGAGATGCAGTGGTATCCCCCCTGCAGCCCACCCGAACAAGACTAAAGTGGAGTCGGACCCCAGAGTCCCACACCAAATCTGAAACTCGAACCGGATGGCGGCACAGCTTACTGTAATGACCTGGAATGTGCGGGGCATGGGCTCATACCTCAGGCGCAATCGTATACAGTCCTACCTCAGGAGGAAGAAAATCTCCATTGCACTCCTTCAAGAGACTCACCTCACGACGGAGGCCATGTCTAAAATTGCAGACCGATGGGCTGGGACTGTTAGAGGGTCCCCCTACTCTAAATACGCCAGAGGGGTGCTAATATGGATAAGCCCGGACGTCCCCTTCCAGATGGAGGGAAGTGAACAAGATAAAGAAGGGAGATTCACAGCGATTTGGGGCACATTGGAACAAACCCCAGTCTGCTTCATCAACTCTTACTTCCCTCATCACGGGATATCGGCGTACCTCGCCACATTGATAACGAAGCTGACTCGGTACCGGGACCGCACCTTCATATGGGGAGGGGACTTCAACTGTGTTGCTGACACGAGTGCAGACAGATCGCTGCCCCCCCCACGCCCGAGCAGCCTCACATCCGGTGCCTTGAGGGAAACTCTGGAGCAACTCAACTTAGTGGACATCTGGAGGGAACACCATCCGACCGACAGGTCCTACTCCCACTACTCAGCTCCACACGGAGTTCACACAAGAATTGACTATCTGTTCATCAATAAGGAACTTACCCCACACATAGCAACCACAGAATACCTGGGGCGGACGATCTCCGACCACTCCCCACTGACCATGTTATGGCAAATGAGAGGCCCCAGACCCCCGATCCCCATGTGGAGGATGCCGACCGCGGCACTTGCGGACCTCGAGTTCAGGGAAACCCTTGCCGAAAAATTGGAAGAATACTTGGAGAACAACATCGGTTCGGTCCCCTCCTGGGGCACATTATGGGAAGCAATGAAGGTGGTGACCAGAGGCGAAATCATATCGAGAGCCGGCGGAACTCGCAGGCAGTTGCGGAGAACCCTGGAAGCACAGGAAGCTGAGATCTCCCGACTGGAGTCCACATGCGACAACTCTATGGAGACAGAGACCAAGCTGAAGGAAGCCCGCACAGAATGTCAGCAGGCATGGGAAAGACTGGAAAAATTTGATTTCGCCACGCACACCGCCAGATCTCATAAAGAATCGGACAAACCGGGAAGACTACTAGCATGGCTCTGCAAACGGGAACACCCCAAACATCTCCCAGTGGAGATACGGGACGCTAATGGGTCATCCCACTCGACTCAGCTAGGGATCAATGAAGCCTTTGCTAAATTCTACACAGAACTGTATACCCACAAGACCCAGATTCCTGCTGCAGACATCATAGACACACTCGAGGAGATAGAACTTCCCCACATTTCGCTCGAGCAGAGAGAGGAGCTGGAAACCGAGATCACTCTTGAGGACGTTCAAGGGGCAATCAGGTCCCTCCCCAACAACAAAGCCCCTGGCAGTGACGGCCTCCCACCTGAGTTCTATAAAGCGTATGAGTCCATCCTTGCCCCAATTCTCCACGAGGTCTACCAGGAGGCACACACGGATGGGATTCTCCCCAACACCATGAAGGAAACCATAATAGTCCCCATGCTCAAGCCACACAAATCGCCCACCGACTGTGAGTCCTATCGCCCTCTGGCTATGCTAAACTACGATGCCAAGATCCTCACATCCATATTGGCCCGCAAGCTAGCCAGGGTGGTGGGTTCCATCGTTCACGAAGATCAGAACGGATTCGTTCCTGGGCGCAACACCACTGCTAACCTCCGGAGGTTGCAGCATGTAATGGCCGAAACATATGACAGGGACGAGGACCTGGCGGTGTTGTCGCTCGACGCCATCAAGGCCTTCGACTCCATATACTGGGAGTGGATCAGGGAGGTCCTGAGAAGATTTGGCTTTGGAGGGGGCTTCATCAGGTGGGTTGAGGTCCTCTACAATTCCCCGACGGCGAGAGTAAGAACGGGAAGAGTGGTTTCAGCGGCTTGGGATATACAAAGGGGAACAAGGCAGGGCTGCCCGTTATCACCCATGCTGTACATACTGGGCCTGGAACCGATTGCATTATACTTCAGGCAGCAGCTTTTCGATGCTGGCATTAAGGTGGGCAATGCACACCACATAATATCCTTGTATGCAGACGACGTCCTTCTTTACCTAAGCTCCCCCGAAGTTAACGCGCCAACCGCGTTGGAGATACTGGACAACTATGCGAAGTACTCAGGGATCCGCTTTAGTAGGAATAAGTCCTCTGCCTTCCCCTTGGCGGGCTTACGCAACATTCCGGAAAACAATCTCCCAGAGATAGGAATAAGCTGGCAACTGGTCCAGTTCCGTTATTTGGGGATCAACATAAGCCACACCCCGCTACTCATGCATGAACACAACACCGAGGCCGCCATCACGAGTCTCCGAAGTTCTATAAAGTTTTGGTCCAAGCTCCCATTGGCCATGGTGGGCAGGGCAGCGATTGTCAAGATGATCGTACTCCCCCGATTCCTGTATTTCTTCGTAAACATTTGCCATTACATTAGACCGTCCTTCTTCAAGAAGCTGGAGGCCATCATCAGGGACTTCCTTTGGGGCCCACACAGGCATAAACTGTCGCTGTCCGTCCTCTCTCTCCCACACAAAGAAGGCGGAATAAAGTTGCCGGATCTCCAGTTGTACTACCTGGCTGCCCAGCTGAGTCACATAACGAGATGGCTCTCGGATGAGCCTTCAGCAGAGACCGAACTACTGAGGCAACCCTTGGACAATGCGATCCCCAGGGAGATCCTATGGCACCCTACATGGCAACCCCCGGTCCCCTCCATGGTGATTGACCTGGGAAGAAAGATATGGGCCAGGTCCTGCTGCATCAGGCGAATACGACACCCATACTCTCCGGACAATCCCATCCTAGCAGACACCTGTCGAACGGCTGCAGACATCTCTACGGCAAGGAGGTGGGAAGAGGCCGGCATTTACACATGGAGCGACATGTATGAGGAGGGAGAATTCAGGGATTTCGAATCTCTTAAGGCTGCCGATGGAATTCCCCCGGGCCAGTTCCTCTGGTACCATCGCCTCAAACAAACTGCTAAGAAACAATGGACCGGATGGCCGGAGGAGCCCTCCCCTGACCCTCTGCTACAAGAGATGCATGACCTCTCGGACGGCTGGAGACCTGTCTCCAGGCTTTACAGCAGACTATGTGATAAAACCAACCCTAAATGCGAAGATCTGAGGACAAAATGGGAGGCGGACCTTGAGACCCCGATTTCAGATAAAGAATGGGAAAGAGCGCTGATATTTCCCAAAAAAGTATCCAGGAACACCAGGTTTGGCCAGATCCAATTGAACGTTCTCTACAGGACATACATGACCCCACATAGGGTTGCCTCCTTCAATAAGACATCCTCCCCTGCATGCCCCTGGTGCGGGAATGATAAAGCAGATGTGATTCACATGTTCTGGACCTGCACCAAGGCGATGGCACTGTGGTCCAAGGCCAAACAGACCTGCATGGACGCCGGAATGACAAGATACGAATGGACTCCTGGCGAGTGCCTCCTGGGGACCTACCCCAGACCTAGCAAATCCAAGCACGCTGTTAAATTAATGGACATATCATGTATCCTGGCTAAAAGAACAATAGCGATGGCCTGGAAGACGCCGTCGGGCCCCAGGCAAGAGAGATGGCTCAAAGAACTCGAGAGATGGACAACAGCTGAAACCAGGGCCTGGCAGGAAGGAATCACGAACAGTGGCGAAACCGAAGGTGGCACTTTGGAATCATGGAAGGCCCTCCTCAGAGACATACGCTTCAGCGCTGACTACAAACCCCCCTGAAGTCCCACACCACTGCATTGACACTGCTCGGATGCCGGCATTGGTGGAACCACCCCTGTGTTTGACCCCTCTTGCTTCCTGAAACTTTGGGTCATTGCCCCTAACCCACCCGTCCACTGTAAGTTTGCTACAACATGAAGACTGTTGTTGATTTGCTCGTTCCCCCCCCCTTGTTTCCCCCTCACCGTCTCCTCCCCAGTTCAAACCAATGTTGATTTCTTGTTGTATTGCACGTTTTCTTTTTCTTTTTTCTATCAAAACCAATAAAATACGTTTTAAAAAAAAATCGAAGCCAACGTCGTCGTCCCATCATTCCCGTCTATATACATCTCTGCCTGTTGCTGCAATTCCACCTTCCTTTCATTGCTGATCGCACTGCGAGTTACCCTCGTGCATCCACGTTGTTCAGTCCCGCCTCTCGCCCCCGTGGTTTCAACTTCAACCCTGGGAGGAACGGACGGTACCGAGTCTGTATCTAAGGCGGGAGGTGTGAATGGGACAATGGGAACAGGGAGTGTCTGCTGTGGGCGTGGTTGGCTAATAGGAAGTGTTACGTGCGCGGTCTGTGGCTATGGGAAGGCTTGAGCTACAGGAGGGAGAGTTTGGGCTATGGGCGGGGTTTGGGCACTAGTTACTGACGTGTTTGGCCTCACTTCTGATCTTGGGCCTTGTTTTGTATGGGTCAATATGTTTTCTATCAATTCATCTGCTATGTGCAATTCTCGTTGTGGGTATATTTTTTCTATATTCAACTGGTCACGTCTACCTGACCTCCTTAGACTCTCAGTCCACTCCTCCTCTTCCTTTTCTTCCGCTACTTCACCTTTCGATTTATGCCTGCGCGCATGCTTCGCTCTACTTCTAAATCGGAGCATTGCTTCCCTTCTCCAGTCCTTAACGATATCAAATGCTGCAGGACGCGCTTTCTTTCTTATCAACACCCTTTCCAAGTGATCTATTCTCGCTATCTCAAAACTACCATTAATCGGCCACTGATGGTCTTGTTGCTTTCTGGTTTGCCTATGCCAAGTCTCACAGAATATTATTGCACCCACTCCATACTTCACATACATCTCATATGCCGGCGTTCCCCTAGGTGGTGCAATTTGGCCATCTTCCAAAGATTGTCTACCACAGCGGAAAAACTCCACTAGGGTGGACAATACCCCAGGCATGTTTCAACCTTCCCCCTGGTTAATCAACCTTACCTAGGGCGTTTGATTTTGCAAAGTCAACTCTCAACCAATATCAGGATTACTTTGAATCGGGGAATGACTCACCTGATAAATCAATCTGTCCTTTCGGGCACAAGTTGTCTGTATACTGACGCAACCAATGACGTTGTGTCTGCGTTTCTTGGCCTCCGCCTCGTTTCGGGACCCTCGCCTCCTTGTTCTCTAGCCAGGCACGTCGATCAGGGATCAGATGTGTGCAGTTCTGCAAAGGAATCTCTCATCACTTCTCCAGGGCGCCCCGAACACCTCTTGATCCCGGCTCGATCGTCCCATCCTCGCCGTTCTCCGCCTTGACTCAATTACAACGTATGTGATGCAACAAGTGGGGGAGGGTCCCTATTCGGGCGCCATCTTGAAAGGGGCCCCTCGGGGTCCCTTATGTCTATGGAAACAAGGCGAGTCACCACACACGATAGATACCCCAGACACGAGGTTGTATTCCCAAAGCTAGGGTTTATTGCAAAGCAAATAGTCTCAGTTGGCCAACTCGGCCTCACGCCCCACGACGTGTATCTCTAGACCTCGAGGGATGCAAGAGCGTGAATTACGTACATCAGTTACATATATACAAAATGTATATCATACAATCAGCTATGACATATTTAACACCCCCCCTTTATTGGGTTTCTTTGAACTCGGTGTGATGATGGACACTTTCGACAATTATGACACCTTCAAATATCTATTCTAGTAACAATATGCAAATTGCAAGTGCAGAGGCATCTTTCAGTTGTTGAATAGAACACAGTGCTTCTGTTCTTGGAATCGAGCTACATACGGGGGAAGAGTCACATTCCAGACCTTGCTATCTATGAGGTGCTATTCGTGTCCTGGGAGCCGACACACTCTACAGGGCTCAGTAAAGGGGAGCCATAAGAAGAGCATAATTCAAGCCTGTAGCTGCTTTATTCTAACATATTCTACCATACAAAGAGACTGGCTGGCAGCTGCGAAATGATTAAATGCCCTGCAGCTCTACTTCAAGGCTACATTCGGGAGGGAGCCGGGAATTCTTTCCTGGCGCTGCCTACGTTGTGTTTCAACGAACTCTTGTTATCCTTGCGGCCCTGCGGCCTTTTCCTTTCACGTGCAGACAACAATGTTTTACAGTCGAGCAGTGTAAGCAGAAAATGTGCTGCGAAGCAATAAGAACAGAAAGCAATGAGCAATGGTTAGAAAACAGAATGGCGATCCTTGTTACATGGTTGTTCATTGGCAAACTCGGAAACCTATATGTCTGTCATATCGTGCATGAGACGGTTGGCCCACGGCCACCAAAATACGTTTGCCGTCAAATATGAGAGGTATCCATTTTTCTAGACTGACATACTAGTTCACCTGCCATTAATGGTTTTTCCAGCCTGTTGACCGCAGCCGTTGTTGTCTCTGTTGAGAAGGGCACTACAGCTTGGTTGGCAATGCTTCTCACTGCTCGTGTGAGCTGTGTGAGATACTCTTTAAATTCCTCTACCTAAAACAGTTGCAGTTTTGTGAGCATCGGGCACCATCCTTACTGGTGACAGGGGTGTTTGCATGTGTCTCCCTGTCATTATTTCACAGGGGGATAAGTGGTGGTCTTTGCTAGGCTGTGTACGTAATTGGAACAGGGCCAAAGGCAAGCAATAGGCCCAATTCTTCTTAAGGGTTTGGCACAATTTAAACATTCTGTTTTTGAGGAGGCCGTTGATTTTTTCTACAAATCCATTTGCTTGTGGGTGGTAAATCAAACACATTTTATGCTTTATTCCCAATAGTGTAGTCACTTCTTAGGACAGGTCACTGACAAAATGTGTTACGTTGTCGGAACAGATGACATCACATATTCCCCAATGTGGGAACACCTCTCTTAACAAAAATTAAAACATTTGGTGTGCACAGATTCCTGCTTCCACCCACAGTGAAAAAGGGCAGACCACCACTATCAAGTACCTCGCACCATTGCACCTTTCCCCCATGTCCGCATAATCAGGGTGCAGCTCATGAAAAGGTCCAATGAGGCATGGTAGTGTTCCTCTCAACGTTCACAGTGTCATTCCTGAATGGTATGTCTGGCACGTAATACATTCAATAGTCATCTTAATGAGGGGTTTGTGAAGGTTTGGAACAAACCAGTCCTCCTGGATATCTGCAGCTATGTCATGTTTTGTTGTGTGGACAGTTAAATGCAATATTGGAATGCTATTTGTAACAGATCTACGGGCATCACTACTTTCCCTGTTGTGTCCTGTCTCCATAGGAGATCTGTTGATGACTGTGTAGAACCTCTTTTTAACCAAAGGTCTTGTTCTGCGAGTGGAGCTCTCTTTTGTAATTCTATTATTTTTGCTATAGGCAAGGCATTATGCCCGTCCTCCTTCTCCTCCTCTTCTCCATGTCTTTGAACACATTCTACAGGCAGTGTTTTTGTCAAATATGCAGCTTTTTTAGTTGCGGCGTCCACCGCTTCATTTCCCAGTGATATTCTGTCACTGTTTGTGTGTTCTTGGCATTTTACCAGTGCAACTACAGAGGTTCTGCAAGTGCCTCAATCAGTTCATTTAAAAATTCTGCATGTTGCACTGGTGACCCATCGACCCTCCTGAAGCCCCTCCTTCTCCAGCAGGACAGTCCAGCATGCACCGTGGGGTTGACATGAGCTGAATCTGAATATATTGTCACTGCGCACCCTCTTGTTGCATGCAAAGCCTCAATTAGAGCTACTAGTTCCGCAGCCTGTAATGAATAATGCAGGGCTAACCTCTTTTGGACTAGAATCTCGTACTTTCCTTCCTCCATTCTAACCACTTCTGCACACACATGTTTCTCCCCTGTTTCTGGACAAATCGATGCTGATCCATCTACGAAGTACACTTCTCCCTCATCTAGTGCATTCTCACTTGCTTTGGTAATGTCATCTCCTTCACCCTCATATGTGCCACAATCATGGTTTTGTATGTCCTCCACTGTACAATGCTCTGTGAGAAACATGGCTGGGTTTACTGTCTTGCAACGTACTATGTAAATGTTTGGGCTTGAAATTATGATTTCGTAAACCGTCGCTCTTTGTGTGGTGAGTGTGGATTTCAATCTTTCAAGAATGGCGAACAAGGAGAGTTCGAAAAACAACGTGACGGAGCATCCCATCATGATTGTGGAGCTTTTTTCAATTGTGAAAGTAGCGGTTTCAAGGGCTTGTTTGCATGTAAACTGACCCTGCATCGCCGAATCCAAGGTGCTGCTGTAATAAGCTAATGGATTGTGTCCCAGAGATGGTTTCTGTGTCAGTACTGCTGTCATTAATGTTCCATTACAACGTGAGAACAGGAAAAATTCCCGCTCATAATCAGGTGTTGATATCAGCTGTCCTAGATACAATATTTCTGTAAGACAGTACTGAAGCTTATTTTTGTCCACTTTATACCCCTTGCAGGCCAATAAAGTGAGCAATTCAACAGAACCTTTTCAACACATTTCTTCTCCTTCGCTACATATCAGTAAATCATCGATGTACTGGATGATCGTGCTTTGGACAGCCATATTGCAGAGGTCTTTGTGCAATATTCTGTTGAAAATGCTGGGGCTTTCGCAGTACCCCTGGGGCAATCTGCAGTGCTCATACCTTTTCCCCCTATGGTGAATGCTGTCAAATATTGTGAGTCTGGATCAAGGGGCTCTGAGAAAAAGATGTTTTCAAGTCAACCACGATAAAGTGTGTCACCTTTTTCGGGATGCTACACAGAATGGACGCTGGGTTTGGGACAAGAGGGATCTCTTTTTGGACAATATGGTTAAGTGGGCAAAGGTCCTGCACCATCCTCCATGACCCCCCTTTTGGTTTCTTAATGGGATAAATTGCAGTATTGCATGGGGACAATGATGCCTTGTTGTAGCAGTGCATGTATTGTGTCTTGTAGTGCTTCCTCTGCCTCTCTTGATATAGGGTATTGTCTTATTCGGGGTAATACTGCTCAAATTTTCCATTTTATTTTCACTGGTGGCACTTCTTTTAATAGTCCAGCATCATGTGGATTGGTTGTCCACAAAGTTGGGGGAACTTGCTGCAAATCTGAATTGCAAACTGATGGTGGTGCACTAACAATGCGCATGAGGGAGGTTGTTACTTGTCTGTTTTGCACCAGTATATCACAAGGCATGCATATTTCCATTATTATCTCCCCATCAGTGTCATTGTCAGTGAACAACTCCTCCTCTGTCAAATCTTGCAATGCTATGTTTGGATCTCTGCACAACACTGTCCTCCATTCACACCTGTGCGTGTCCAGGCCAAATGCCACAATACGTTTCGCAGTCACCTGAACTCCTTGCAGATCCAGTGAGAGGATTGTACCAGGTACTATTTCAGGGGTAGCTACTGGGTGGAAAACAAAATCAGAGGGCACTCTCCAGTTCTTGTGTGTTATTTCTGGCACTACTCTCGACAACACCTGCATGCCATAGATAAACATGTCCCTATTTATAGGTATTCCTCGCACTACTGTTTCATTTGCCAATGTGTGTATCAATAGCATGGCCCTGAGAGTGCACATGCCTAGTGTGGAGCACACTATACCCCTGTCTGTGAATGCTATTGTCATGTTCAGCTTGCTTAGGAGGTGTCTTTCTAATAAATTTACTGGTGAATTTGTGTGGTAAAGTAGGGGTGCTCGCACTGTTTTTCCCCACCACTCTGATGTCCAAATCGTCAGTGTAAGGAACCGTGACTACAGCCCCAGAGAATCCCTTCATCGAAAAAATTGCCTTCACATAGACATGATTTCTCCACCCCGAGTCCACCATGAGCTCAGACCAAACCCTAAGGAAAGTACTCAAAGAACATATGACAAGGTTAACGTCTAGATATATAGCACCTTTTTCAATGTTATTATTCTGACTGCCAGTGAACAAAACCACCTGGCCTATATATGTCAATAGACAAAAACGAGGGTCCCAGATATGTGATGTCATCAGTGATGTCATCAATGACATTTGTGATGTCATCTTTGATGTCCTGGGTGTTAGTCTTAGCAGTGCACGGTGGTGGCGCGAGTTATGGTTGTTTAGCTTACCCTAACTGGCGAATTTCTGGGGTTTTTCGATTTTACTTGAAACCATAACGTCCCTTTAACAAGGTTTTTTCATTGAATTTCATAGGTTTTTATTAGTGCAAATTAACCATAACGTCCCTTTAACCAATTTTTTTATTGAATTTCATAGGTTTTTATTGGGACAACTTAACCATAACGTCCCTTTAAAAAAGTTTTTTCATTGAATTTCATAGGTTTTTATTAGTCCAACTTAACCATAACGCCTCTTTAACAATGTTTTTTCAGTGAATTTCATGGGTTTTTACAAATTCATGCTATTTTCCTACAACTTACTAATATCATACTTACCCAATATAGCAATGTTTGTGTCCAATTTACAAAGTGTCACCTTAAAACTCTGCCATTTCCCACCTTCTGGAATCGTTTTTAACACTTCCATACACTTTTTGCAACTATTTCAACTAGTTTTGCATCCATAGATGTCTACGAATATCTGACTTCATAGCGGACCTTCCGGACAGTGCCACATGACCATACGCTGGCGCGAGGCATGATGACATGTCCGAGAACCCGTCCGCACTTCACGATAAGATCTCTGCTTCGCGAACAGTTCAGAACTGCATTTTCTACTGATCTAGGAACTTTCAACTTCAGAATATCCCTTGCACAGCTCCAACACCTATTCCTACCGCTTTATCCATTAACAATATAGTACACAGTACATACTTTTAGCAAAACTGCTATTTATCTTGAAATGGCATCAGCTAATGCCATCCCTCCTCCCCAAGACCCACCACCACTGCTGTAATCAAGGAGCATGAGAAACACTGCCCCCTACCTTAGAAATAACACACGCGCAACATTTTCCCTTGTCCACCTAACCCTCCATATTAGTGTTTGGTTCCTCTTCCCTCATTTCCCTCCCCACCTTTCGTTCTCAGCTCTCCTGCCAAAAAAATACATCCAAAAACAACAAAAGACATATTCCTTTAGGAACCACCTTTCACAGTTAACAAATAGAACTAAAAAAACATGTATAGACCCCATCTACTTTATATTTCTCAGTAAAGTACATAGACTCAATAAGATTTTCCAACATTTCAATTTGCATTTTGTGTTATGCTAATGGGAATATTGTGGCATTCATCCTCCGTTCCAGGGACTGGAACGGTGGATACTGGCCCAGCAGCCCAAGTTATCAGCCCAAACGAAGCGAGGGTGGATAATGAGGTCTCTGGACCATTATCCCCCCATTCCAGCCCCTGAAATGGGGGACAAGGCCATTAACATCCTACGTTCCCAAAGCGGGAACCCAGGGTGCTAAAAAAGAGGATTTTTCTTCCTACACCGGGATGCCTATGGCGTCCCGGTGTAGGAAGAAAAATCCTTTTCCAAGATGGCCACCATGGAAAGGGAAGGGGAGGGTTCCATACAGGGCCCCTCTTTGCTTTCCATGGCAGCTTGCAGAAGGCAAAAAGAGACCCTATGACCATATTACCACCAGTATATTTTTCTTCCCTTTCAGATCTATCCTAATTTCGAATAACTTTACCACAAAGCCAGTCCAGGTGGACATGGCCACTTTAATCCTATGTTTTGTCCCTTGTGGTCATGGCCAGTAGCCAGATTGTACAGATCATGACCTTATTCCATGACCCGAACAATCTGGCCACTGCCCATGGCCACAGGCTACCCCTCAGTCACTAAAGGTATACCGCTATTTTTTGTAGCTACATTATGACACTTGTCAAATAATAAAACACTGGCACATTTGCAAAATGATGCTTGTAGGTACTTGCTGATGCTCCTACGCAAGTTTGCTGGAAATCCACCCGTGTTTTATTTTTTCAAAAGTGTCAAATGTATGCACATACAATCGTCATATAACCTAGCCCCCACTTGACAAAATCCATTCAGACTTTATGAAAACATCTATATCTAGATCTATAATCTTTTTGTAAACCTTTGTGTAGATTTGTCAACTGGCACCACATTTGTAAGGCTTTACAATATTTTGGGACCCCCCTCTAATTTTGTTACCTCTTGACAGAATCCCACCAAACTTCGCAAAAACATGTATATGTGGATCAATTATCAGTTTGCCAAATGAAGTGTAGATTCATCAAATGGCACCTCATTTATAAGCCTTTACATTATTTTAGGACCCTCCCCTCTAATTGTGCCCCCTCTTCACAAAATCCCACCAAGCTTCGCATAAACATTCATATCTAAATGTATTATCGGTTTCCCAAATTAAGTGTAGATTCGTCAAATGGCACCTCATTTATAAGCCTTTACAATATTTTGGGACCCCCCTCTAATGTTGCTACCCCTTGACAGAATCCCACCAAACTTCGCAAAAACATGTATATCTAGATCTATTATCAGTCTGCCAAATGAAGTGTAGATTCATCAAATGGCACCGCATTTATAAGCCTTTACATTATTTTGGGATCCCCTCTAATTTTGCCCCCTCATGACAGAATCTCACCAAACTTTGCATACTCAATCAGAATCAGGTGGTCAGAAATATACATGCAAAATTTCATGCAGTTCCATTAAGTGGTGCCAAAGTTATAAGCCATCCAAGAATTGCATTTCACCAACCCTGTAATGCTGAGGTGTCTGAACTTTTCAGGACTGTTCGCGAACATCCAAACTGTTTGCGGACTATCGCGGTAAAAAACACCTGTTTTTTTGCTTCTTGCAGCCATATCCCATCCCATCCTCATCACCCCTCACCTCCCCAGAGATTATTTGATAAGTTTGACAAGTGCAATGTTGTGTTTTTTAATATGTTTTTACCGCGATGTCCGCGGACAGCAGCCGGTGTCCAAGATGGCGGGCGTTTCCAAAAATCTGACGCACTTCACGCTCTTCACCATCCAATCAGCGAGCACATTGCATGTCTGCGTACATGACGCAAGCAGATTAACCAATCAGTGTCCTGTCCGCGGAGCGAACATAGATATCACAAATTTTTTGTGACCTACTTTTTGGTCGTTTTAAAAAAAAATACTGAACGATTTTCACCAAATTTACAAAAGCACGCTTTCGGGACCAAGCCGCTGCTCCTGCCATAAATTTGGTGAAAATCCGTCCAGTGGTTTGGGCTGTAGGCGTGAGCAAAGTTTTTTCCCCAGTCAGTCTATGGGAAAGAAATACATTTTGGGACCCCCCTATAACTTTGCCCCCCGGACCAAACCTCACCAAACTTTGCAGAAATAATTCAGTGTGGGCCATATACATTTTTTGCAAAGTTTGGTGTGGATTCGTCCAGGGGGAGCAAAGTTATAAGCCGCCCAAACAGTGCTCTTCCTATGGGTTTAGCAACTTAAAGGCATGGTCTAGTAAAAAATGGTATTTAAAAAATAGATAGGCAACATAAAAAAAAATACTAGCATTCTCTTTTTTAAAACTTCCTATGTAAAATTTTGAGCTATTCAAGCTCAAAATTCGCAAAAGCAAGCACATGGGCGCATCCATTTTGTGAAATGGATGCCCTCCTGTGCTGGCTTTTGCTTTTGCGGCACTAATGAAGGAAAAGCCAGCCAGCTGTAGTAAACAAAAGCTACCGCTGGGTGGCTTTCCCTTCATTAGTGCGGTACACGGAGGTCGGGGACCGGAGACCAGAGCAGGAAAGCTGCAGCTGAATCTCGGTAAGTGCTATTTATTTTTTTAAAAAAATAAGCACTAGCTGGAGGAGCCTGGAAAACTTAGAAATAAAACCGCAGCTTTAAAAACGTTGTATATGTTTTTAAAGCTGCGGTTTTATTTCTAAGTTTTCCGGGCTCCTCCAGCCCGGAAAACTTAGAAAAAAAAACCCAGCTAGTGCTTATTTTTTTTTTTTTTATAAATAGCACTTACCGAGATTCAGCTGCAGCTTTTCTGCACTGGTCTCCGTCCCCATCCTCCGCGTACAGCACTAATGAAGGGAAAGCCACCCAGCGGTAGATTTTGTTTACTACAGCTGGCTGGCTTTTCCTTCATTAGTGCCGCAAAAGCAAAAGCCAGCACAGGAGGGCATCCATTTCACAAAATGGCTGCGCCCCTGTGCTTGCTTTTGCGAATTTTGAGCTTGAATAGCTCAAAATTTTACATAGGAAGTTTTAAAAAAGAGAATGCTAGTATTTTTTTTTTATGTTGCCAATCTATTTTTTAAATAACATTTTTTACTATACCATGCCTTTAACCATAACTACACGGCCACTAACGTGGCCGTGTAATATATATAGAAACATGGTCCATTAATATACCATGGCTTGTAATTAAAGCATTCATGCATATACACAGAAGGTAATGGCCTCTGTGGTCACACCAACTGATGACGTACCGTTGGTGTGACCAAAACACCAGTTCTATGTCACTAATGGCGTTAACAAGAACTGGCCGTAAACTGCTGATAAGCAGAAAACATAAACTTCACACGTTGCCAATAATAAAACGTGTGCAATGTTTCTCAGCCATGCTTTATCATTCTATTGTCTTTCAGCTTCGGAGATATAGTCCTGTTGGTTCATTATAACCACATTAGTTCCCTTGTCTGACGGATTAATGATGCAGTCAGAGAGTGAATTCAGCCTTTTTAAAACATTTTGTTGTGCTAGGCTCAAGTTGTGTTTACAGTGTAGATACTTTTTTCTGATCTGCTTTAAATCGCTAATGACCAAATCCTGGAAGACTTCGATGTGTCCTTCTGGATTGAACATGGGGTTGAATCTAGACCTGGACTTACGTTTGCTTGTCTCTGGCCAGTCTGTATGAATATTCATCGTGTTCCATTCCTGTTCACTAATCTCTTGATCAGAAAGGCATTCATGTTCTAAATGAATACGATCTGTGAGAACCTGCATATCGGCAATGGGCACCAGTGTATGACCTATCTATTCTTGTTTCAGCATAGTCGTAGGGTGCCGTGGGGCAAAAGTTGAGGCCCAGTTTCAAAATTGTCAATTCTTCGCAAGAAAAGGAATGAGATGAAAGATTGACTATTTATGTGTCAGGGAGTGCCATGTCTGTTTTCATCATTTCTTGGTCCAGAGAGGGTTGCCCTCTCAGAGTTCTCCATCTCTGATACGCCTAAGACGTTGTCCCTGCCTTGTATTTTTCTTCCACGTTGGCCTTTGGTTTTGCCTCGACCTCTGCCTCTGGGTTTTTTGTTGCTGTTATTTCAACCGTCTATCCCTAGCAGTCTCATCTCCCCTAAAAAATACGTTTTCGCTATGGTTGCTTGCTTTCACTTTCAGTTGTGTCCACTTCAGAGGATGATGGGTCTGACGGTACTGGTCTTGCAAGTATCGGGTCATTCGTGGTCAATTTTTGGCAAAGATTGTCAAATCTCTTGGCAAATGTAAATACCCTGCCTTTTTCATAGTCATCTTTATCGCGGATACATTTCCGCTGCTTCATTAGTTTGATGTCGTCCTGGAAGATCTTGTTCCCCTTTTCCATGTTGGTGCGGATCTGTTGACCTTCCTCACTCGGGGTAATTGACAGCAATTGTTCTTCAGTTTCCTCCGTTTTTTGCAGTATTTTAAGCCTGTCTGTTCGTGCATATTTTATCAGTATATTCAAAAAGATAACAGAACAGGTATTGCTGGATTTACCCCACTCCTGTAACATAGCCAGATCCTGGTCTTCAAACGATGGTGTTGTTAAAATACGTAAGCCTCTGGTAATGCGACCCACATCAACAGAATTCTGGAGTGAGTGTTCTTCCCACCACTTGCTAATTTCCCTTTTCTGCAGTTTCTCCAGTTCTCTCAATAATTTCACTTCGTTATTACTTGAGACTTCCTGTGTTGTTCCTTTTTCCTTAAGGTTTCTAGTGGTAGGTTGTGTTTTGCTGAACAGAGAAAGGGCCTGCTCCACGCGAGCATTTTCACAATCCACTTGTGATGTCATTGGTAGTAAGCACAAGGTGGTGTGGAGACAGAGGGTTAGTCTGCTTAAAGCTGTGTTTACTCCTTACATATCAATATCCCATAAATAATGGATAAAGAGTGAGCTCAGAGACGGATACCATTAGAAGGCCAAATGTGTGAAAAAAGAAACCTGGCGGGTCAGGACTTACCGCAATGGAGGCAATCACCTTCACCCTCCGATGCCGGAAAGCTGTCCACATTCGGTTTGTCCTGCCCTGCGCCAGGTCGCTAGTGCCTTCTGACGTAAAATACACCTTGTATTTCCGGAGCACTAAAAAGGTTTTCAAAGTAAGAAAGAGACACATTCAGCTCTTCAATTGTAGAGCGGGTACTATGTCCAACGCCTTATCCCTCGGCGTATACAATATTCAGAAAATCTTGTAAAAAGTACAAAAAGCAGACAGCACTCCAGGAGCAGCAGTATAGCTAAATGGAGAAAAAAATCTGCCAGAAAAACAGGCAAGGTGTCCACAACAGCAAGTTTCCTTTATTAGATGTGCTGTGGAAAGCAAAAACTGCAGGCAACGACGTGTTTCGCGTTTCCAAACCGCTTGTTCACATTGGAAGATTATGACACAAACAAAGGACTAATAAGTCCGTCTCGGTCTCTATGATCGCACTGCCAGAATGTCTACAGTCTGGCTTGAGCATTGAAACAACAATGATGTACAAAACTTGCAGACATTTTGCAATGGTGCATATTTGCTCAGGACAGCCAGAAATGTGTAAAGTTTTAACACAACAATATAATGTCAGTGGCAGAGTACAGCTTCCGGAGAAACATTGCGTAGATTGAGGTTAGAAATGAAGCCATAATACAAGATTAGGGTGTGTAATATATTTTTGTATATATATATATATATATATATATATATATATATATATATATATATATATAGAAACATGGTCCATTAATATACCATTGCTTATAAATAAAGCATTCATGCATATGCACAGAGGGTAATGGCCTCTTAGCAACTGATGAAGTACCGATGTTGTGACCAAAACGCTAGTAGCTTTATCAAGAACTGGCCGTGAACTGCTGATAAGCAGAAAACATAAACTTCACACGTTGCCAATAATAAAACATGCGCTTTCACCAGAAATGTGAAAGTCGGAAAATCCATTAGAGCCGAGTAGCCATCGCTGAAAGTTCACCTCCACTTCTGAGCCACAACAGCAAATCTTTGTCTAAGAGCGCAGTGCTATTTTATACATAGCTTAATCAACCCAAGACAGACCTTTTGCAAGGCTGGCAGGACAACTAGAAACCTAGTTTCTCCTTTATTCGGGATCATTAGTGCAGTATAGTCCTGGCAGCCGTGTGGTTGCAGCATTTGGCCATGTTTTCACAACACCAAGAAAGTTTTGGTGGGTTTGAAAAGGTTTGCAGCAGGCAGGCTTTTCAGCACTCAAAATCTGCCATTTCTTTTTTGATGTAAGAGATAACTGCAGGTATTACCACGGCACCCGCAAAGTCCAAACAATGCCATCTGCAGGTCAGAAAACAATGAAATACCATCAGGCTTCAGGTGGAGGGGTGTAAGAGGACACCAAGTGAAATTTGGGAGTTGGAGAGGGGCCTAGGGATGAAGTTTAGAACACGAAGCACAAACGCTTTCTGGTAGCTGCGATTAGTCGGTGGGGTAACCGCGGATACCAGACATTGGGATTGAAAGTGCGTCACAGAAACAAGTGTTGTGGGGGAATCAGAGAGGGCTGGGGAGTTGAGGAGGCATTGAGAGTAGTGGGGGTAGCAAGCCCAGATGAGGAGGTCACTTGGTGAGTGCCTGGGGGGGTAGGGAAGCATTTATTTTCATTGTTTTTCCCAATAACTGTAGATATTGGATAGTTACAGATAACTGCAGCCATCTGTAGTACATTGTTATTATACCCACGGTATAAACATTTTCTTTTTAAAGCTACAGTGAGATAGGAGGTGCAAAGTAGACACTGCCTAAGGCCCTACATAGTTGACCCAAAATAGAGGTTGAGCATGTATAGTGGACACAGCCGAAGGCCACGGCTAGTGTCGATAATGTTTAAAACTAGAGGGTGGGCACGGCCGAAGGCCCTGGCTAGTGGGCCTGAAACACATAGCCGTGGCCAATGGCCATTGCCGCAGGTCCTGGCTAGTGGCCTCAAAAGAGAGGGGCAACATATGCATTGGACACGGCCAAAGGCTATGGCCATTGGCCATGGCCAAAAGAAACATATTGAGGAACACATATAGTGGACACGGCCGAAGGCCATGGCTACTGGCTTGGTACTGTTGTAAAATATACAGTGGCCACAGATGAAGTCCGTGGGCCATGACCAGTGGCACGGCAAAACACTTTGGAATAACAAAACCTTTGAAATTCACTGAAATAACTTGAGGTAAAGTTTAGTTAAGTTGATCAGATTTATCGCAACAAAACCCTTGAAATTCAGCACATTAGGGAAGTCATGACTGGCTTAACTTGGTGCGTTCCCATTGCAAAGTCAAAGGGCACATATATATTAGAGGAGAAGGGATTCACAATAACATACAAAATGGCATTATGTGGAACATAGCATTATGGGGGACATCAAAGGGAGTGCATCGAGTTAAGCTGGTCATGGCTTCCCCAATGTGTTGAATTTCAAAGGTTTTGTTGTGATAAGTCTGATCAACTGAACTAAACTTTAACTACAGTTTTTTCAGTGAATATTTAAATTATATATATATACATATATATATTTATGATAAAAAAGAGGAGAGGGGCGCACTCCAGTTCCCTGCACAGTAAACCTTCTCAGCTGCAGGTGTTCTCCTCCGACCGGTTTCTGTGCCAATACACGTCATCAGGGAGGCTGTCTTAACTTGCAGCTCACAGCAAGTGCAGGTGTTAACACTTAGTGATGATTCTGCTGCAGGGAACTGGAGTGCGCCCCTCTCCTCTTTTTCAACACATTTGCAAGTTTTCTGAAGGGTGGAATCTTCAGAAATCTTATAGGGTGCTGCACCGGGGTAATATATGCCCAACTTTGGAGTGCCTCACTGTAGGCTACTCCCCCCCTTTCCCCATTTATGGGATTGGGTGTGAGTTTGTTCCTTGCAAACCTGATGACTACAGCTACCAGAAGTCCTTGCAGCAGAATCATCACTAAGTGTTAACACCTGCACTTGCTGTGAGCTGCAAGTTAAGACAGCCTCCCTGATGACGTGTATTGGCACAGAAACCGGTCGGAGGAGAACACCTGTAGCTGAGAAGGTTTACTGTGCAGGGAACTGGAGTGCGCCCCTCTCCTCTTTTTCAACATATATATATATATATATATATATATATATATATATATATATATATATATATATATATATATATATATATATATATATATATATATTTGCAGATTGTGGTGAGTTGAGGTGTGCCTCAGTACCGCTTGTAAAGTTTTTTCGATTCAGCCAGCATCGTTGTGCTAATTTCCTTATCTGATATTATTTTGCTGTTTATTAGCCTGCACTGCTACTGTTAACTCTTGTGCCTGATAACTTCTTGTGCATTACCCTATTGCCCGCATTGATTGATTGTAACCTTTTTGCCTGATAACATTAAAATCCGGACCTGTTTTAGCCCATTTTGTAAGTTGAATCCTTTCTCTTGTGCTCGCCGCATCGCGGCTTGATCATGGGGCTTCGTCCTCCGCCTGGCTCCCTCCCTCCCTCTTACCACACAAAAACAGTTTTGGAGCACACACGAGGACACATATAGTTTTTTATGATGTTGTTTTTAACCACCAGGTCCAATAGCACTATCCCTTTTTTATTAACCAACAATACAATATGTACAGTAAATGCGTACACTCTGCCACATACACTATAGTAATATGTGTATAGTTATTATAGGTACTATAGGGGGAGTATATCATATTTGTAATATGGTGCAATGATATAATTGAAGTGTATATGGTATTCATGATCGTAATACTATTGAGGATAGTGCTCTTTGATCTCTCCTCCGCCTTTCACATGGTCATCCATTCTATCTTTATTAAACGGCTACATGATACCTTCGGCATTACCGACTGGCACTGGACTGGCTGATGTGGTTCCTCACTAACCTCCCTTTCCAGCTGGCACTGGGTTGTTTCTTCTCCCCACCTCATTCTCTACCTGCAGCGTCCCCCAAGGTTCTATTCTATTGTGGTGCCTCTCCAATATCTATCTCGTCCCACTGGCTCATTTGATCTCCTATTTCTCCGCTCATTTTCAGTGTTATGCCAATGACACACAGCTTTCCTTGAAATTTCCCTGTACTACCTTTTGCTCCCCGTGTTTTATCCCTGAATGTCTGACGGCCATCCAGGGACTGTGTGCATCTAACAATCTTTGTCTCAATGCCAGTAAGATGGAGATATTTCTTACTGGAAAACCTGTGCCCTGTTTCCCTCCTACCCTCTGGCCGCCCTCCTTGAGCCTTTTACCCTCACCGTCCTGTGAGGCCAAAAACCTTGGGGTTATCTTTGACTGCTCTCTCTCCTTCACGCCTTACATCTTGGATCTTATCAAGTAGGGCCACGTTTAGTGTCACCTTTTTACACGCATTTTACCTTTCCTCACCTTCCCTCAGAAGCTCAATGTCTGTAGACCCCTGGTCCTGTCTAGGCTGGACTACTGTAACAGTCTCTTTATCAACCTCCCACTTTGTTCTCTATGTCCCCTTTAGCTAATCTAGAATAGGGGTGTAAGACTTATTTTTGGCCTCAAGCCCAGGGATCATATCTCTAGAGCCCTAAAATCTCTGAACTAGCTCTTATAGCTGCAAGGATGAAATTGAAGACTCTCTGTATCATCAACAAGGTTTTTGGGGTCTGCGATTACGCTATCTTAAACTTTCTCTCCCTAAATACTCCCCTGCTAGAGCCCTCTGCTCCTCTAACTCCAATTCTCTGCTTGTGAAATACTTCTCCAAACAGAGAATTATGAGGCAGGTCTTTTTCTTCGGCTGGTACCTCTCTTTGAAACAGACTCTCTGCTCCTTTCATACTTGAGCGGGACTTTCTCAAAACTCTGCTCTTCATTTCCTCTTTCCCTTTGTCTCTTCCCTGCTAACTTATACCACTGCCACTGAGACGGGTGGCCTGGTCCCTCATGAACTTCACAGGTTCCACGCTGTATACCTAGTCTACACCAGTACTCCCCCCCTCAGCACTCCTCTTGTGGGTTTACCACCTGGTGGCTGTGAACCCCACCCTTGGGAGTCTTCCACCCCAGCACTTAGCCAGTGGCCTGACACTTTGGCATTACTTGGCACTTCCCTCCTGGGCTCCCATCAGCACTTGCCCATCCCTACTCCCCCTTCGATTCATGCAATTCTGTCACTGCGCAATGCATATGTGCATTTATAGCAGCACTGTGTACAATTTATTTATATGAGAAAGGGAAATACAGATAGAAAAAATGTCTAGAACATTATTAAGTGGCAGTTGGTGTGTGGAAGTTTAATATGTTGATAGGGTTACAGGTACAGTTCTTAGAAGTGTTTGTGGATGGATGTGTGACTGTTTGAAAGAAGACAATGAGGGGGTGTTAGAAACATAAAAGTAAAAGGGTAGGACAACTGTCATGTGCGATGGTGTCCATGTGCCATCCAGGTCTTTTAATGATACCTGGCTTGGAAAGGGGACTGCGGAGACAACGGATAGTTATGAAGGTCAATGGATTCTGATTCCTATTGTATGCTAGCGAATAGTATTTGCGACAGAAAATTGTTTATGTCCTCTTTTCTTTTTCTCTAGTATACAATTGTCCATTCCTTCTATTAGCATAGTATAACATGCTAATGGAAATGTTGGAGAATCTTTTTGATGCTAACTACTTTACTGAAAAATTTAAAGCAGATGGAACTATAAGATTAATTTTTTTGTTCTATTTCTTTAACTCTGAAAGGTGGCTCCAACAGGAACCTTTCTTTGTTGATATGTGATGTCATCAGTGATGTCATCAGTGACATTTGGGATGCCATCTTTGATGTCCCGGGTGTTAGCCTTAGCAGTGCACGGTGGTGGTGTGAGTTATGGTTGCTTAGCTTACCATAACTGACGAATTTCTATTTTTTTCTCGATTTTACTTGTAACCATAAGGTTCCTTTCACTAAATTTGATAGGTTTTTATTAGTGCAACTTAACCATAACGGCCCTTTAAAAACGTTTTTTCACTGAATATACATATATATAAATTCAAAAAAGCATACGATGGTACACAAGGGATTGCACTCCCCCGGAGCAGCAGAGCAAGGCGGAATTCCTCAATCTGCACGGAAGATATCAGCCACACACAAAGGTTTCACAGCAAAATAGTTTATTTCATGTAGTGTGGACAGATAAATAAACATGCTATGACGCTTTTCGCAGTTCTCCAACCGCTTGTTCACATAAAACCTCAACCAGACCTAAGCTCCTAATGAAACATGAAGAGAAAGCGATACCATTCAACTTTTCTCCCTCTCCCACAAGAGAAGAACCAGATCCCTCATGGGAGGAGTTTGGATTCCCTTCAGAATATTGCCTTTTAGAAGACCCAGTCCATCTATCTTCCCACTGCAATGATAACCCCATAACAACCAAAACGTAACAAGCTAATGTACCAGTGTCCTCCCTCCCCACTGGTAACACATAGACCCTTGAGGTCCCTATTCCAGAGGTCTCATTCGCAGATAACTTTTGAGAAAAACGGGAAGAGCGAGATCCATCTATCCCAGGGACACTCCTCTGTGATTTCCAGGGATCAGAGAAACCCGATAGACCTAAAGGTAGTGGAAAAAGGGTTGTCTCTATAGTGATAGAGGGTGAAAAGGGAGAGATACCATCCATTGAACCCTCATCCCCTACCCGAGACCAGAGGTGTTTTTCCTGTCGAGACTTTGGCCACTGCACAAGACATTGTCCATTGAATGTCTTAACTCTGTGGTTATTAACATCTGAGGAAGAAGATCCTATGGGTGATCTAAGTCCAAATAAAATCAGGAAAACTCAAGGGAAGAATCCTAACCCACTTTTCACCAAAATCCTTTGTCCAGAGACCACCACCCTAAATCTAGAAAACAAAATCTGAGCATATTCCCTTAAAAAGAAAGGGTGATCACATAAAAAGAACAAAAACATGAGTGACCTCTATAGTGTACTGTGAGGGGTCAGAAATGTGAGATGGACAAGTAGATAGAGTTTTCTCACAAGAAGCCATTTTTATTAAATAATGAAAGGCGAGATGAACACCTATCTGTCCCTAGCCTAACAAGGATTTCCTTGCCTAACATACTAAGGCTAAAGGAAAACTGCCTAATAACTCATGAACTCATAGCCACAATAAACAAGGGTCCTTGTGATCCTGTTTGGATGCCCTTCCCCTGGATCAATACAGGATGTTTCAAACCCAAATTTGAATTTCATTAGCCAAGTAAAATGCACCGTTCCAAAATGTCCTTTGTCTAGGCTAAGTTTACTAATTCAGTTCCAACAAATGTGTGTTATCTTGTTATCAGTAGTTCGATGGAATACAGTGAGATTAGTTGAACAGGTGGGTTTTGCGATTTTTCCTGAATAAGGGGTAGGATGGTTAAAGTGAAGGTGAACAATTATCACAGGTTCCACAGTCTTTGTTTAGTAAACCAAAAAGGGGTTTCTCTTCAAATGTCAAACCAATTGTCAATTTAAATATTCTCCACTTGAAAGCAAATCCCTTATCATTTCACATTTCTTCTTCATGTACAACATCATCTTGTCAGGATGGTTTACATAACAGTTCATTAAAAACACATCATTGAAATTATCACTTCTTTTCCACCACAACCTTCTACCGCTTTATAGTACTTTAAATCATCTTCTTCCTGTTTCACTCGCCTGCCAGGACTAACCTCCAATTGCCACTTTCCAGGTATACTCACGTGCCAGGATAAAATCTCCTACCACTCCTATTTGTACTCTGTGGTGAGGTTTGTTCCAGTCTTTCAACATTTAATCCTCAATGGGGGAAGATAAATCAACAACTGCTTCTTGATTCAATAGCTTTCAACACATCTGATTCACAGCTTCTAACTGATTCTTGGTTCAATCTCTAGACTTCAAGCACAATTGGGACACAATTTATTTTACAGGTATACAGTACAAAAAGACAATACTTCTCGTATGTATCAGTTTACCTTAGGCAATGCAGGTTATACTCCTCTCCCCTTGATCTTTTCTACAAGAAGGGTCTTCATCTTGCAGTTTGATTTTTTTAAATAAAACCTCTTGACTGTTTGTAATCTGGGTTATAATGTCCTTTTGTTGGATAGCCCTCTTCAAGCAAGTGAGATCCCCTTTTCTCTTTTATTGTGTACTTTTGGCTTTGGCTATACTGATTGTAGTGTTCTCTTATTCACCATCTCCCTCTTGGAAGGTTACATTTACTTTGCTTAATTGTTGCCCCCTCTTGGCTTTGGCAATACTTGTTCCAGTATTCTCCTGCTTGCTCTATCCTCCTAGGAGAGTATATTCACTACGTTTAGTTACTGACCCCTCTTGGTTTTGGCAATGCGGGTTATGATAATCACCTGCTTGCTTTAATTGAATGGTTTGGTATGCAAAATGTGCCTTTGTTCCCAGAAGTCTGCTTTAGACCGCCCCAGGGTTACCTCTAGTAGACCAACTCATTTGCTTGTCTTGGTGTCTCCTGTGGACTTGCTGCTTCTGTTTCCTTACACATCAGGCCCTTGCAGACGTTTGGCAGCTTCGCTTTGCCTTCCTCTGTTCACACTGGCTGTCACTGGAACACCTGCTGCTCCACACACACTTTGGGGACAATAGTTCACTGAAGCAAGATGCAGGACACAGAGTGCCCCTCTCACTTCTGGCATTGCCTGCCTCGACACTGCGTACCCGCTGTGCGTCCTCTGCATCTACCAGGGGGTCCAACCTTTTCTGCTTCCTCTGCACGGCGTCCTGCTTCAGGCAACGCGTTGGTCCCTGTATCTGCTTTCTCCTGCTGCTGCTCACACTGATCACACAGCATCCGCTGCTCCTACTGCTCCAACTGCTCTCTCTCCTTAACCTGCACCTGAAGGACCTTTAAATGTTTAAAGGCCCCGCTTGGGTGTGGGTTGTTACAACGAATAGACCGCTCACTACGGTCTAGTAACTCTGCATCCCTCTTCCTCGTCTCAGTACTGAGAGCATTATGGGACTCCAAGTCCATAATGTTTTAGTTGTTTTAACCTCAGAATCTTCAAATCCTCAATAAGCCATCAAAACATTATGATCATTAGAGAAATTATTCAGAGTGTTCTCTCAATCTTCCTGACCTGAACCTCCTCTCATGTGATTCTCCCACATCACACCACCCCCAGGGTCAGGATCAGGTAGCGGCTGCCTTTCCCTGGCCACATGAGAAGGGGTCCAGGCCAGGGTTTCTGGGATGATCACCTCTGATTCATCACAGTACTTGCCACTATTCAAGGGCAAAAGATCTGGGTGAATCTAAATAGTGGAAGTAAGCAATCAGCCATAAGATCAGAGCTACTTCCACAGGGGTGGAAAAAGATAAAAATGAAAGAGTGTGTTATATACTTGGCCATATAGAAAAACACCGACAGACCCAAATTCCTGTTACCATCATGGGAGAAGCAATATGGCTGAAGGTAGCAGTGATCCCCAACCTTCCAACACAATTGGTAATAGGGAGGTAACGTCCTGCACTTCCACCAGTGAATAACCAAAATTGCCGAGATACAAAATGAAAGGTTTCTCTCCCCGATTAGAACATTTCCCCAAGAAACACCAAAGACCCAGACACTTTCCTTATTTTGGTTATTTATGCATTTATAGCAGCGCACAAAGTCTGTGGACATCTAGGCACTAGTTACAGCCAGTACAGTAGTTCAGTAGTTAGATGGAATACAGTGAGATTAGTTGAACAGGTGGGTTTTGAGATTTTTCCTGAATAAGGGGTAGGAAGGTGAAGCGGGATGTTGTTCAATAGGGTGGCCACGCAAAATGAGAAACTGGATCCCCCAGCTTTCTCGTGGTTACATATTGGTAACATAAGGCAGTGGCTGTGAGAGGGGCGTATTTGTATTATATTTGTATTTTGTATTTGTAATGCGCCAACAGCCCGCAGGCATCAGGGCGCAGAGAGACATGACTGGCAGGAGTACGTATATTAAGTCTGTGAACAATGTACAAAGTAGCGTTGTTTGAAAGGCAGTGGTGCGAGATTGAGAGCATTTTTAATCTGATTCTTTCCCTGACGGGGAGCCAATGAGCAGATATTCTGGTATCAGAGATGTGGTCATGTTTTCCCAGGTCCAGTGTAGCATGGAGAGCATTGTTTTGAATAACTTTGAATTTGTTTAAGTTTTTTCAGTCGTACCGCTGAGTAAGGCGTTGCCATAGTCCAGCTTAGAGCCAATGAGAGCCTGTGTGACTATGAGCCGATTGTCATAAGAGAAGAAAGGTTTGCATGCATCGATGAGCTTTATGGCACAGGCTGACGTGGAAGCAATGTGGTTGACTTTGCATGTCATGTTGAATGTGGTGTCTAGGTACACACCCAAGGTTTTCACGGATCGTGCAGCAGGGATCTTGTGGCCAACATTGGAAGGAATTGAAGGCCGTGTCAATTGTGGTGAAGTAGGCAGGAGTTGTGACAAGAAGGATCTTGGTTTTCTCATCTTTCAAGCAGAGGCAGTTTGAGGCCATCCAGGCTTCAATCAGTTTGTAGATTATATTAACTTTGAGGCTGTCCTGGGGGGGTTAGTCGCCAAAGAGGAGGATCATAATTTGGGTATTGTCCATGTAATTCGTGTAAGAGATGCCCAGTGTGTCAAGGTGGTCAAAAAGAGGTTTTGTGTAGATATTGTGAAGAGTGGGGGAGACACAGGAGCTTTGTGGAACACTGCAGGAAATCGGTGTGGGCGGTGCTGTATCATCACTGGCAAAGACTCCGGAAGTTCTGTTGGCAAGGAAGGAGGAGACCCATTTGGCAGCTTCAGGGGAGAAGTGAACAGAGATGAGGTGGTGGCATAAGGTCAGGTGTTCAACAACAATCAAAGGAGGCGGAGAGGTCAAGGAGCAGGAGGAGAGAGAGTTTGCCAGCATCATTGGAGTGCTCAATAACATTCTGCTTTCTTTTAAAGGTTCTACCACCTCAAAGTACCTGAGAGGCGACAGGAGAACAGTATGCCAGATGAATCTTGTTCCCCTGGAAGACTCCAGAGGCTAGAAGATGCTCCTCCTCATCACAGTATCTTTGGTGCCTTAACAGGCAACATGGCAGAGTTTCTTGGTTTCACTCGACGATTCCCTTGAGGATTCACCCCCCTTGGAAGAAGGAGCAATTAGGATGTTGAGTCCGAGAAGAAAAATGGAACCAACGTCTTTATGAAGTGCAGCAGTTTTGCTCTACGCAGTACTCTCCTTTGGTCAATGATTACTCTGACTGTACAAGTCCTGTGAAGATGAAACTTGCTGTGGGCACCTGAAAGGCTTGGTAGATGAGAGTAAGACCCCTGGCACCCTTCAATGACTTCTGGCGGCAATGGGTGTGTAGGTCTCATTTAGTTACTCAAGACTCAATTTGAATCAACAACCTAAGTACTTCTACTGTTCAGTTTACCCTGTTTTATCCCTTTTGGTCACTTTTGGTGCCTGGTTTCAGAATATCTCGGTTTTCCAACTTTTGGTATTTCGGTGCTGCTGTCGTAGAATGGACCTCTGGATGGCATCTGGCAACCTGGACTTGACCAATGGAGTGGACCCTGGTCCCTCTCCAAGTCTGGACCCTCAGGACATCTTCGTTAGCTTCTGGTGGCAGGAAACCCACTGACGGACCTTCCACTGCACTCAATGGTTCTGGATTCTCTCCGGCGGGAAAAAGTGGTGAGTGATGACGGCAAGGATATCCTTTCAAATGTTCTTAGGCATTTTGTAACTTTCGCAGCTCTGGGTGTCCAGCAGCAATGGTACCCCCTTTTCTGGGCAGTAGACAGCAATGGCTTCCAGCGGTCACGAAACGCATCACCGGACCCTTTGCAATACCAATGGACTTCTTCGACTTGAGATGTACAGGCACTCCTCTTCAGGACTCACGAAGACCCAATCTCCAGACGGCAAGCATAAAGGACTGGATCCCAGGGTACTTCTGATGAAAAGTAGCAGTTTGCATGATGGTCCCTAGTAGCTCGAGAGAGGGCCCCTTTTCAGGTCCTCTCTGGAACAGTTCTTGGAAGAACAGCAGCTTTTGGATTACAGTGAAGAAATTGCATCAGCAGACTTCTCCTCCAGCTGGACCTCAAGGAACAGCTTCCACTTGCTTCAGCTTTGACTTTAGCTTCAGAACAAATTGGTAAGTGAGAGGTCCCCAGATGTATACATCTCTTTCCCATTCACTCTGGCTGAGCCAGGCTCAGTCAGATAATCACGCAGAAGGCCATTCATGGAGGCAGGCAGCCAATCAGGCTCACAAGCATTCAGGCCATTCACTCCACCCAGACACCCATAAAAAAGAATGTGGATTGTGGTAAGTACCCAGCCTTTCACCACACTGCACTGCATTCATGTCGGTTTCAGTCAGCACCGTCTCTTTCATTGTATAACACACACAGAAACCAGACACCCACAACATAGAATGTGGGTTGACTCACAATTCCATTCACACAGTTCCCACCCTAGGGAGTACCCACAACACACAGCCCCTGGAAAGGCTCCATTCAGTCTGACTGACATGAGGTGGCCCCAGAGCCATATATGATATTTGCATCCAACAGCCACTCAGGAGGAAAGGGAACAGAGTCAGGGCTTTCCAAGAATGTGGGAGACAAGGTAAAAGGCAATAGAAATGAAGAGGCCCCAGTGGCCATCTTGCCTTTTTGTAGGAATCCATTGATTCATATGGCAGGGCCTGGGTATCCCAGAAATTATAAAAAAAAATTTAAATGTTTTATTGGTTACAAGTCAAACATGTATAAAACAATTATTAACTTAGAATAAATTTTAACATTTTTGTTGCAAAAAAACCATCCATAAATTACAACAAAATCCATTCCACTAAAAATAAAACCTTTTTCCATTTTCTTTCCCTTTGGTTCTCCAAAAAAAAAATAAAGAGAAAGAAAAATCCATCCCCCAAAATCAAACCTTTAGCATCTCCATTCTAGATACCATCCACAGATACCACAACATCCCCTCCACTGGTTCACAAAGTAAAACTATGTCAAGCCAACAGTTGGATAGTTAGGATGAGCATCAATCCATCAGAGATCCCTTACCCTGCATCCTCCCACCCTATTTCCCCCTAATTAGTTAACACAACCTCCAGCATTTTCATTACCGCTATAACCAATCTAGGCTTATCACCAATTAGCATCCACTTCCACCATTCCCTTCTTGAGAGAGTTGATTCCATCCATGAAGTCTCCTCTAGATATAGCACTCAAATCTTAGTCAAAGCTTCACAATTCATTATTAGATGTTCCGGGGTTTCCACATGGCAGGTGCTCATACAATATTGACAGTTAGCACTTTCTATCCCCGCCATTTTCCTCTTAAATAGAATCTCTCTTGTGTGTAGGATATTTAAATGACATCTAAGAAGAAGGTCACGAAACTTGGCGGCAGGGAATGTAACCATAAATTTCGGTAGTTCATTAACTCTGCCCCCCTCCACAGACAGTGGTTCTTTAGACCTTAAACCGCTGCACTGATCCATGGTGGTAATCCAATCTCGGAGCAGCAGTTTCTTTCTCACGCTCATTGGATTACACAACAAAAGATTGACGGACACATCTTTATCCTGCATAAAGACTTCCACCTTATTTCTCCATTCTTCAAATGGTCCGGTAACCACCCTATTCTCCAAGGCCAAGATCTTAAATGGTTTCTCAACATTCTCTAAGGCACATTTCCTATACAGTGATACCATCTTCCAAGCAAACCAATGACTCCAAGGACTGGAGCCTCAGTTCAAACCTGATTTTACAAATTGGGAGATCATTTGGCAGGCGCAATATCTTACGCCAAAAATGACCCTCCAATTTCTCCCAAAACTCATATGAGAAGCGGAGGACAACCTCGGCTCCATAGGTTAGGGTCTGTGCCACCTTTTGTTTGCAGAAAGAGATGATGGGAATTAGTGTGAATTTACAAAACTTCCGGTGCAGCACCCTACCCTCGTTCACCATAGGGATCATTCTCTGCCATAGATAGGCATAGTGGGCAGCCTCATCTGTGTTTCTGTTGACAGTGACCCCCAAATAGACTATTGAATCCAGCGTCTCTAAGGGAGTTCCACCCACCCTCCAGATAAAGGTCTCTTTTTTTACCCTTCTAGCCTTCTTCACCGGGAGAACCTTAGATTTGCTTGCATTGATTTTCATACCATTGCTCTTAAGGTATGATTTAAACGCTTGGAGACGATGCTGGAGGCCTTCGGGAGTACAATCAAGAAAGACCAGGTCGTCCGCGAAAAGAATCCACGGAACCTGGGCTACGTTTCTTGATGGGGGAAAGGCACGTACATTCTCCTCGGACAGTCCCAAGTCGGATATATATAGACAAAACAGTAGCGGAGCAAGGGCACACCCCTGTTTCAATCCCCAGAGGTGGAGATATTACTAGCTAGCATTCCCCTTGCAGAGAGCCTAATTCGCACCGGGGTGTCAGTATAATGTGCTTCAATTGCCTCTACAAGATCACCCGGGTAACCCCACAAATACAGTTTTGCCCATAGATGGCTCCTGAGAACAGTATCGAACGCCTGTTCGAGGTCCATGAAGGCCAAGGAAAAACTCTTTTCCTTAAGTAAATTCAACAGGAAGAGGTTTGTGGAGGTGCCCACTCCCCTTACAAAGCCCGTCTGTCTCGGGTCCAAAATACCACTCCTATCCGCCCATACCTTCAGATTGCGCAGGAGGAGGGTTGCAAAAAGCTTTCCCAATGCATCTAAAAGGGCGATAGGATGATAGTTTTTAGGTTCAGTCCTATCACCCTTTTTAAAAATGGGCACGATTAAAGCTTCCTTCCAAGACCCGGGGATAGATCTGTTGGTCATGATTTGTCTAAACATCGTCAAAACAACACTTACCCAGTGGTCTTTGCTTTTTTAAATTCATAGCTTGAAATCCCATCAGGACCAGCTGCCCGGAAAGGACTAATCTTTCCAATCATCAGACTAACATCATGGCCATCCAGAAGAAACTTCCATCCTCCACTATCCCTGGCTTTACGGATGGTCAGACCCTCACCCGGTTCAGAGAACAAAGACTGATAATGGCTAATCCAATCTTTCTCCGCCACCATCACCAAGGACTTCTCATGGCGGAACACCCCTCCATTATTGATTAGCTCCCATGTGGATCTAGAGTCCTTCTTGCAGACCGCTTGTAGCATGCACTCCGCATCATGCTGAAGACGCAAGTGCTGCGTGCTTCTACACCAATTTTTATATGTCTGACAGACTTTTCTTGCCCTTTCTTTCTTTTCTGAGCCAGAGTCACGCTCTATTTCTTTCAATGCTCTGCGCATATCTTTTCTTTTTTTAACAAAGTCACCGTCGTAAACATGTTATTTTGACCACGGCAGATCTCCTTTCCGTACTCCTGGATTAGAAAACTCTTTGAGGAGCCCCCTATAATCAATATTCCGGGGTCAATCAGCAATTGACTATTATACTCTCTATCAATCCTCCTGACCTCATACTTTTTCAATCTAAGGCGAATCCCACAACTCCTTAATTCAACCTCTTCCATTACATCCTTCCGGTCCTTGACCCGGCCACCCACAAAACTTATGGTCAGTAAATCGTGGTCACTGATGGTCTGAGGAATCACCACAAAGGTCTCAATACTCTCCTTGAGATTATTGGAGATAAAGCAATAGTCAATGCAAGATGTCAATGCTTCACTCCTCCATGTGGGGCGACCGGGAATATCTCCCTCCGTTAGCTTCGTAGTCCTCATCCAATTCTTCTCCCTTTCATTCCATTCCTTCTTATCAAAATCTTCCCTGTCTTATCCAACAGTTTGATATTAAGATCACCACACAACACAATCTTGACACCTTCCACTTCACAAACAGCCTCATCAATCAAATTAGTTACAGCCTTCGTAAAATCAAATTCCTTCCCCACATTGACTCGCCAATAAACGTTAAACAAAAGCCAAGGCCAGTCCACGCCACCCAGTTTATTTTTTTAAGTAGATTGCTTGGACATATGGGTTTGGGCATTTGGTTGCCGTTACAAACCAACCCAAATCGTTCTTCATCATCATCAATAATCCAGAGAATGGGCGGCCCAACAACCATTTTGGTGCCAGGTTTAGAGACACCACATACCCGTCACACTGAGGCGGCTTCCCTAACCAGGTTTCTTGGAACACAAGGATATTAAAATCAGCCAAAGCCAGCATCTCACCCCCAAACAGGCTTCGGAACCCTCTAGTGTTCCAGCATCCAATCCTCAATAAGATTGACTTATTTTTTTCCACAGTCTAACAGCCTCAGGGACAGCTCAATGCTTCTGCTAGCCATGACCAAAATGGTGTAGAGCAGATTAGGGCCTTTGGCTTTCTATGGTTTGCTACTGTAAACTTCTGAGAATGTACATTTTTCTTGTGAGACGCCGGAACCCCTTCTTTAAATTGCCTTCTATCCCAGAAATGGAGGACACTCAGATCCACTGCCAAGTCAGAATGTAGCTGCCATCAGCCCATGCCCTGTGCTGTGGGCAACACACAAGTGCCCAAAAACACACATAAAGGGTACAAGACTGTGCCCCCATCCATGGGTACCATAAGGGTATCCTATGGGTGTTGATCACCAAAAGATGAACATGAACAACTGCACTGCCAGAGGTCCATGCTGGACCTCTGTGGCAGAAAACATAATGAACACACACACACACAGAAGTGATAGGACAAGGACAGGAGGGGCTGTCCCTCCATAAGGCATTTCCAGCATCACACATGTCTAGGACAGAAGCCAGATTTCCGGGGGCTCAGTATGTCGTGGGCTTTCAAGAAGTTTTGGACTTTGAAGTAGGCCAACCTGTCGAAGATTTTCAGGAGGAAGGGAACAGTGATTATGCTCTGGTAGTTGGTAAGGATTGCTGGGTCTAGCAAGGGTTTTTTGAGAAGGGGGTGATCCATGATTCTTGGAGGGTGGAGGGCACCTGGCAGGAGGCAAAGGAGTTATTGACAATGGCGGTGATGAGTGGTAGCAGGGGTTCTGCGCATTCCTTTACTAGAGATGCTGGGCAGAGGTCACCTTTCCACCAGGATGGTTTGACTCCTCTAATAATGGCGGCAAGGTTAATGTCAGAGATAGGTTGGAATTTGAAGGGTGGAGTGTGGACTGGTAAGCCAGGTTGGTGGTTGGGTTCAATGGTTACAGACATGAGGGAGAATGTGGTTCTCATTTTAGTTTGCAGTTGGGAGATTTTTCCAGTGAGGGCATCTTGGACGGTACTGCACCAGAGGTTGCCTTTCACAATGCTAAGTAGGGGGGGGGGTGATGGGGGCTCTAATTCATAGAGGTTTGCAAACAGTTCTCAGGAGCTGGAGGATGCAGTGGCGATCTTCTCCTTGTAGTTGGCTGCTTTAGTGGTTTGTGTAGCTAGCTTGTAGTTTTGAGAGATATCAGAAAGAGGGATTTATTTTCCAACATGGAGCCTTTTTGAAACACATTCTGCTGCCTGTTTTTTAGCACAGATCGAGCAGAGGTCGGTGTTGAACCGTGTGTTTTCAAGCCTGGTGTTTTTGGCTTTGCTCGCTTTGAGTGGAGCCACGGAGTTGACTGCGTTCACAAGCAGTACGTTGTAATGGTTCACAAGGAAATCAATGTCATGGAGGGGGGGGTTAGTGGGAGATTTAGTAGAGGATGGAGGTTAGTACTGGTGAGGTTGCAGGCTAAGCTTTAGGGTAGAGCTGTACAGATTTTAGAACGTTTGTTTGGATAGGATTTGTGAATGTGATGATGTTATGGTCAGACAATGGGCAGGATCTGTTGGACCCGATGCAGATGTTGTAATTGTGATCCAGGAGCCAGTCTAGGGTACGTCCTTGTGAGAGAGTGGAGTTAAGGATACTTTAGGTGCAGCCTAGTGTGAAGATGACGTTTGCCAGGGCTGAGGTGTCTAAATCTGTGGGATCGTTGAAGCTAAAATTGAGGTCACCCAGTATAAAGAGCTGGGTGGAGAGTTTGATTTTGGGTGAGATGAGTTGGATCAGATCTTTTTTGAACATTGCGACAGGACCTGGAGGTTGGTAAATGAGGTGGACGGTGATGCTAGAGTTGGGCACGCAATTCAGCTTGGCTGAAATGGATTCACATTGGGGAATTGGGACAGAGGCAATGGCATGCAGTAGTAGGAGGTTCATGTAAATAAGGGTGACTCCACTGCTCTTTCTATTGATTCTGTCGTCGCGGACTATAGCGTAATCAGGAAGGATGACTATAGAGAGGAATGGGTCAGCCATTGGTGTGAGTCACATTTCTGTGATGGTCAAGATGTTAATATTATTCATGGTATTGAGGTCCAAGATATCTAGGGCATGTGCTGTGATCAATATGACATTGATCAGGGCACACCAGAAGGGAGGGTTGAGGGTGGTTCCGGTAGCAGTGGGGAAGGTGTGGGTGGGTGTTGTTTGTGGTGATGGTCACAGAGGAGGGTTGGGGGGCTTTGGGGTATCTGAGGCATAGGTTATGTCTAGCAGTTGTGGAGGAAAGGGATTCAAAGCTGGCTGACGGGATCTGAGTGCAGGATACAAGGTGGTGGGCTTGTTCTGCACCTGAGTGTGGTACTGTGTTGTGTGTGATATGTGCAGGAGGCTCAACCAAGGCAGGCAACATAGAAGTGGTGTCACGCAGGGATTTAATGGTGTTTGTCATAGATTGATTATGGGCTGGAGGGAGGTAGGCTTGTGCAGCCACTTAGCATGGAGCCAAGCTGGAGGTTCAAAGGGCGGGCAGCTCAGCAATGGCAGTCAAACTGGAAGCGGTTTTACGCAGAGGTTCAGTAGTGGTTTTCAGAGACAGAGACTGAGTATAGGCTGCAGGGTGCTATAGTGGAGGTGGAGAATGCAGGATGCTCAGCAATGGTGGGCAACCTGGGAGCAGTGTTATGCAAGCGTGGAGAGATGGAGGGAAGAAAGAAAATGTTGGCTGGGGTGGGTTTGCGGTACAGCTGGGGTTAACAGGGCAGTCTTTCATGGCATGAGTTGCATCTGGGTGAGGGGAGCACCTAAATTCCCTGTTTTGAGCAATGCCTATGATGAGTGTCGAGTGGTTGAGAGCTACAGGCTGTATGGGAGTTATGGTAGGCGAGGGGTGGAGAGTGGGGAGGAAGAAGGTACTTTGAGGTAGCAGTAAGCATGGGGCATAGGTGAGCATAATGGTGTGCAGTGCGGTCAATGCATGAGCAGAGGGCTTGAGGGGCTTACCTTTGCACCGAGGGAAGATCACAAGGGGAAGGAATCCGTCTGTGGGATTGGAGACAACCATTATCAGAGTGGGGTATGGCCCCACTTTAACACATTCAACCCCTTCTCTTACCCTTAATCCTCCTTCCCCCTCTTTAGATAGAGCCAATGTTTTTTGTTATCGAGTCAGTCAACCTAACATACATGACAAGACTGAAAGACCAGAAAGTACAAAGTTTCATGCATATCATTTTGAAACTGGTACTGATGAAGAAGTATCACTCTAGCGAAGCAGGGGGCGTGGCCAGCACGCATGCTGTAAAGACAGGTTCCCGTGGAGCTCCGTCCGAGATCCTGCTGAAAAGACTTATTAATGCTTAAATAGCCCTGCTACACTCGATCTAACTGCATGATCCAGCAGGGGAACCAACCCCCATCACTCGACCAGACTCCTGATCCAAGTCGCAAAGGAGAACTCGAAAAACGCGGAGCCTAAAGTCGAGCCCCAGGGGAAAGCAAGATGGCGCCGCCCGCCGCGAGATGAGACTGACGCGGCAGCCGACTCGAGGCCCTGAGGAGCCCACAGCAACAACCGACAGACTGGACCAGCTGAGCCGCGGCCCATCTCGGCGCCAAAGGCCGAAAGAGCAGAACGCTGCGAGCCGCGGACCCTAAAAGGCGAGAGCGGACACGACTATCCGGGGCTCGCCACGCGGGGAGACCTTCGGCCCCGCAAGCAGCGTACACCTGCGTATTATTGCACACCGTTGGGGGCGCCGGGCCTGCAACCTGAAGTATAGCCCGAGCTCCAACCCAGGAGCACGTAGCGGAGGCCGAGAGTGAGCACTGAGCCACCCGGATACACCCCCCGGCGAAAGCGACGGTGTGCAGACCTTCTGATTTAGGCCCACGGTGAGACACTGAGCCGCGCCGCAATCCGCGGAACCCGAAGACCATCAACGGAACGGTACCTGCGGAGCTGGCATGATTCAACGTGATCACATCTGAGGGACACACAGCGAGAGGGGAGAGACCCCCTAACACACGGAAGGCCACCCAGCCGAGACAGGACAACACAAGGGGCCCGCACCGGGAACATTGGGGGTGCTAGCCACAGACGGGCCGCGGAGCATCGCTCGAAGACCCCAACAAGTAACACCGGGACCGTGGCATTAACCGCAGGAGATATCCCAGCACCACATAACCTGCGAGTCAAGAGCAGGAACGGGAGGGACCCAGGGAAGGGGATGTCACCCCCCAAGAACAAACCGAAACTGGTCACAATGGACTCATTTACGACGGCTAGACCCCAGAGACAACCCCAACAGGACCAGGAACCTGCGGGGGAACCCCCACAGAAGGAAGAAGACCTCAAACACGCACAGGTACTCCAGGCAATATCAGCCCTTCGCACATCGGTGGAGGGGAAGATAGAAGAGGTGAAATCGGACATACAGCTCATGCGTCAAGATGCACGGAATCTCACGGAAAGGGTCAAGACGGCGGAAAGCACACTAAAAGACACGGTGGAGGACACCCAAGAACTGCAGTCGAAAGTACTGGAGCTTGAGCAGAGGGTGGTGAGGCTGGAGGCACCGTCAGAGGAAGCAGAGGGCCGAGCCCGCCGAAATAATGTTCGCATATTAGGGGTTCCCGAAGACATGGAAGGCCCGGACCCGACCGATTTCGTCGAGACGCTACTACTGCAGGAGATAGGCCCAGGGAAGCTCACCCAAGGGTTCTCAGTGGAAAGAGCCCACAGATCACTCCAAAAGCGCCCACCGCCAGGCTCGCACCCACGACCAATCATAGCTAAAATCCTGAATTTTCGAGACCGTGAAACCATACTACGATACTCAAGAGAAGGAGGAGAAATCAAACGAAACGGCTCAACGATAGTCATTTATCCAGACTACACGCCCACTGTGCAACGAGCAAGGAACTCTTTTATCCCAATAAAGGCGCAATTACGAAAACACAATTTAAAATATATGCTGCTCTATCCATCACGCCTCAAGGTCCTCTACAAAGGAAGAGCAACATTCCTGGAGACACCTGCTGCAGCAAGCCTATGGCTGGAACATAACAACCTGGCCGACGGCAAGGAAGATCCAGCGAAATCGGACAAGGGATAACATCACACCCACCAACACAATAAGCAAGGGGAGACCCCCCCGCACAGAGCCAACAAAGCAGTCACTGAGACCCCAGAGACATATCATTAAGCAGATCGCTGCACCGGACGGAACTCGAAGGACCACACGAACACTGAAAAACGACCCACCCCTACGGAAACTGTGTGGGTAACCCACCTACACACACCCTGATCCGGAAGGCCAGGAACGGCCTGGAAGGCTCGGGACCCCCCGAGCGTTGCAAGTTGGAAGCAACTGCTGGGGACAGTTTAAAGTTACATGGTTTGCTGTTCCCATTCAGAAGAATGGAAGTTACTATTTTTGGTAAGTCTCCGAGATCGATCAGAAGGGGTAGAGGAGCAAGATGGAGGGAAAAGGAAAATCGCCTCTTGTCACACACAGGGGAGGGGCCACCTACGCCTGCATTTAGCACGCGAATACCGGGGAAAAGGGAATTGAACGGACACTATGCCCACTCCAAACCACCATGACTACAACAGCAGTTAAAATAATGACTTGGAATGTGCGAGGTTTGGGGACATACATTCGCAGAAACAGAATTAAGACTTACCTGAATAGAAAAGGGGTGAAGATAGCACTACTACAGGAAACTCACTGCACGGCAGACTCACTAACCAAACTTCAAACGCACTGGGGGGGGCAGGGTTTTGGTACTACATACTCCAAATACGCCAGGGGAGTATATACCTGGATACACCCACAGCTCCCTTTCCGCCTGAGAAAATCAGTAGTTGACCCAGAGGGTAGATTTGTTATATTATGGGGACATATAGAGCAGACAGAAATATGCATAATCAACTCTTACTTCCCCAACAGCAACATACCGGCTCACCTGGACTCACTATACCCCAAAATTGTGCAACACAGAGATAGCTTACTCCTGTGGGGAGGCGACCTCAACTGTGTATGCGACCCGACAATTGACAGATCCATCCCCCACCCGAAGGGCCCATCGGCAGCGACAACGGCACTGACTACAATGATAGAGAGACTGGACCTAGCAGATGTGTGGCGTGAAATGCACCCAATGCAGAGAGGCTACTCATACTATTCATCCCCCCACAAAATATACACGAGAATAGACCACATCCTCATAGGTAGAGAACACCTGCCACAGATGGAAGGAGCGCAGTATTTGGGAAGAACCATATCTGATCACTCCCCACTAATGGTGACATGGAACCACAGTGGCCCCAGGCCCCCAATCCCCATGTGGAAAATGCCAACAGAAGCACTCAAAGACCCAGGCTTCAGGGAGGAGCTACAAGAATCCATAGACAACTACATAGACAAAAATGTGGGAAGTGTGGAACACAGCAGCACGATATGGGATGCCCTGAAAACAGTAATAAGGGGAGAAATTATTGCTAAGGCCGGGGGAATGAGGAGACAGCTCAGGAAAGAACTAGACCAGCTGGAAAAAGAGATAGAAAGACTAGAGGCAGCCCAGGCAGGCAACCAGAACAGGGAAACGGAACTTCGAAAACTCAGGGGAGAAAATGATTCGGCGTGGAATAGGCTGGAGAAGCTCGACCACGCGACAAAAACAAATAGGGCACACATAGAGGCGGACAGACCGGGAAGGCTGCTGGCCTGGTTATGCAGAAGAGAGCACCCTAGACACTCCACCACGGCATTACAAGACGAGGAAGGGAACACACATCACACACAACAGGGCATAAACGACACCTTCAAACAATACTACACAAAACTCTACTCGCATGCAGAACAGGTCCCTCCAGAACAGATCTCAAACACACTTGAAGAGATAGGACTCCATAGGATATCACCCGAGCAGGCCCAAATGCTAGATGCTGAAATCACACTCGACGACATAACAGAATCTATCCGGTCACTGGCAACGTGCAAAACACCCGGCACTGACGGCCTGCCCCCAGAATTCTATAAAGCATATGAACCCTCCCTCACACCCCTACTACATGAGGTATTCCAGGAAGCCTATGAAAGGGGAGAGCTGCCCGAAAACATGAGGGAAACACTGGTGGTTCCGGTCCTTAAACCGGACAAACCTGCGGACCTGTGTGATTCTTACCGCCCACTAGCAATGCTAAATTACGACGCGAAAATACTAACATCAATACTGGCAAAGAGGCTATCCAGAATCATAGAGGACATAATACACAGCGATCAATGTGGCTTCATACCGGGCAGGAACACATCAATGAACCTGCGTAGACTACAACACATTATGACCCAAACCAATGAGGACAGAAGCCCATATGCGCTGATGTCCTTAGACGCCATAAAGGCGTTCGACTCCATCTACTGGTAGTGGCTGGTGGCGGTACTTAGAGAATTTGGATTCGGGCCCGGGTTCATCAGATGGGTACAGATATTGTACACCGGACCAAGGGCTAGAGTGAAATCTGGGAAACACATATCAGAAGCATGGGACATACAGAGAGGGACCAGGCAGGGCTGCCCCCTATCCCCAATGCTATACATACTTGGGCTAGAACCTATAGCGATCTATTTTCGGAAACAGTTTTTCGATGCCGGCATAAGACTGGGGGGGGGTAGATCACATCATTTCACTCTATGCGGACGATGTCCTCATATATGTTAGAGACCCACACCTCAACGTACCAGTTATGCTGGAGGTCTTGGACAACTACTCCAAGGTGTCCGGGATCCAATTCAGCAAGTCTAAATCCTGTCTGTTCCCCCTGGCGGCCTTGCAACATGTTGAGATAGAGACACTCCCAAAGGTAGGGATAAAATGGCAAACCACCAAATTCAGATATCTAGGGATCCAGATACTGCACACCCCCACGCTGATGCACGAACATAACACGATGATGACGCTACGGGCCCTACGCAAATCCACGATCTTCTGGTCGCGGCTCCCCCTGTCAATGATGGGAAGGGCCTCCATAGTTAAGATGGTTGTCCTACCGCGCTTCCTGTATGGGTTTCAAAATATACAATGCTATATTAAAAAACCCTTCTTCAGACTGCTGGAGACACTGATAAAGGAATTCCTATGGGGAAAGCACAGACATAAAATAGCACTGTCAACATTAACCCTGCCATACACAAGGGGTGGCATTCAGCTCCCTAACTTAGAAAAATACTACCTAGCAGCACAGCTAAGCTTCACGACCAAATGGTTATCAGACGAACCGACTGAGGAAAACTCCCTACTACAGGCCATGAGCCTGCCACACCGCCTGAAAGAATTGGTTTGGATACCACCGAAACTGATGGGAGAAACACCGCACATAGTCAACTTGGGGAGGGAGATCTGGCGCAGGGCGAGGACACTCACCAATACACAGAGGGCCTACTCACCGGAGATCCCACTGCTCGCAGACTTATATACAGTAGCCACAGACCTGAAACAAATCAGATTATGGGAAAGAGAAGGGGTCTACACCTGGGGAGACCTATACGAAGAAGGCACATTCAAGGACTTCGACACGCTGCGAGATAGAGAGGGCATACAATCGGGTCAGTTTCTCTGGTACCAGAGGACCCGTGCCACTGCGCGAAGCAAATGGGAGACATGGCCCGAAGAACCGGACACAGACCCACTACTAACACTGCTATATAACCTGGGGGAGGGTAGTAGACCAATATCCCAAATATACAGGCAACTGAACGACACACCTAATCCCCGAAGCGCGGACATGAAAAGGAAATGGGAAGTGGATATAGGCAGGGAGATGACAGAGGAGGAGTGGAACCGGGCGCTCACGTTCCCCAAGGAGGTGTCGAGAAATCACAGGTTTAGGCAAATACAGATGAACACGCTATACCGAACCTACCTAACACCGCAGCGGATAGCCAAATTTAATAAACAGACACAATCGAACTGCACTTGGTGCAACAAGGAGGAAGCAGACCTAATACACATGATGTGGGAATGCACCAAAACAAAGACACTCTGGGGAAAGGTGAAACAAGCATGCGAGAAAGCAGGCATGACCAAGTATAAATGGACGCCAGAGGAGTGCTTACTGGGAACCTACCCTAGATTGGCCAAGATAAAACACTTAACCAGACTCATGGACATAACATGCATTTTAACCAAACGGTCCATAGCCATGTCCTGGAAAAAAACAGCCGGACCACAATACAAAGCATGGCATGGAGAAATGATAAGATGGCTCCCGGCTGAGACCAAGGCCTGGGAAGAAAGCGTGGCCAGATCAACGGAGCCTTGGAAGCATGGAAGGAACTCATTGGACATATGCTTCTCCCGTCGGATGACAAGCCCCCCTGAAACAGCGACTAGCACGGATATGCCTGAGAGATATAAAGGATGGCTAGAGGAGAGCCACCAAGAGACACCACGGACCTCTGGGAAGCTTCCCCCTCACACCCTGTTAACAATATGAATGCTTCCCCACAACACCCCTACCCCTCAGTGAAGTGATGAGCCACACAAGAGGACACCATAAGGAGACGGTTGTTATCGTTAGTTAAAGTTGAAATTAAATCAAATATATCTTGGTTTGCATGAGAATAAGGCACAATATGGAAATATGTAAAAGATTTTATTAAAAATGCCAATAAACAAATTTGTTAAAAAAAAAATCACTCTAGCGAAGCAGTCAAGCTTCTCAAAGCAAGTGATTGGTCCAAAGCAGTACAGCACTCCCACAAGGAGGTTTGAAAGAAACTCAGCTGGGATGCGAAAGAGAAAGCACAATCTGTGAAGAGGAACCGCCGAAGCTGTGCACATGAGCAGCTGATGCGAGCCGCAAGGGAAGCAGTAACCTAAGGAAAAACAGAACCCACACGTAGTCCACCACAAGAGGACTGCTCAGGCTGCTGCAGAGTGAATCCTCTGAGTGCCCAATGCCCCGGAGAAGTGCAAGAAAAGGTGAGCACACAGCCAGGAAGAGTCATAAGATTGCAGAGCCACTGCAGACCCAGCTGCATACCCGAACGCTACCGGAGACTCCAGAAACTGCCCAGGAACAGGTCATATGTATGATAAAGAAATAAACAGGTACAAGGAGTTCCCGGGAGGTGTTAGAGGTCCAGGGAAGAAACGGGGAAAACCCAGAAGCTGGAAGAAGAGGGTCTGGGACCCTGAAATAAAGCAGGAAGAATTGTATACTTGGCAGGAGAGTGAACCAAGCAGATCCAACGCAACAGTGCGAGTCTGGGGCCCGCACCCAAATAAGGAATCAAGGATAAGAGGGCCTGAACCCTGACGATAAGAGAAGCAAACAACAAATAGTTGTATGCTTGCCAGGTGAGTGAACCAAGCAGATACAATGCAACAGTGTGAGTCTGGGATGCGCACCCAAATAAGGAATCAAGAATAAGAGGGTCTGGAACCCTGATGATAAGAGAAGCAAACAAGAAAGAGTTGTGTGCTTGGCAGGAGCGTGAAACAAGTGGATGCAACGCAACAGTGCGAGTCTGCGACCCAGACCCATATGAGAAACCAAAGTTTAAAGTGATGAATATCACGAGGGTTTGGGACCCTGTAAGAGAAAGAGAGACAGTCCATGAGAAATCCCTTGCTTGGCAGGAGAGTGAACCAAGCTCTGTGAAACATTGCAAGTCTGGACACCTACCATATACCAACCTCGGTCCCTAACACTAAAAATCTAAAGTAACTGTGCAAGGATGATCTCTATCCCTAAAGGGTCTCCCTACCTCAAAGGAAACTAGTGAAATTGTCACAACAAAGTCCAAAACTAAAAACTAAAAAGTCAGTCGCTATCATATCTCCAATACCTTTTACTTAGTCATAACGTTTATTATGTTGTTGCCTTAACATTTTTATGTCTGATCTTTATAGACTATTATTTGTTTAACTGTAACACTTTTGGAAAAAAAGAGATGGTGTTATAGTTTCCACATTTTTTAAGGTTACATAATGATTGATTCTGAGTTTTTGTTGTAATACTAGCATGTAGTTAAGTGTGTCTGTGGCATAACAGAATGTTGCATAACAGTGCATGAGGTAAGTGTATGTTTTGTAAGAATGTGTGTTGTTAGATACTGTGTAATCGGAGCATGTGCCGTAGCAGCATATTTTGTATGAGCATGTGTGTAAAAAGTGTGTATCATTGAAGGGTTTGTAATAAGAGTATCTGTCATAGAAGTGTGTGTGACATTAGACTCTGTGATGCAAGCCGTATGAGTGCTTGGGGTATAAGTGTTTGGCATCTGAGCATAAATAGCGTCTGAGTGTTTTCTATAAAGTTAGAAAATGCACATGCACTTTATGCCTTTTGTATGTATGAAAACTTACATTCAAATTAGAATTGACTTTCGTATGAGGTTTTAACACATAAAAGAGGCATATAGCACTTTTACAGTTCGTACATGTATGAAATATACATCTCCTAACAACCCACATCGGAGTTAGTTCTGAATGTTATGTTAAGTTTTTAGAAGTATGTTAGTGCACATATACAAATTGTTCCTTTCCCACACATACATGTAGAATTTGTATATAAAATGTACATTTCTTCTGATAATGCATTGTATGCCTCCTATATGTATCACAGCTCACATTAAATTCAACTTTAACATTAATGTGCATTTTTAAAATGTATATGGGGTGTATATGACTTTTTAATTAGTACTTATATGTATTTTATAGCTCCTGAAAATGTACAGCAAAGAAAGCCCTGACGTTCCTGTCAGTTTAGAAACTATGTAAATTGCATAATCTATGAACTGTGAAAAACTTACACCCTTGATACATTTTGTGAAAACCAACTTCAAAATTAGCCCTGACTTTGATATGAGTTCTCAGATTTAAACTGTGAAATGTACACACTGAGGCATATATGACTGCTCCAGTTTGTACTTTGTATGCATTTACAGCTCTGAAAACTGGCATCAAAGTAAACCCTGTCTTTCATGTACTTTAAAATGATGTGAATTGGGTAATTTACAAACTGTGATTGTAATACAACCTTTGGTACAATTTACATGAAAAAATGAACATTCATTACATCCCCTGAGAACTAACATCAAAATCAGCCCTGACTTTGATGTGAGTTTTCAGATGTAAACTGCGTTTTGTATGAACTGTGAAACTCAAACCCCTCTTGGTACAGTTTGTATGAAAAGTATACATTTATCCCATCTCCTTAAAACTGATATCAAATTTAGCTCTGACTTGCCTTTGATGTGAGTTATAAAACACATAGGCTCTGCATACGTCATTACAGCGCATGTTGTAGGTGCCTATATCATAGGAGTAATTGTTTCAAGAGTGTGTGTCGTAGGACTGTGTGTTGCAGGAGCATATGTTGTAGGAGCACATGTTGTATGAGCACGTGTCATACGAAAGTGTGAGTACGGTAGGAGCACATGTAGTAGTTGCATGTGTCACAGGAGAACGTGTTGCAGGAGTGTGTGTTATAAGAGTCTTGTGGTAACTCCATTGTAAGAGTTTGTGTGTCGTAAAAGCATGTGTTTGGAGCATATGTCGTAGGATCACGTGTTGTATGTCCACATGTTATGTATAGTAGTCACGTGTGTAAGAATTGCACATGTCATAGGAACATGTATTGTAGGAGTGTGTGCCATAGCAGCTCGTGTCGTAGGAGTGTGTGTCATTAGAGTGTGTTGTAAGAGTGTGTGTGGTAGGAGCATGTGTCATAGGAGCAAATGTCGTAGGTGTCCGAGGTGCACATGTTGTATGATATTATATGATAAGTCATTTATAATGTGCCTGTACACAAGTGTTTCTAGGCGCGGCAAGACAAGGGAGGGAAGACAGAGGGAGGACAATACAAACAATCTTACTAGGCCTCGTGACATTCAGATCATGCAAGTGTGACAGCGCCAAAGTGTGGTAGGAAGGAAGATGGAGAAGTACCAGAGAGAGGGGGGGTGTGATCAGGGCAGCAATGCTCTGAGCAAGTGCAACCAGGGCAGCATGGCTCTGGGTAGGTGCAGGGAGGCAGGGGACTGTAGAGGTTAAAGTTACATCCCCTAAGTGCGCTGTGGCCCAGAGGCAGTGCCGGGGAGACTGATCATGGAGGAGCCTGGTACCTGTTATGCTCAGAAGGTAGCCAGGCAACTAGTTGGTGCAGCAGACAGGTAGGTAAGCATGGAAGGGGGAGAGAGAAAGCAGAGGAGAATAGGAAGGTCTTGTGCTTCTTCCAGAACTTCAGGTGGTCCGGCTCAAGTTTGAGAGGGGCAGGGAGGACATGCCACAGGGAGGAAAGCACTTGCAGAAAAGAGTGATCTACCCCCCCAATCTCTGCCTAGTAAAGTGTCTGACCCTCAGAAAGTTGGAGGTAGTCGAGTGAAGGGCTCGAGAAGGATGGTATTTTGGAAGAGAGAGTTGTATGTAATGCGGGCCCCGGCACCAGTAAGCCTGCAGCGGGTCTTGAACTTGATCATTGCAGCCACAGGGAGCCAGTGGAGAGATTAGAGTGCTGGAGAGATACAGTCCCTCGGCTTGAGGCCAAGGATAAGTCTTGCAGTCTTGTTCTGGATTAGTTACAGAGGGCGAAGAGTAGAGGAAGGCAGATTGAGAAAAGTGAGAAAAGGAAGGATACCTCTGAGGAGGTGCAGCTGGTAGTGGGCCTTCTTGGCGAGGTCCACGATGTGAGGAGAGAAAGAGAGAGTGGAGTTGAAGATGACACCAAGGTTTTTGCCTCACAGGAGGGCAAGGAAGATGGCCAGAGTGAGAGGGGGAAACCAGGGGCAGAGGTCCCAATGAGAAGGCTCTCTATTTTACTGGAATTAAGACAGAGATCGTTGGAGGCGCACCATCCTGAAACGCAGATAGACAGTCAGGAATGAGTCAGAGAGAAGAGGAGGCTGAGGGGAGCCTAAAGGAGAGCGGGGTGTCATCCACGTAACGCTGAAAGTTAGAGGAGAAAGTAGAGATCAGATGGGCCAAAGGAGCCAAGTAGACATTAAAGAGGCAAGGAGAGAGGATAGAGCCCTGGGGGACACCACATGTGGAGAGGGAGGTGGTGGAGAGAAAGGACCCAAGTTGGATCTGGGATGGCCGGTCCAAGAGAAAGGAGGTCAGCCACTCCAAGTCCTGATCCGTGATGTCCAGGTTCTCACAGAGTAGATTGATCAGAATGGTGTGCTTGACAGTGTCAAAGGCAGAGGAAAGGTCAAGGAGGATGAGGACAGAACAAATGCTAGGGTCAAGATTAGCGAGCAGATTTTCAGGAGCGCAGTTTTCGTGCCTGGCTGCTCTGAAGCTAGACTGATGGTCATGAAGACAACCAACAGATTTGGCATAGAAAGCAAGCTGGGAGATGCCAAGTTTTCCCGGAGTTTGCCCAGGAAGGGAGTGATAGAAATAGGGTGATAGTTTGCCTGACAGGTAAGATCGACAAGGGCAAGGATCTCCAGAGTGTTGGAGATAGAAAGAAGCAGTTTGTTAGAGGACTGTGTCAGAGTGTGAGCGACAGTAATAGGGGAGAAGAGAAGGTAGCAGCAAAGACATCCACTCACACACGATTTATGGACCGAAAGACTGAGAAGGTAGGTGGCAGTGCTGGGGTGGGCTTTGACTGAGAGATAGAGAGTTTCAAGTGAGAGGAAAGCAGAAAGTGGTCAGTCCAAGAGAGAGGAGTGGTGAGAGGGTTAGACCAGAGGGTACAATGGAGAGAGAGTGTGTCATAGAGGTTGAAGAAGTGCCCAGAGGAGGGATAAGAAGAATCCAGGTGGATGGTGAGGTCTCTGAGGATAGGAAGTTGAGAGGTAGAGGCAGGAGAGACGAGGAGAGGTCAGCCCACTCTAAGAGGAATGAAGCAACCTATCCAAGTGGCCTGTAGATGGTGGCCACAGTTAGAGTGAGGCCGGGAGAGATAGATGGCCTGCAGACCAGGCATTCAAAGAAGCAGGAGTAGGCCTGCATAGAAATGACAGAGGCAGGGATTCACCCCGGAAATATCATAGCTACTCCACCTCCGGGTCGGTTGGTTCTGAGCTCGTAGAGGATCTTGTAGCCATCAGGGAGGAGAGTTTCAAAACTCGTGACAGAGCTGGCCATGTCTCGGTGAGAGCGAGGACATCCAGGTCAAGTCTTTCGAGGAGGTGACAGATGTCAGAGGAGTGTTTGACAGCAGAGTGAGAGATAAGAGTAGCGACGTGGGAAATGTTGCCACATTTGAAAGACTTCCTGGGAGGGGTAAAGGCTTGAGGGAAATTATTCAGTACATGGAATTCAGGGAGAACTACATGGGCTTGGTCTATTTGCTCTATAATTCACTGACTGCAGACTTTAGAGTTAATGGGATCGCTTCCAGAACTTTTCCCCTGTGGCAAGGGACTAGGCAGGGGTGCCTCCTCTCCACCCTATAGTTCACACTGGCAAATAGAACCTCTAACAATACAACTCAGGACAGATTCAAGCTGGGTGGGATTCCAGTGGCCCGTGGGAGGTGAGGACAGTCTCCCTTTATGCAGATGATCTCTTGATATATATGGATACCCCAATACGATCCTGCCAGGTAGTGGCTTGCATACTCAGTGACTATGAGGTGTTTAGTGGCCTCAGGGTGAATTGGCACAAGTCCACCTTGTTCCCGATTCAAGGGAAGGAGGGGTGCCATCCCCTTGGAATGTCCTTATCAGGTTTCGAGAGTCGGCTGTTAAATATCTAGGCATACGATGTGGGTCTGAATCATGTATAGTTCCTCCTTATGACCCTCCACACTGTCACAGACAGATTAGTTCGGGATGTACTGCTTTGGAAATCCTTGCGATTGAACTTATTTGGGAAGTCTGCTCTATTTAAAATGCTCACCCTGCCCACATACCTTTACATACTCCAGAATGCCCCACTCCTGATCCCAAGTTGAGGTAGGAGACAATGGGCCTCATTCCGGGGCTGGCGCTATCCATGGAGTAAATAGCACCATGGTAAGCAACCATGGAGCTATTTACTCCATGGAAATCCGGCATGGTGAATGGAGTAATTTCCGGTCCATTCCAAGGTTGGAGGGACCGGTAATTCCCCATTCACCATACCGGTTCCCCATCCCCATTCCTGCCCCCATAGGGCTCAATGGGAATGGGGAAGGAGTAAATTACGGCACCGTAAATTACGGTGCCGTAATTTACTCCAAGGTCCCTTTGCGGGTTGGATTTTTAACGCCTGCTAAAAGCAGGCGTTAAATGCCGACCCGCAAAAGGGAACTCGGAATATGGTGGTAAGTGTTAACGGTCACCGTTGCCATTAACGGTGACCGTTAACCCTTACCGCCAGCCTCGGAATGAGGCCCAATCTCACATTGCCCTGGCCACATTGCAATGCGTGGTATGGGAGGGGGGTATAGAACTGCCAATTGTGAGGTGGTATTACTGGGAAGGACAGCTTGCAGCAGTTAATGACTGGCTTCTTGGGGACCCCCAGCTACCACCAATCAGAGTTGAAAATAAGTGAATGCAGGGATTTACACCAACTGAAATACTATACAGCAGGGGGTGGGGGGGAGTTACGCTGCCGGCCATGACGCAGCATACTATACAGGTGTGGGCTGATCACATCACCATATTGTGTGGGGGTGGGCAGGTCGACACTGTGCCAACTCCTATGACATAGTGCATACACACGCAAACTTTACAAGATACGCAATCTTAGGAGTTGGGAACAGTGCAATGTGTTGCTCCCGTCAGATGTAGTAAGGGAGGGCAGTTTGAGGCAGTGTGAGACATTGTGAGTAAGACTCAGACACAGAGGCATATTGTTGATTGCTATAAACACTTATTAAAAGAAATGGGTTGGAGAAAAGCTTATCTTTTCCTAACTCTAGGAGGGGTTTCCCTTCCTCAACAAAATTAACTATGGTCTATGTCAAGACGTCCAAAGTCTTTTGTCCTATGTCCAAAAACATACGCTGACCTTCACACGCTAAACCTATCAAATTGAAAAAGGGCTTAATGTTCTCTAGCTGCCACTTGCAAACGTGCTCAGAGTTCCAAAAGGGTGTTAAAAAAAATTAACAACCAAAACTCCAGCATCATTGGAAGGACGTTCCCTTCCTCTACATTTATTCATTTTTTCACAGTTCACAGTCTCATTAGCGTCAAGAGGGTGTTTGCCTCCTCTCAGCCTTTCCACCACTTTCAAATATGTGGTAAGGATTTAGTTTCAAGAGATTGTCCTTTCTTCTCCTTACAATCTCTTTCTTCCAAGGGACTTGTTTCCCTTTCCCTAGGTTTCACACATTCACAAGGTCTCTTTACTTTCTCCTCTGTCTTGCTTTCCTCACAGTTCAGGTGTGAGTGTCCTGACTCATGAACCAAAAAAGGCCTGGTGTACTCTTCTGCCAGGACTTGGTTAAAATGTGACTATTTGTATTTAGGGTGCAGGTCCCAGACTCACATTCAAATTTCCTGGTATACTCTCCTGCAAGGACTTTATCAGACTTCTTTATTTTCTCTATTTACGTGTGGGTCCCAAACTCGCATTCAAGGTGCCTGGTATACTCCCCTGCCAGGACGTTGCCAATGTTGTTGTTTTATTTTATTTTTTTTAACTTTTTTTTATTGATTTTCGATAACAATTAAGCAACAGCCATCATAAGCATCTCATAAGATGTTACATGTGTCTGTCTAATCATATTATTACTTTCAGTGTCATTACAGTTGCACGATCACTTTTGGGTGTTAATCCAACATCCTCAGGGTATGTTAATGTCCACCCCTCGTTGGTTAGGAGTCTTTGCTCGAGGGGTTTCCCGCTTGTTATAGGCCTTTTATGTACATCATATTTCCTTAGCCTCGTTGAGGCAGGTTACTTTTCCCAAGTTAAGTTTTATTCATTACAGACTTTCCCCAGTTGTCTGTATATCTTGTTGTAGTTCTGAGTGATATTGTCAAAAAGGAGGCCAGTGGCCTATTGGGTGGCTACTGGCCATGAGTGCTAGGGCATAGCGAGTTTCCCTTTGCTCACATGTATTCATAAATTCCAGCCATCTCATGAACCTGGGTGCATTACTTTTCCCCCACATCCTGGTAACCAAGTATCTAGCCGTTACCGTGGCCATCCTCAAAATCTTCTTCTTAGAGCGGGAACCCTCTTTGATCAGCGCTAGAAGACACAGCTTTGGTGTATAGTTCTGTGTTGTCGGCAACATTGCAGTCATTGCCTCCTCGATCTTCACCCAAAAAGGTCTGATATGTGGACATGCCCAGGCTTCATGATAAAAAACAGCTGAGTCTGCTTTACATCTTCTACATGAGGGGTATCTCTCGGGGAAGAACCTTTTAAGTTTGATCGGGGAGTAGTAGACTTGGTGTAGGAATTTGTAATGTATTAACCTGAACCGACAGTTCAAAGACAGGTTACGTGTCTGCATGCAAACAATTTTCCAGTGTTCCTCACTCAGCACTATTCCCAGTGTTCTCTCCCAGACATTTTTATAAGGCTGCCCCTTTCCCTCTCTCCCACTTCTGATCATCTTGTAAATGGTTGATACCAGTTTTCTAGTGGATAGCGCATTAATCACATATTGAAGAACTGGGTGGGGATAGAGGGCCGGGGAAACCAGGGCCACCTAGTTTTCAATACTAAAAGCATGGTCACTGCATTACATTCCACCTTGATTTGTAAGTCTTCCTGTTTCATAAACTGCTCTTCGTGCACCAGGTCTCCTAGTGTCTGGACCCCTTATCTCTGGAAGTGAATCTGGAATTCTCTCTCGTGTGTAAGTGGGATCCCACAGGCTTTATATATTGGGAGGTCGGGAAAACAGCAAGTTTCAGTCCCTAACATTCGGCCTATCTGGTCCTAGGCCCTACATGTCACAGCTATAAGTTGGATCTCATTCCAGGGTGCTCTATCCCGGTTGCCCCAGATCATTCCCAATAGGTGGTTTGGGCTCACGACTGCTTTAACCAGAAGGGAGTAAGGGGAGTCAGCGGTGGGGGATTTCCATCCCGCTATGTACTGGACCTGTGCTGCTAAGAAGTACAGATATAGATCAGGGTATTCCAGCCGCCTTGTTCGTATGGCAATGTGAGGGTGTCATAGGATATCCCGGCTTGCTGTCTGGCCAATACTAGCCGTATCATTAGACTTTTGGCTCGTGCACAATTGTGTGTAAGGGGCCAAATTGGTACGTTATTAAAAATGTAAATTAGTTTAGGCAGGATAACCATTTTAGCTAGTGCTATGCGGGCCGCCTGTGAGATAGGCTGGAGGATCCATGATTCTACTTTGAGTTCCAATAGCTCAAGTGCTTTTACATAATTTTCCTTATATAGGTCTCCCACAAACGTAGACACCATGATGCCCAGGTAACGTATACCCTGGGGACACCAGCGGAAGTATCCCTGTTGCCTGTTGCACCCCTGTGGTCAGGCCAGTACTTTGGATTTATTCCAATTATTTCTCAGCCCTGAAAGCTCCCCAAATCTGGTCATCTCCTGTGTCAATGGAGGAAGATTTAACATAGGGTGTTTAATGTGCAGTAATATATCATGGAGAGGCGTGAATGTTTTCGTATGCCCTGGTGTGCATGTAATTCGTAGATGTGGCAAGCCAGCGGTTCCATTGCAAGGGCGAATAGGATCGGGGAGATGGGCACACTTGGCGTGTGCCCCGCCATGGGTAGATGTAATACGAGGCTAACCCATTCTTGTATACCGCTGTCCCTGGGGAAGTGTATAGCAGTCGGATCCAGCGGAGGAATGTGTGGCCGAATCAAGAGCAGCAGCGAATCTCAAAGAGAAAGGACCACTCAACCAAGTCGAAGGCCTTTTCCGCATCTAAGGCAACAATCGCCATAAGGACTTCAGGGTCCACATTGTGCATGAGAGTGAACAGTCACCTCAAATTATTTTGGGTTGACCAGCCTGGGATGAATCCCACCTGGTCTGAATCCCGCCTGGTCGGGTAGAATTAGTGCAGGCACGTGTGGGAGGATATGGTCTGCAAGTATTTTGGCAAGTATTTTATTGTCAGTATTAATTAACGACAATGGCCTGTACGATGTACATTTTCGGGAGTCTTTTTCAGGTTTAAGAAGCACTGTCACTAATGCCGTTCTAGTGGAGTCCGGGAGGGTGCCCGTCGCCAGTGCGTTTTGGTACATATCGCGCAGGCTAGGGAGCAGATGGTCTAAATAGGGTTCATAACATTCAGCTGTTATTCCATCAAGACCGGGGGCCTTACCATTAGGGAGGGATACTATTGCTTTGTGGATCTCCTCATCCAATATAGGAGCATTCAGGGCACCTCCTTGTTCCTGATCTAACCACCCCAGAGCAATCTCATCTAGGCATTGCATCATCACATCAATCCCTGCACTAGGGCGAGACTTGTACATTTCGTCATAGTGCTCTCGGAAGGCATTGTTAATCCCATTAAGGTGTTTAATGAGGTGTCCATTGCAGTCCTTGACCTCCATTATAGGTGTGACTTGGCATTCCCACTTGATGGCCCATGCTAGCGTTTTACTGGGGTAGTCACTCTCTCCATATCTTGTCGCTGCAATCGGATCACCCAAAAACCTCTCCTCCCTGATTGCTATTTGAAGTAGTTCTTCTCTATGGGCCTCATTCCGAGTATGGCGGTAAGGGATAGTGGCCACTGGTAACGAGACCGGTGGCGGTAATCCCTTAACGCCATACTCCGAGTTCCCTTTGCGCCCTCGCCCTTAACGCCTGCTTTGAGCAGGTGTTAAAGTCGAGGGCGCAAAGGGGCCTCCAAGCCAATAACGGTGACCGTAATGAACGGTCACCGTTATTTGCATCTTCCCCATTCCCATTGAGCCCTATGGAGGCTCATTTGGGAATGGGGAAGAGCCTTGGTGAATGGGGAATTACCGCCCCGCCAACCTTGGAATGGGGCGGTAATTCCGCCATCCACCAAGGCGCTGCCGGTCCGGGTACGGCGTCAACCAAGGCGTTAATAGTGCCATTGGTTAGCGCCGTACTCGGAATGAGGCCCTATGTGCTCTCAAGGTTTTATGTACTTGGGCCGTATTTCAGGCCCCTTGTTTATTCTCTAGTTCCTTAATGGTTTTTTCCAGTGTCTGCATGGACCTACACAGGGCTTTTAGGACCCCCTTAGATATACTTTAAATGTCTCCCAAATCACACCTGGGTCAGGCAGACATCCTACATTGGCCAGGAAATGTGTTTGTATGTCCTGGCTGATCTCCTAGTGGAAAGCCACGTCTTCCAGGGCCATGGCTCTGATCCGCCAACGCAGTTGCCTAGGGGGTCCTGTCAGGCTGGCTATGCGAACCAGGGCTGGTGAATGATTGGAAAGAGTTTGGGGGGTATAGTAGCTTCTGATACGCCCTTGGCCATGGGAGGGGTGGCCATGACATAGTCTATCCTGGACGAGCTCTGTTTTCAAATGGTTTGATCCCCGCCACACATTGTGTAATTCTTTGATAGTCGGCAATGGCGGACCATGCTTGGGCAGCGTGGGGAGGGGATTGCTGTGTCGTAGAGGACTTGTCTAGTTCCAATGTGAGGGCCATGTTAAAATTGCCTACCCAGATGATGTCATATTCTGGGAATCTATTAATGTGTTTGGCGCATTGATGGAAGAACTCTGGGGAGTCTGTAGTCGGCGCATATATGTTTATAGGTAGGAGTTTCATTCCATAGATCTCCCCTGCTAGCACAATGTACCGCCCCTCCTCGTCGCCAATCTGTTTGTCTAGCTTGTATTGCAAGGAGCAGTGTATATAGATTGCCACCCCATGCATCATTTTTCATCACATACATTAGGAATCTATTCCATGTGTAAACCATCAAGCCTTCTCCCTTAATACCCATGCCAACTGACGTAGGTGCAATTCCCCAATATCGAACCTCAGTACCCACACTTTCCCTCCCACGCCAGAAACAAAAACCTACTGGCTCCCGTGTCCCCCCCTTCCCTTAACTTCCGACATTGACTTTACTCCACAATTCCGCAGTATCTGCGCGTAACGGAGCGTCAAGGGCAGCCAATTCGCTCCTGGTGGCCAGGGCCGCTATGTGTCACTCCTTGACCCCAGCCGTCACCCATGGGGCTTTACACATGAATTGCAGTCTATCTTTACCCGTAGATTATCAGTGCTGCTCTTCAGGGCCAGTAGAGTTTGGTTCAGGGCTGCCACATCTATTTGAGACTGAGTCTGGCTCTGCTCAGGGGACGGGGTTGGCTGTGGCTGGTCAGCACGTGCAAATTGGTAAATTTTTGCCTGCTTTTTGGGATTCGCCATTGTACTGCTGTCCTCGAGCCGCTTCTCCCGCATGGGTTATTGAGTGAGACACTGGTTATGCTGGTATTAGCGGTAGGTTAGGCTCTTGTGATATCGTGGGGTGTCATGAGTCACTTAACTATGTTGCCCCTGCTGTAGTTGCCAATGTGAACCTAGATTATGGTTATGCGGGTCCGTTAGGACCTGTACCAGGCTTTCCCCTCTCCTGGGCTGTCTGCGTGTCACCTCCAGGTCATGGGGTAGCCTCAGCGTGGTCTTAGTTGTTATGGTGTATCTATTTTAGCTAGTTGTGTTGTCTTGATAAAAGCAGTATGGGCATGCACGTTTACAGCTGGGGCGCCGAGGTATAACCCCTATTGCAGCGATTTAGTTAGGGATGTGAGGTGTCCTTCGATCTAGTCAAGGTGAGGAGTCCTTGGTGCGACGGCTGTCTCTTTGCCAACAAACCTCTGCCGTGCGCGGTCTTCGATATCCCACCCCTTCTGACATGCTCTGTGAGTCACTTCGACTTGTTCCTGGTTGGTACCCCAGAGGGTCCATTTCAAGGGTTTGGTATGGTTTCAGTGAGGTTTCAATTCATAGGAGAGATTAACTGGGCAGCAGGTCAGCGATCTGAGGTAATTGAGGGAACAATTGTGTTTGACGTCCGTTGCACAGTACAATTCTCGTGCGGGTACGGGTGCGAACCTTGTCTAGGTGGGGTGCACTTAGATGTAATTATTTGTATCGCTGTTCAGGATACCACTGTAAAGGTATTTGCTTTATGGCATCGGGCCCTGAAAGGTACAGGATTTTACTATTTCTGTCTGTGGGGCTGAGTTCTCAATTTAGTGCTAACAAGACTGTGCAGTTTGCCTGCATGTTGTTTCCACCTGCGTCCTGCCATACATTTCCTGTTGTGTATTTGGTGCCTGAGGGCCTCCTGGATGTCCCCCACCGGCACTTCCAATATTTGTGCTAGGTCGGCCGCAAGCCTGGGGCCCCCCAGATCGCAATATCCATTTAGAGCCGGACCGCGTGTCATTGCAATGGAATCTGTGGAGGGCTACGTGGCCCGTCCCGAGAGTCAGGAAACGGTCCGTTTTATCCCTCCTAATGGGATCAAGGTGCGCTGGGTTCTAAGTCCGACACCCAACTGGTATTTTAGGTGTGATATTAAGTAGGTTGTTGTTGTTAGGGAGAATTCTCCTTCTATGGCTAATTTCCCTCACCTTGTGGGTCCCCCAGCAACTTTGCTGGATTTCTGGAGTTTATTTTTGCACCTAGTAAGAGTGTGAGCCTTTTTTCCCACTCTTAACTGTGTTTTGCCATGTGTATGTTTACTGTTTGTGTGATTTTGGGCTCTGGAGCACACCACTACATGAGCCCCACTTTTTGTGTGTGTTACACAGAACCTTCAGTGCAGTGACACAGGGTTGTCTTTTAGACTTCCTACTGACTCCATTTTTCTGGGGCTGACTACTGTCCCCCAGAAACATGTAAAGTTGCCATTAACTTTATGTAGTCACTTTAAAACTACAGACCCAGTACACCCCATCTTACAAGGAGTATTGGAAAGGGTTAGCTCCTACCCCTTTTTGTTTGTGCCTCTCTGAGCTTTGTTTTGCTCTTTTAACATTTAGACTTGGCTGGTGGCAGTGGTATCTACCCTAACTTTTCTACAGCGATGATATTATATAGAGATGGTATTGTTCCAGGCTATTGTGGTAGCCTCGAACTTAAACCCGCTTGCCCAAATACTTTTCATTTTAGCTCTGGTTGGGTTTAGTCACCATTTCTTTTTGTTAAAGTCCTTCTTGTGTTTTACTTTGCACGGCAAACCAGGTTTGCCTTCTTTGGTCAGTGTCTTTTGGCGGGCTTCTGCAGAGAAGCCCTCCTCTTGGTGCCTTGGTGTCTAGGAGGGCTGAATGTGAGGGATGGGTGCAGTCACCCACTGCACAGGGTCTCCATGGAGACCCGAGTTGCACTTTGTCATGATTGGCTGAGGTGGTTGTCCGGGCCGGACAACCCCCCTGCTGGGTGATTGACAGCCGTGCTGTGTAAATGGGGTATTTTTGCATAAAAGGCAGGACTCTTGGGCTGGAAGTCAGAGTCGCCACTGGAACTGCAAGGAACCGAAGAGAAGCAGAGAAGAAGACGGCTGCTGCAACCCCGAGTCCCAGTGAAGCCCTGCTGCAGTCCGGAGCTATCTACCCTTCAACGACCAGAGAAGATCCAGTCCGGAGTCTTCTTCCCTTGAGCCTGGTGGGGTCAACCAGCTCATCTTCCACAGCCAGAGGATCCCCTTTGTGGTCGAAATCGCTGCACCCTGCTGTAGTGGTCCGGATAGCCATCTGAAGAGCCTCTCCTGTTTTAAAGGAGCGCACCTTTTATTCACCGTCACTGTTGATGGCCTCATCCCTGGGTAGTGCAGATCGCTCCAGACGTCCTCCTTCTTGTCACCACGACTGAAGCTCCAGGAACCGTGAGTCTGCAGGAAACTACCAGGAACAACTGCTGGGGCACCAGCTTCTTCAAGGAATAAGGTACTGTGTCCTGAATTCGAGGAACTAGGGTGAACCCTTTTCTCCTCACTAAAGGCTTGTCCTTTTCTTCCTTCCCTCTTTTAACTTTTGCCTCCTCTTCTAACAATATCTAAGTACTCCTTGCAACCTTGAATTGTGAACTATCTGACTGTGTGATCCTCCACAACAGGAACCCTGTTCCACCTAACACTGGTGCAGGCCTATTGACTTTTATCTTTGCGTTAGAAAGTGTTCTCTGATTCTGTCTGCCTTGACAAAAGTATTGCCTATGATTTTTGCCCCCAACTCTCTTGTGGTAACTCAGGTGCTAAGTGTGTTTTTACCCGGAAACATTTCATCCCGCGGATACGCGTATCTTTAGTAAGACCGAACTGTCATTACCGTCAAAAAGTGATCGCATATGTATTCCCGGTAACGTCTTTTGCTTCATAACACCGGTCTGTCAAATCATAAGGCACTTACCTTGAGTTGTTCTGCACAAGGGGAATTGGTTGTGTGTAGTGTATTTGAAGGGTGGTTTTATTTTACTAGAAGTGAAGTGTTTTGTGAACAGATGGTTTAAAAATAAACGTACTTATATTTTTTAACCAGAAACCTTGAGTCAGTGTTTGCTTCAGTCACAGTAATTGTAGTCCTTTGTGTAATATCTACTACTGCTCATTTGCTATTGAGATAAGTCTGGCTGCTCATTCACTGCTACCACTCTTTCTGTGTAGTACAGGCTTGTATCAAAGGTGGACTTGTATTACCACTTGTACTCTTAACTCTGTGCAGTGGTCCCTAAGGGCACTGCATAGGATTCTGCCTAACAGTTGTTTTTAAACCCACCTTGGCACTCAGGGCTTCAATGAGCAGGGGCCTGGCGGCGTAGTATCAGTGTATGTAGGGTGCTGATGACAGTGCTGTCCATTCAGGGTTCTTGGTGGTTGGTGGTTATCCTTTTCTATGAATCCCTGTTGCGATCAGGTCAGAGGCGGGAGGAGTGATCACTAGCTATGATCGTTCATTTACAGTTGTGAAGGGCAGGCGCCCTGGCAGGTACGAGGGATCAATATTTCGTCCCGCTTCCTATTTGTGTGTGCGTGGCTGGGGGGATCTCACCTTGAGTTCCGGAGGTATCATTCACCCCGATAGCTGTCAGGCGTCATGCCGGTGTGCGCCTCCTGTCTGTCCTTGCTACGGTACTCCGGTGCAGCGCAGGCACCGCGATGGGGTAGGTGCGGTCCACCGTGTTGCGACCGCTCCGCGCTCTTGGGCATGGAGCCTGCACCTCTACAATCCCCACCAGGCTGAGTGTTGCTGTCCCGGCAAGTTTTCTCTGTGTCCCCCACCGCCAGCCAACGTGGCTCTCTGGTCCTCTGCAAGTCACTGTTCAGTTGTTCCCAGCCCGGGCAGACCTTGCTGGGGTGGGGCCAGAACAGCCACGATGAGGCACCTCGTCCCTCCTCTGCAGGGCTTTCGTTCCGGGCCATCGCCTAACTTGGATGGTGCCCCTTGTATTCACAAATATATAGTTCATCTCAGGGGATGATCGGGACCGCAGAGAAGATTTTGAAGAGGATAATAGTGCCGCTGTTGGAGCTTCTAAGGTGACGGCCATCTTGTTAGCCACGCAACAGTGCCCCTAAAGGATGTTGCCAATGTTGTACCACTCTCATATGTTCATATTCTTTTCCATATATTAGTAGTATTAGGCCTGTGCCCACCTTTCAGTCACAACTTCATGTGCTTGCCAGGTTCCCCCAGCTCCCCTGCTCGGGTTCTCCCAGACTTTCCAATTACTTTCAATTTTGGTACAGTGTAAGCCAATAAGAGCCCTGGTGCCCCATTCTCCCTATGTGAGCTTACCGGTCTCTCCTGCCTGCCTGGCTTGCTAAGTGGTGAAAAAGAGCGGCAGGCAGGAAGGAAGGCACCAGGTGGGCGGGGCTTAGGCCAGGTGACCTAGATCCACTTGCACCTGCTCCCCATCTGCAAAGCAAAAGAAGCTGGAGGGCTCCTTAAGTAGGGAAACAGAGCGGCAAGCAGGAAGGCACCAGGTGGGTGGGGCTTGCTAAGTGGTGAAAAAGAGCGGGAAGCAGGAAGGCACCAGGTGGGCGGGGCTTGGTAAGTGGTGAAAAAGAGCGGCAGGCACGAAGGCACCAGGTGAGCAGGGCTTAGGCCAGGTGACCTAGATCCACTTGCACCTGCTCCCCATCTGCAAAGGAAAAGAAGCTGGAGGGCTCCTTAAGTAGGGAAACAGAGCGGCAAGCAGGAAGGCACCAGTTGGGCGGGCTTGCTAAGTGATGAAAAAGAGCGGCAGGCAGGGAGGCACCAGGTGGGCGGGGCTTAGGCCAGGTGACCTAGATTCACTTGCACCTGCTCCCCATCTGCAAAGGAAAAGAAGCTGGAGGGCTCCTTAAGTAGGGAAACAGAGCGGCAAGCGGGAAGGCACCAGGTGGGTGGGACTTGCTAAGTGGTGAAAAAGAGCGGCAAGCAGGAAGGCACCAGTTGGGCGGGGCTTGCTAAATCGTGAAAAAGAGCAGGAGGCAGGAAGGCACCAGGTGGGCGGGCTTAGGCCAGGTGACCTAGATCCACTTGTACCTGCTCCCCAACTGCAAAGGAAAAGAAGCTGGAGGGCTCCTTAAGTAGAGAAACAGAGCGGCAAGCAGGAAGGCACCAGTTGGGTGTGGCTTGCTAAGTGGTGAAAAAGAGCGGGAAGCAGGAAGGCACCAGGTGGGCGGGGCTTGCTAAGTGGTGAAAAAGAGCAGCAGGCACGAAGGCACCAGGTGAGCGGGGCTTAGGCCAGGTGACCTAGATCCACTTGCACCTGCTCCCCATCTGCAAAGGAAAAGAAGCTGGAGGGCTCCTTAAGTAGGGAAACAGAGCGGCAAGCAGGAAGGCACCAAGTGGGCGTGGCTTGCTAAGTGGTGAAAAAGAGCGGGCAGCAGGAAGGCACCAGGTGGGCGGGGCTAGCTAAGTGGTGAAAAAGAGCGGCAGGCAGGAAGGAAGGCACCAGGTTGGCGGGGCTTAGGCCAGGTGACCTAGATCCACTTGCGCCTGCTCCCCATCTGCAAAGGAAAAGAAGCTGGAGGGCTCCTTAGGCTGGGAAACAGAGCAGCAAGCAGGAAGGCACCAGGTGGGCATGGCTTGCTAAGTGGTGAAAAAGAGCGGGAAGCAGAAGGCACCAGGTGGGCAGGGCTTGATAAGTGGTGAAAAAGAGCAGCAAGCAGGAAGGCACCAGTTGTGCGGGGCTTCCTAAGTGGTGAAAAAGAGCGGCAGGCAGGATGGCACCAGGTTTGCGGGGCTTGGTAAGTGTTGAAAAGGGGCGGCAGGCAGGAAGGCACCAGGTGGGTGGGGCTTAGGCCAGGTGACCTGGATCCATTTGTACCTGTTCCCCAACTGCAAAGGAAAAGAAGCTGGAGGGCTCCTTAAGTAGAGAAACAGAGCGGCAAGCAGGAAGGCACCAGTTGGGTGTGGCTTGCTAAGTGGTGAAAAAGAGCGGGAAGCAGGAAGGCACCAGGTGGGCGGGGCTTGCTAAGTGGTGAAAAAGAGCAGCAGGCGCCAGGTGAGCGGGGCTTAGGCCAGGTGACCTAGATCCACTTGCACCTGCTCCCCATCTGCAAAGGAAAAGAAGCTGGAGGGCTCCTTAAGTAGGGAAACAGAGCGGCAAGCAGGAAGGCACCAAGTGGGCGTGGCTTGCTAAGTGGTGAAAAAGAGCGGGCAGCAGGAAGGCACCAGGTGGGCAGGGCTAGCTAAGTGGTGAAAAAGAGCGGCAGGCAGGAAGGAAGGCACCAGGTTGGCGGGGCTTAGGCCAGGTGACCTAGATCCACTTGCGCCTGCTCCCCATCTGCAAAGGAAAAGAAGCTGGAGGGCTCCTTAGGCTGGGAAACAGAGCAGCAAGCAGGAAGGCACCAGGTGGGCATGGCTTGCTAAGTGGTGAAAAAGAGCGGGAAGCAGAAGGCACCAGGTGGGCAGGGCTTGCTAAGTGTTGAAAAAGAGCAGCAAGCAGGAAGGCACCAGTTGTGCGGGGCTTCCTAAGTGGTGAAAAAGAGCGGCAGGCAGGATGGCACCAGGTTTGCGGGGCTTGGTAAGTGTTGAAAAGGGGCGGCAGGCAGGAAGGCACCAGGTGGGTGGGGCTTAGGCCAGGTGACCTGGATCCATTTGCACCTGCTCCCCATCTGCAAAGGAAAAGAAGCAGGAGGGCTCCTTAAGTAGGGAAACAGAGCGGCAAACAGGAAGGCACCAGGTGGGCGTGGCTTGCTAAGTGGTGAAAAAGAGGGGGGAGCAGGATGGCAACAGGTGGGCGGGGCTTGCTAAGTGGTGAAAAAGAGCAGCAGGCAGGAAGGAAGGCACCAGGTGGGCGGGGCTTAGGCCAGGTGACCTAGATCCACTTGCACCTGCTCCCCATCTGCAAAGGAAAAGAAGCTGGAGGGCTCCTTAAGTAGGGAAACAGAGCGGCAAGCAGGAAGGCACCAGGTGGGCGTGGCTTGCTAAGTGGTGAAAAAGAGCGGGAAGCAGGAAGGCACCAGGTGGGCGGGGCTTGCTAAGTGGTGAAAAAGAGCGGCAAGCAGGAAGGCTCCAGTTGGGCGGGGCTTGATAAGTGATGAAAAAGAGCGGCAGGCAGGAAGGCACCAGGTGGGCGGGGTTTAGGCCAGGTGACCTAGATCCACTTGCACCTGCTCCCCATCTGCAAAGGAAAAGAAGCTGGAGGGCTCCTTAAGTAGGGAAACAGAGTGGCAAGCAGGAAGGCACCAGGTGGGCGTGGCTTGCTAAGTGGTGAAAAAGAGCGGGAAGCAGGAAGGCACCAGGTGGGCGGGGCTTGCTAAGTGGTGAAAAGGAGCAGCAAGCAGGAAGGCACCAGTTGGGCGGGGATTGCTAATTGGTGAAAAAGAGTGGCAGGCAGGAAGACACCAGGTGGGCCGGGCTTAGGCCAGGTGACCTACATCCACTTGCACCTGCTCACCATCTGCAAAGGAAAAGAAGCTGGAGGGCTCCTTAGTAGGGAAACAGAGCGGCAAGCAGGAAGGCACCAGGTGGGCGTGGCTTGCTAAGTGGTGAAAAAGAGCAGGAAGCAGGAAGGCACCAAGTGCGCAGGGCTTGCTAAGTGGTGAAAAAGAGCAGCAGGCCGGAAGGAAGGCACCAGGTGGGCGGGGCTTAGGCCAGGTGACCTAGATCCACTTGCACCTGCTCCCCATCTGCCTATGCAACAACTACATTTTTTACCATTGGTTTATGGGAAATGGAATGCAAATTAGAAGGGATTTAAAATGATTGCTCCTTGTCGTTTGTTATTACCATGATTAAGCTGTATCATACAGCAAAACGTCGGTTGAATGGGATGTGATCCCATTTCAATTTGTTTTTAAACTTTAATAAAGTTGCAGATGGTTTAAATACTGCATTAGCCTCTGAGGGTGTTTTCCTTGCATTGTTCTCGCCTAGCAGAGTCCATCTGCTTAGTGTTTATGGCACACTCGGTTTTGTGGTTTGTATATATTTTCTTTCCACTTTGGTTCCATAAGCACGGCTATGAGCTACAAATACCCTTGGTTATATTATACCTGTGGCTATCTCTAGTCCATACTAAACTAGGCATCCAGGTCTCCTGAGGCCGACCCTGCATAGCTTCAAAACGAGGAAGGGGCCAGCCCCCTCAGGCTATGTTGCTCTAAGTGATCTTCTAACGTGGCCTAATTTATTAGGCACAATGCCCTGAGGGAGCTGGCACCTTCCTTGCTTTGAAGCTATTCAGGGTTGGTCCCGGTTACTGCATGGATGGGACTCCCGGATCCATAGTTCCAGTGCTGTGGCTATGTGTAGTTTTATGTATGCAAATATTGGTTAAACGACCCCAGGCCCTCACCAAATGCCCACCTCATCTGTGCAAGCTCCCTGACTCCCCAGATGGCCTCCCCACCTCCTCAGCCATCTCCCATTCCCCCACAAAACACAGTGTTTCTGTGACGCAGTTTACTATGAGATGTCAGTTATTCTCAGCTATTGCCAAGGTTACGGAAATGCTTGGTGTTGCAAACTCAGTCCCTAGATCGTGTCCAACTCTCAAATTTCACTTGGTGTCACCTCTTGCCCCTCCTCCCCGACTCTAGCTTGATGGCATTTTAATGTTTATTGACCTGCAAATAACTTTTTTCCTGCATTTCATTTTACGATATCCTCAGTTATAGCCGCAGCTATCTCTCGCATCGAGTGAAAAACAGATGGCAGCTGTTCATAAACACCGATTATTTTGGCAATTTATCCGAGATATAGCTATCTATTGTGGAGAAGGGGGGACCCCCTTCGCCATCAAATATTTAAAAAACTACTTGAAGGAATAACCCGAAAACACAAAAATGCCTCAAGTCAACGCTTCATGCCCAAGTTATTTCAGACCTTGTCTAATTCCGTCCAGTGGTTTTGACTGTGCGGTCTGGCAAAAATGTCAATGTTTTGTCTACGGGAAGTAGGCCGCAACAGTTTTTTTTTTGCTTTCTGAATAACTTTTTTACATTTTTTTATAAATATTTGTCAAACTTTGCAGTATGGGGGTTTGGGAGGGGCAAGTGTCCCTAATTGTCTTACAAATTGTGGCCAAATCCGTTGCACGAGTCAAAGGTTATTAGACATTCATTTTTTGGGTTTCCTATGGAAGTCCGACTCACCTTAACTATAGGACAGCGACCGCCACCCAAGAATATATATGGCCCCGTCAGACTGATCCTGCCAAGTTTGGTGAGGTTTCGTACAAGGGGGGCAAAGGCATAGGGGGGGTCCCAAAATGAGTGTTTTTTCCCATAGATGCAGTGTAAAAAAAATGTTTGCTCACGTCTACAGCCCAAACCACTGGGCGGATTTTCAACAAATTTGCGACAGGAGCGTCGACTTGGCCCTGAAAGTGTGCTTTTTTAAATTTGGTGTAAATCCATCCAGTAGTTTTTTTTAAAAAGGGCAAAAAGTAGGTAAAACATAATTAGTGATATCTCAGTTCAGTGTGCGGACTCACTTCCCTGTTCAGTCCACGGACGGGCTACTGATTAGCCCAGAGGGCGATGTGATATCCGCGGACATCAAAGGCGCCTGCTGATTGGTCAATAAAAAACATGAGGTGCGGTTTTTGGAAACGCCCGCCAAGTTGGAATCGCGCACAGCTGTCGGTGTCCACGGACAGTGCAGTAAAAGCATATTAAAAAACACAACATTGCACTTTTCAAACTAATAAAAAAATCTCTGGGGAATTGAGGGGTGATTAAAAATCCCAAAAAACAGGCATTTTTCCAACTCCGACATCTGGCTTATAACTTTGGCGCCACTCAATGAAATCGCAAGACATTTTGGAATTCCATTTAGACCTTTCTCCAAAAGGTTCTGCAAAGTGCGGTGCTTGTTTGCCAAGAGGAAACAAAATTAGAGGGGGGTCCCAAAATATTTTAAAGGCTTATGAATGTGGTTCCATTTGATGAATCTGGAAAAAAGTTTGCAGAAAGATTTTAGGCCTAGATATGCTTTTGCAAAGTTTGGTGTGATTTTGTCAAGAGGGGGCAAAATTAGAGGGATAGTCTCAACATTTGTAGATGGCTTATGACTTTGTTGCTGTTTGACGAATTTGCAGAACATTTTTCAGAAATATTATAGACCCAACCTTGAATGTTTGTGCAAAGTCTGAATGGATTTTGCGAAGTGGGCGCTAAATTGTATGACTATTTTATGTACGCATATTTTGACACTTTTCAAAAAATAAAACATGGGCGGATTTGCAGCAAACTCATTCAAGGAGCATTGGCAAGGACCTGAAAGCATGGTTTTGCAAATGTGTCTGTGTTTTATTTTTTGAAAAGTGTCATAATGTAGGTATAAAAAAGGGATATACCTTTGGTGACTGAGGTATAGCCTGTGGCCATGGGCAGTGTCCAGATTGTTTGGGTCATGGCCTAAGGCGATGAGCCGGACAATCTGGCCACTGGCCATGACCACGAGGGACTAGCAATGGGGTTAAAGTCAGCATGGCCACCATGGACAGGCTATGTGGTAACGTTTTTCGAAATTGGGATAGGTTTGAGTAGGAAAAGAAATTCTGCTTGTGGGTACAGTTTGAAATGCTGGATGGGATTGCAGAAGAAAATACGCGAGGAGGGTCAGCAAGAACTTCAAAGCATGGTTTTGCAAATATGTCCTGTATTTTATTTTTTTGAAAGTGTGAAAATGTAAGTAAACAAATCAATGATATAACATTGGTGTCTGGTCAATAGGCCTTGCTGTCAGCAAGGAGAAATGTGTACTGTCATTTGCTTATTGGGGCATGCAGCATGGGGCAACACAGTAGGTTTGAACAGGAAAAAATATTCTGCTTGCGGTTACAGCCTGCAGTGGTGGACTAGATTACAACAAATGTGCACAACAAGCATTAGCAAGGACCTAAAAGCATGTTTTTGGAAGTATGTCTTGTGTATTGTTTTCCAAAGTGTAAGAATGCAAGTAGAAAAACTACTGATATACATTTGGTGTCTGGGTAGTGGACCTGGCCCTCGGTAAATGCAAATGTGTACTCTGCTTTGCTTATTGGGGAATGCAGCATTGCCGAAGCCCATGCCCCATAGATTTGAAGACTGGCCATGGCTGCAAGCTATGAGCACCGGCCATTGGTTATATTATTTGGGTGTCATGGACACTGAGCTAGGATTCAGGATAGGTGCAGTGAATAATAGGGGTGGTTTGGTTTGGCTGGGGTCATGGTGGAGCCTTATGCCGTAGGCAATTGAACAATGAAGTTTTATCCCCAGCATACACTGCTGGTAACAACAGACATAACTGGTCTGACATAGCCGGTCCGATAGCACAGCAAGTAGAGCACTCGCTTTGACATCGGTGTAGAGCCTACTGACGCAGGTCCGAATCCCAGCAGGGTCAAACTCAGCCTTTCATCCTTCCGAGGTCGATAAATGAGCATCACACACCTTGGGTAATAATAAGCAGCACTCACATACTTGAGGGTTTGTAGCACTATATAAATGCTAAATTATTATTATTATTATTAAGTATGCGTTGCAAAAAATATGTTTCTTAAAGTAGGTTTATAGTTCTTTCACATGGAAAGAGGAATTATTAATAATATACAGGGATGTAACACCATGAAACATTTTGACATAAAAACCTATTCAAGTGATACGATGCTGTGCACATGCTAATGGGTTTTTTAATGATCCATGTCTGCAAATGGGGACTGTGGAGACTCTAGATAGTTATAAAGGTACATTGATTATCGTCCTTATTGTATGCAAGAGAAAAGTATTTGTGACAGAAAATTGTTTCTGTCCTTTATATTTTTCTCTAGTATACAATTGTCCATTAGCACCCTGAGTGGGGGAGCCAGCCAATCAGGTAGCTAGGAACGTGGGCTTGAACCACTGGTACAAGCCCGTGTTCCAAGTCGCCTGACGGCTGGCCCTTCCTGCTGCAATCTCTGGTCCCCCACCCACCCAAACCAGCGTTCCATTTTTTGTTCATCCCCCACTCCTGCAACTTACATTATTTCAGTGGCGGCAGATCCCGCCGCCACATTCACTCCTTCTCTTCACTTCCCGCAGGCAGCCATGGAAAGGGAAGAGGGACTTTGTACGGAGCCCTGCCTTCCCTTTCCATGGCAGCCATCTTGGAAAAGGATTTTCCTTCCAACAGCGGCACGCCACGTGCCTCCACAGAAGGAAGGAAAATCCTTTTTTTTAGCACCCCGGTTTTAGCAACCTGGGGTGCTAATGGCCTTTATCCCTAGTTGCAGGGGCTGTAACGGGAGATAACGGCCCGGAGCCCTTGGTATCCGCCCTTGCTTCACTTGGGCCGATAACTTGGGCTGCCGGGCCATTATCCTATGGTCCAGCCTCTGGAATGGCGGATAAATGCCACATTATTTCCATTAGCATAACACAAAATGCTAACGGAAATGTTGTAGAATCTTATTGAGAAATGCAAAGTCTACAATAATAATTCTTTTAGTTCTGTTTTTTTAACTGTGAAAGGTGGTTCCTAAAGGAACCTTTGTTTTATTTTATTTTTGCAGGAGAGATCAGAAAATATGGAGGGGCATGTAGACAGGGGAAGACGATGCGTGTGATTACAGCGCCAAAAGCACTTCAAAATTGCTCCCCCTGCAGAGCGGTGTGTTGCAATATGTACAGAGTACGGTTGTTTTCAAAAGATATGGATCAACAGCCTCTTTTATCGCTTGCAAGGTAGTTGGTGGGATGAGGTGGAGGAAGACAGCCTACTACTTGCTAAGAAAGGAATACCCTTTCTGAGAGCATTGCAGTGGTTGGATTTGGTGTGGCAGCGCATGCAGATGGTCCTGTAGGAGTACTGTATAGGTAGTCTGCGACTGAGCACTCAGTGATTTCACTTTGGTAGCTTTAGCCTTTGGTACATTCTCAACAGTGGTAAAGAACTGCCACACCAATGATTCTCTCTGGATGCTAGGGGTAGGCACTTCCTCTACCTCATCTTTGCGGTCCTCTTCATTGTCTCTGGAGTGCTGCACTTTCTTTGTTGTGTAAGTCCTCCAGCTGGTGGTGGCTCTTGGAGGAGGGATGGCAATAGATGATGGCATTTTTAAGCTAAATCACAGTTTTGCTAATGTTCTTCCAAGCCGGTGTACTGTGCTAGATTGTTAATGAATAATGAATAAGAATAGATGTAGGAGCTGTGCAAGGGTACATTGTGAGCTTGAAAGTTCCTAGATCAGCAGAAAATGCAGTTCTGAACTGTTGGCGAAGCAGGGACCAGTTCGCAAAGTGCAGATGCATTCGGGGACATGTCATAATGCTGCGCGCGTGCACATTGTCACGTGACACTGTCCGGAAAGTCTGCAATGACGTCAGATGTTCGCGGACATCAGCGAACCCAAAAACAGTGGAAAAACCTGAAAAAAGGGCATAGACGTGTTAGAAATGAAGCTAGAAGACGGGGAATGGCAGAGTTTTAAGGTGAAACTTTGTAAATTGGAGAAAAATGTTGCTATATTGGGGTAAATATGAAATAAGTAAGTTGTAGGAAGTTAGCGTGCACTGGTAAAAACCCATGAAATTCACTGAAAAAACTTTTTTAAAGAGACATTATTGCTAAGATGCACTAATTAAAACCTATGAAATTCAATGAAAAAACTTTGTTAAAGGGACGTTATGGTTACAAGTAAAACCAAAAAACCTCTGAAATTCACCAGTTAAGGTAAGCTAAGCAACCATAACTCATGCCACCACTGTGCACTGCTAAGACTAACACCCAGTACATGAAAGATGACATCACAAATGTCATTGATGACATTACTGATGACATCACATTTTAAATTAGTTTAATTAATTTTAATAAACCGTCTCTACAAGGGATTGAGTTTATAATATTGGAAACAAGATGTTAGGGGTGATTGGGAGACCAATCATGAACTACTTAATTTATTAAAGAATGTACTCATGTAAACAAATCATTATATTATAGTGTTGTTGTTAGTAGAGGAACCTAATTATACAAACATATAGGCAATGGTTGCAGCATGCACCATAGACAAACTGGCACGGTAATTCATAGAAATTCGCACAAAAGTGGCGCACGCGGCTGGCGCACAGTGTCCCCGTGCGATACACTGCGCCAGCCGCGTGCAATAAAATCCTTTTCATCGCACAGCGTATTTATGGATTTTAGCCTCTAAAACCAGCCGTGGCGCAGAGTGGCGAAGCGACCCTGCAGCAGCGCCAGTTACGCCCCCAAGAACGCCCTCGCGCAAGGAAAAGCCTTCAAAATTCCCAAATCAACGCAAAGGGCTGCGCTAACCCTGGACCAGTTCACAGGGCTGCCAAACAGCAAACGCCAAGCGGGGAACGTGTATTTCAGTGGTTCTCGGGAAGTTTCACACGCGATTGTCCTGGGTACGTGTACATCAGGGGTGCACGGGAAGTAGCACACGCAATTCCATCAGGGCACGTGTATTCCAGGGGTGCGCGGGAAGTATCACACGCTAAAACAGCAGGGTATGTGCATTTCAGGGGTGTGCGGGAAGTATCACACACGATTCCATCAGGGTATGTGTATTCCAGGGGAGCGCAGGAAGTATCACATTCAAAAGCAGCAGGGTACGTGTATTCCAGGGGTGCGCGGGAAGTATCACACGCAAAAGCAGCAGGGTACGTGTATTTCAGGGGTGCGCGGGAAGTATCGCACGCGATTCCATCAGGGTACGTGTATTCCAGGGGTGCGCGGGGAGCACTATACGTGAATTGCCCATGTGGGTCCTCCCAGGTGTTCCCTCTACACCCTCCACGGCCCCTGCAGGTGGCCCACACCACAGGGGACTACCCTGCACATGTCCCGCAGGCAGCCCATCCACCATGCCCATGACCCCCAGCCAACCCACATGCCACCTTACACTACTGCCCACCAACGCATGTCCCCCTTCACCCTCACCCCCCAGCATCCAGGGGCACCCTCCACCAGGCCCACACTCATGTCCAACTCATGTCCTCCTGCACCCCCACCCCAAAGCATCCAGGGGCACCCTCCACCAGGCCCACACTCATGTCCCCCTGCACCCCCACCCCCCAGCACTGTGGTGCACCCTCCACCAGGCCCCCACTCATGTCCCCCTGCACCCCCACCCCCCAGCCTCCAGGGGCATCCTCCACCAGGCCCCCACTCATGTCCCTCTGCACCCCCACCCCCCAGCATCCAGGGGCACCCTCCACCAGGCCCCACTCATGTCCCCCTGCACTCCCACCCCCCAGCAGTGCAGGGCACCCTCCACCAGGCCCCCACTCATGTCCCCCTGCACCCCCACCCACCAGCAGCCAGGGGCACCCTCCACCAGGCCCCCACTCATGTCCCCCTGCACTCCCACCCCCCAGCAGTGCAGGGCACCCTCCACCAGGCCCCCACTCATGTCCCCCTGCACCCCCACCCCCAGCATCCAGGGGCACCCTCCACCAGGCCCCCACTCATGTTCCCCTGCACCCCCAGCATCCAGGGGCACCCTCCACCAGGCCCCCACTCGTGTCCCCCTGCACCCCCACCCACCAGCAGCCAGGGGCACCCTCCACCAGGCCCCCACTCATGTCCCCCTGCACCCCCACCCCCCAGCACAGTGGTGCTTCTCCACCAGGCCCCCACTCATATCCAACTCATGTCTCCCAGCACCCCCACCCCCCAGCAGTCAGGGGCACCCTCCACCAGTCCCCCACTCATGTCCCCCTGCACCCCCAACCCCCAGCAGCCAGGGGCACCCTCCACCAGGCCCCCACTTATGTCCCCCTGCACCCACACCCCCCAGCAGTGCAGGGCACCCTCCACCAGGCCCCCACTCATGTCCCCCTGCACTCCCACCCCCCAGCAGTGCAGGGCACCCTCCACCAGGCCCCCACTCATGTCCCCCTGCACCCCCACCCCCCAGCAGCCAGGGGCACCCTCCAACAGGCCCCCACTCATGCTCCCCTGCACCCGCACCCCCCACCAGTCAGGGGCACCCTCCACCAGGCCCCCACTCATGTCCCCCTGCACCCCCACCCCCCAGCATCCAGGGGCACCCTCCACCAGGCCCCCACTCATGTCCAACTCATGTCCCCCTGCACCCCCACCCCCCAGCATCCAGGGGCACCCTTCACCAGGCCCCCACTCATGTCCCCCTGCACCCCCACCCCCCAGCAGTGTGGGGCACCTGCCAGCAGGCCCCCACACATGTCCCCCAGCCAACACGTCATCACAATCCAGATCCCAGGCTCCTATGCTCACCCAAATCACACCCCACGCCACCTCAGTCCAAACACCCAACCAAGCTTTACATCCATTCAAAATTGAAATACCCATTACATGATAGATAACAAATAAGCAGTATGCGCATGAGTACAAGTCCTTCAGACCCACACAATGGCAACACATGACTGTGAAAACCCACATTGTGGCAGGCATGAAACCAATGAGAGAAGTCCACACATTGAAGTAAGAAACAAAAATGTATTACAGTGTAAATGAAGTGAATGAAATCAAAAGAAACAATAATGGCAACAAATATCAAAATGCAGCATGTCCACCAAAATAATAAATAATGAAAATGGGAATCCAAAATAACCGTAATGAAATTGTGTCCAAAGTCACCGTCCAACAAAGCAAATCCAAAGGGAAAGTAAAGTGAAAATCCATTGCTCCATGGTGAAAAAATAATAAAAGATGAAGGCCACAAATCCACTGTCAAACTATGTACAAAGAGCAAATCCAGGGTCCATGATCCCAACGATGTAAATGAAACCTACAATAAAACCCACCTAACTAATAACTATATACAAGAAAGTGGGGCATAGTCCAAGCGCCCCAAATTAATAAAAAGAAAAAAAAACCTAACACTAATTGACTATATACAATGGCAGCGGGCTAGTCCAACGGCTCACTTCTGGATGTTGCAGGCCAGGGCATCATCGAACTCCTGCTCAATGTCCCGGAGGCGGTCCTGTTCCATGGCCCGAGGGTCTGCAGGGACGACGACATGTTCTCCTCCAACTCCCTGCGGATTGCCTCGAGGCACTCGGCACGCCTCAGGGCCCTCCGCATGGAGTTCTCTGCCCTGACCATCGTGATCCGTGCCTCTTCTGCCCGCTGCCGCTCCGCATCTATGGCGTGGCCCAACCACTGCCACACGGAAGACACTTCCCGTCCTGGGTCCTCCTGCCCTCCGGCCGATGCCTGCCCCTCCGATGTCGAAGGCCCCGAGCCATCGTGGCTCCCACCTAAAGCCTCCTGCTGCTGCTGCTGCTGCTGTCCATGTGCCCTGTCCGATGGTGCCTGCACATCCTCCTCCAGCTGGGGTGCAGTTGTTGATGTGGCCACCCCTGCTGGACGTCCGACTCCCGACTGTGGCAGGGATCTGTTGTCCACCAGCCTGGCCGCACGGTCAGAGGCATCTCCACAGGGCACCCAGGTGATACATGTGTGGGAAGATGGCATGGAGGACGACTGGGGCATAGGGGGTTCCGTTGAGGAGGGGGTCGGAACAAGGTCCAGGAAACAGAGGAATCCGGCCATGGTGAGCTGTCCCAGTGGGTCAACGCAGTCAACGAGCCATGCGAGAAGACGTGCAGTCTCATCATGGAAAGACTGCAGGTCAGCTCGCATGGCCCGTTGACGCAACGCCACCCCACCCTGGACAGGCTGAACCTGTTGTAGGATAGCCACATCCACAGGGAGAGGAAGGCCAGTTGGTGTAAGCCAATCCCCTCCCTGAGAACGGGTCTGGAGGTAGGCATCCCTGCTGGTGCAAGATGATGCAGTGACAGGAGCAGGGACAGGATTGCACACAGGCACCTCCGCGGCGGCCTGTGCTGCCACCTGTCCCTGGTCCTGCACTGCACCACTAGCACCAGTGGAATCCCTACCTCCAGACCCCGCCTCTGTTGCTTGCACGGCCTCCTCCTCCACCAAACCCCCCAACAAACTGGATGACTCTGTGCCATCTTCCTCCGTTGGGCCCTGTGGGGTCCCAGCTGCCCCTTCTGCTGCCGAGGAGTCCAACTCCAACCTCCGCCTCCTGGACCTTCCCTCGGCAGCTGCGGCCTCGGACGCGGCACCGGACTCCTCACTCCCCGACGAGATCACAACCTGGGAGGGGAGCCGGGCCTTGCGTCTCCGACTGGTGGTGCGACCCCTGCCGCTGTGCTCCACTGCACCTTCTCCGCCCTCTTCATCAGTTGACGCTGCAGACAGGGAGAAATAAAACACAGGCATCAGGGCACTGTATAATGGACTCATAAACACATGACAGTTGTACATGAGTGGCATTGGCAAACCTCAGACATGGCATCACAATCCCCAACACACATGTCATTTCAACCTGCACACATGAGCTATACCACAGCCATATCGCAAAAGCCAGCACCATCCATACACATACAACAGCATGAGCAGGCAAAGGTGAGCCAGACATCACATGCGACACAGGGAGTGCACTACAAATGCACACACACCACCACACTTGCATGCATGTGTACACCTCCGCCAACTGTCGCAGTGTTCAGATCGGCATCCATGTCACACCTGCCAATCATTCTTCCACATCCTTTGCCATGCAAGCCTACACACACAAGCACCATCCATGTGTCGCACATGAGAGCCCGCGCATGTGTCAACCTCACGGCCCTGTACCCCCCCCATACTTGGTCACATAAAACCACATGTACAACCTGCACACTCCTGCCACACCACCACACGCACAGCTTACAATCAGTATGCATGTACACTTACCGCTCTACTCCAGACGGGTCTGCCTCTCAAGGACCTGGACGTGGAGCGCTGGGGATATGCGTTCCAGGGCCCTCATCTGATCTTCCGACAAGTGGCCCCGGCGCCCCTTAGCATCCGCTGCTTTCAGGAGGCGCCGGGCCTTCTTGAGGGTCCTGGACCTGAAGTACTCCCAGCGCTTCTTCACATGATGGAATAGTCGGACTGCCACCCCCTCCGCGTTGATGGCAGTCACAATGTCCGTCCAGATCCGAGTCCGTCCTTCCTTGTCGGCGCGCAACCTTCCAAAGAGGGCATCATACTGCCCCACGACATGCTCCACCAGGACACCAGCACGTATGCGTGTCTGTGTGGTGTGTGTAAAAGGTACGTGTAGAACACCATTTCCTTGTACGTGCTTTTTGTGGAGAGCGATTGGGTGAAATCTGTACTTCTTGTCGGTTCACACGTGATTTACTTCACGGCGTTTCAAGTTCGTACTCCCTGTTAACTCTGACAGCTTTTTCTCTTTTCCTCTTTTTCCTGGGCCTGTTTCCTCAAAGAGCGTTCCCTTCTACTGTTGTCCTGTCTCCTCAGACAGCGTACAATTCTTCTTTTGGCGGGGGTGTCTTTTTCACGCTTTTTTTCCTGGCAGACGGTGAGTCGCGCACGTATTTAACATCTGTGCTTGCCCTGTGTGTCGCGTACCCCTTCAGAGGTCATTCTAGGCTGCGTGTGACACGCATACGTTCATTCTTGTGTTTCTGGGTGCCACAGTGTAGTGCAGGTTTATTTTTCCACACACGTGGTCTAGGAGGGGTTGCGTGCACCTTACTTCCCTTTTTTGGGGTGCCTGTGCGTTGCGCGACCCGTCATCTTTCCCCAGGGGTGACATACAGCCTTGCTAGAGCACTAGGGTACGATTACCATCTGGTACCCAACCCCTTTGACCCCCAATTGCCCAGGACAATAGTTCACAGCGACTCCCATGCGCACAATAACATCAGTGCCATGGCTGGGAGACGAACAAGCCGTAAGGGTGGCAAAGGTGGCCGAGCCCCAAGTGGTGGCCCTGGTGGATCCGGTAGGGGACGTGGCTGTGACTTGCAGGGTGCCCCTAGCCCCCCATGTGTGGAGGACCAGTCAGGGACACCAATGCCCCCCCCCTGGTTGAGGGTAACGTGGCTGACACCATCCATGCTCAGCCCTTGTTGGACCAGCCCACTGTGGCACCAGACCTGGCACAGGGTGACTCCATGGCTGACTTCCAGGTCAGCAGGTCTAGGCCACATGCGCCGGTGCACGTTGGTGTCATCAGGCCACGTGGATCAGGGGCAGCTAGGTCATCTGCTGCCCCGAGTAGACAGGGTGGGGAGGCTGCAGGGGCAGCTGCGGCTCCATCCACCCCACCTCTCACACAACCAGCCAGGACAGTGTCGGTCCAAGTCCATCCTGCTGACATTCCCCCTGACACCATCACACTTGAGCTAATGCCTGCACCAACTCCCATGCTGAGTGTGCAATCCCACACTCCTAGTACAGAGTCCATCGGGGCTCCTGCCCCTAGTGTCCAGAGCGGCGTAGGACACTCAGGATCCCCACCACCTTCCAAGCGGAAGAGGAAGAGTGCTCGTCCAGTAGAGGCTGATGCCCCAGACACGGCTACACAGTCCGGCCCGTCAAGGAAGCCCAGCTTCAATGAGGCCGAACTGAATGCACTTGTAGAGTATGTGTCCGCACATGACCGCGAAATGGTGATTATCGCAGGATCCAAGACCACACCTGCACAACGTCTGGCACACTGGCAGACCATCGCGGTCATCATAAGTGCCCTTGGAATCGTGAGGCGCACAGCTACTGAATGCTACAAGTGCTGGAATGACCTGAAGCGCAGGGCAAAGAATAAGCTGGCCTCAAGTCATGCCGCTACTCTAGTGACTGGAGGTGGGTCTCCAGCAGAGGACATAGAACTCACTCCACATGAGCATGTTGCTGGGACCTACGTCACGGAGGAACAGATCCAAGGCGTGGGAGAACTGGCAGATTACGAGGCATTGTCCGGTGAGTGCACATGCATGTGTGTGTCATCCATGTGCATGGTGTGTGTGTGAGGGCTTCTGTGTGGGTGCCAGGTGAGGGTGTGTGTGCCTGAGTGGTTTGGGTCACCCATGTGCATCATCCAATACATTTTGCGCACCAGTATTTGGGTATAGCAGTATCCCTTCTGCCAACAGTAGACATCTAGCCCAACACCACACCAGTTTCCCTTGAAGTGTCATCTTGCCACAACATTGTTGCTTATTTTTCTCTGTTTATTCAGGCAGATTGTTTGCATTCCACCACTTTTACTAGGAATTTCTCAGTCCTATTGTCACATGTCTGACATGGCTATGGTAAAGTGGACTGACTTTGTTTCCTGGATATCATTTGTTTAGACATGTCCCTGTGCTATAGGACCATTTTGGACTGGCAGCTCCAGGTTAAACATTTGAACTATTTCAATTAAAAAAGCAATTTCATGAGCAAACTAGACTGAATGAACAATTGGTGCCCTCCTCTCCCTCTTCACTTTATGGCTAGGGTACATGCCATCTGTGTGATGGCATGTGTATTTGACCTGCCAATCACAGGCCAATATGTGATGCCACTGCTAGGCAGCATGCAGCAAATGTGTTGATCTTCCATCTTGGTGTCATCAATGTGTGCCATTTGCCTCCCCTTCATACGCAGTGACGGTGCATGCATGGGAGGGTTTTAGTCATGTGGGACATGTGTCAATCAAGTACTGGTTCTGTAGCTTCTCAGCCCTAATTGTGTGCCATAGTGCTAATGCCTGTTTCCATTTCTTTTCTTTTATGTCTTTGCAGGGGATGACGCACCTGATACGGCTGGGGTTGTGGAGATGGTGCAGACCCAGGAGGGTTCTCAGGGCCGACCGACCACCAGTGAGAGACATGGTGTGGTGGTGGGTGAGAACCCACAACTGCTGCAGGTCGTGCTCTCAAGGGGTGTCTCTGGGTGCACCTCCCCCGAGCTGTATTCAGGTGTCGATTCGGATGATGAGACCTATGTGCCGTCGCAGGTGAGTGTTCCTGGGAGGGATTCTGTTCTGTACGACCCACCTGCACCAGTGGTAGAACCCTCAATGGGGATGTCAGTGTTGGCAGGTACGCCTTTGGTGGTTACGGATGCAGGGTCACACTCCGCAACATCTGATCCTGTTCCTGGGCCAGGAGATCAGAGGGGGAATGCAGTCCTGCAGCCTCAGGCAGTGCCGGCACAGCAAGGCGCGGTTCGCCTTGCCCCAGACAGGTGTGGTGCCCGCCGACGTGGTGGCCGTACGCCACCTGGCAATACCGCATGGGAGCAATCCATATACGGTATGGCAACCCAACAGGCAGCATCATCAGAGATGATGGCTCAGGCCATGGATAGGGTGGCCACTTCCATTGTCCCCCCAGAAAGGCTGATGGAGTGACTACAGCAGGCAACAGACTCCATCTGCCAGTCAAACAGGGAGGACATGTTGGCGGCACTGGCGACTCTGCGGGAAGCCATTTCTATTGAGTCCCAGGGCCACAGGGAAGCCCTGAGGGTGGAACTCCGTCAGCTCAGGGCAACTCTGGTTGAGCTTCAGGCTTCAGCTAACACGAGGACAGAACAGCAGCTGGAGCGGCTCACAGGTACGCTCTCAGCTGAGATGCAGGCAACTAGGGCGGAGGTCCGGGCATCCCGTGAGTTGTTGCATGGGGACCTACGCTCAATTATCCTCCAGAACCAGACCTTCCACACCCGCATGCTTGCTGCCATGGAGGACCAGACTAGGGCTTTGCGTGGGCTGCCTCCCATAGTGCCACCACCTCCTGATGCAGCTGCAGAGGGTGAGGAGAGCGACAGCAGCGATTCTCCCACAATAGGGTAGCCGTGCAGGCCATGAGCCCATGGAGGTGTTTTTTTTTTGCAAGATCCACACAGGTGGGTTTTGGTGTGCACCCTGTCCTCGGACCTCCTGGGTGGCCTCCCCCACCCCCCCCCCCGGGCCCATTAATGGCCATTTTCTTTTTTTTTTTTTTTAATTTTTGATTTTTTGGGCAGTGTGTTGCCTTGTGTGGCTCCCGTGGGCATACGCTGTATTGTGGCTGGGCACATGCAGGCTTGTCATGAATTTGGGTGAGATGCTTGGGTTTGTGTGACACACACCCCTCCTGCTTCCCGTGTCCATGGGCTTGCAAAGGGTGTGCCCAAGTGACATTGACGTACACGGTGACGTTGGACTCCCATTTGATGTCTGGGCAGTCTGTAGTCAATACTGTGTATACATTCCTAGTGCATATTGTTTTTGTATTGTACACTGCATGGTGTATTGATATGTGCCTCTGCATCCATCTCATCCTCCTAATTTGCAGGTCCATTTCTCATGTCTTCACAAGGCGGTCTACTTTGGAACTGGAGTCCATGTTTTAAGCAGTGCACCTACACTCTTGCGTGGTGCTAACACTGTATACTTGGAAGTGTTCGAAGTGCTGCCATTATCAGGTAGTGAGGCTACCAATTTCTTAAGTCTGTACTGTCATGTTTAAGGTAGGTTGGAGGTTGTGTAGGTGATTGGTATTCTTGGTAAGTATTTGGTAATGTGTGTTGTAGGTCCTGCATTACTGTGAACATTTCATGTGTGGCCAGTTTCCATTAGGGACACTGTAGTTGGTGACACTTGGGGCATGTTGTGGGGATTAATTTGTTTGCTCTCACATTGCATGACATGCCATGGTGTGTTGTGTGGCCGTGCCGGGGAGGGGTTGGGTTACATGGCACTGTTCTCATGTAGTATTTTGCAAGTGGGTATTCATTTCTGCTGCATGGAAGTGTATCTTTTGATGACACTGCATTGGTGGTGTTTGTGTAGGTAGGGATGCACACATTGTGACACTTTCACATGAACAATCTCAGGCTGCTATGGTTCTGACAGTTGACTGTCCCTTTGTTCGTCATAATTGTCAGGTCGAGTCATCATTGCTTATCAGATGGTATGTGCCAGGACTGTGTGCACTCCACAAGGTTGTGATTTCTATGTGAAGTAATTAGCCACCAGGTGCGTACGGGCTGCCTCACCCCATGCCCTTTCCCCTCCCATGCGCAGCGGGCGTGCATGTGGTTGGGGATGTGGGGGCACCACCATGTCCACAGCCAGGCCCCGGCGTGTTGCAACATTGTGCAGGACACATGCTGCCACTATGATCCTGCACACTACTGGGGGCGCATATAACAGCTGCCCGCCAGAACGGTCAAGGGAGCGAAAGCGTGACTTGAGCACTCCGAATGTGCGCTCCACTATGCCCCGGGTTGCAATATGGGCTGTGTTGTATCTTACCTCGGAAGGCGAGATGGGGTTCCGAATTGGTGTCATCATGTGGGTGCTCAGAGGGTAGGCACTGTCCCCTTGTGAGGAGGTGATGGGTATCATTAGTGGGGTAGTGACATAACTCTGCATCTGACATGCATGCATGTGCAGTGGCATTCATACTCACTAAGCAGCCATGTATCGCCATGCCGCCCAGCTTCTAGGTCCCGGCTTAGGGTAGACATTCGGTAAATGAAGCTGGCGTGGGTGGACCCTGGATAGTTGGCATATACTGAGGTGATGATTCCCTTGGCATTACATGCCACCTGCACGTTGATGGAATGCCAGTGCTTGCGGTTCCTATAGATGTGCTCAGATGCCCTGGGGGGACGTAGTGCCACATGGGTGCAGTCAATGGCACCTAGCACTTTGGGGAATTGTGCCACACTGTAGAAATCCAGGGCAGCAGCCTGCCTTTCTGCAGGTGTCCTGGGAAGGTATATGTGCCTGCGGACTGATGGGCGTGCAGTGATGATGTTCAAGACCTGGTGTAGGCAGCGTGACTGCGTGGCCTGTGACACCCCAACCACTATGGCACTTGTCCGCTGAAATGATCCAGTGGCCAAGAAGTGCAGTACATTAAGGACCTTCTCCAGGGGCTGAGTGCTTGGGAGCACAGGGTGGGTGATGTGAGGTTATCCTCCCACTCACTCACCAGGTCCAGTATTATGTGAGGTGGAAACCTGTACCTCCCATACACCTGGTCATCAGGCATCCCAAAAAGGCTGGTTCTGGGTGTGAAAATTCAGGCCCTCACTATCCTCCTCCTCCTCCTTTGGTAACCCACGGCCACTGCTGCTAGGAACGGTATATTCGTCCTGGCGTCGGAGCTTGTTTGTTGTTTGCGCGCACTTTTATGCTGCGCAGGTCGACGTACGCCTGCTTCCTGCTAGCGTACGTGGTTCCTGATTAGCACGTTTTTTGTGCGCATGCCTTAGCCCCGTTCAATTCCATGGATATGTGTTGTTGGCGAGCGTGTAAAACTTCCCGCGCACCCCTGTAATACATGTACACAAGCAAATCTCGTGTGAGAATTCCCGCGAACCCCCGCAATACACGTACCCAGACCAATTGCGTGTACGCGCACTTTCTTCCAATTACACGCAATGATACTCTGACGTGCAGTGTTTCCACGTGTGCTCTGTCATCACGTGCTATGAGGGAAACACCCGCGCGCGTCACGTCACAGACGCGCTTACGCGCTGAGGGCCTTTGGTCCAATGGAATCGCGTATGCGTGCTGACGCGCTTACGCGCTAAGGCCCTTTCCTCGAATTTCACGTTGACATGCAGGATTTTCACGTGCCAATTCACTCCCTATCAAGCTGGCCACGCGTAAGCACACGGAAGACCACGCTCCTGCCCAGAAGGCCGAATTACTGCCCCCCAGAGCCCCGAGCAGCCTCCCACGAGCCATCTGCTGCTGCCTGCCTGCCTGCTGCCACCATGCCCTGCCATTTTGTGCCTGCACATCTGCCATCTGCAGGGGTCCAGTTGCTGTGTCCACCCCTGCTGGAACAGAAGACTCCCGACTGGTATACCATCGCTCCACAGCCCAGCCCCAGGACCCAGTTGCCTACCCACTCCTGCCTCTGGGGTTGCCATGTCAGGCACTGCAACATCTGGCACCAGTGGCAACCCCCGGCCAGAGAGGCAGAGGGGCACCAGCTTCAGTGCCACCGAAATTGATGTCCTGGTTGAGCAAGTCCTGGGGCAGTATGATGCCCTCTTCGGATCATTACGCGCCAACAAGGAAGGGCGGGACAGGATCTGGGACGACTTGGTGGTTGCCATCAACGCGGAGGGGGTGGCAACCCGCAACATCCAGAAAGTCAAGAAGCACTGGGAGGACTTGAGGTCCAGGACCCTCTTGAAGGCCCGGCGCCTCGTCGAGGCGGGCTGGTGCCCTGGAGTTGAGCGGTAAGTGGGCAAGCATTGCTGTGTGAGACAGGGCCTGTTGCAGTGTGCTGGTTGTCTGATGCTTGCCTGTATGTGTGACATAGGCCATGTACGCATGTATGTGTGCAGGGACATCATGGTCATGCATGTGAGACCAGTAATGTGTGAACCACACGGTTGGTGCATGTGTTTAAATGCAACATGGGGAACCCTATGCGGATTGGACACATGAGAGCATGCCAGTCTCTGTTCCTGGACATGGGTGGGGGTGAGGAATGGGTGCTGATGCCATGTACATGTATGGTATCCATGTCTGTGTGTCTGATCTGCGTGTCTGTGACTTGTGAATGCCATGGATGCATGACACATGTCTGTGACAATGTACAGATTCACAGATGCAGCCTAGTTATCCTTGTATCCACTGTGTCTGGGGTGTACAAGGCCAGATGGATGAAATTACGTTGATGTGTGTGCATGTGATAGGCATGACCCATGATGCATGTGAGTTCCATAACAACATTGTATGTTTGGAGAGTCCCTTGGACATGTATGCAAATGTCCATAGCATATGCCATGCCTGTTACTGCGTGTGTTTTGCCTGCACTGACCCATGTGTTGTGGAGGGACATGATGGAAGTGATCTTTGACAGTGCCACTCATCTGCTATTGCTTCCTGTCTGGGGGACCATTGTACAGTACCCTGATGCTTGTGTTCTATGTCTCCCTCTACACAGCGGCAAGTGAAGAAGAGGGCGGAGACGGCGCTGTGGAGCAAAGCGGCGGGGATGCCCCCACGGCTGCAGCGGAAGGGGTGGATGACCCCCCACAGGGGCTTGCAACAGCGGAAGACGGTGTGGAGCCATCCAGGTTGGTGCTTTCCACAGAGGAGGAGGAGGCCGCTACTGAGGTGCACATGGGGCCTGGTAGGGGCATCCCTGCTGGTGCAAGTGGTGCAGTCCAGGGGCAGGGGGAGGAGGCAGCACAGGTTGCCTTGGAGGGGCCTGTGCATGTCACTGTCCCTGACACTGTGACTGCACCACCATGCACCAGCAGGGATGCCCCATCCCAGGCCCGTCCGCAGGTAGGGGGGATGTCCATGTCATCTGACTCCCCTCCACCTGCAGACGAGGGGACCCGTGGCCGTATGGAGAGGGTCCTGATTGGTGTCGCGTTGCGCACGGGTGTCATTCGTGATGACGTGCATGCTTCCCGGGAGGAGCTTGCACGTCATCACGAAGAGCACCGTGCCAACGTGGCCCAGTCGGGATCGGCTGTGGTCGGGGGTTTCATACATGTGTCGACCAATCTGGCGGCACTCTCCTCCTCTGTGGAGACTATACGCCAGTCGTTCTCCATGCCGTCTTCCAGCCCAGATGCCACCAGGGCCCCCTGTGGACCTGCCCTGATCAACGCAGCCAGCTTGGTGGGGATCCCATCCCTGCCACAGTCGGTAGTCGGAGGTCCAGCAGGGGTGGACACCACAGCAACTGGACCCCAGCAGATGGAGGATGTGCCGGCATCATTGGGCAGGGCACGTGCACAACGGCGTCGGTGGATTCCATCAGCCTGGATGCCGTCGTGCTGGCAGAGGCAGTTGCGTCGGAGGCAGCAGCGGAGTCAACGTGGGAGGCATCATGGCTCAGGGCAATCTACATCGGAGGGGCAGGCATCGGCCGGAGGGCAGGAGGACCCAGGACAGGAAGTGTCTTCCGTGTGGCAGCGGTTGGGCCAGCAGATAGGTGCGGAGCGGCGGCGGGCGGAAGAGGAGCGACTCACGATGGTCAGGGAGGAGAACTCCATGCGGAGGGCCCTGAGGCGGGCCGAGTGCCTCGAGGGAATCCGCAGGGAGTTGGAGGAGGACATGTTGGCGTCCCTGCAGACCCTCGGGGCCATGGAACAGGACCACCTCCGGGACACCGAACAAGAGTTCGATGATGCCTTGGCCCGGGACACCACGGAGTGAGCCGCTGGACTAGCCGGCCGCCTTTGTACATAGTTAATTAGTGTTAGGTTTTATTTCTTTTTTTTAATTTGGGGCACTTGGACTATGCCCCACTTTTTTGAATATAGTTATTAGTTAGGTAGGTTTTATTGTAGGTTTCATTTACATCGTTGGGATCATGGACCCTGGATTTGCTCTTTGTACATAGTTTGACAGTGGATTTGTGGCCATCATCTTTTATTTTTTTTTCACCATGGAGCAATGGATTTTCACTTTACTTTCCCTTTGGATTTGCTTTGTTGGACAGTGACTTTGGACACAATTTCTTTACGGTTATTTTGGAGTCCCATTTTCGTTATTTATTATTTTTGTGGACATGCTGCTTTTTGATATTTGTTGCCATTATTGTTTGTTTATATTTCATTCACTTCATTTACACTGTAATACATTTTTGTTTCTTACTTCAATGTGTGGACTTCTCTCATTGGTTTCATGCCTGTCAGAATGTGGGTTTTCACAGTCATGTGTCGCCATTGTGTGGGTCTGACGGACTTGTACTCATGCGCATACTGCTTATTTGTTATCTATCATGTAATGGGTATTTCCATTTTGAATGGATGTAAAGCTTGTTTGGGTGTTTGGACTGGGGTGGCGTGGGGTGGGATTTGGGTGGGCATAGGAGCCTGGGATCTGGATTGTGATGACGTGTTGGCTGGGGGACATGAGTGGGGGCCTGGTGGAGGCTGCCCCTGACAGTTGGGGGGTGGGGGTGCAGGGGGACATGAGTTGGATATGAGTGGGGGCCTGGTGGAGGGTGCCCCTGACTACTGGGGGGTGGGAGTGCAGGGGGACTTGAGGAGGTGCCTGGTGGAGGGTGCCCTGCACTGCTGGGGGGTGGGGGTGCTGGAAGACATGAGTGGGGGCCTGGTGGAGGGTGCCCCTGACTGATGGGGGGGTGGGGGTGCTGGAAGACATGAGTGGGGGCCTGGTGGAGGGTGCCCTGCACTGCTGGGGGTGGGGGTGCAGGGGGACATGAGTGAGGGCCTGGTGGCGGATGCCCCTGACTGCTGGGGGGTGGGGGTGCAGGGGGACATGAGTTGGACATGAGTGGGGGCCTGGTGGAGGCTGCCCATGACTGCTGGGGGGTGGGGGTCCAGGGGGACATGAGTTGGACATGAGTGGGGCCTGGTGGAGGGTGCCCCTGACTGCTGGGGGGTGGGGCTGCAGGGGGACATGAGTTGGACATGAGTGGGGGCCTGGTGGAGGCTGCCCCTGACTGCTGGGTGGTGGAGGTGTAACGGGGTACATGAGTTGGACATGAGTGGGGGCCTGGTGGAGGGTTCCCCTGACTGCTGGGGTGTGTGGGTGCAGGGGGACATGAGTTGGACATGAGTGGGGGCCTGGTGGAGGGTGCCCCTGACTGCTGGGGGTTGGGGGTGCTGGGAGACATGAGTGGGGGCCTGGTGGAGGGTGCCCTGCACTGCTGGGGGGTGGGGGTGCAGGGGATCATGAGTGGGGGCCTGGTGGATGGTGCCCCTGACTGCTGGGGGGTGGGGGTGCAGGGGGACATGAGTGGGGGCCTGGTGGAGGGTGCCCCTGACTGCTGGGGGGTGGGGGTGCTGCGAGACATGAGTGGGGGCCTGGTGGAGGGTGCCCCTGGCTGCTGGGGGGTGGGGGTGCAGGGGGACATGAGTGGGGGCCTGGTGGAGGGTCCCCCTGACTGCTGGGGGGTGGGGGTGCTGGGAGACATGAGTGGGGGCCTGGTAGAGGGTGCCCTGCACTGCTGGGGGGTGGGGGTGCAGGGGGACATGCGTGGGGGCCTGGTGGAGGGTGCCCCTGACTGCTGGGGGGTGGGGGTGCAGGGGGACATGAGTTGGACATGAGTGGGGGCCTGGTGGAGGCTGCCCCTGAGACATGTGTGGGGGCCTGGTGGAGGGTGCCCCTGACTGCTGGGGGGTGGGGGTGCTGGGAGACATGAGTGGGGGCCTGGTGGAGGATGCCCTGCACTGCTGCGGGGGGGGGGGGGTGCAGGGGGATATGAGTTGGACATGAGTGGGGGCCTGGTGGAGGCTGCCCCTGAGACATGTGTGGGGGCCTGGTGGAGGGTGCCCCTGACTGCTGGGGGGTGGGGGTGCTGCGAGACATGAGTGGGGGCCTGGTGGAGGGTGCCCCTGGCTGCTGGGGGGTGGGGGTGCAGGGGGACATGAGTGGGGGCCTGGTGGAGGGTCCCCCTGACTGCTGGGGGGTGGGGGTGCTGGGAGACACGAGTGGGGGCCTGGTAGAGGGTGCCCTGCACTGCTGGGGGGTGGGGGTGCAGGGGGACATGCGTGGGGGCCTGGTGGAGGGTGCCCCTGACTGCTGGGGGGTGGGGGTGCAGGGGGACATGAGTTGGACATGAGTGGGGGCCTGGTGGAGGCTGCCCCTGACTGCTGGGGGGTGGGGGTGCTGGGAGACATGAGTGGGGGCCTGGTGGAGGATGCCCTGCACTGCTGGGGGGTGGGGGTGCAGGGGGACATGAGTGGGGGCCTGGTGGAGGGTGCCCCTGACTGCTGGGGGGTGGGGGTGCAGGGGGACATGAGTTGGACATGAGTGGGGGCCTGGTGGAGGCTGCCCCTGACTGCTGGGGGGTGGGGGTGCTGGGAGACATGCGTGGGGGCCTGGTGGAGTGTGCCCTGCACTGCTGTGGGGGGGTGCAGGGGGATATGAGTTGGACATGAGTGGGGGCCTGGTGGAGGCTGCCCCTGACTGCTGGGGGGTGGGGGTGCAGGGGGACATGAGTGGGGGCCTGGTGGAGGCTGCCCCTGACTGCTGGGGGTGGGGGTGCTGGGAGACATGAGTGGGGGCCTGGTGGAGGATGCCCTGCACTGCTGGGGGGTGGGGGTGCAGGGGGACATGAGTGGGGGCCTGGTGGAGGCTGCCCCTGACTGCTGGGGGGTGGGGGTACAGGGAGACATGTGTGGGGGCCTGGTGGAGGGTGCCCCTGACTGCTGGGGGGTGGGGCTGGTGGGAGACATGAGTGGGGGCCTGGTGGAGGGTGCCCCTGGCTGCTGGGGGGTGGGGGTGCAGGGGGACATGAGTAGGGGCCTGGTGGAGGGTACCCCTGACTGCTGGGGGGTGGGGGTGCAGGGGGACATGAGTTGGACATGAGTGGGGGCCTGGTGGAGGGTGCCCCTGACTGCTGGGGGGTGGGGGTGTAGGGGGACATGAGTTGGACATGAGTGGGGGCCTGGTGGAGGGTGCCCCTGACTGCTGGGGGGTGGGGTGCAGGGGGAAATTAGTTGAACATGAGTGGGGGCCTGGTGGAGGCTGCCCCTGACTGCTGGGGGGGTGGGGGTGCAGGGAGACATGTGTGGGGGCCTGGTGGAGGGTGTCCCTGACTGCTGGGGGGTGGGGGTGCTGGGAGACATGAGTGGGGGCCTCGTGGAGGGTGCCCCTGGCTGCTGGGGGGTGGGGGTGCAGGGGGACATGAGTGGGGGCCTGGTGGAGGGTGCCCCTGACTGCTGGGGGGTGGGGGTGCTGGGAGACATGAGTGGGGGCCTGGTAGATGGTGCCCTGCACTGCTGGGGGGGTGGGAGTGCAGGGGGACATGAGTGGGGGCCTGGTGGAGGGTGCCCCTGACTGCTGGGGGGTGGGAGTGCAGGGGGACATGAGTTGGACATGAGTGGGGGCCTGGTGGAGGCCGCCCCTGACTGCTCGGGGGTGGGGGTGCTGGGAGACATGAGTGGGGGCCTGGTGGAGGATGCCCTGCACTGCTGGGGGGTGGGGGTGCAGGGGGACATGAGTGGGGGCCTGGTGGAGGGTGCCCCTGACTGCTGGGGGGTGGGGGTGCAGGGGGACATGAGTTAGACATGAGTGGGGACTGGTGGAGGCTGCCCCTGACTGCTGGGGGGTGGTGGTGCAGGGGGACATGAGTTGGACATGAGTGGGGGCCTGGTGGAGACTGCCCTAGACTGCTGGGGGGTGGGGGTGCTGGGAGACATGAGTTGGGGCCTGGTGGAGTGTGCCCTGCACTGCTCTGGGGTGGGGGTGCAGGGGGACATGAGTGGAGGCCTGGTGGAGGGTGCCCCTGACTGCTGGGGGGTGGGGGTGCAGGGGGAAATTAGTTGAACATGAGTGGGGGCCTGGTGGAGGCTACCCCTGACTGCTGGGGGGTGGGGGTGCAGGGAGAAATGTGTGGGGGCCTGGTGGAGGGTGCCCCTGACTGCTGGAGACATGAGTGGGGGCCTGGTGGAGGGTGCCCCTGGCTGCTGGGGGGTGCAGGGGGACATGAGTGGGGGCCTGGTGGAGGGTGCCCCTGACTGCTGGGGGGTGGGGGTGCTGGGAGACATGAGTGGGGGCCTGGTAGAGGGTGCCCTGCACTGCTGGGGGGTGGGGGTGCAGGGTGACATGAGTGGGGGCCTGGTGGAGGGTGCCCCTGACTGCTGGGGGGGTGGGGGTGCAGGGGGACATGAGTGGGGGCCTGATGGAGGCTGCCCCTGACTGCTGGGGGTGGGGGTGCTGGGAGACATGAGTGGGGGCCTGGTGGAGGATGCCCTGCACTGCTGGGGGGTGGGGGTGCAGGGGGACATGAGTGGTGGCCTGGTGGAGGGTGCCCCTGACTGCTGAGGGGTGGGGGTGCTGGGGGACATGAGTTGGACATGAGTGGGGGCCTGGTGGAGGCTGCCCCTGACTGCTGGGGGATGGTGGTGCAGGGGGACATGAGTTGGACATGAGTGGGGGCCTGGTGGAGACTGCCCCTTACTGCTGGGGGGTGGGGGTGCTTGGAGACATGAGTGGGGGCCTGGTGGAGTGTGCCCTGCACTGCTGCGGGGTGGAGGTGCAGGGGGACATGAGTGGAGGCCTGGTGGAGGGTGCCCCTGACTGCTGGGGGGTGGGGGTGCAGGGGGACATGAGTTGGACATGAGTGGGGGCCTGGTGGAGGCTGCCCCTGACTGCTGGGTGTGCAGGGAGACATGTGTGGGGGCCTGGTGGAGGGTGGCCCTGACTGCTGGGGGGTGGGGGTGCTGGGAGACATGAGTGGGGGCCTGGTGTAGGGTGCCCTGCACTGCTGGGGGGTGGGGGTGCAGGGGGATATGAGTGGGGGCCTGGTGGAGGATGCCCCTGACTGCTGGGGTGTGGGGTGCAGGGGGACATGAGTGGGGGCCTGGTGGAGGGTGCCCCTGACTGCTGGGGGGTGGGTGTGCAGGGGGACATGAGTTGGACATGAGTGGGGGCCTGGTGGAGGCTGCCCCTGACTGCTGGGGGGTGGAGGTGCAGGGGGACATGAGTGGGGGCCTGGTGGAGGGTGCCCCTGACTGCTGGGGGGTGGGGGTGCAGGGGGACATGAGTTGGACATGAGTCGGGGCCTGGTGGAGGGTGCCCCTGACTGCTGGTGGTTGGGGGTGCTGGGAGACATGCGTTGGTGATCACTAGTGCAAGGTGACATGTGGGTTGGCTGGGGGGCATGGCCATGGTGGATGGGCTGCCTGCGGGACATGAGCAGGGGTGCAGGGTAGTCCCCTGTGGTGTGGGCTGCCTGCAGGGGCCGTGGAGGGTGTAGAGGGAACACCTGGGAGGACCCACACGGTCAATTCATGTGTAGTACTACCCGGCACCCCCAAAATACACGTACCCTGCTGAAATCGCGTGTGGAACTTCCCGCGCACCCCGGAATACACGTACCCTGCAGGATTAGCGTGTGGAACTTCACGCGCAACCCCGGAATCCACGTACCCTGCAGAATTAACATGTGGAACTTCACGCGCACCCTGGAATACACGTACCCAGGCCAATCGCGTGTGGGACTTCCCGCACACCCCGGAATACACAGACCCAGGCAATTCGCGTGTGGGGCTTCCCGCGCACCCCGGAATACACGGACCCAGGCAATTCACGTGTGGAATTTCCCACGCACCCCAGAATACACGTACCCAGCCAATCGCGTGTGGGACATCCCGCGCACCCCGGAATACACGTACCCAGGCAAATCGCGTGTGGGACTTACCGCGCATCCCAGAATACACGCACACGCTATTTTTCACACAGCGGGTGTCCGTGTTTGTCGCGTACCCCTCTGCACGTCATTTGTCTTAGAGGGCCACAGTATGTGACATTCATCATGGCTGTATATAGGTGCTTTTTGTTGGCGCACATTTTGGCGCACATTTATTTCAGGGGCAGGGACACTACCGCCTGCTTTCTTGTGGCGGACGTGTTTGGGCCTGTGCGCTGGTTTGACAGTGCGCTGGTTTACCCTATTCGATTCCATGAATACGCGTTGTAGGCGAGCGTGTGGGCGTTCTGCGCACTTGCCTCCTGTACTTCCCCTGTGACGGCCACATTTTGACGAGTTGTTCCCCATTCCGAGTGTTACGCCACGTGTTCCACCTACTTTTGTTGTGTGCACCGCGCTATGTGTGATTTCGCTGTGGCCGTGGTGCACGCCGTTAGATATCCTGTGCGCCGGCGTGCGCTGCGCACTTTTTCAGCGCACATCTGATTCTTTTCTCGCGCACGGCCTTCCATGAATCGATGTGCGCTGGTTTCCCTGCGATTTTCGCACTTGCACTGCGATTTTCGCACTTTTACTGCGAATCGCACGTTTTGGCACCTCTGCGCGGGAATTTTCGGCGCACATTAATTCCATGAATCGGCCTGTATATTTTTGATCTGGTAATTGTTTGTTTATAGTAAAATAATAAATTCTACCTTATGAGAGTTTTGAGTAATGTTAAACATGGAATACATAGGTAACAATTGAAAACTTACCCCCCCACACTTTTGTTATTAGAAAGAATACATATTATAAAGCAAAATGCATACAAATTAGAGGCGCATACAGGGAAACTAAAGTAAGGAAGATAGAAACAACAGCACCAAAAAATGACAGTTAATCATCATGTAGACAAATTAATTGTGTGTTTGAGGCGTGCTTATTGCTCGATGTATGTGCACTATGAGCACACATTAAACTCTAAGCAAAGTACTTTGAGAACAGATAAAAAAAGGTTAATGTGTAGATATATAGCAGCTTTTAAATTTGGGAAATTCTCATTGTCAGTAAAAACAAAAATCATGTCACTAAACAAAAACAAGTGGCCCAGATATGTGATGTCATCAGTGATGTCATCAATGGCATTTGTGATGTCATCTTTCATGTCCTGGGTGTTAGTCCTAGCAGTGCACAGTGGTTGGCACGAGTAATGGTTGCTTAGCTTATCATAACTGGTGAATTTCTGAGGTTTATTGGTTTCACTTGTAACCATTATGTCCCTTTAACAAAGTTTTTTCATTGAATATATAGATATATACATATTAGCTAATAAAAGTTAAGGTGCATATTTAATGCAACAAAAAATTTGAAAGTCAATGGATGTGGGAAGTCTTTACCAGCTTAACGTGGCGTGATCCCGTTACCCCGAATATTCGCAAGTATCGCTCGGCTTTCTCATTTCTAAAAAGCCTCTGTGCTGCAAAGCACCATGGGAGTGATCAATTTAATTTTGGGAGAAGGGGGCACCCCTTCTCCGTAAATTATTTTAAAAAATTACTGGACACAATAACCCCAGTACACTGCCCTCCCCCCCAAAGAAATCGAGTCAATGGTTTGTCCCCAAGTTGTTTTGTACTTGGTCCAATTCCGTCTAGTGGTTTGGACTGTCCGCTTGAGCAAACATTTGACTGTTTCCTCTGTGGGGAAAATGAATGGGAACTAGGCGGAAACTGTGTTTTTTGTTTTCTTAGTAACTTCTTTCATTCATTGTTTATTCAAATAAAATCCATTAAACAGACACATAAAATAAACCCATAATTGCAAAAAAGAATACAAAATACAAGATAAAAAGAAAAAAATATGAGGTTAAAATGCATGAAGCATAAAATAAAATAGTATCAATATCTCATAAGGTTAAACATGCCCAATTATACTTTCATAAATCATAAATAGCTTACATGACTCAAGATAAAATATCCATGTGATGTTTTCTTATTTTCATTGCCTTCCTAAGAGAAGATGACAGCGCCCAAGCCACAAAGGGTGACTCAGCCCGAGTAGTGTGATACAGACTTGGTTTCAAAAGATGACACAGACAACTGAAGTATAGTTAAAAAACCTTTTTTTACTGGTCAAGATGGTGTAACGTCCAACTTGTTCTATCTCTAAGGTGGGAATGTTCCTTATCTAAAAGAAATCTAAGCAAAAATCTAAGTCTGTCAGTCCAAAGCAAAATACTGTCGGTGTCATAAACTATGTCTGTCCTCACTTCTATACAATAACAATGTGTAGGGAATGTCCATATCTTAATAAACTAAATAGTGTTCAAAAGTAAAACAACTTGTCATTGGCGCTCTTCTCTAGCTACCTTCCCCAACTTCAAGACACTCAGGTTCACAAAGTTCCATCGGCTTATCAGTATTCACTTGCCAAAAGTTCACAGTACCTTAGTTCACAAAGTTCCTTGGGCTTATCCGGGTTCCCTTTCCCGAAATCAAAGCCCTCTGGTTCACACCCTTCAACGGGTTTCTCAGGCTTCCACTGCCCAAGTTCAAACTCATTTGATTTCACAAAATTTGTTTTTCAAACACCAATGTTCAAATTGTCAAGTTTCACTTTTTAAATCATAAACGTTCAACTAGCTTCTGTAGGGGTTTCCTTCCTCATAGTTAATGGAACACAAAAGTTCAACTTGTTAACACAAACGTTCAACTGGTTTCCATACAGGTTCCCTTCCACATATTCAATGACTCCTCTTGGTTTATTCAATTTCAACTTGCCACACAGTTCACTTATTCAATAGGGTCCCCCCTGGTCGTGACGTAGATGTCAGACCGCATGGTCCACCTATCACAGGTTGCAAAACCAGGTGACCTGGTCTTTAGCTGTGCCCTCTTGTTAAAGTTCATTAGCCAAAATAAGACTCTCTTTCAAAATTACTTTCTTCATGAATTACTGTTTCTTCATATTTTCTTTACTGGTAGAGGGCGCTAGAGCGTGACCAAGATGGCCGCTCAGGTGTGAGCTCTGACAGCGCACCTTATAAATCCTGCCAAAAATCTCGGATCCGGGGGCCATCCAACCCCCCCAGGGGTGGGACAGCCGTCCCAACATAAGATGCACCAGCCGTCAACCCCCCCGACAACAAGAGGAACACCTGTGGCTGCCTGCCGAGGGTGGAGGCAGAGAGAGGGGAGGCCTTGACCAGCTGCGGCCCGCGGCGGCATCCAAAAAGCAGCGCCGCAGGCGAGTAAGCCAACATCATACGTAGTCTAGAGGCACACACAGGAGGGCAGCCATAAGACCCGCGGCCCCCCCGGGAGCCACCCGCGGGAGCCCAGAACAACAGAGCAGCGGACTGAGGGGACCGCGCTCGAGGAGCAAATCCGGCGGTCTCCGGCCTGTGCAGTGACCCGTGGGCGAGACCTGATTCGGCGGCCCCACCGGCAGTGACACAGCATCAACAACCACGCTGACAACGAGCGCCGAGGCACCGAGGAGGCGGCCCGACCCCCTTGATTCCAGCTGATCCGGAGGCCAGCCAGCCCCCCAGAGGTGAGGCGGTCGTCCCTGGGCAGGACGCGGGGGCTACTGGGGCCGGGGGGGGCACCCGCGGTGGCTTGCGGGCCAGAGGCACGGGGAGAGGGGAGCCTGCTCTGGCTGTGTCCCTCAACCTCCCCGAAGTGGGGAGAAAACCACCCAAAAGCAAAGCTTTGAGACCAGCGACCTTCCCAGGAGCCCCCTCCGGGGGAGCCCCCAGCGGCCACCCGGAACCAGACCACGTGGGCCCAGTGGCCACCACCAACACCCGGGTCAGCCGGAGGGACTAGACCCACGCGGATGCCATATTGCAAACAGCAGGCCCTAGGGCGGCCGGACTGCGGGCCCTCCCTGGCGATCACCCAGTGGTCAGGGGCCCCCACCTCACCGCATGAGGACACAAACAGGCAACAGCGACATCCAGCGCCCCAGGTGGGCCCCCCCTCAAAACCCCAGCAATCCAAGGGACGGGCAGCCCCATTATCCCAGGCAGAGCACAGAGCATAACAACAGAGCTGGGGCCGGCCATCGGGGGCTAACCCCCAAAATCCCCTCAGACAGCTCCAGACGACGCATAAAACAAGAGGAAACCCGCCCGAGGCACCCAGTAACCCTAATAAGGGCAGGGCAACAAAGGCATTCTGACCAAAGTCTAAGGATCGCCGGAGATGCTTCCACTCGAGACAGCCCCTGCGGGAACCCCTGCAGCTGCTGCAGGCCACAGGGACCACCAATCACCCCCTCGGGAGAGCAACAAATAAAGTGAGAACACCTGTGATCACTTCAACACACTCAGCCCAAGCACAACAAACCCACCAAGATGGGGAAATCAGACAAATCTCAGCGGAAGCTGACATTTGAGGCTGGAGCCATAGTTAAAACCCCAAAAGCAAACGAGAGACAAGAGAATCCAAAAATAGGCCATGCCCCGGGACGACGAGCCCGCTCACAACACAGACATTAAAGAAATCCTTCTCGAATTAAAAGCGAGGATTGGCAACATAGACAGCAAGCTTGACTCCCTGTGCACCAAAGTTGACCAGCTACAACATCGTCTAGACAAACATGGGGACAGGCTTCACACCTCTGAACAACGAATTTCCGACATAGAAGATAACGTGTCCTCCATGTGCACCAGGGTAACAACATTGGAAACACAAATGAAAGCTGTCATGGCCAAAACGAGGACCTCGAAGGGCGATCACGCCGGAACAACATTAGGATACTTGGGGTAAGAGAGCAGCAAACCACGAGGAAAATGGAAGACTTTGTTGAAAACCTATGCAAGGAGCTATTTGGAGGCCCCGCACTGTCCAACCTATTCGTGGTGGAGCGGGCTCACAGGGTACCAACCAGCCGACCCGTTCCTGGAGTAGCCCCTTGCCCAATTATAGCAAAACTGCTCAATTTCAAAGACCGAGACACAATCCTCCGCCTTGCAAGGGAGAAAGGAAACCTGCGGTATGACGGGGACAACATCCAATTCTTTCCCGACTTCTCCCCCTCAGTCCAGGCACAGCGCAGAACATTCACTGGTGTGAAACGCCGGCTACAGGACAACAAGCTGATGTATTCCATGCTCTACCCAGCCAAACTACATATTCAACACGACGGCAAGTCACCATTCCCGAGGAGGCAAATATGTTTCTCGATAAGTTGGGGTGCAAATAAAACATCGACAATCCAAGACCACAAAGGAGAGAACGAGCAAACGGAGACCCACCATGATGCCCATCTATGCCCATTAACAGGCTGCTCTGTGCCACTCAAATTGATCCCCCGGATTCAGAAAACCACATTAGAGTCTAAGGTGCACTGGACCTTGGAAGTTCCCCAGCGCCCCAAGCGCAGCTAAGTTATGTTGAGGGACTTTGGGAGGGGAAAGCTGATGGGCGAGTTGGGGGTTGCCCATGATTGGGAGGGAAACTGTTTAATGTTATGGAAGTGTGCTTGCCATAGGTCCACCCCCCCCCCCGTCACCACCTGGAAACACCCAACGGAAGCACCAAAGCCGGCTCTCATCTAAGAATGCGAGAACTCAGAAACAACATAACTGGGACATCATACGACAAGATGGTTCGACATCTCAGCCAAAAACCGACCCACAATTCAACTACCCACAACATTCAAGCTAGCCACGTGGAACATTAAAGGGGGCAATAACCCGACCAAAACAAGAAAAATGACACAATACCTCTGGAGACACAAAGTGGACATCGTCCTGGTTCAGGAAACTCACCTCCTCCCCGGGACAGAGAATAGATGGGACCGAGACAGGGGCTGCCACAGGTACTTTGCATCATACTCCACGTACACCAGGGGAGTGGCAATCCTAATAAACAGAACCCTGAAATTCAAACTGCTCGCAGTCAAAAGCGATGAAGAGGGGAGGTCACTTCTGGTACATGGAACTCTGGAAAATACAGAATTTATCATTATAAACTCCTACGGACCGAATACGGACGGATATAATAACTTTGATTGGGTAATGACACACCTGGGAGAAACAAGATCCGCAACAATCATATGGGCAGGCGACATGAACACCACTCTCGACCCTCAGAAGGATAGATCACACCCGACTTCTACAACTACCTCCAAAGCTGCTCTCCAGGTTCTTGAGATCTGTAAAGCATATGACCTCGTTGACATCTGGAGACGCCAACATGGCGAGTCCCGAGACTACTCATTCCACTCCTGGGTCCACCAAACTAGCTCCCGCCTGGATTACATCCTTGTGTCCGCACACAGCCAAGCTCAATGGACAAATAGCCAAATACTGCCCAGATCCATGTCTGACCACTCGGCGGTCACAGTCGAATATACCCCTCCAGACCCATCAGAAGGGAGGAGACACTGGAGGTTCAAGCCCGGGTCCCTGCGGGATCAGGTTTTTGCTGACGAACTCCGTACAGAAATCATAACGTTCCTTGAAATCAACCAGGGCTCAGTGACATCTGCCGGGACCCTGTGGGAATCCCTGAAATGCTACATCAGAGGGATATGTCCAACCAAAGAACAAGGTATCTTGAAATCTTGAAGCTCATTAGACGAAAACTGTCACTAAGAGAGATTCGCCTGAAAGAGCTCGAACAATTACAATCAACCTCGCCAGAACTACAGGTGCTAGCGTCACTGAAGACAGAGCTTGACAAGTTCAGAGCAGCTGCAGGCAGAGAACTAAAATTCTTATCACACGGCCACCGCGTACGCCAATACGGAGAGGGACAGAAACTGGGCGCCCTTCTCACGAGGCTGATAGCAGCGGACCGAAAACCCACACAGATCGAGCAAATCCGAAACCTCCAGTGCACCCTAGTTTGTTTGTTTGTTTGTTTGTTTGTTTGTTTATTTATTTATAATGCGCACCAGACCCAGAGGTAACCGGGCGCAGCAACAAGAACATGCGAAGCTTACAATGTTACAGAATATGGGCATTACAATGTTACAAATTTATAATAATCCAGAGATAACCACTTACATATTTACAATGATACAGTATAGACAACAAGTTAACGGTAAGTTAAAATACAAGATATATGGGTAGTATAAGAATAAGAGAACACATTCTAATGCAGTATATATACAATCTAGGGTACGGAAGGATCTAGGGATGACTGCTAGTTTTTGGTGTTGATGTGTTTGATCAAGTTCTTTCTAAATTGTGAGAATGGTTGGTCTGCTCTCAAGTTGTGTGGTAGGGCATTCCATAGTTTGGCAGCTGTTACAGGGAAACTGGTGCTGCCAATTTTGGCAAGTTTATATCTAGGTACTACCAGACGGTTGGAATTGACAGTTCTTGTCGGTCTGCTAGATCTATTTCTCCTTATTTTATCCGTCAAGTAGCTAGGGACCGCGTTATTGAGAGCTTTATGTGTCAGGGAGATCATTTTTAGATGGATTTTGTCAGCAGTAGAGAGCCATTTATGTTGGCGTCTGATAGCGGAGATATGCTCCCTTTTGTTTATGCCAAGTGCAGCTCTGAGGGCATTGTTTCGTAGGGTTTGAGGCCTTTGGGTAATGGCTTTGTTAGCGCCGCAGTAAAGGGTGTGGCAGTAGTCGAGGCGGGAGATTACTAAAGCTCTCGCCAGGTTCATACAGCTGTCATTTGATAGGAAGAGTTTACCTGCTCTTATTAGTTTACAGGTGTAAGCTGTGGTTGATGCTAATGAGTTGACCTGTTTAGTGAGTGACATAGTAGAATCAAGATAGAAGCCAATTGTTTTTACTTCCTTAGAGACCTTGATAGTATTACATCTATGCTAAACTCAGAGTAGTCCGGGCCTAGTTTATTGATATTAGCCTGTGTACCCAAAATAATCAGCTATGTTTTATCATCATTCAGGCATAGTCCATGAGATGCCAACCATGCCTGAATGATGAGATATACCCTATTCACCAACTCCATGTCCTTACCATGATCCCCAGAAAGCAGGAGGAGAATCTGTGTATCATCTGCATAGTTAGTGTAGTTGATACCTAGAAGGTCCAAATCATCGAAGAGAGGTTTGGTGAATATATTGTAAAGGGTAGGTGAGACACAGGAGCCCTGGGGGACTCCGCATGTGATCAGTATGGGGTCTGCTGCAGCCGAGGAGGAGAAAACTTGCATAGTTCTCTCGCTCAGAAAGGATTCTATCCATTTAATGGCCTGGGTAGAGAAATGAGCAGCAGTGTCCAAATGTCTGCAGAGAACCTTATGGTCTACAAGATCAAATGCGGCTGATAGATCAAGTAAGAGTAGGAGTGCTGTCTTTCCTTGATCTCTCAGTTCATCTATTTGAGTCTTCAAATCTATAAGGGCTGTTTCGGTTCCATGTAATGGACAGAAGCCAGATTGTCTAGCTCCCAGCAGCTTATGTAATTCAAGGTGTTTTTGAATTTGTGTGTAGGCCACTTTATCCAGTATCTTCAGAAGGAATGGTACTGTGGTAATAGGACGGTAATTGGTAGGGATAAGAGAGTCTAGAGTCTGCTTTTTGAGAAGCGGGAGCACCCATGATTGTTTTATGTTGGCAGGGATATTACCTGTAGAAAAGGAGGCATTGATTAGTTTTTAAATGAAAGGGGATAAGTCTCTGGCAGCATCTTTTATTATCTGTGCTGGGCAGATGTCACCTTTGCAGTTAGAGGGTTTGAGGGATAGGATAATTTTCTCTATCTCTATAGTGGTATTTTTGTTAAAGGAGAATTTGTTGGGTTGTTCATTGGAGGTGGCACTGGGCAGTGACTGAGTCTGATTGGGGAGGTTTAGCAAGTCTTTTTTTAGTTGGATTTTATTTTGGAGGGTGTTTATTTTATTTGCTAATGCATGTTGGATCTCTGCACACCAAGTCTGATCTTTGGTGCATGTGTCTGGTATAGCAATAGGAGATTCCAATTCTTTCAGTATGGAGAAGAGTTCCTTCATGCTTGAGTTAGAATTGGCAATGCGATCATTATAAGAGTTTTGCTTTGCCAGGCAGACTTCTTGTTTATAGTGGCAGGAAATAGTGGTTAAGTTAGCCTTGTTCTCATCGGTTGGGCATAGTTTCCAGGTCGTTTCACTTTTTCTCTTTTTAAGGCGTAATGCCTTAAGTTCGGGCATAAACCATTTGTTTAAATGGGCCTTAGGTTTACTTGTTTGCATTTTGAGCGGGGCAATTTTGTCCATAGTGTCAAGCATGATTTTATTGTATTCACGAACTAGTGCACTAGGGTCTAAGTTGTCAGGTAGAGCATTTAGCGTTGGGAGGATGGCAGGAATGATGTTGTCCACTGTCATATTCTTTTTATTTCTGGTAGGGCAAGATGGTGCCATGGGTAGGGCTGGGGTAGATGGTCGGGAGGTTAGGAGGTTAAAGGACACCAGTGAATGGTCAGTCCAAGGTAATGGAGAGATGGAGGAGATGGCTGCTGTGCAATTGGAGTCGGCGACCCAGTCTAATATTCTACCCTTCAAGTGGGTAGGAGTGTTGACTTTTTGGGTGCACACCGATAAAGAAATAGCAGAAACTTTCTGCATCTTCTACCAAAACCTATATGGAACCAACTTCAATGCCACCCAGGAGGAACTGTCCCGCTATTTAGCAGATATAGAATTATACTGGGTAGACGCCATGCTAAGGGAACCCCTAAACGCACCAATCACAACAGAAGAAATCCTCCAGGCCATTAAAGATCTATCAGGCACCAAGGCTCCAGGCCCCGACAGGCTGATAGGCGAGTTCTACAAAGCGTTCTCACCCATTCTCGCCCCATTACTACAACTGGTCTATGAGGAGGCACTCGAATCTGGATCACTACCCCGACCCTCCGAGAGGCAACTACACAAAGCCAATAAACCCCCAGAAGAATGGGGCTCATACAGACCAATATCACTGCTCAACTTAGATAACAAAATATTAGCCAAGATCCTGGCTTCCAGACTCATCCCCCTGATGCCCGCGTTGGTACTAGCAGACCAAGCCGGATTTGTACCAGGCCGCAATACCACGTTCGGCATAAGCCACATGTTCGGGCTCATGGAGGCACTGGATCCCTCGCACCTAGCGGTGGCGGTCCTCTTGGATGCCGAAAAGGCGTTTGACTCCATTGAATGGCCATTTCTCTTTGTAATCCTTCAGAGAATGGCAATCCTCGTAATCCTCGGCAAGAGATTCCTCCAACTAACAGCCCTACTGTATAATCAAACCCGCTCCCACATCATTCTAGGGAAAACCAGATCGACGGCAATCAATCTCCAGAGAGGAACAAGGCAAGGGTGCCCACTTTCCGCCCTGCTCTTTGCACTGGTGATGGTGCCCCTCGCCTCAGATCTTCAAGCTAGACATATACAAAGAGGCCTGTCCTTCAGTCCCCATAAATTAATAATTTCCCTATACGCAGATGACATCGCCCTTTACATACGCAACCCGACAACAAACCTAAACCCAGTAATTTGCGATATAATAAAATTCGGCAACTTCGGCTTAAATATCAACCACAGTAAGTCAGTTATATTCCCACTCACCCCAGAGACCCAAGAATTCCAAGACGATTATGGCTTCAAATGGGAACACACAAATGTGCGCTACCTAGGCATTCAATTAGCCAGAGACCACCAAACCCTGTTCCAAGACAACTACGGTAAAGTAATCCAATCACTACAGGGGAAGGTAGACAGATGGAAATCACTACCACTCACCCTATGGGGCCGAGTATCACTGGTAAAAATGGTGATACTCCCCAAACCTCTCTACCTATTCGTAAATCTCCCTCTACTAGTACCACAAAAACAGCTCCAATATCTGAGGAGCATAATCCTGGAACTTCTCTGGCCGGGCAAACCAGCCAGAATAGCCTACAAATCACTAATCCAGCCAGTAAAAAAAGGTGGAATGGCACGATGTAGAACGCTATTACTGGGCAGCACAAGCCCAATTCCTGGGGCACTGGTACGCCACACAATTCATCCGTCCCCATGTCTAACTAGAGTGAGCCTTGGCATTCCCTAATCTGCTCAGAGCAGCTATTTTAGGCCTCACACATACCCCGCACCAAATCCTAAATCTGGTTCTCTCCACCATAGCAATATGGAAAGATATAGCGCTGAAATGTAAGATTCAGACCAGGTTCTCCCCCTTACTTCCGGTAAAATTCATTCCCGGAGTCCCACTAACCGCAGAGAAAGTCTACCTGAATTGGGTTGACAAGCTAAAATTTAAAATTATGGGTGACCTCTTCACCGAAGGGCTCTTCCTCGCCCCCCAACAGGCCAAAACCTGCAGAGCCTTCACCGCCCTGGATACGTTTATCTCCTTCCGCCTCAGAGGCGCCCTACTAACCATACTACCCTCGTTTCCGCAACAACCCGCGACATGGCAATTACTCCACGGGGTCATCCAATCACAAGGAGAGGGTAAACTGGTCTCGATATTATACAAATCCCTACTAACAGACACAGCCCCAAACCCGACAACATCTAAAGTGAGATGGGAAAGAGCCCTCCAGACCTCAATTCCAGATGAAGATTGGGATTATATTCTAGCACAAACCCAGAAGGTATTACTAAACACAAGATACAAACTAATCCTCCTAAGATGTATCCACCAGGCATACCACACCCCCGCTAGAATCCACCAATACCACCCCTCGGCCCCCCCACAGTGCTGCCGCTGTGGTGCACCATCGGCAGACTTCCTCCACCTCGCATGGGCCTGCCCAGCAATACAACATTTCTGGGTATCGATATTGGAAAGGACAGCCGCAATAGTAGACATACCCATTGAACCCGACCCCAAGATCACCCTATTGGGATTCACCAAACACCTTCGCCACACAACACGCAAACTAGGAGGGCTGCTGCTACTGTTGGCACGCAGAAGAATTGCAAAGTCTTGGGGAAAGGGACCCACACCGACCACACAGCAGTGGCTGAAAGACATATCATACTGTCAAGACACGGAAACTAACTACATCAAACTATTACCCCTGTACGCTCGGCCGCCCGACATCTGGGGCCCATATATTGCTTATTTGTTGTCCACTGAAGACAGTGACTCCTCCTGAGGCAAAACCCCAGAACCCCAACGGAATCCCACGGACACATGTCCCAACACGAACAATGCAATCAACCGCGGACTACTACTAACTCAGGCTCGGGTGTAATCCAGAGGGAGGTGGAGGGCGGGGGAAGGGGAGGCGGGAAAAAGAAGCACAAGTTACTTCCATGTTTGTTATGTTATAATTTTGTTTTTGCAAATACCAAAAAATAAAGTTTAAAAAAAATATTTTCTTTACTGGGTTTCTGTGGTTCTCCTGGGTCACTCCCCTGCCTGGAAAACTTTCCAGTATATATTTCTTTATGGTGGGGTCTCTGTGGCCCTCCTGGATCACTCTCCCATCTGGGGGCCACCTCAATGCTTAATTATAATTTTTTTTTATAGTTTTTCATGGGCATTTTGCACACACTTCATCTCTTTACATAGCTCCCCTTTTCTCTCAATGCAGTCAGTGTTGCTCACACTTCACAGCTTCACACAGCTCCCTTTTATAAAGGTCTTCTTTCGTGACACAGAGGCTGCTGACTTTAAAGTAAATTTCACATGGAGATTTTCGAAAACGTCCCTTCCCTTCTTTGAAGGAAGGCGACCACTCCAATACAATGTATACTTTAAAACTAGATAGAATAGGAGTTTGTTCTCTAGCATCTGCAATCAAAGTCACACTGTTATGCTCACCTGGTTCCCACGGGGGCGTCGATCGGAACTGGACTGCTACGGTCTCCACCAGCGTTATTCGTAGTGCTGAGACGGCTGACTGGACCGGCCCTCCTAGCTTCGTTTGCTTGATTCGTAAAAGGAGTTTCCTAAAAGCAGGAGAAGGGAATTAGCCACCCAGTGGATGTGAGGAAATACTCGCTTAATTCGTTCCCTCTAAGCTCCTCTGATATTCCCTTTTGCTGCCTCACCTTATTGTTTGTAATGAGGAGCTCTCCATCCTGCACCGAACGCAGGGGTGCATAGAATTCCAGTTGCTTCACTGGTTCGAAGATTTTGGGCGTGTTCCAGACGTGTTGGACTCCGTGGTAAGTGGCAAGAAGCCGTAAGTATAATGTCTATAGAGTTCAATTGTCTGTTATTCACTAGTTTTTTCCCCCTTTTGTCTTGCAGCTTGATCCGAAAAGAGTTCACCTGAAGTGCTGCAGGTTGCGTACAGGTAAGAGTCTGTATTACCCAGCGCTGTCCGGTAAAAGTAAATAAATGTCTTTAACAAGTGTCCTTTCCTCCCACAGGTGCGGCGTTAAAGATGTTGAATACCGATGGAAGATGACTAGGGCGGTAACTCTGGTGAGTATGATATGGTTGTTTTGATTGTCTTGGTTGGCACCCGGCTCACCTTGTTATCCTTTGTCTCTCCCAGGTGCCACAGATGCAGCGACGAAATGATGGCAGCAGCGCTGGACCGTGGAGATGAAGACTGGTAAGTGTGGCGGGGCGCTACTGCTAGCGATGCGATGCTTTTATTTCGGAAGTCTTTTTTCCCAGTTCAGAAGTGCGGCGAGTCCGGGAACAGATGAAGATTAGAAGGTAAGTTCTTGTTCTTGTCTTCCTTTCTTCTAGGATGATGTCCAGGTTCGAGGCGGGCGTGGCAGAAGACAGGATGCTGTAGGCACGGTGAGCGTTACGCTGCTGAAATGCAGAATAACGCGAAGCGTGTGTTGCTGGTCGGGCGTGGTTTAAATAGCCTCAAAAGTAGTCCCAGGTAAGAAGTCCCTAGAGCCACACCCGAGTAAAAAAATAGTCCCTGTAGTAAAATAGTCCCTTCCAGGCTTCACGTTGGCCTGGATCCCTTTGCAGCATGGTCTGCCTGAGGTAAGTAATGACTATGAGCCTGGCGCCTTAGGCGCCAGGACTGATTTCTAATATGAGCCTGGCGCCTAAGGCGCCAGGACTGAACACAGATAGCCCCTAGCCGGGGCTGCTGAGGTTTTAATGAATGTCTGGATGCCTGCTTCCGGGGCTGATGGGCTTGGTCCAGATGCCCGGGGTTAGGCATCATGACACACACATTGTTTTCCAACCTCTCACACTAAAAGCTCCCCTTTGAAGACTTTCCTTTGGTTGTGCTTGCCACAAACTTTGTGAAATGCCAATAGGGGTTCTTCCTCTACTCCTCAGGCACTACCAGTGCTATCACAGCACCCCAGGAGGGTGACCACTCTTGGTGGGTGGAAGAATGGCCCCTCAGCTGGCCTCCTTCCTCTGCCTCGCCTCTATCCCAGGGAGCCCCAGCCACACCTGCCAGGGTCAACATCCTTCCTAGTCCCCAGGGTGTGGGCGCTTTCCTCGCTACAGCACTGCACACAACTGCTCCCTTCAGAGTCTCGCCTCATTTCAGCTTCTCTTCTGGCTTCAAAGCCCTGTATGCTTCTGTCACTCCCAGGACGGCTACTGCTGTTACTGCTTTCTCCTTCCTTTTTATACACCTGTGATTGGTTAATGGGTTGCAGGTGGGTATACTTAGTTTCAATTGCCTGACCTCGCCTGGCCTTGTTATTGGGACATCTCCATTGAGTATGCAAGTGTGCTTCAGTTTGCATTTTCTTTGTCCCAGTACCATATTGGTGTTTCCATGGGAAGTCTGTATCCCTCCTGGCTCCCTCTTCTTCATCACACTACTTGAGTGGTATTTTGGGAAACAAAGACGATGTGCCTTATTATATCTCATGAAGGCTAAGGGGGGGTTGTGTAGGTCAATGTCAATGTCAAAGAAGGGGGATACGATGTCTCGTCCTTGGGTATTCCCACTCCAATCCTTGAGGACCCTCTATCCAGATGATCCTCCCTCGCTATGCCACTCCCAGGGTCTGGATCTATAAACAATGGCCCTCCCCTGGTCACCTGAGAAGGGGATACCTGGGGAGTAGGTAGGAAAACACCCTTAGGTTTTTCACAGTAGATAGAATAAGGCTGGTTGGCATTGTGTAAAATTCTTCTGCCTTAAGACAGGAATTATGTTTTTTTGCCTTATATATGAGCAGTCCAACAGATAAGGGGTGTATCAGCAACTTTTACTCCCTAGAAATCGGCAAAAACTGCCAAAGAAAATATATATATAGTAAATATACTCCCAACAAAAAATAGGAAAAAGACATGTAGAATCTTGCGCCCCTGCTTTCTCCCTCACAGCTCCATGGATATGTTTGGACAAGTAGTACACGTAGTACCACAGGAAGAAACTACTATTTTAATTGCCTGATTGGAAGAAGTAAACATGTACCTTTTAATGTGCATGAATAACTAGGTGCGAAGAAATAAATGTTATAACAACATTTCCATTAAAACATATTTTTACTTGCTTATAGAATACCCTCATTGGGAATTGGACTTACATTTTTACTGCAGAAAAAATCATTTTACTCCCAACTTTAAAAAATAGGGAGTAAAATACTCCCACTTCCAAATCTTATCTGGAGCACTGTATAAGTAGAATATAATACAAAAGATCCTCTTCTATAGCGTTACACAATGGGCATCTGGGATCATCAGGAGAGCCTTGCCTCTTAGCAGTGTTCACTCTCAACATCAGACTGTTGAAATAGGCTCTAGTGATCGGCCAGTGATCTAGTTTCCTGTGATCTAAAATAAGGTATTGTTGCATGGAATCTACAGTGCTAACAATTTCATGGTTTCTATTTGTATTGAATTGTAGCTCCTTAGTTTCACGCTGTACTTATAACTATTCTTGTTTACATTGCTCAATAAAGTAGATGGCGGAAAAAGTGGAGGCATTCATCCAGTACAATTTAGATCTAATATAGTTTAACCATGGGATTTTGTTCTAACCATCTCTCAACAAAATTGCCTTGTTGATAAAATGTTTTAGATCTGTCTTACAGTTTGACTAGATTCTCAGCCAATGTAGGACCAGGGCCAAGCATCACTCATCTTCCATAAATCTAGCTCCCAATTCCACATGTACTGCAAAGGTGCTAAAAAAAAAAGGAAAATGTGGGAGCCGAGTTAGGGAGACCCAAAAGCCTTTTAAAGAATGTATTTTCGATGATCTGGAGCTATGACACATTCTCAAAATGCCAAAGCGATGTTGTATACCTCTGTGAAGCACTCCATTGCTTCTCGAAGATAGGTTCATGCACAATAAATAGCATAAGAATAAGAATAATAAAAGCAACGCACCATAGTTAGTTACTGACTTGGTCAGCGCGTGCAAACCTTCAAAATCATTGAAAGCAGCTGGCCTTGGCACATGGCCATAAAACGAAAAACTTCCCCCTCCCCCAAGAGATTGGCCTGTTCTGATTTTCTGTTTGTTTATATGGGCGTGGGTAAACAAACTAGGTGGTTGTCTATGGTGCTGGCCAGCAGGGACGCCAAAGAGCAGATTTTCCCCTCTGTTTTTGTGAATTGCAAAAGATATGTCAACCAATCTGTATTAAAGTAGCTGCATATTGTCTTCCTGCAATTTGGAGGTGCCATGCCACGAATCACAGTGCTCATATTTCTTGGAGTCTCTAACATGTCAGTGGAAGCAGTGCCATTGGCTCTGGGCACATGTTTTTGAGCAGCAGAGTGCATGTTCTGTCTCAAATACAAGCACGGTGGTCTAGCAGGAAGGAATGTTGATAAAACAACATGGTCAGAACCAGGTCACTAGGTCCAGGAAAGCCAAGAGTCATGCTACCCTCCTGGAACTTCTATCGGCAGAGTGGACTATGCGAAGTACATCTCTCAGGGAGATTGGGCCGGCATAGTTCAAGAAAAACGCAGTTAAAGGGCCTGATCCACTTAATCTCAGATCAGGTGAAAGCGTGCTGTGCTTGCCGCACATTTCCTCTGAAACATTTTCATTAGCATGAACAATCAGATAGTTATAACCTTTTAAGCAACGCTGGAAGGGCTGACTCTGAGCACTGAACCCCACAATTGACTTTTTTCAGAATTTGCTATCAATTGGAAGTAATGCATATTCATTCATACAACTTTTAAACTACTTTATGAATAATTGTGAGGCATGGACAGCATCAGTGGGAGACATGGTTAACATCCAGTGTCCTGGGAGAAACAGGGCCCTCACCAGTAAGGAGCAGGAGGGGCAAACAGCCCCAGGCCCTTCACTGGGGGGGGGGGCTCACTGGAGGGGTGGTCTTCTGTTGTCTTCTTGTGCTGTAGGCCTACAATGGCTGTCTCTGTAGTGTGACACACTCAAACAGCTCCTCAACAATGCAAAGTTTTCCTGATGACAAAGTATTGCTCAGAACCATCACTGAACGTAATGAGTTGTTTTTCTTTTCCGGAAACAAAGATTGCATTATTAACTAGATAGTTCCCCAGGGTTCACACGTTTGGAAGAAAATGGAACTCTTAGGAAGGTTCCGCAGTTGGCTGAGGTGTAGGTACGCGTGTGTGTCTCTGTGGCTCAGCTCTTCTGATCCACAGTGCTATGACGTAGTTCCATATGCACTAGGTGCGGTCTACTTTCATGCGGCCTGCTTTCCCACGAGTAACTACTTTCGATTACACATAATCATACGTTTCACGTAAGCCTTAAATGACAGTAATTCACCAAGCACATGTGCTGCCTCATTGATGCCTGCAGAGCAGTCATTCTTACGGCCGCCTTTCATGGCGAGGTTGTCTGCCTATGAGTCCCATCTACAAGCAGCCTACATTAGTTCGCGTTTACGGCCATGAGGAGAACTAACATCCTAGCGTATGTGTGCGGCTAAGTGGCATTTGGGTAACGAGATGGAAGCAAAATACCTGCGGCACCCATCCCCCGCCCCCTGGGCCTTCAATTCTAGAGATCACCACCTGCCCATCTTACATTTCTCAAATACAGACAGCAAGACGCCCATGTTACATTCTGTTATTTGGGAACCTTAAAAGGCTACACCTGTACTGCACTGTGCAGTGGCGTAACACAAGATGTGGGGGCCCCCCTGCGAGCCATGCTGACGGGGCCCCCAACTCAGCAACAAATCAAGGGTCGCGCCACACTCTGGGCCAGCCTAGATTATCACACTTGCGCAATACGCACAAACGTGTTGCTGAACGTATATGCCGCACACTGCACTAGGAGAAAGATATACATATGTGTTTTAATATAACATACAGCTCACTGTCTGAGAAAAATTGGCTAAAAAGCCAGAGTGTTTGCAATTGTTTTGTAGGGTAACACCAATCCAATAGATGCAAGTCACCAACAGTGCACATGAACATTAATCCTTTGCTATTAAAAATGCCATGCCACAATGAAAACATGTCCAACTGGCTGCACAAGGTAGACCAGTGTAGACATGTAATAACAATATAGTAAAGCTTGCAGGCCACATTTAGACATATCTAGACTGGTTGCACCAAAATGGCAGTCGAAGCAATAACATTGATCAAGAATAGAACACACACTCAAGCCTGTGTCTCTGTGGCCTCTAATAACACGGCCAAACTCTTTAAAATCTGAAAAGAACTGGTCAATCCTGTTGAGGTCTTTACATCTCCTGTTCCCTCCCAGGCCCTCTGTATGGCTCTGTCATCTCACTTCTACGCTAAAACTCAGGACATCCTGTCCTCCATCTCCTCTTCCTCTCCCTCTTCCTCTCTCGGCCCCTCTTTGGCCATCTCTACCTCTCTTCCTCCTTTCTCCTCTTTCTCTCTGACAACACCTAACGAGGTTTCTAGACAAGTCTGATCTATGAAAATGTCATCCAAACAGGTGCTGCTCTCCTGCTCCACCAGAACCATCAAGAACCATATTGACACCCTCGCTCCAGCCTTGACTGATTTCTGTAATCACTCTTTCCCCTCTCCCGTTAAGCACTCCCTTATGCACCCACTCCTCAAGAAGCTTTCTGCCGATCCTGCCTGCCCGGCAAACTATCGCCCAATCTCCATCACCCCTTTCCTGGGCAAACTGTTGAAAAAGCTGGCCATCTCCCAGCTTACTCTCCACACGGAATCTGTTGGTTGTCTCCATGACCATCAGTCTGGCTTCAGTGCCAGAGACACAGAAACTGCTGTCCTGAACACCTGTGAAGTTCTGCTCTCTAACCTTGATTCCAGCATTCCTTCTGTCCTCATCCTCCTTGATCTTTCCTGTGCTTTCGACACGGTCAACCATGCCATCCTGATCAATCCTGATCAATCGACTCCATGAGAACCTGGGCATCACGGATCAGGCCCTTGAGTGGCTGACCTCCTTCCTCTTGGACTGCTCCTCCCAGGTCCAACTTGGTCCCTTTCTCCCCGCTCCATCCTCCAACTCTGGTTTTTCGACCTCTATGTGGCCCCTTTGACCCACCTGATCTGTACATTCTCCTCTAACTTTCAGTGTTATGCGGATGACACTCCGCTTTCCTACAGGCTTCCCTCACACTCCTCTCATCTCTCGCTCATTCCCGACTGTCTATGCGCGATTCAGGATTGGTGTGCCTCCAACTATCTCTGCCTTAATGTCAGTAAGCTGGAGATCCTTCTCATTTGGACTCCTGCCCCTGCTTTCCCTCTCTCACTCTGGTCACCCGCCTTGGGCCCTCTTCCTTCGCCTTCCTGTGAGGCAAACAACACTGGTGTCATCTTTGACTCCACTCTCTTTCTCTCCTCACATCTCAGATGTTGCCAAGAAGTCCCACTACCAGCTGCTCCTCCTCAAAGGGACTCTTCCTTTCTCACTTTCCCCCAGAAGCTCACTGTCTGCATAGCCCTGGTTCTCTCTAGGCTGAACTACTGCAACAGCCTCTTTCTCAGTCTGCCTTCCTCTACTATCCAGCCCCTGCAACTAATCCAGAAAAGGACTGCAAGACTTATCCTTGGCCTCAAGCACAGGGATCGTATCTCTCCAGCCCTGAAATCTCTCCACTGGCTGCCAGTTGCTGCAAGTATGAAGTTCAAGACCCTTTGCATTGTCCACAAGGCTTTCTGGGCCCGGGGCCCGCACTACATCCAACGCTCTCTTCCAAAATATCTTCCTTCTCAAGCCCTTCGCTCAGCCACCTACAACTCTCTAAGGGTTAGACGCTTCTCCAGGAAGAGAGTAGGGGGTACATCTCTCTCCTCTACAGGTGCCTCCCTCTGTAATAGCCTCCCTGCCCCTCTCAAGCTTTAGCAGACCACCTGAAGCTGGAAGCAGCTCAAAACTTTCCTCTTCTCCTCTGCTTTCTCTCTATCCCTCCCCTGCTGGCCTACCTGACCTACCTGTCTGCTGTACCGACTGGTTGCTTGGCTACCCTCAGAGTCTCACTGAGCCGAGACTCTTTCTTGATCAGTCACCCTTGCACTGCCTCTGGTCCTACCATGCACTTAGGGGCTGTAACTGTAACCCTACAGTCCCTTGATCTCCTTGCACTACACAGAGCTGTGCTGCCCTGACAGCACTTACTCAGAGCATTGCTGCCCTGTTTTTCCCCTCCCCTCCCCCTTTCACTTCCCCCGTCCCTTTCCCCTTGCGCTTCTCGTTATCGCACTTGCACGATCTGAATGACGCAAGGCCTAGTAAGATCGTTTGTCTTGTCCTCCCTCTATCTTCCATCCCTTGTCGTGTTGCGCCTAGAAACACTTGTGTGCAGGTTCGTTATAAATGATTTATATCATATCATTTGATCACATATGCCCAGAAAAATATACAATGCTGCATTAAGAAACGGCTGACTGGCAGCACCCAAATGGAAGTCTAGCCAGGTAATTCACTTAGCAGGACTGCTTTATCATAAATGCCCCATTAAAAAAAAGTCATACCAAACTGAGGAATGACTAGACTGGCTGCACCAAAATGCCTCTCTAGCCACTAATACCACATATCATGCCTGCTTAGCCTGGACATGGACAGCCATTATAATGTGTCGTATAATCCTGCCCCCACCCCACTCATCCCCTCTCCCTCCCACCCCAACCTCCAAAATCAGCTCCTTGGCCCAGAATTACCTCCACGTCCCCCTTCCTTGCCCCAGAGCTTACGGTTGAGGCTCCTTGCCTCATAGGTAAGAACTGGGATGAGGAAGAGTGGGACTAGGAGTAATGAAGATTTCAGGTAGCTAAATCAAGCATTACTTCCATGTACCTCTACCTCATCCCAGTACTTGTGTATGAGGCAGAGTGCCTTATACACAAGTACTGTCTCATACACACTGGGACGAGGAAGAATAGGGCTGGGAGTAATGAAGATTACCAATAAGTAATCCAGGCATTAAACACAAGTATTGGTGCAACACCATTGAGTTGACTGGGATTCAGCACCCCCCCCCCCACCCTGAAATGTTGGGCTATGTTGACCAGACCTGGCTGACCTTCAGGGCAGTTGCCAGACAGAAAAGGACACAGATGTTAAACCGCACCTGGGTTTCTCTGTTAACAAGAACCCACCAATTACTAACATAAAGCAATTCACTGTTAGTACCTGCATTCAAATGTCAATTTTTTTAGGCAATTGAAATCGTGATGTGGGTTTAATACTTGCATGCCAGGGGAATGATTGGAAGGGTAGAGAGGGAACAGGAGACCACTCATTCTCACACCAGTCCATAAGTGGGTGCTTTAAACCTTAAAGGAGAGACTTAACTGCTTGTAACATTGAAGCTGCACTAGAATAGTCTCATAAAAATGCATAAAGAAATTAGATGACCCAAACAAATAAGTTTTCTCCTCCCCCACCGCCCATGAAGTTGGCACCCCTCCCAACATTTTAAGGGTTAGCCCCCGAAATGTAGGTTTTGTTGCGCCCCTGAACGCAAGCACACACACCATCCACCATATACACACACGCACACCCAGCCATCCATACGTTTAAGTGTTCATTATTTCACCATACTGGCACACCCAGGCAGCCATCCATACATTTAAGTGTGCACCCTTTCACCATACAGGCACACCCAGTCAGCCACCCATAAAATTACATGTGCACCCGTTCACCATACAGGCACACACACCCAGGCACCCACCCATACATTTAAGTGTGCACCCTTTCACCATACACTCACACAGGCAGCCACCTATACATTTAAGTGTGCACCCTTTCACCATACAGGCACACCCAGGCAGCCACCCGTATATTAAAGTGTGCACCCTTTCACCATACACTTGCACAGGCAGCCACCTATACATTTAAGTGTGAACCCTTTCAACATACACGCACACATCATGGGGTTGAGGGGAGCCCTAACACTTAAAAAAGAAATTGTGCCTCATTACAACTATGCCGGAATGTAAACAACGGTGCTGGTAATCTCACCGGCACTGTTGTTTCCGGGCCGGCATATTACAGCTCTGCGGGCGGTTGCCGTCCTGCCCGGCAGTCAGACCTGCCGGGCAGAACAGCACACACCCGCATAGTTTTCACGGAAGCACTGGCACCGTTATTAACGGTGCCGGTGCTTCTATGCTCCCCATTCCCATAGAGTCCAATAGGACTTTATGGAAATGGGGACTTACCATTTGCCGGCGCCTGACTTCCCAGACCGCCGAGGTTGTAATCCCCTGGTGTTACCGGGAAGTCGGGCGCCGGTAAATCATTACGGGTCTGGCGGCATGCTGCTGGTAGCAATGGCACGGTTGCTGCCAAACCCATAATGAGGCCCATCGTTTCTTTTTGAAGTCACTCTGACTTCATAAAGACATTTTTTCTGTTACAGAAATACAAGTGGACACAATACAGGACATGTGGTGGCGGGGCACCCCGCACGGCGGGGGCTGCGGGGGCCCCTGTTACGCCAGTTGCACTGTGGCCACCTTGAACTGTATGACCATTCGGCGGTGCACTGATTTACCAAACTTGGTCTCCAGTGGCCCACAATGCTACCCTCAACGGCCAGTAAATACCAATATAGCAGTGCCTTTCACTTGCTTACATGAAAGCCCAAACTGTTAACAGTGCCAATACGTGTTTTGCTTTACCCTTGATGCACAGGACCATGCATCAAGGATAAAGCATATTTTTGGTGCAGCCTGCATGGACATACATATATATTTATATTAGCATATATTGTGGTCAGAGGCGGCATGAAATACATTGGAAAATGTTCCTGTGCATGGTTGGTGACATGCAACTATTGGGGTTTTCCATGTGCTTCCATACAAAACCAATTTCAAATTGTATGGATTCGACCAAATTTTATAAAGAAAGTGCCATACAATGCATAATTTTAACCCAATGTTTCAAACATTTTCTTGGGAGTGATTAACCCCCTCAAGCACCTCTTGCTTAATTTGGGCTCCCTCACTGTGCTCTGTAGATCCCACATAATTGGCACAAACATTTAAGCCTCTTCAGTTCAGAAATTCACCAGCCTCCGCTTTACATCATCTATCTTTGACTGTATATGATGTGTGTTTTAATGCGCTCACAGGGGCAGGGTGCTCATTAATGCTAGCATCATCCACATATGCCGTCATGCCATCCTATATATATTTATGCATATGATACAAATGTTAGTCTGGCATAAACCTTTCTCCAGTAGAGAACCATATTTGGGTTCCTCCACACAAACTCAAGGGAAGATTTCTTGCATCTCCTGTTTTCGGTGGAGGCGCCGCTGGCCCAGGGCAAAATATCATAAGGGGGCCTCACCCAATTTTTTGCTTTGGGCCTCACCAGATCTTGTGACAGTCCTGGGGAGGAGCATGGGACCGGCCTGCAGCCCTGTGAAACAGAGCGGGACCAGACATTGGAAAACAGAGACTCTGCAGACCCGCCACAGGAGAGAAGGTGCGGCCACCATCTTGCCTGCTGTCCTGCTGGGTGGGAAGGCATGCCAAGGGCAGATTCAGCCCCGGTAGGCAAGGTGAAGTTATTCCCGCTAGAGGGCTGATGTTAGGCAACATTTGGTGCAGTACCCTTTGGGTGCACTATAACAATCTTGACCTCCTGGCAATAGGCACCCAACCTTTGGTATAGGTCTGTACTACACAGGTTGGTAGTGTGGCTGAGCAGCCAGGCTTATCTCAAGGGGGGTCAATGTGAGCAGTAGGGTGGTTACACAGAGATTCACAGTGACAAGTATCCAAATAAACTATTACACACAAGGTTTCTTGATTAAACAATTATTAATTTATTTAACAATCAGTTTGAATAAGCCTTCTTCGGAAGGGGCAATGTAATATTAACACACAAATACACTCAAAAATACCGACTCTTAGTTTCTCTAAATCAGCAAGTACCCATTTGGGATGGCGCACAGACACTTCCTACACCCTCAGGTGACTTAAATAGCTAGGATACTGTGGACATTAAAATGTCAATGGTACATTTAGATCAATACTAAGATGTGTGTCAAAGTACAGAGGTTTTAGAATAAGGCGAGAGATCACACAAATATTCTTTAGCAGGCAAGTACTTTTGAACCCCCCAATGCAAAGTAAGTTAACCCTTTACTGGACTGAAGGAACCAACAGACAATCAGAGGAGAGAAGAGTCATTCAGGGAGCCAGGCCAGCCAATGTCAATCAGGCAAAGGTCTACGTGCGCTGAAGCACTTCTTGTAGGTAAGTAAAAGTCTTCCACAATGTTTTAGAAGTCTTTGTAGAAAAAGAAGAATCAATGTAGGGCCACAAGCTGGGATGCAAGCACTCTACAGGAGCAACCAAGACAAGTCTCAACTGAGAACAATAAGGCCACAAGACAAGAGGTAAGTAAGAGGTAAGTTCTCTTAGCCTGTACAGTACTTTTGGTTAGAAGAAATCGTTCCAGCTGGCTTCTGTTCCTGTGTGGCTCTGCAGATTCTTTTGTTCCTGTGTGTCAGTCGTGGGGACAAGAGGGAGGACTTCTGGGGACTCCTACAACACAACGGGATGATCAGCGACAGCAAAAGGCAAACTTCAATTCAGTGGCACTTCGGCATTTCAGCTCCTCGCATCTGACAGCAAATAGCAACACTGATGTTCTTGGATACCACTTTAGACTTTCCTTGCTTCTGGTTTTCAGGTTTGGTCAGTCCTGCTTCAGGGAAGTCTGGAGGCTCTTCCTGGCTCTTGGGGTCCAACTTAAAAGCGATCCACTCAATTTGGTATTCCTCTCCCTGGTACTTTGGTACCAGCAGCAGCACCAGTGGAAGAACAGCCAGCTTCGAGAGGATGTCCAAACAAGTACACTTTGGAGTTGATTGGTCCCACCAACTCAAGGGGAGAAGTCATCCTTGCAAGTCTTCTCTGGTCGAGGCGAATTCGGAGCTTCAGCACAGCAGCAAGGCTTCACCGGGCAAAGCAACGGTCCAGGAGTTGCAGCAGGTGTCTCTTCCAAGTTCTTCTTTGGATCCCTTAGTCCAGTGGTTGACTCTGCCTTCCAAGCCAAAAAGCCTCGCCTTTCATGCAGGTTTCTCTCATTCATCCAAGCCTAGCTGTCAATCACACAGCTGGATGGCTGTCCTTGCCGGACAGCCAGCCAGCCAATCACCTTTAGGTGTATTCCTGTAACCAAGGGGATGAAGCACAGGGAGTTCGGGCACCTCCCTCACTTCCTGCCCCTGCCAGACATACTGGAGCCACAGAAGGGCTTCACTCGTGAATCCCGCCAAAGACAAAATGAAGAAAGGGACCAAACCTGGTTTGGCACGCAGAGTAAATCTCAAGAAGGGCTTTTACAACAAGAAATGGCAAAAAAAGAAGACCGGGCCTTTTTGACAAAGTGGACACCCATGGGTGCTTTACTGCAGCTGCGAAAGCAGCCCGCGGTAAAAACTCCCAATGGTACTTAAAAGTAACCCACTGCCACCAGCCATTAATTGTAGAAAGGGTAACACAAAAATGTTACATGAGAAACTTGCCCAAGGGGATACTAAGTAACCCCTCCATCAGCCTATTGTAAAATAGTGTGTGCCGGGTCTAGAAAGTTACAAATGTAAGTAAAGTCAATTTCACTTTACTGCTCTTGGAACAGGAGTTTATCCAAGAGAAGGTATTTGAACCATGGGGAAATCTGTAAGACTTCCCTGTGTCACTGCACTGAAGGTGCTATGTGTCACAATGTGAAAAGATGATGCCTATGTGAAATATAAAAAATATCAAGGATTACTACCACATAATCGAAATATACCAGTCACAAGGTCGAAGTTACAATTGTATTTATTAGCAAGTGGCCACTTGGTTCTCAACACCCCACAATGTGTGCAAGCAGACACCGTGAGATGAGAGACTACTGAACATTCCACAAGTACAGATATTTATACAAATTCTACACAGCCTTGGGCACTTCGTCCAGTCCCTCTTCATTTAATACATAACGTAGGGTTTGTGACCTAACTACATAACTAATTCATATTTAAACATCATTGCATAGTTTGCTGTTTTCCATCAAACAATTCACATGTTTTCCAAATACAAGACACAAGGTTACATTCCTGATTTTACTTGCTTATATTTGTCTACCATTTGTTTTTGAGCTTAAAGTCAGTTACTTCCAAGGAGAGAAAACAAGGATTTCTGCAGAAGAGCACGTTCAGCTATTCATTATTCTACTTTACTGTTTGAACAGGGAAGGCACTGTTGGGACAGTTGGCATCTAAATGACTGATTAGTACAGCTTTTGTTTAGCTTCAAGGTTCTTCAGTGCAGGATAAACAATCCACCTTAGCAGCTTCAACATTCTTATCTAAGTTAATATCATAAAGCAGCACAAAGTTCCTCTTGCTCTGTTGAAGCCGAAAACACAACCTCTGAACATGGAACAGAAAGCAGGAGGTGATCAAAAGTCCCTGACAGCCTCAAGGACGCCTGGATGATCCCATTACTTAAAAACCATCCCTTGACCCTAACATACCGACTAATTTCAGACAAATCACCACGGTCCCGTTCCTGCTCAAGATCCTAGATCGTGCAGCATACCTACAGATCCAGGACTACCTTGAATCCAACATTCTTCTGGGTCTAAGACAGTCTAGCTTCCGCCCCAAACATGGCACTGAAACAGCCCTGATTGATCTCAAAACTCAGATGGAGACACTAAATGACAATGGGAAGCTAACGTTACTCCTTCTCCTCGACCTCTCCGCGGCATTCGATTTGGTCAATCACCACATACTTTGCCATCATCTCAAATCAGCAGCCCACTTCTCAGACTCTGCCAATGCCTGGATCCACTCCTTCCTCAGCAACAGATCCATGCGGGTCTTCTCAGCTATAGCTTCTGCAGACCCCTCTCCTATCCACTGTGGCGTCCCCCAAGACTCTTGCGTATCGCCTATGCTTTACAACGTATTCACCAAACCCCTTTTCGATGTGCTCGACTATCTGGGTGTCTCCTACACCAACTACGCGAATGACACCCAGATACTCATCCCCATCACTGGTGATTACACAGCCGATACCAAATCCTTGAACGATGCCTACCTAGTCATTCAGGCCTGGATGTCGCAACACAAACTATGCCTTAATGACGACAAGACAGAGCTCTTGCTACTAGGATCAACTCAACGTCTCAACAAATTAGACCAAGCCTACAAGTCTTTCATCATTGACGGTAATGACACCAAGGTCTCCAAAGACACTAAAACTCTGGGTGTCTATCTGGACTCTACCCTCTCCCTGAACAGACAAACGAATGCAGTAAGGTCGGCATCGTCCTATACATGCAAACTCATCCCCGCCTGCAGACCCTTTCTGAACCCTCACAACTGCATTACTCTTTCAAGAACACTCATTATGTCCACAATTGATTACTGTAGCACCCTCTACTTGGGGACTATCCAGTATAATCTCAATAAACTGCAAACTGTCCAAAATAATGCCATAAGGGCAGCTCTCAATATCCCTAGACGGTCTCATATCTCTAACGTCAGATCTGATCTATGCTGGCTCCCGGTAAAACAAAGAATTGCCCTGAAAACACTAGCCTAAATGCTTGGCCAATAATGCCCCACCCTACCTCTCATCTCACCTTACACTCCATACCTCCTCCTGACCTTCCAAATCAGCCCAAATTCACAGCCTCACCCTGCCCAGATTTAAACTCCAAAAAGCGGGCGGTGTGAGCTTCCCTGTCCTAGCCTCCAAATTATGGAACACACTGCCTACCTCCATCAGAACAGAGCCTTCATTCCTAACTTTCAAGAACAACACCAAATCTTGGCTGTTCACGCAGAAACTTTGAAGCTCCTTCTTTCAAGATACGCTACCGATTTGTAATATATCTCATTTGTGTATATTTCTCGTATTATAACCTGTACATTTTTATTTTGTGCATACTTTCATATTGTAACCTGTACCTAAGAATATGCGCCCAGTTGCCCAAGGGCCTAGCTGCGCTTTATATATAAAATAAACTTCAAACTTCAAAATGGTGGACAACTCAAAATGGCGGCGTAGTCAGACTGTTTCAGGTTCATTCAATGCAATATTACAATGTGATGCGAATGTGCTTAGGCCAACATTTACTATCAGGCGGTATTATAGAAAATACATTTTCACATATGGAGTTTGTCAGACTCCATAACCAAAAGAAACACAGTCTTTAAATCACAGTAAAATACATGAGAGAGTGGGAAAAAGGCCTCACTCTCCAGGTTGAAAATTCAAAAGTCCTAGAGTCCAGCAAAAGTGCTAGGGGTCTCTAAGGTAGAGAGGAATTAGCACATTTCTGAGAATTCTCCCTAACAGCTGACATGTATGCCAGAAGGTGGTTGAGAGTGGGATGATATGGAATGAGGCTGCTGGAGGCCAGTGGCTCAGCCGCAGGGCCTAGTGGTGCCTGGTACCCAGCATGGTTTTATCTGGCGTGGGAGGGGTGGGCAGGCACCCTAAAATACATAGAATTTGAGCGGCATCCCCACCAGAGTTGAAGTGAATAATCCAGAGTAAAGGCCTTCAGCAGGAGCACTAAAGGGGGTGTGTTACCCGTCTAGCACTGCAGGCCAAAGGGGAGAGGCCTGGGCCTCCTGGTAGCCAGTGTAGGGTACTGCAACAGGTGAGAAGGATAGAAGACACATTTGGGGTCTGCAATAGCCACCCTGCAAGGAAATAGATCTGCCTGTGGGACACATTTGGACTCCTGAGCTGAGGTGGGGGCCGGGCCCAGGAACTCACTTCTAAGTCAGGGCCGGTGAACAACTACTAAGCAACTGGGGGCGGCAGGGCAGGAAGCAGAGGGACTGCACACACCGCGGAGGGGCAGGCAGGCTGTGCAGTGGAGGTAGTAGGGGAGTGAGCCATCCCAGCAACATCATTGCCAAAGAAAAACGCAAAAAAGCAACCCAGCAATGTAAAATCGATCAATACACACAATGGCCCGGCAGCTGCGTAGTCGGATATACTGAATGTCCCTTGCACTGAAGCCCAGGCCCATGTCATCTCGCTCAAGGATATTATGGGGGCCATAGTGATGCCTCGGGAAATCCATGAATACTTGTGCCACGCAAAGATTTCTCTGCACCATGGCTGGTGCAGGCTCCTTCCCAGCGGGCGGCCCTTGTGACTTTTCGGCACCAGATTCTATGAATCGGGCCCTTAATGTATTAAAGAATGAACTCATGTAAACAAATCATGATATTCTAGTGGTGTTGTTGTTAGTAGAGGAACCTAAACATACATACATATAGGCAATGGTTGCATAGATGTACAATATTTTTAATCTGGTAATTTATGATAGTAAAAAAAAAAATGCTACCTAATGAGAGTTTTGAGTAATGTTAAACATGGAATACATAGGCAAAAATTGAAAACTTACCACACACTTGTGTTAGTAAAAAGAATACATATAAAAACGCACAATGCATACAAATTAGAGTCACACACAGGGCAACTAAAGTAAGGAAGAAAGAAACAACAGCACCAAAAAATGGCAATAAAATTAGAGTTAATCATCATGTACACAAATTGTGTGTTTGAGGTGTGCTTATTGCTTGATGTATGTGCACTATGAGATCAAATTAAACTGTAAGGAAAGTACTTTAAGAACATATAAAACGGTTACTGTGTAGATATATAGCAGCTTTTAAATATGGGAAATTCTCATTGTGAATAAAACAAAAAGCTAGCCTAATCATGTCAGTAAACAAAAACATGTGGCCGAGATATGTGATGTCATCAGTGATGTCATCAATGGCATTTGTGATGTCGTCTTTCATGTCCTGGGTGTTAGTCTTAGCAGTGCACGGTGGAGGTGCGAGTAATGGTTGCTTAGATTACCATAACTGGCGAATTTCTGAGGTTTTTCCAGTTTTACTTGTAACCATACCATCCCTTTAACACAGTTTTTTCATTGAATATATACTTATATATGTATATATTAGCTAATAAAATCTTAGTTAAGGTGCAGATTTAATGCAACAAAAACTTGAAAGTCAGCAGATGTGCTAAATCTTGACCAGCTTAACTCAGCGTGATCCCGTTACCCCGAATATTCGCAAGTATATCTCAGGTTTTACATTCATTTCTAAAAAGCCTCTCTGCTGCAAAGCACCATGGGAGTGATCCTTATAATTTTGGGAGAAAGGGGCACCCCTTCTCCACCAATTGTTTTAAAAATCTACCGGACACAATAACAAAGAACATTCAGCCCCAAACCTACAAGAAATCAAGTCAATTGTTTGTGCCCAAGTTGTTTTGTACTTGGTCCAATTCCATCCAGCAGTTTGGACTGTGCGCTTGAGCTTACATTTGACTTTTTCCTCTGTGGGGAAAATGAATGGAGACTAAGCAGAAACTGTGTTTTTTGTTTTCTTAGTAACTTCTTTCATTCATTGCTTATTCGGATAAAATCCATTAAACAGGCACATAAAATTAACCCATCAATACAAAAAAGAATCCAAAATGCAAGATCAAAAGAAATAAATACAAGATTAAAATGCATAAAGTATAAAATAATATCAATATCTCATAAGGTTAAACATGCCCAATTATACTTTCATAAATCATAAGAAGTTTACATGACTCAAGGTAAAATATCCATGTGATGTTTTCTTATTTTCATTGCCTTCCTAAGAGAAGATAACAGCGCCCAAGCCACAAAGGGTGACTCAGCCTTGAGTAGTGTGATACAGACATAGGGGGTCATTACGACCCAGGCGGTAAGTACGCCAACTTTACCACCATGGTGTAACTTTGTTTACACCATGGTGGATGGCGGATTTACCGCCCCATTCCAAGGTGAGTGGGGCGGTAAATCCCCATTTCCCATTTTACCCTTCCCCATTGCCATTTTTGCCCCATAGGGCATAATGGGAGTGGGGAAGGGGCTAATTACGTCACCGTAAATTACGGTGGCGTAATTAGCACCAAGGCGGTTTAGCGCCATGGATTTTAACGGCTGCTAAAAGCAGCCGTTAAAATCGGAATCAGGCGTTAAGGGTTAACGACGGCGTTAACCCTTAACGCCTGAGTTGTAATGAGGCCCATGGTATCAAAAGATGACACAGACAACTGAAGTATAGCTCGAAAACCTTTATTGTAATGGTCAAGATGGTGAAACGCCTAACTTGTTCTATCTCTAAGGTGGGAATGTTCCTTATCTAAAAGAAAACTAAGCAAAAATCTAAGTCTGTCAGTCCAAAGCAAAATACTGTCTGTGTCATAAACTATGCCTGTCCTCACTTCTATACAATAACAATGTTTAGGGAATGTCCATATCTTAATAAACTAAATAGTGTTCAAAAGTAAAACAACTTGTTATTGGATCTCTTCTCTATCTCCCTTCCCCAAGTTCAAGACATGCAGGTTCACAAAGTTCCACCGGCTTATCAGGATTCACTTGCCAAAAGCTCACAGTACCTTAGTTCACAAAGTTCCTTGGGTTTATCCGGGTTCCCTTGCCCGAACTCAAAACCCACTGGTTCACACCGTCCAACAGGTTTCTCAGGCTTCCCCTGCCCAAGTTCAAATTCCTTTGATTTCACAAAGTTTGTTTTTCAAACACCAATGTTCAAATTGAAGTTTTACTTTTGAAAACACAAACATTTAACTCTCTTCTGTAGGGGTTCCCTTCCTCATATTCAATGGAGCACAAAAGTTCAACTTGTTAACACAAACGTTCAATTGGTTTCCTTAGGGGTTCCCATCCCCATATTAAATGACTCCTCTTGGTTTATTCAATTTCAACTTGTCGCACAGTTCACTTATTCAATAGGGTCTCCCCTGGTCATGACACAGATGTCAGACAGCACGGTCCACCCATCACAGGTCTCACAACTAGGTGACATGGTCTTTAGCTGTGCTCTCTTGTTAAAGTTCATTATCCGAAATAAGACTCTTTTTCAGCATTCACTTTCTTCATGAATTACTGTTTCTTCATATTTTCTTTACTGGGTTTCTGTGCTTCTCCTGGGTCACTCCCCTGCCTGGAATCCTTCCCAGTATATATTTAATTATGGTGAGGTCTGTGCTACCCTTCCAGATCACTCTCCCAACTGGGGGCCACCACAATGCTTCATTCATCTTTTGCTGGATCTCTGTGTTTTTCCTGGGTCACTCCACTGCCCGGAAACCTTCCTGTATACTTCTTTATGGTGGGGTCTCTGCGGCCCTCCTGGCTGACTCTCCCATCTGGGGGCCACCCCAATGCTCAATTATTCTTTATAGTTTTTCATGGGAATTTTGCTCACACTTCATCTCTTTGCATAGCTCCCCTTTTCTCTCAATGCAGTGTTGCTCACACTGCACGGCTTCAAACAGCTCCCCTTTTCTAAAGGTCTTCTTTCTTGACACAGAGGCTGTTTACTTTGAATTACATTTCACATGGAGACTTTTGAAAACGTCCGATCCCTCCTTTGAAGGAACAAGACCACTCCGATACAATGTACACTTTAAAACTAGATAGAATAGGAGTTCTTTCTCTAGCATTCACAATCAAAGTCACACAGGGTATTCCAACCTCTCACACTTACAAGCTCCCCTTTGAAGACTTTCCTTTGTATTGTGCTTGCCACAAACTGCGTGAAATGCCTCTAGGGGTACTTCCTCTACCCCTCAGGCACTTCCAGTGCTATCACAGTGCCCCAGGAGAGTGACCACTTTTCTTGGTGGGTGGAAGAATTGCCCCTCAGCTGGCCTCCTTCCTCTGCCTCACCTCTGTTCCCGGGAGCTCCAGCCACACCTGCAAGGGCCAACATCCTTCCTAGGCACCAGGGTGTGGGTGCTTTCCTGGCTACAGCACTGCACACAACTGCTCCCTTCAGAGTCTCACCTCCTTTCAGCTTCTCTTCTGGCTTCACAACTCTGTCTACTTGTGTCACTTCCTTCACTGTCACTCCCAGGACGGCTACTGCTATTGCTGCTTTCTCCTTCCTTTTTATACACCTGTGATTTGTTAATAGGTTGCAGATGGGAATACTTAGTTTCAATTGCCTGACCTTGCTGCTTCCAAGTTGCAGCAGGCGTCTCTTCCAAGTTCTTCTTCGGATTCCTTAGTCCAGTGGTCGGCTCTGCCTTCCAAGCCAAAATGCCTCACCTTTTATGCAGGTTTCTCTCATTCATCCAAGCCTGGCTGTCAATCACACAGCAGGGTGGCTGTCCTTGCCGGACAGCCAGCCGGCCAATCACATTTGGGAGCAATCCAAGGGGATTAAGCACAGGGAGTTCGGGCACCACCCTCACTTCCTGGCCCTGCCAGACATACTGGAGCCAGAGGCGGGTTTCACTCGTGAATCACTCCAAAGACAAAATGAACAAAGGGACCAAACCTGGTTTTAGATCAAAACGTCCTTACTGATGTCACTACTGCTTGATACCATAAGTGAGTCCAAATAAGGCTTCTGTGTTAAAAGAGTCAGGATACTGTATTTTCTTCCAATGTATGTGTCTGTGACAAATCTGATGTAAGGAAACCAGCAGAGATACAATCAGGCTTGGGCTCTGGCAATATCAGGTCAAACAGGGCAACAAAGGGTTAACATTGTTCGCCAGCTGCAGGGAATGATTGACAGTTTAATTAACCAATCCCTAACGGAGATGTAAGTGTTGACATTTCTTTTTCTTGGTTCTGGTTGCTAGGAAACTGAGGAGGAAGAAACAGAAAGAGACCGTTATGAATGGGCGTATTAGTTACAGGCGAAAAAGAAGTCTGTTATACGTTTTTGTGGATATAATTGTTGCGCCGTTGTGCTAAGGAATTGATCCCACGTACCAAGGATCATTGAAGAGGGCAGACCGGACTGCCGAGGTGTCGCCGAACCGTTTGGGTGAGATACGGCTTCGAAGAGCCGTCCGTCTATTGAGGGGCGTATGACGCCAGCGCCGGCCTTGAGGGGAGTGGCAGACACTGGCAGACAGCTGATGACCTGCGGAGCCTCCGTGAGCCAATCGGAGGGGTAAAGCTGGATGAGAGGACGAAGCAGCGGTTCCGGCGTTAGACGAGAAGTCTTCTCTGAAGAGGCCAATCACAGCGTCGCTGACACCCATAAGCTACGGCCCTCAGGAAGTGAAACTGACATTGAGGTACGAACAGTTCATTTAAGTTTAAATGCAACAGAAAGGCATATGAGATGACCGGAGAACTCCGCACGGCTGAGTGAAGTACCAAAAGTTTATAAAACGAGCTGATGTGCAGGGAATCATAAGCTCAAAGTAAAAGAGACTGCATAAACCATGTTTTTAAGTTTGTATGAAAACGTTTGCAGTTAATGTTACAGACAAGTTAAGAATTATCCAGTTATAAGAGATAATAAAGAAGGAAAGATACAGCACAGACAAAGATGTGAAATTACATGAGGCGTATTATAAATATTGATGATATTCAAGAGTGAAAGAGGGAGTTTGAGCCAGAGGAAGGGCTACAAGCTAGACAAGAAGGAAAGAAAGTTAAAGAAAAGAAAGACTTTGAGATCTTGTGAAAGTAATTCTTAGAGACTTACCTGGGGAAAACCCTGCTGCTCTCAAGGAGAGAGTTGTGATAACAGAGATTATAAGAAAGACTTTGAGAACTTGTGAAAGTAATTCTTAGAGACTTACCTGGGGAAAATCCTGCTGTTCTGCATGAAGCCATTTTCAAGACAAGTTCATCAGGAGAGTTAAAGACGTATCCTTTTACCTACAAACCGAGAAAGTTATAGTTAATAAAAGAATTGTTACAATCAAAACAACCTACTTTCAGGCTCAGTGTATTATTTCATAGCCTACAGAATACCGACTTACAGTGTCCTTGATCAAAATTTGGCATATCCTTTTCTTATTAAGGCTTCAGTGTGCCTCAGTCCAAAGTTCAAAGTCAACAAGCTATGTTGTGGCTTATACGTGTAATTTTCTTCTTCACCCTCCAACTAGGATACACAGAGTGTCCGTGTTTTTATGTCCTTATCCCCTTATTTTGCTCAGAGGAAATGTCCAAAATTAAGCCACAACTTTGCACAAAAGTTCTTTGCCTTGGCTTTGCTGGTCATGCGTCCTTCTTCCTCATCATGGACCTCGTCTGCACGTGCTGTGGTTCTCATCAAAATCTCTGCGCTTCCTCGCTTCCTCTCTAACCCTTCTTGTTTCCTCGCATCTCTACGTTCATTTGCCCTTCGTATTTCCTCATCCCTTTGTCTTTTTATTTTCTTCTCCTGTATGTTTTGTTCTTCTTCTTCTATTCTGCGTTGTTCCTGCCTGTCCTGATCATCAGCTGTTCTCTGCTTATGATCACGTTTCCTTTCTTGCTCCTCACGATACAACTGCTCTCGTTTCTGTCTATCTTTTTTCTGAGTTCCTTCGTCTCTCAATCGGTTTTCCTTTTCCTTCTATTTCCTTTTTGAATCGTCTGGCTCTCCCTTTTGTCGCATATCCTCAATGCCTTTACCATCGAGTTTCAATATAATCTGACCTCCAATCCCTTCGTTCTGTGTGAATGCCGTCTCATCAGTCCTGTCCTCATCTCCTTTCCATCTCCTTCCCTCGCTACCTGTATCTAGAGATGCGTTTGCTTGTGCTTGGTCTCCTTTTTCTTTTTCGTGTCTCTCCCTGTCCTTCGGGACTTTGTATGCAATATCTATGTCTCTGTCCTTCTCTGGGCTTTCGTCACTACTTTGTGTAGGTGACTCATATGACGGGTTGCTATATCCCGTGGCTGCTTTCAGCTCCCACAACGGATATAATCCTTCTTCTTTACTGGCTTTGCTTTTTGTTGCAGACGGGGCGGGTGGCGCAGAAGGCGTTTCACCACCTTCTGTGCATATGTTAAGTATCCAATCTACCAGCGGCTCCTCCTCCTTTTCCTCTGGGTACATCTTCCAAAGCTCTAAACTAGCTAGGCGTTTTTCTAGCTTTTTGCCAGTATTCGTGGCGTGCAAATATGTCGTCATGTGTTGCAGGACCGTTTTGTTTGCGGTTCCTTTAACCCACTCTGCACTGTACTGTTTAAGCTTAGGTGCATGTTTTGGCAACTGTTTGCACAAGTATACTAATGGGGTAACATCTTCCATTCTTAAATCTGTGTATCCTCTCCTTATATAACACTCTGTTATGCTTTATGTTTCACCAACAAGATCAACAATATGAGTGAGCACCAATCGTCGCAAGCTCCAATCCCGTTTTCTAACAAAAAATGTTACTTTTATTTTTTCAAACAACAACCATCAATCCATGCTACACAACATTTTGTCTATTCAATCGCACAATTTTCATGCTATTTCCCCCCAAAAATGTCTTACCTTGTGACGTCAGAAAAAAGAAAAATGAAAAAACACAAAACGGATAAGACAGACTAGACAGACTCCGGCCGGCTACATAAATCTCATGCCATCTGCTTCCTCAGATGCATTTCTGCCCCTATCATTATTCCGACATGGAGTGTAAGCCCATTTCTTTCAGATTGCCTTTAATCGATTCTGGGCTCCAATACCGCCCTATTAATTCAGACTTTAAATGCAGGCTTCTTCTAGTGCTATATTAAAACCTAGGTATCTGGGCATATACTCCTCTCTCTGGTATCCTCCCGGTATCTCTCTCTCTATTGCTCGGCCACCCTCGAGTCAAGGTTTTCCCCTTATATATACATTATACATTTACTCTGACGTTAATTTTGTCCCACCTCCCTCTGTTACCTTCCCTTTTCTTGTTCTAAGGCATGCAACTTTTTGCCAAAGTATTCAATCTTTTTCCTCTCCGGATGCTAGGGAACACCACCTTTGTTACCGCCTCTCCATGTTGGTCATCCGCTCGGCTGCTCGTAGAAGTTGGAAGGGGTTTATGGGAGAAAGCAAAGGTTCCTTCAGACCTAACCTGCAGGGTTTTAACTTAGACTAATCACTATCTACAGGGAGCTTCTCGTTCAACTCAGCCTGATGGTCAAGGACTTGTGATATTGCCAAGGACCCAGAATTACTTATGTTGACGGCAAATGGGTGTCTTATCTTATCTAATCGATTCTAATCGAACCATCCTCTGCTACCAAGTGTGCTCGATGGACCCCAGCCGGCCCATACGACTGGGGGTTTCCAAACAGCACTTTAAGATGAGCAGCAGCACCCTGGAGATAGATGGGGATGCAGATTCGTACTCTTGCACCAAATCAATAATGACAACTCAATAGTTTGGCAAAGGGAGTCCGTTTAATGACAAGTAAAATAAACGGGAGTTCAATGAATATCACCAATAGCTCGATCTTCCTTCTCGCTTCAACTCCAATTAATTTCAGAAAAACATAACATTTATACCAAAAACTTGTCATGACTGACGTGTAGCTCTTAAAACTTAGCATGCAACTTGATTGGTTCTAGGAAGGTAACTTTAATATAGGTATTATATCTGTATATGGTAACAGGGAGAGGGGATTGGAAAAACAATGTCAGATGGGGAAACTAAGCCCTTCCTTCAAAACGGCCACTGTAAACGTAACTAAAAGTACGACGTCTCATTGGTTCTACTAACTATAGGACCCTAGATTACATGGTCGACTATGATTGGGTTGGCTTCAACCCCACTCATACTTTTCCACTTGCGCTTAGCAGCATGCAGAATAGCTGGCGAGGTGCAGGGAGTTAATCTGCACCCCCAGCTTCCCTCCAATTATTGTTACAATCAATCATCACCTCAGTGTTCATGTGTCAATTATTTCTTTATAGTTGGCCTCGAGTCTGCTTCTTGGTCTGGGAAAGTTAAGGCGTCTGTGTATGGCAAAGGTCCATGCATAGGTGTGAAAGTTTCATCCCTTCCTGCTTGTCTGGTCACGTGATTCCGACACCGTGATATCATCCTTTCCTTCATGCACTTTTGTGTATTTGATTTAATTCTGCCAGTCGTCTGCCATCTGTGGCTTATCTTGACCTTTCCAAACAGGATTCTCGGTTCTTCTTTCTCTTAATTGTATCCACTGTCGGCTTATTCCAGCTGATAAAACCTTGGCTTATTGGCATGGTTACCTTCGTCTGAGTTTCTCTCTGTCTTTAATTCTCGATTTGTTTGCTGCAAAACTCTCCTCTTGAGACCTTTACTAACCTTTGGTTGATTCTGCTCTTGTGCGTAGTGGAAGTATACTTATATAAAGTGCTCTTTTGAGGTAGTTGTAGGTATAGGTGGCGCTTTCCGCAATCTATCTTACGACTAAGCATAATCAAGCCTCAAGATTTCTTGCTTCTTGTGGTTTCTTGCATATTTACATGTTTAAACTAACTGAATATCTTCATCACGCATATGGCATAAGTTTCTGACACTTGACATCAACAATTTCACTTTAGGCTCAGGATGTCGCTTATCCATGGTGTTTCATCTCTTTTTGTCATCATTCTCAGGTTGTTATATCTTCTATATGTGAGTCAGTCTGGGTTATTATGACGCCATCATTCGTCTTCCTTCAGTATCTTCTTAGCTTCTTCGGGTATTACATTCTGACAATCGTCATTCTGTCTCACTTGCTGGTATGGTTTTCTCAATGGGTACCTTACTGTTCAGGTTTTCTTAGGTGTCGGTACTTCAACAGGTGCTCTTATTTTAATAGGTACTGGGCAGAGCTCAACTGCGGCTCTCTGCTCGTTTATTTGCTCATCATACGTTACATATTTCGGCGTGAATGTTCCTGGTACTTCAAAATGGGCGACAGGAGTGCGAATCGTGCTTGGTACCTCCTCTACACTAGCATATCACCCCATGTTGTTATTCCTGTTTTACGTTTTGGAGCATACATCATTTACTTGTTCATCTTTATCTTTTCCTTATTTTTAGTTAATTTTACATTCATATATATATTTTGGTTTCATCAAATGTATGAGCTAATTGTTATGTCACATGCCCAAGGATACATTTTCCTAATACACCATATGCAATGTCCCAAAGAAGGGAGATGTGTAGCATTCTAGAGTCCTATAATCTGAGAGTGGTTCTAGAATGGAGAGTGGTTCTAGGATCAGAGGGAAAACAGTTGTGGGTGAGAGACGGTGGGGCAAATTGATGATCCTGTACTTGTCTATGTGATAAATAAATATAATTCAACTCACATACCTGAGAGTCCATGTACAGTGTATACTACAGACTGCCTTACAGCACTGGATGGTCCTTTCCTTTTACCTCCCTGTCCCTCTCTTTCTTGGCCTGATTTCCTTACATTCCAGAAACTCCTCAAGACCTTCCTCTTCTCTTTCTCTTTCCCTCTCCCTTGCTAACCTCCTCTCTATTCCCTCCTCCTTCTCTTCCCTAACTCTGCTCTGTTTTTGCTCCCCCTGTCAGTCTTTGCACTTACCCCAGGGACTCTGCTCTCTGCTCACCACTACTGCACTTCTGAAATTCGTTCCAATGGAAGGGTAACCACTCTGCACTTAACCCATTGCACTGCTTGTCTGTGCACACTTGTTCCCCTCCCCCTCCCTTTAATTTCCTGTCTGAGCACTTAAATTACCTAGATTGCACTAGGTCTAGTTCGCCTGGCCTAGTACGGTTGTTTTTTGTTTCTGTATGTTCTTCGCCTTCTCCTCCCCCCCTCTTTCACCTCACTCTTTGTCATGCACTTGCACTATCTGAAATGTTGCTGGTCTAGTACGGTAGTTTATGGATTGTATGTTCTCTCCCTCTCCTCCCCCGTTCGCCTTCCTTCCTGTCATGCACTTCACCAGTAGTAATGCCGTCAGGCCTAGTATGCTAGGCATTTTTTGTTAGATCATTCAGAAACCTCAAGGCCCAAGAATGACTCTGTATTCCCTTGTTCCCTCCCGCCTTGAAGTGCTTTGAAGCACTTCACGTGTGTATAAGCGCTTTACAAACAAACAATTACAATTACAATTCATGTTGAATTTGTAGAAGACTGATGTCATATTCCTCACGGCCTCTAGGCCCCTACTTTCCTATTGAGCCCCCTATTCTTTCTACCTGATTCCTGCACCTCGTCCTCCCGGGCTCGCAACGTAGGAGTCCTCTGACAGAAGTGTTTTTTTGGAAAGTTCTGGGGGAAAGAAGGAGAAGGCAAAAAAGATCTAGGTGTCTTCATCGAGTAAAGAGGAGGGGGCAAAAGATAGATCCTTGGGGGAACTGACAGGAGTGTCTGTATATGTCACCCCATTCCAGGTGAAGTTGAACCAACAGCAAGAAAGGTGGAATGCAAATTAGTCCAATGAAGGGTGCTGAAATGATACGGTGGAGAAAGAGAAGATTGGCCATCCCCGTATGGGCTGGCGGGTTTTCGAGAAGTACCAGGACATATAACAGTTGATAATGGTGTAGCGATGCAAGAAAGTTGGAGCATTGGTGAAGGTCATTTTCATGGAGTGATGGTGGCTGAAGTCATACTGGAGAGGGTTATTCAGCCTCATTACAATTTTGGTGGTATCTCAGCAGTAACTACACTGAAATACCACCAAACAGAATTACTGTTAGTGCCACTTGGTCTGGTGGTATTACCGCCGGATTACAAGTGGTGCTGGCGGTGTTAGTCCCCATCGATTTGGAGTCCATAGGACTCCATGGGGAATGTTGGCTGAAATCAGGTGGGATGTTGGCAGATTTACTTCCAGCTCATAGCTGGAGGTGAATCCTCCAACTTTCCACCCAACTCATAATTGGGCGGTGCGGTAATGCTGCGACATACGGGAATACCGCTGCATTTAACCCATGCTTCCCAACTCGTAATGAGACACTTAAGTCCATGGTTCTTCAGATACAAGGTGATTCAGTTAAAGACTGTGCACGCTCAAGTATCGTGAAATAGCGGCGGAAAAGTGAGACAGAGCCATACTTGAAGAGGAATCACAGTGGCTACTCTGTAGTCATCTGGAAAGATCACAGATGGGACGGAGAGATTAAAGAAAGAAGAGAGATTTGTGGTGGTGAAGGGAATGATTTCCTTCAATATTTTGGATGTAAAGATAGTGATGGGTGAGCAGGAGGGTTTGCTGACTAGAGGAAAGGATCAATTTGGTCGGTGAATTGTGTAGGAAGACAGAGTGGGCAAAGGGCAGAAAGTTTGGGGTGGGAAAGAAGGGCAGAGAGGGTGGCCCAAATCTTGTATAATTTGGTGGACATGAAACAGGCAAAGTCATCCACCAAGAAGGAGGAGGGAATGGAGAGTGGTTGTGGACGTGCAGGCAAAGTCTGGAGGGTTCTGGCTAGCTTGCTCGAGTGAGAACAAACAGATGAGCTAGCCGTAATAGGAGAATTTGGCAGTGCTAATGGCTGTGCAGACTGTTTGGTGGGCCTCCTTTTTTGGAATTAAGGAGAGAAGGAGAGTGGGATTTCTGCCAGTGTAATTGCACGTTATGCCTCAGCTTTTGAATGGCTGAAGAGATCTAGGGGAGATTTGCTGAAAGGGAGTAGCAAGAGGGAAGCAGAAGTCCCAGAATACCTCTTCAATGGAGCAGGTGTTTAGGGGTGAGAGTGCTTGGAGGGGTGAGTTTACCAAGTCTAAGCATGGACACAAAGATTCTGACCAAAATGTAAATTTAGAGATTCTGGTAGGTTCAAGGCAGTGGAGTTTTGGGGGGCAGAGACAGTGACGTGAAGTAACATGTGGTTAGAGGAGGTGGGATCAATTTTTGGGGAAAGGATGGTAGGGAGTAGGACAGAAAGATCAAGTTCAGAGAGTTCCGATGAGAGTGTGTGGACTGGTCCTGGACACCGGGCAAAGGGTAGAGAGACATGTGGCCATGTCAGGTTAAGGAGGCTCTGGTTCCCATAAATATGGTGGGGTCCTTAGGGAGGGATCCCACAAGAAGAGGTAGGTCATGGAAGGAGAGCTGAGGGGTGCAGTGGCGTGATACATAGTTTTGATACTGATAGGATGGGAAGCCAGGAGAGAAAATCCATTGTGCTCAAAAGGAGGGGCAAAGAGGTCAAGAGGAGGGGGAGCGGCAGAGGAAACATCATTCATGATAGTTAGGCCCACCTCACCTCTTCTCATACAGTGCATGCGGGTGTGTGAGAAGGTGGCAGAGACAGTATAGAGGGCTGCAGAAGAGTCTGTATCATGGGGTCTAATCCAGATTTCTGATGAGGTCATCGCTGCTAAGCAAGGAAAGAGGGAGTCTGTTTGTTTGTTTATTTATTTATTTAGTATAGCTCACAAAACCCAGAGGTAACAGGGCGCAACAAAGAACAGGAAAATAAGATTACATAAAAACTTGGTTGCAGGATAAGGCACATGGGAATATAAGGCATAATATTGCATTACGTCAAGGCTGGAGGGAATATCTACATATATCTACATGTATATATACAGTTAATAATATTGCAGTGAGGACATATTTTATGCAGTTGATTACATTGAGGGTCAGTTAGGAATGGGGATAAGTACGGTCAGGTTGACGTGGTTCAGTCAGGGGTAAAACGTGATGATTAAAAAGAGTAGGGTTTATCCCAGAGGGATTGGGCATTCCAGTGCCCCAAGGTGAGATCCGAGGGTGGGAGAGGATGGGAAGGAAGGGGAAGGGGAGTAGGGTAGATGACGTAGATGAGGTTAACAGGGGGTGGATGGTGACACGGGCATTTGGAAGAGAAGACAGGGATATTGTTGGAGTATTGGGGGCATGAACCATAGTGAGAGGGGTAGGACAAATGTGAGTCCAATGAGGATGAGGGTGGACAGAAACATAATGGTAATCAAATAATATGAGTTTGCAATAGCTCTGCTAGCCCTGTATCGATCAATGACAAAGAGGGCATGGAGGCAGGGTTGTGAGGACGCAGGTTGAATTATGTTGCAGCCATCAGAAGTTCTGTGGTGGAGGGGTTAAGCCAAGCGAATGGGTAGACGAATGCTACCCTTTGTCAAATGGACTTCACCTGGCCACCGAATGGGCTGGACGACCCTTAGGAAGATGATTTGTAGGGAAACCTGCTCCCAAAGACCAGCGCCGGGATGAAGTGAAGGTTCCGGGTCTTCTTTCAATAGTTCGTCTCTTGCTTACTCAACTACAAGACAGCTTCCAACTGTTGATGCATATAATCGATGGAGAATCAATACTATGCAGCTTGTGATGTGTTGCAAAAAATAAGTCACGCAGTTTAACGCAAAAAATAAGTCACGCAGTTTAACGCAACGCACTTAAACGCTATCTTGTTGTAAATCCGTAATGGAAATGCGAAGAGATTCTTGCGCTCATTTTTTAAATGTCCAGCAGGGCACAAAATAAACATTCTACCAGAAACAGCTGCTTATCGATAGATATCTGCAAAGTGTCAGGGGGCGGTATTTTAGAAGAAGGGAGTTTGAAAGCTAGCCAAGGCTAGGACTGTGTGCTGCAGTGAGAGCTGGAATTCTGCTCTATGCTGGCTCAGGCAGTGGCATTGTGATGCCGCAGATCAAATGTAATCTATTATTACAGTTGCAGTGGCGATGTCATTTATTACATGGCAGTGCTAATGTTTCTGCTGCACTGTAATAAGGACATTATGTACAGGCTTCTACGCGGATATTTCAGGCAGCCACATATGTATTTCTGGTCTTCTTGTTTGAAACAAGTTCGTATTCAGGTCTTCAAGGCCCTAGCTAAGCTGGACAGTGCTTTAGGATTAATTGGGGCTTGATCTGTAATGATAACACATCTCCCAAACAACAGCACACAGAAAGGCACTTCTGGCATTCCTCTTCAGAGGGTGCTTGAGTGCAAAAATTGCACCGAGGAAAACATTGGCCCTCATTACGACCCTGGCGGAGGTCCATGGTGCAATTTGCACCATGGACCATGGCGCAGAGCTGCCAACTCCGCCATGGGGGTTGGCGGACTTACCACCCCATTCCGACCTTGGCGGGGCGGTAAGTCCCCAATCCCCATTTACCCTTCCCCATTCCCATTTTTGCCCCATAGGGTATAATGGGAGTGGGGAAGGCGTTAATTACGCCACCGTAGATTACGGTGGCGTAATTAACAAGAGGTCCCGTAGCGCCATGGATTTTTCCGCCCGGAAAATCCGGGCGTAAAAATCACCATGGCGCCACGGAAAGTCGTACTCTGGCGGAGAGGTACGCCATGCATTACGCTGGCGTAAACCCCTCTCCGCCAGGGTCGTAATGAGGGCCATAGTGCGGAGTATTCGATTAACAACTTAATTTTGAATATAGTGTTTGTGTTTCTTTCAATCACTGAAAAGATACGTTATTTCCTGGTCCTAGTTATATAATTGTGGCGCTGGCTTTGCTTGGTTAAACTTCAATGCATGACTTTGGCACGTGCCATTAATGACAAGCAATAGTAATCCATGTTGTCGGTTTAGGTGGGCAATTATGGAGTTTAAAGTTGACATTGATTTGTCTTAGTGCTTCAGCTGTGGTTCAGGGGATGTGGCGCTTCAGCCCAGAGAGAGTAACTTTGTTTGGGGGGTTTGAATAATCATGGCATTTGGGCAAACTACATGGGGGAGCGGTCTCTGTGAACCGTCATGCACACCGTTTTGTGAATTGGTTCAGATGCACACGTCACATTTCACCTGTGTGGTTTTTCGAAGTTCTTATACGTTTATGTGTTGTCCTCTTCACATCGACATACTGGCGCCTAGTCCCATTCAGACCTTTAGTAGACGCTCCACCCTCCCCATACACCAACCCAGGTCTCCATCCCCCACCATGAAGAGACGCGGTCATGTGAAGTCCAGCACCAGAACTGTTCTTCTCCCACACGTTTAGATAACGGGGTTCTTCCGGCTGATACTCCCCTTATTGCTAACTCCTTAAAAGCTCAAGACGTAATTATATTCTCACTCAAAGGAACTTGGGATGGTACAGACCACCTCCCAGCCGAGCTTTACCTGCTTCACGTTCCACCAATTAACTACTTTTAAACCTACATCACTTTACTGTCCTGCCCCAGATCACACTCTGCTCTCTCTTTATTCTCTATTTACCCATAACACCCAAGCTTCCCCTAACAGAGCCACACCCAGCTCCTACCCCCAACGAAGAATCGCTTAAACAAACCTAGAACATCGCGTGCACTTTCTACTTTGAGCTGGGCCCATACGCTGCATATTGCATACTCTGGACGGCAATGGTATTGCCTTCAGTTTCTGGAGAGGGGTCTAGAGATTCAGGGACACTGACAGAATGGTGTATTTTGGCCATGGTGTGTTGTTTTTGGTTGGACTGTTAATGTTTGGCTGTCGTTTAAACAGCTGATCTTGCAAACAACCTGAAGTCTGTTTAGCCGGCAGGAGCGAAATGTACAATTGACTTACTTTATTTTGCATTACTGTTACTATGTCCATACGGGGCTCCATCGCTTCCGCTTATCTGGCAGAGTGAGCGTGGCCCTCCCTGCCAGAGTAAATGATGGCGTATTTGTGTGGCAGAGAGAAGGGAAGAGGGGAAATGTAAATTACCTTCCGTGCCCCCTCTCTGACATACAAATAATGAAAAATCGGGTGTGGAATTAAATGCATGCGTAAAATTTGTAAGCCTGCGTTTCATGCTATTCCACCACAACAAATGTGATCTGTTGGGTTTCAAATGCTGAATTGATGTAGCAACTTCTTTAGTTTAAACAGAGTATCTTTGTTTTTAGGCCTATGTCGAAGTGTTCAACGGCTGAGTCCTTATGAGCATAATGATGGAGCCCGCTGTCACATGCCCATGTACAGTAGCTCATTATAGATCATTCTCATGGTCTATTCATTTGGATGAGATAAACTATACTAAAGGTCAAGGGTCCACCAGATATCACTCACCTTGGCTCATGCCTTGATCCCATTAACACGTGGATGGCATGTTTCCACTTAAAGCTTAATCCCACCAAGACTGACTTCTTACTTCTAGACCTCTCCTCCGAGCAGCGACCCGCTCAAAGATGGCTGGATGATATGCGCCTGGACAGGTCCAACCCACAACCCACCCACTCAGCAAAATCCTGAGGTTTTATTGTGGACAGCACACTTCCAACAACACATCACGAAAAAGGTTCAAACAGCCTGGTATCAGATATCTCTACTTTCAAAACTGAGGTGCAGACCCTTGTGATCTCACATATGAGCGCGGATAAACCCTCCTCGCAGGGCTCCTGACTGCTCGCCTGGCCACCCTCAAACTAGCCCACCATGCCACAGCTTGCCACATCACTGGCTGCCGAAAATGTGATCACATGACTCTGGGGAAAGCGCAAGAATTAAGTGAAAATAAATAAAGAAATGAGCCATAATGGACAGTAATCCTGAGCAAAATTAAAATTGACCATGCCCCTTCTACGTTGCAGCCCTGTGCCCCTTAGCTATTTTTTTCATTGCAGACTCTTTTAGATATCCCCCTAAACCCTATTGGCTTTGCCACTGCTCGTTCTTCCCATGAACTTATTGAACATCCACTCTGTGGTGGGCTGAGAAGTGCAGTGTGGCAGGAATCAGTGGCAAAGTCACTGGCACTCATGTGATTTACTGGACGAAACTGGTAAAAACAATGAGACTACTCATGAATGGGCAGATGTCATTGAGGTGTGGTGCCCATTGTTCTATTTATATTATCAGTAACATTACTTAATAATACACAGGACAACTGTATATGTCTTTACTTAATCAATGTCTAACGCAACTGACTTCCCCCTGCTCATATCGTTCCACATTCCCAACCCCATTCTACATTCTGTATTCCATACGTTGCATCACAACAATACTACTTTACAACAACCCCCCCTTACTTATCATCTAAATTTGTACTTACAGATTAGTGGATTCACATTTACATTTGTTCAATTAGGCGAATCACCCTATATGGCCGTCTCCTCGGGACTACATCCTGATGCTCAGAATTCAACCCACACTCTGAGTCAAACGTTCCAGACCTCCCAGGGACAGCATCTGAACCCACAGAAATAACATCAGAGAAAGAAAGATCTCTCTCTTCAGGTATTTCCACATCATGTTCCTCTTCATCAGAGTCATCCTGAAACATCTTTCTAAAGAATGAAGCATTCCTTGTTATCTCACAGTTATCTTCTACCACAGCCGTAACCATGGGTCCTTTAATTTTCTTGAGTCTTAAAGGCATTGGCCTATATCTTGAATCCAGCTTCTTACGCTGCCTTTGTTGTACCAACACAGACTCTCCCACCATCAGTTTACTTTATCTTGCTTTCCTCTTATGATCTGTTCATTCTTTAACTCTTCTCCTCTTCACTCTATCTCGCTCTCTAATTTCCTCATCCTCTGCAGGTGTATAGTCTTCTAGCTGTGGAAGCCTGGTTCAGGCTTGTATTGTATCATCAGCTGTGAGGGTGAGTACCTTGTCATCTCATGAGGTGTATTACGATAACTTCGTAGCATCTGAGATATTGCCTGTGGCATTAACATGTTATCTGCAGCCGCCTTTTGTCGAGTTCTTTTTAGTGTATTCATAAATCTCTCGACAATGCCATTGGCTTGTGGCCACAACAGCGTGATCCTCTGGTGCTTGAAACCCAGATGCGATGCAAATTTGCCAAACTCATGTCCCTGAAACGGTGGCCCATTATCAGTTTTAATAACATTCGGGACACCCCATTCACTAAATAGGTAATCCAAGACCACTGCCACATGATGAAAAGCGGTAGACGCCACATACTTAACCAATGGGAATCGTGAGTACTCATCCAATGCCACCAATAAATGTCCTCCCTCTTCTAGACGTCCATAGAAATCAATGGCCACTCTATTCCATGGACCATCCGGTAATGGCACTACCTGAAGAGGAACCATATTGTTGTTAGAAGCAGTCACCCGTCAGGAAAAACAGTTTTGCAAAGTGTTTTCAACAATTACATCCATGCAAGGAAACCATACCTGATTCCTTAGTATTTTTTTTGTATTCACAATCCCACGGTGCCCTTCTTGTGCCAACATCACAAGGACCTTTCTTAAACTTCTTGGAGCTACTAGTCTATTCCCTCTAACCAGCATTCCTTCATCAGTTGCCCTGAGTTCACTACTCACTCTCGGCAATCTTTGAAGATCCCTTTTGTCCACCTCTCCTTCTGCAACTTCTGTAAATCGAACTGCTGCTGGAATTGTATGATCAGCCTTGCTCTTCTCCATGAATACTTCCTTCGTGACTGCCGGTGGCAAAGCGTTAAGAGATAAGTACGGTATGTACTCCTCCGCTTCCCTTTGCATCTTAGCATCAGGCACCTCTTCTGGATGCCGAGATAAATAATCTGCTGGATTGGCCTCTTTCCCCAGCATGTGGCTAATAGTATAATCATACTCTTGTAAGCGTATGCCCCATCTCTCTATACGCGGAGGCATTTTAATTCTGGGGTTCCCAAAAAGTGACAGGAGGGCCTGGTGATCCGTAATGAGAGTGAATGGCCTCCCGACAACAAAATGGTTAAACGTCTCACGCCCACACAGAGGCCAAACTTTCCCTTTCAGCTTGTGAATATGCCTGCTCAATGGTATTCAGAGCCCTGCTAGCGTATGCCACTATGGGCCTCATTACACGGACGGCGGTAAGGGTTAACGGTCACCGTTAATGGCAACGGTGACCGTTAACCCTTACCGCCGTACTACGAGGTCCCTTTGCGGGTTGGAGGATTTAACGCATGCTTCTTGCAGGCGTTAAAATCCAACCCGCTAAGGGACCTCGGAGCTAATTACAGCACCGCAAAATTGCGGTGCCGTAATTAGCGCCTTCCCCAGTCCCATAGAGCCCTATGGGGCAGAAATGGGAATGGGGAAGGGCAATGGCGGAAGGGGGATTTACCGCCCCTCCTACCTTGGAATGGGGCGGTAAATCCCCTTTCCGCCAAGGCGGTGCCGGTATTTTACCGGCATGAGCCATGGCGCTAATAGCGCCATGGCTCACCGCCTACCGTGTAATGAGGCCCTATGTGTCTTACATGTTCCTCTCCCGACTCTATCTGTGTTAAGATGGCTGGTAGACCCACCGGGCTAGCATCTACCGTGATCTCAGTCTCCCAATTTTGATGGAAATAAGCAAGTTGACGATCACTGACCAGTTCTTCCTTTATCATTTCAAAGATTTTCTTGCAATATTCATTCCATACAAATGCCACCTCCTTCTTTAATAACTGCCTGAGTGCATCAGTCAGTGTTGCATAGTCAGGCAGATACTGTGCACAATAACCGGCCATTCCCAAAAAAAGATCTTAATTCAGCCACATCCGTTGGTGCTTCCAGTCCCAGAATGACATTCTTCTTATCCGGGTCTGCCTTTATCCCATTCTCTGAAAATATGTGCCTGAAAAACCGTAAACTCTGCTTGTTCACATCACATTTCAGGCCATTCAAAGTTAGACCACTGTCTTGTAGAATCCCACACACTTGTTCTAATGCCTCATCATGCTGACTTTGGGTAATACCATAGACCAGTATATCATACCTGTGATTGAATGCATTCTTCACTGGAGCTAGGATCCTCCTCATTGTTCTTGAAATATTTCTGCAGCAGAGGAAATACCAAAACTCAGTCGCTTGTTTCTGAACAACCCTTCATGAGTTGTAAACGTGGTTATAGGTCTAGACTCCGAATCAATCACCAACTGATGGTAACCCTGATTTAGATCCAATTTTGTGAATCTGGTGGCTAGATTTGGTCGAATTATCATATCCTCAATATTGGGTCCTGGATGTCTCTCCCTTTGTATTGCAGTATTAGGGATTCTCATGTCCACACACAGGCGAAGACGACCATCTGCTTTTGGCACTACTACCAATGGGGATACCCAAGGCGTAGGACCACCATCAATCCTTGCAATGATGTCATTATCAATCAGTTCTTGCAGTTCTTGAGATACCTTCGTCTGGAGATGAAAACCTATTTGTCTAGGATGTTGAGGAACAGGATGAACCTTAGGATCAATGCGCAAATGTATTGCACTGCCTCTCAGCTTTCCCACACCCAGAACAACTTTGGAAACTTCTCCTTCAACCTTCCCCATTCAATATATCACCTGTTAAAGCTTATAGATCATGATGCTGCGGCGAAACTCCTTGTATAATCTCAGACTGGCTATGCTTGACATCAATGAGCCATAACTCTGTGGCAGTCTTGCAACTAATAAGGCATCTACCCACTGCTGAACTACTTATGACATGCATATCGATCGGTACACAATGTCCTTTATGGATCAGGTAACATTGAAATTGTGCTTTGGAAGCCAATGGTTACGTTGCCCCGCACTGAAAAATGTTAGCCCTTGATGGTTGTAAAGGATATAGGCCAGCTATCCTCTCATAAGCCTTTTCACTCATTACATTTACTGTGGCACCTGTATCAACTAAAAATGGTATGTTCTGCCCACATAGACTTACTGTAACCTTTATGGCCACATTACCATCCGACATGTTATAAACCAGTCTCACATATTCTTTGCTGTATCTATCGCATTCCTGATATTCCTTGGTCATACGTTCTTCTTCTACTGGCAGATTTTCATAAGGGTCTCCATACAGTACTTCCTCCTGACTCCAAATTTGGTATGATTGTGAAATCTGATTTTGTTCCTGATCACCTCATCCTGCTACTTCTAGCTGTAGATTGTCCATAGCTCTAACAAATCCCGGTTGTTGGACTTGTTGATTTACTCTTGGAAGCGCATTAGACCTTGTAGACTCTTTTTCTGCATATGTTTTTGCATTGGAACTTCTTTGGATATCATATCTTCGTTTTGGCAGTGTTTGTATATTAGATCGATATGCAGGCACCAGCGGCATTCTCTCCCGGCACATCGTTTGAAAATGATTCTCCTGCCCACGTCGTTGACACAATTGACCCAGGGCAGGGCACTGACCTCTGTGCGGGAACTTGAACCCACACCTCTAACACTGTCTTTCCAAGGGACATTTGTGGTTGATATTCCACCCCTCCTGGTGATGAAATGATCCAGATGGCATATTAGAATATTTCTTTTGCATTGTACATTTTGACCCATGTCAGCAATGGTGTCTAGTCTCTTGGGATTCTCCATGTTTGCTGCCTGAGTATCCACTCTCTCATAGACCCTCGCCAGTTCCAGCACTTCTTTTAAAGGAAGAGGGTTTTTTAACAGATGTTTCATGAACTGAGATGATATACATCCTTCAATAATTCTCAGTCTTATTGCCTCATTGTCACTAAAATGTGTAAAGTCACAGTACGATGCCTTTCGTTGCAGGTGCAATACAAATTGTGCTATAGTTTCATGCAGGCTTTGTGTACATTGGTTGAATATATATCACTCATAATCCCTGTTGGGCGGGATTATTAGCTGACTGCTGATTGCTGTCACCAAGAGTTGATATGTCACTTTCTCTTCCGGAGGTATTGTCTTGATGATACTCTTCATTTCCTTCCCAACTAGATTTATAAAAATATCTAGTTTATTCGTGGCATTTTGGTTTCCTACCGCCCTTAAACATTCTTCAAATTCATCCAACCATCCCTGTCATCGTTGTCCTTGGTCTTCTTGTGGCTCTAGATTGAAGATAGATAATTGGATTTGTGGACATAGACGCTCCAGATGTGCTTTGAGATGAGTTCCCGTCCCCACTCGCATTTTCAGAACACATGTTTGTTGATTATCTTAATTTATTTTCTTCTCTGTCCTTGTTTATTTTGTTTATCTCTTTCCTGTACTTTCAGGCCGTGTGAGTTTGCTTGTCATTCCTTTATTAGCTTCACACCTTTGCTTTGTTTTATTTTATCAATGCGTCACCACTTTGTTCCTTGTTTCACACTCTGACTTATTGCAGTTTTGCATTTTTTTATTGGCATTCATTATAGTTCAGTCTTTTGCTTTGCCTTGTTTTGCTTTGTTTCTAATGCATTTGCTTATCACTCTTAACGTTATGTGTTCACTTCACCTTTACTTTGTTGTGCAATGACAGCATTATATTTCTTTATTAATATGATATGACATTTCCATCCTGTCTTTTATTCTACACTCAGCATCTCATAATGCCTTGATGTTTATTCACGTTATCAATGCATTATTTACTCTTGTTAATTCACTATAACAATTCTTGCAACATCTCTCTTAATGTTTGCGTGTATGCATATTCCATGTGCCTTCTTAATAAAATACCACCGTAAAATTGTCTCTCCAACTTCAGTGTCTTTATTTTTGTGTTAATTCTATTGTATTCGCTTCCGTTTAGTTTCCATATGTTACTCTGTTTAACTAATACGCTGCGTCCTCATGCCAACCAGCCACCGCAGTCTCACAATATGGCGGCACGTTTTTTACATATTCAGGTTCCTTTCTGGAATGTTTTCTTATGTTGCTTTGTACGTCTTGAAGCTCCACACCGTACCTCGCGGCGAGTTCCGTTAACTTGGTTGAAAAATGCCTTCCTTTACAAAGTAATATCTATATCACTACCAATATCCTTTACGTTTTTAGAGTCCATATATGTCCTACTTCAATGTTCCTTACCGTTTCTCTTGTTTACTTTCTTCCTTGACAGTGCACTTCCATCCATTTCCAGCATACGTGGTTATTTGTTTCATTAAGGTTCGTCTGTTTGTCCCTTTCCAATTTTGCGGGTCCCGTTTCTCCTCGTCGCCAATTGTTATATTTATATTATCAGTAACATTACTTAATAATGCACAGGACAACCGTATATGTCTTTACTTATTTAATGTCTAACGTAACTGACTTCCCCCTGCTCCTAACGTTCCACATTCCCAACCCCATTCGACATTCTGTATTCCATACATTGCATCACAACAATACTACTTTACAACACCCATGCCCCTCGACGGGAACCGCCAGACTGTAATTCATCATATTACACCGTAACCGGAAGTGGGCTCTTTAGAGGGACTGTGAACTGATTAAAAGCTCTATTGTATTTAGCCACAGTTGGTATGTGTGTTCCAGAGGTCCTATTGATGGTTCTCAAATGTTTCTAGGTTTTGGTTCTGTCAGTGATCAGTGACTTACAAAGACGAGGTTTCTGGAGGGTGGGTCAATTCCAGTTAGGTGTAGGATACTGATTTTCCTTGCCTTGCAACACAACCAATGAAGCTGTCTCTGTTTGTTATAACCCGAATTTGATGAGTGAGCTTTGTTTCTGTGACATCACCCACACCTTGCCCGAATTGAACAGGCTCCTCGTCATAGCTAGTATTTAATTTCTTTTTATTTATTGTTAATTTGTAATGTGCCTATACACAAGTGTTTTGAGGTGCAGTAATGCAGGAGGTGGAGGTGTGGGAAGATAGAGAGAAGTAGCGATCCTAATTGGCCTTACAAAATTCTGATCGTGCAAGTGTAGTGTAAGAGGATTCAATTCAACACTACAGCTAAGTCAATGCCTAGTCTGGGATACTGAATGGAAACCCTTATTGATATATCTTTACGTCCAGTTCATGCGTTCTGGGTGACTACCCCAATATAACACCCCTCTCTTGGAATCCCCCTGACCCCACTGAGCCAAGAAGTAGTTCTGTTTTGCAAGTTTAAAAAGTTTATTTGATAATTTAAACAATAGATATATATATCACACTTTATAATAAATTAATAATTGAATATCACACTTAATCTGAGCAGTAATCAATAATGGATAGTCGGGCACTAGCACACTTCTTTATAATCAATGATGAGTGGTTATAGGATGGATAAAATAGCAACAATACTTTTATGGTTTCAAATGGATGCAAGGTGGAATGAAATTGCAGTACAGAAATACTCAATATGATTTCAACTAAACAATGTAATCACTTTTCTCTGGCAATCCACTCCCCCTTTATGCAATGCAAGGACATGGAAGGAAATCACACAGTTCTCAGAAATGCAATCAAATGTAATTCAGTTCACCCCAGCAAGCTTAGACTACAGAAGTTTGAAACACAGGCCCAAAATGCTTTTATATGTGCTGGCAATGAAGTGAAAAATATGCTAAAATGCTTTTAATTCCCTGTAGAGGTTCAGGGTGAGTGGTATCTAGTTAATATTAGTCCAGGCTCACTCTAGCAATGATTCAGGGATGGTTCTTAAGAGGCAAACAAATTTTTAGCAAGGAAGCTGCTGTTTTCACACGTGGCTGGATTTTTAACCAAATCGCAAATCGTGGTAGAATTCTCGAGTGCGAGAATCGTGATTAGGGCAAAAGTATGAGGAAAGTTAAACCAAGTTCCTAGCCCAAACGGTTCCAGAGATACGGACGATTAAATAAAGGCAGCTAAGAGATTGGTTCTGCACAGTTCTGCTAGGTACTCACAATATATTTAGAAATAGGCCTCGCCACGGATCTGGTCTCTGGTTCTGCTAACAGCGGTCTGGGTCACTCTGGATCTCTGGCCTCTGGTTCTGGATACTGCTCTGCTTTCTCTGGGTACAGCACTGCTTCTGGATCTTTCTGCACAGCTTTCTCTGGATACAACACTGCTTTCTGGCAAATGGCAAGAGTTCTTGCAAAGAATTCAAACAGCTCGCCTGGCTGTGAATAGTGGCAATGATTTGATGCCTGCTAAAGAGGGATTTAGCTTGTAGTTGACCTCTCTGCTACAAATTCTGAAGTAAAGTCTTGGTCTCTGAAGGTGGATAGATTGAAGTCTCTATGTTGGCTCTCTGGAGGTTGATGGAGGTAAAGTATGGATTTTCCCGGCAGAGCGTCCTGCAGCAGATGGAATAGAATCTCCCTATCTGTCCTGACTGTCTGCTTTTATGTGTTTTGAAAGTGGGTGGAGAGGCTAGCTTTCTAGGCCCTACCCCTCTCCACTTGTCATTGGCCACTTCCTCCTCATCCCCTTGATTGGGGGAATGAAATGAAGTGTCATCATGATGAGGTCTGTTTATGATACTGGGAACCCACCCCTGTCAACTTTACACACAATCTATATTTGACCTAAAGACATATTTCCCCGATAGACAGTTGTTTGGCGTTGCATACACACATCATGCATTTACTGATGGTAGCCCCTGTTCCAATTCTGTCGTTTCTAGGAGCTTGGGTTCAAAAATGGCAACATATTTCACTTTTTGGTCGGGTTACCAATATTGGATTTGTCCCCGCATTTACACAAATGTTCGCAAAGCATGTGGGCATTAGGTGGTGGAGTGTCCGATTTTTAACATACACACATTTTGAGTAATATCCTCTTTTCCGCTAAAAACCCCCCTGAACATACCACCGGGTCCTAACACGTCTTCAAATGTGCACAGAAAAATCACAAGAATAATGATATCACTTATAAAATTTTCACAAGTCCGCTCTATGAATGATCCATCTTTTTAGATTTATGTTCTGGCCCCAAAGGGGTGTGGTTTCCCCCAGCACAAGGTTGAATTTCTGGTTCTTCCAGTTCTGCCAAGCCAGCTTGCTCTCACAGGCAGTGCTCCTCCCCTTTCCTTCCAGGAGGAAGCCACTTTTACGACCCCCATAATAAAACATTTGCCTGAGTCAGGACAGTGCTTTGTTCAATTTCCTGCAGAGCCCAGGTAATTCAATCAGAGAAGTGTCATATCCCTTTTGGTGGGAACAGCAAAAGGCAGCTAGGCCTGGGAACACAGTTGTTGTGCAAGTCTCAACTCCTGTCGGGGGTAGCTGATGGGCAGAATTCAGTTTCATTAAGCCAGGTTTCAGATAAAATGTCAGTTTTTGTTCCCCATTTTAAGTCATGACAATTTTTACATATGCAACTAGAATGCTGATTCTAAGTTCAAAACTATAACATTTCAACAGTGACAAACTATGTGACACTCAAAAGTAGGTCACTCAGTTAATTTAAACATTTTCGATTTTTGGTAGTTTTAAATCCAGTTTCAGTTAGGCTGCTGCAGACCTGCAGAGCTCAGCCAGTCTTGTTATGAACATTCAAGTCACTTCAGAATATAACTTTACATTGTATCCACCTCTCAGTAAGTCTTTCTTTGGCCTGCTTTGGGTTCATTTATTCAGTTTTACACAAAAGTTTGGTGGTTTTAAAACGCCGGCTTTCTGATAGTGGTGAGTACTGGTAATGCAACCATTTTTGGGATTTAAGAAAATGAATTCCCCACAGTTCTAGGTTGCTTTTGGCAATCAGCATTGCCATTCCCAATGGTTTCAGGCTACTGTGTGGGTAGTCCAATGGTGGTTTTAGGCAGTGCCCTTCTGTGCCCATAACATCGGCAAAAATGGATGGCAGCCTATTCTTCATGCATTTCCCTGGGCATTTTCTGGGAAGCTCTGGTCAGCATGATGTTTTCAATGCCAGTACTGCACAGTTTTTGTGGTAGGGCTCGGATGCATGGGTAAAAACATCCCACAAGCCCCCCTCTTGCGATGGCCATTCTGTTTCACTGATGGAACTCGCAAGATCTGGGATGTTTCCTCATCTTCCTCCAATAGATGGCACAGTTCAGCATCTTTTTCTCCATCCGGTCGGATCGATCGGTTCTCCTCGCCGGTCCTGATGGGAAGATTGGGCGGTACCCCGGGCCCCTTGCGTCTCTGCTCCCGGTCTCCGGATCGTCCTCCTTGGCCAGTCTCAAGGTTTTCTTTCTCCTAGGACGACAAAGGAAGAGCGGCAATACCTATTCATAGACATTTTTCCCCCACCATTGATATAGTGGGGTGGCATATAAATTTATAGTCAAAACATATGAACATGCACATTTCTTTTTGCATTCAAAAACGAAAACACCCACATTGAGAAACTCAGAATTTGATAGGCGATATGTAGGATATTTTAAGTTAGAACTGAATTAATCTGAGACAGTACCCTCTAGGATTCCAGAGGAATCCTCCAGTTGTTGCAGAGTGTGCCTGGGATGGCAACACTTCAACTGGTTTATGTGGACCCACTTGTCTTCCCCCTCTGCCAAACCGCCTTTGGGGATGCGGATCTTGTAGGCCACAGGGGAGATCTTGTCTATAATCTCATAGGGTCCCTTCCATGTAGGCAAAAATTTTCGCTGCTTGGCCTGGTTCCTTTGGAAATTGTATAGATAGACCCGGTCCCCCACCTGATATTCCTTCCTGGAAGTTTTCAGGTTATAGTGGGTCTTCATACTCTCAGCTGATCTTTCTAGATTCCGCTGAGCATAGGCAAAAGCATGCTGAAGGTGTTTCCTTAAATTATCCACATACTCATGAGTTGTGGAGGCATTTATCAACGTTTGCTCTTGGGTTCTGTAGAGCAAATGCTGAGGAAGCACCATCTTGCGTCCAGTCATCAACTCAAATGGTGACATTTTGGTTGCAGATGAAGGGGTAGATCTGATGGCCATTAGGACCAGAGTTAATCGGATATCCCAACTTGGCCCAGAATCTGCCACAAACCTCTGTAATATGCTCACAATGGTTCGGTTATATCTCTCTACTGCCCCAGAAGAAGCTGGCCTGTAAGAAATGTGTAGCTTTCTCTTGACCCCCAGTATCTCCCACATCTTTGTCATTACTTCACTGGTGAAGTGGCTACCTCTGTCTGACTCAATCCTTTGAGGTAGACCAAAACGGGAAAAGATGTGGTTAATCATCAGGGCAGCTGCTGTTTCTGCCTTGCAATTTGGGGCTGGGAGACATTCCACCCACTTGGTAAACAAGCATGTAACGGTCAACATGTACTTGTTTCCTCTAGTCGAGCGAATCACAGGGCCTACAAAGTCGATTTGTAAATCTGACCATGGCAGTGTCATCCCCCTCTTTTGGAGAGGCGCCCGGTGTGTGAGGGATGTTGGCTGAAATTGTGCACACACAAGACAACCCTTCAAGTATTGGTTGAGGTCCTGGCCCATGTGTGGCCAGTATGCAACCTCTCTTAAGATTTCCAGTGTTGTGTGAAACCCCCTATGACCGGCGGTGGCCGCATCATGGGCGTGACTTAACATCAGGCTTCGGAATGAGGTAGGAATCACCCACTGATCGTGGCCAGCTTTGGATTTCCTTACCAACAAACCGTCTTGGATCTGGAACATTTTTGGACATTTCATAAACACTCTAAGGTCCTCTTTCCCGTTGTAATCGGTATCCGTCAGGGGAAAGTTCTCAGGGTCCTCAATGTGTTGGTAAAATTTACCAATTATTGGATCCCCCTTCTGAGCGGTAATCAAATCAGCATCATGGGTCTCCTTGCTCCATTGGGCAGTTGAAAGGTCATTGTGAGCATTTGCCTGGGACCTAGTGATAGCAGTGACCTGGATTTCCCCCAACAGGAACTCTATTTCTATTAGATCTCCTTGGATGGCCCAGGTTTTGGCCAGCTGATCAGCTAAGTCATTTCCAGTTTTGTCTGGTCCCTCTACTTTGGAATGACCCTTGATCTTTTTCCAATAGATGGTCATCTCATTCGAGGTGACCAGATCATCAATGTTTTGGATCAACTTCCCATGTTTCAAGGGTTTGTTATTAGCACATAACATGCCTCTGGTTTTCCAATTAACCAGGTGCTCCACGAACTCGTTCCGTACATAATCCGAATCTGTGATTATGACCAGTTCGTGGAGTTGATGCTGGACAGCAGTGAGGATGGCCTGATGCACAGCCATCAATTCTGCCACCTGACTACTTCGGGGACCAATTTTGTATCCAGCGGAGGGTTCTGGGAACTCCTTCACACATGCATTCCCTACGCCAGCCACCAGTTCTTTCTCCCCGTCGTTGTCAACATGGTACGAGCATCCATCCACATAGACAGTGGGCATTCCCTCACACTTATCCTCTTCAAAGACTTTGTGTGGGGAATTAAGGTATGCCTCTGTGTTGTCCTTGATTTTTAGACTTTCGTCCTTGAAACAGTTTTCTCTGGCACAATCATGCAAATCAGCCAGACCTTGCGCGAGGGGACTCTTCTTGTTTTGGCCATATCTGACCTCCACAGGAAAGCCTTGCATTGACAGAATCCAGGAAGTAATTCGGGAATTACTCACATTTCCGGCCCGGATTCTGTCACTTTGGAGATATTGCAGAGGCTGGTGTGGAGTCTCCACTATGATGTGTGCCCCATGGATAAACGGGCGGTAATTCTTCAATGCCCACACCGTTGCCAGGAGTGCCTTCTCACAATCGTTGAATTTTTCCTCCACAGAGGATAAAGTTTTGCTCGCATAGGAGATTACTTTATTGACCTTGTCATGCTTTTGGTATAATACTGCCGTCAAGCACATATTAGAGAACCCCGTCTCCAGGAAGAACTCCTTGTTTCTGACAGGGTAAGCTAGGCAAGGCGCTTGTGAGAGGCTTCTCTTGAGTTGTTTTACCGCCTCGGCTTGTTCTGGACCCCATTCCCACTTGACCCCCCCCTTCAGGAGATGAATCAGGGGTCTGGTGATCTCTGCGTAGCCCTCAATGAACTTTCTGCTGTAATTAGTCAGTCCACGGAGGCTCCTTAGTTCCTGCAGAGTTGCGGGGTCTTTCAGTTTCTGAAGTGCTTCCACTTTCTTTTCCTGGGGACAGAGACCCTGAGGAGTAATCTCATGCCCCAAGAAATGAACACGGGTTCTACACCACTGTGCTTTCTGAAAGGAAAGTTTTGCTCCGGCGGCCCTGAACTGGGTCAGAACATAACGGATCTCCGCTATGTGTTCCTCCACAGATGAACTTTTGATGAGGACATCATCTACATAAACCAGGTTACCCCTCGCACCCAGGTCGGGCATGGCCTTATGTAGGAAAATGTTGAATTCATTGCCGGAGTTGAGGTATCCGAAGGGAGTCCGGGTCCATGTATACTGCTGGCCCCCAAAGGTAAAAGCCAGCTTGTATTGGTCCTCCCTACTGACCGTCACGGTCCAGTATCCATTGGTCAGGTCTATTGCAGTGAATACCTGTGACCCCTGAATCTGGGCCAGCCCTTGGTCAATGTAGGGAAGAGGCCATCGGGAAGTATGGACCCGTTTGTTGAGCTCCCTAAGGTCAGCGCAGAGTCTCCACTGGCCGTTTGGCTTTAATATTCCCAGCACCGGATTATTGAAGGTGCTGTGGACGGGACGGATTATTCCCCTGGACTCAAGGTTCTTAATTATTTCAGTAAGGGACTCCATTGATGCGAGAGGCAAGCGATATTGCTTCACAAACACAGGAGTCATGCCAGGGTCCGTGGGGATTGTTGTTGTGTGGATGTCAGTGCGACCACAGTCATATGAGTCTACCGCAAAGAGATCTTGGAAATCCAAGAAAACTTGTTTCAACTTTTGCTTTTGTTCCAGAGTCACACAGGCATCAGCTAGGTTGACTCTCTCTTCCACCATCTGCCTGAAGCCTGGAAAGACTTCTGGTTTGGCTATCTCAGCGGCCTCCTCCAGCTGGGTGGAGAAGTCCCTGGTCAGAGTGCTGATTTGGACTGGAGGCCTCAGGTGGGAAAGGCAACCCTCATGGACCTGGAAAATCACCTCATCCCTCCTGAAGTCACAAGTCACATCTTCCTTACCATAGGGGCAGGAAGTGTACACCAGGAAGTTCCCCCATGCCGGGTAAAAATCCTGTCTGGTGTTGTATTGTCATCACTGTCACTGTCAAAACAGTCCTTGGGGATTGGTCCTAACAATTCATTTCCTAAATCGATGGAAAAATGTCGGTCATCAACCGCCATTCCAATAATGGTGCCTGCGGCTAGAGTAATACTCTTTAAGTCGCTGTTATCCACCTCTATTAGAATGGTGTCATGTTCTATGTTGACTAATGGTGTTGGGTTTACCCCCAAACCTTGCTGTTGGAGAGAAGCATTTAGATGTATATAAGCATCAGGGTTTTTCAAATGTTGTCCTCTTTTAACTTTCACTTCCAGGGAGAATTGTCGGGTCCTTTCTGGGATGGTGACTTCCTCTTTGATCTGAATTTCAACTGCATAAGGTAGCAATTGAGCTGACCTAAATGCTTTTTCTGGATCATCAAAGCGCATGGGATGATCCGCTAATCGGGACCAAGCTTTGAAGTTTATTAGGTCCAAACTAATGGCAAAGCGATTGAGAATGTCACTGCCTAAGTAAAAGGCGGCAGTGATGTCTCGCACGACCCAACAATTATGGACTAGGCTCTTGTTGCCAATGGAGATTTTGAGCATACACCTGCTTGGCAGGAGATGTTTGGAATTAGGTGCTTCCAGGTCCATTTCCCATTCGTCTATCAGTTTGAATGTGTGAATGGCTGGATCTTTTGGGAGTTGGCGGAACATGACTTCGCTGATGAAGCTCTTACCGTTGTTCACACACACTCGAGCGCGAACAGAGTCCTTCCCATCATTTAACTGAACAGGGATGAACAACTGCTCTCCAATTCGCTGAATATCAGCCAGGCTCTGAGCTGATTTCACATCTTTCTGGACTATAGGAGTGGGAGTTTCTGATTGTGGATTGGTAAAGAATTTCAGGGTGTTTCCTTCCAGTGTGGAATACCACCTTAAACTGGAAGGAAGGTTGATTTTCAGAAATAGAGAGGACCCCCCATCACCAGTCTGTTGTCCTACTGCTATTACTGTCACGTCTGGAATCTGGTTGTTCTGGAAGTGAAATTCTACTTGGTCAGATTTTTGTTCAACCATGTGGCAGGTGCCGTTTAAACTAACATGGTTGACACTCTGTTTTAATTTTATGGGTCGGCTAGTCTGGGTCCAGAGGACCTTGTTTACGCAATCTATTAGGGGTGACAACCTTCTCAGGAGGTTATTCCCTAGTAAACAAGGGGTGCCCTCTGGAGTCACAACTATGACTGGGTGTTTCAACTTGTGTCGCCCAATTTTAATGTCCAAATCTGCCATCCCCTCGACCGGAATTTCCTTCCCCTCAAAGTTCTGGAGTTGTCCAGGAAGTGAGGTGAGAGGAATTTGGTAATTCCCTCCCCTTCCTGCATTCAGTTCATTAAAGGCCCTTCTGGACAGAAGGGTAGCTTGAGATCCCGTGTCCACCAGCGCTGAAATCGTACCCTGCCCCTGTACTTGTACCGGGGCATAATATCTTCCCTCCTTCTCCTCAAGGGGGCACAGATAATGCACATTTTTGGACAACTGGTGGGCTAAGTTTCTGGTTTTGGACATTGCAAGAGAAGAAATTTGGGCAGAATTCTGTGGAGAGCCTTGGGAATCTGAAAGAAAAAGTTGGCAACTGGAGATCAGAGCCATTGTGGGTTCCCCTGGTTCCGGTTCTGGGCCGCCCCCCCTTTTTGGAGGCAGTCATCAGGATGGGTTTGAACCAGGGGATTTCGGTATTGTGGGTTCTGGGATGAGATGATGGGCGGCGGTAGCTCAGTCTCCATATCTCCCCAGTCTGAATTGACATCCCTTGGGACCCATTTTTCTTTGGGAGGAGTTCCCCCATCTCTGAAGGAGAAGATCCTTTTCCCAGGATCTTCTGAGGATCCCTCTCCCTCAAATTGGAAGACCTGAACCTCCTCCACAAAGTGGGTCTGTTTGGGTCCTTTTTTTCTCCTACCCCCCCTCTGCTCCTTGGGAGGCAGGCTTTCAGGGGCAGGAGATTTTTTTTCCAGTTCCTGGTTTTCCAGGGGCTGTTTACACGTTGGGAAGGAAGCTTCCTCCAAGGCTTTACACCCCCCTTCCCCTTGTGCCTCCTCCCTGGGAACCGGTGTGTTATCGGGGTGCTGCCCCCGTCATTGTTCTGGAGCACCAGGTCCAGAGCATTCTGCGGTGGCATGCTCATCTGAGGGTTCTGTTGAGCCCTCAGTATGTGACCCAGATCCCGTGCCATATTTTGGACCTGGCGCTCTAACTGGGAAACCCGCTCAGGCTGATACGGGGCTCTATTTTCTCCCCTGGGCTGATCCCGGGAAGGGTAGCTATCCCTTCTCTGGTAGTACCCCTGGTTGGGAAGGTTTTGGTACCCCTCCACCCTTGGCCTCCCCTCTCCCGGATTAGGTTGTCTGGGCTCAGGGAATTGGGGAAAGAAGGATGGATGATTTTGGGGCTGGAAATTGGGTGGATACCTGGGGAAAAAGTTCTGCCCAGGATTTGGAGAATTTCTGCCCTCCTTGGGGAAGTTAGGAGGGAAGTTCCCCGGGTCAGGTGCTTGGCTGGATCCCCCCCCTTGGGCTGGAGGAGTCCACACATAACCCAGGATTGGTCTGTTTCCCTTGTAACGGGGACTTACATAGTCAGGAGAGCGAGGGACCTCATTTGTGGGACTACCTCTTTCACTCCCTGTCTGTGACTGGCCCGAGGACCTTCTGGGCCTAGCATTATTAGGTGCAGGTAGGTTTTTAGGCCCCCCCATCCCCAAATCCAAGACGGGGGTGACCTTTACCTCTGCCACCTTGGCAGCAGCAGGGGTGCTGTTGGTTTTGGGATTTTTCTGGTTATTGCTTTTATTTTCTATGGGCTTCTGCACCTCATAGATCCGGGTAGCCTGTTCAATGACCCAGTCTAAAGATCTTTTCTCATGAAAATCTCTCACGAGCTGGGTCATTATATATTTGGGCAAGGCATGGAAAAATGTATTGACAAATTCTCTGCTGTCTGTGCGCACCCTTCTGGTGGTCTGCGCAAAGGCACGTTTCAGTTCTTGCACAAATTCTTGTGGGGCCTGATCCTCCCCACATTGCAAATTGTAGGCTACCTTGCGAGCCTCTTGAGGATTTCTGTGAACAGAAAAATGTTTCAAGATGGCCGCCTTATAGGTGGACCATCTTAAATGATTTTGGTCCTCCAGCCCCGCAAAGAAACTGGAGTATTCTGGTGAGAAGGTCCACTTTACATATTGGATACAGCTTTGGCTGTCCTTCAAATGAAAAGTCTCCATCATTTGCTCATAGAGCTCCATGTGTTCCCAAACAGAGTACTTGGCGTTCTTATGATAAGGCGTGATGACACTCCTGATTGCCTTAATCTGTTTCAATGGGTCCTTAAGCAAGGCCCTTTTTGCCTTATTGGCCTTTTTGGTTCGGGTAACCCTGGTCCATTCATCCTCTGACTCAGAGGCACTGCTCCCAGAGGTTCCTGTCTGCTCTTCCAGGTTTTCCCGGATTCTGCGAGCCTGGGAGTGGCTGGCAGAATGTGGGGACCTGGTCTCCTGTGTCCTGCGCCGTTCAGAGGAGTCTTCAGATTCCTCCTTGCTGATTTGATGGGTACCCCCCCCCCACTGACCTAACTGGGCAGAAGTTTTCAGGATGCCCTTAATGGGCCTATTCTCCTGGGGTTCCCCACTAAATTGCACTGTGCTTGGGTGCCCATACCCGGACGCCCGCCCATCCATTCCTGGGAGGTATTGGCCTATGAGCCCCATGCTTCTGGTTGGATAGTAATCTGCCATCCCTGTGGCCCGGTGCTCATGTGCGCCAGGGGACAGGGGGGTGGCAGAGTCCAGGGACTGAGAGAGATAAATGCCTCTGGTACTAGGGCTCCTGAGGTTATGCTCAGGAGTTTCCCTTTCCCAGCGAACCTGGTCTTTATCTGCCCCTGCTCCCTGTTGCAATGCAAGAGCCTGCGCCTACAGTTCCTCAGTTAAGGCCTTACTAGACTCTATCAGTCTTTCCTGCATCGCTACCTGTTGTTGGAGCCTATCATTGTGCTGGCAGAGAGCCTCATTCTCTCTCTGCGTTTCCTGATTGGTCCTGGAGCACTGGGCCAGTCTTTGCTGCAGGAGGGTTACCTCCTGAGCTGTGTCCCTATTGGCCTGCTCCTTTCTTGCCAGAGCATCCTCCACCTTCCTGGTGTGCTCTAACAAGTTATGGTGTTCTTTTTGGAGGTCACCCAGTCCCTGGAGGGCCAGGTGATTTTCTTCCATTTTCCTTTTTAAGTGGCAGACTTCCTGGCCTAAGGTATCCCTTTCCTGACTAAGAGCCTGCATCTGTGCCGCCAGGTCATTTTTTGCCTTTGGAAGGCACCAGGTTTCTGGCGCTCCTGGTCAAACTCTGCCTGGGTATCCAGGTCTTTCAAAATCAGTTTATTGCTCTCTGCCTTCTCCCTATCTAGGTGGCTTTGCAGGGTGACTACCTGCTCAGCACATGCCCTATTGAAGTCTAACTGTTGCTCCAGCTTTTTCTGGCTCTGCAGTAGGGAGTCCAAACCTTCTTGGTGCTCCTTCTGCAAGGCCAGAAATCTGGTATCCTGGTCCGCCTTTTCCTGTTGCAGCACATCCATATCCTCCTTTATTTTAGTGATGTACCGTCTGCTGTCATTTTCTGACTCCTGGCTCCTGAGCAGCCTCTGCTCAGAAGAGTCCAGATCAGATTGGGCCTTCTGTAATGCCAGCAGTTGCCTACTCGCCAGATCTTGGCCTTCAGCACATTTGTCCTGCATGGCTCCCATATGTAAATATAAATATGCCGCTACCCTGGCAATCTTGTGGTGCTCATCCTTGGCCTTCGGGGCCATGTATAGTTCACTCAGGGCCACATGTAGGGGACCCTGATCTCCCCATATATCTGACCCTGTTTCAGTGACCTGTTGCGCGATTGCCTGCAACCAGACCGTTTGGTCCTGATGATTCCACTCACCTCTCACAAATAGCTTATGTAAGAAGTGTTCTCTGGCTATTTTCATATCTACCAAGGTCGTCATTCTGGAATTTGAGTTCCTTCCTGACTTACAGAAGTTTATATTTTATTTTTGCAAAACAGACCTTTTCCTTAGAGCGTTCCTTTGAGGAATGCTTTACAGCGTAACACAGGTGGTAATCCGTGTATCTGGTCAGCTGGCACACTGCATTAATCTGCACAAGTGATAGATCTAACCCAAACGTCCGGCTCGAGCCCCCAATTTGTGAGAGGATTCAATTCAACACTACAGCTAAGTCAATGCCTAGTCTGGGATACTGAATGGAAACCCTTATTGATATATCTTTACGTCCAGTTCATGCGTTCTGGATGACTACCCCTATATAACACCCCTCTCTTGGAATCCCCCTGATCCCACTGAGCCAAGAAGAAGTTCTGTTTTGCAAGTTTAAAAAGTTTATTTGATAATTTAAACAATACATATATATATATCACACTTTATAATAAATTAATAATTGAATATCACACTTAATCTGAGCAGTAATCAATAATGGATAGTCCGGCACTAGCACACTTCTTTATAATCAATGATGAGTGGTTATAGGAGGGATAAGATAGCAACAATACTTTTATGGTTTCAAATGGATGCAAGGTGGAATGCAATTGCAGTACAGAAATACTCAATATGATTTCAACAAAACAATGTAATCACTTTTCTCTGGCAATCCACTCCCCGCTTTATGCAATGCAAGGAAATGGAAGGAAAGCACACAGTTCTCAGAAATGCAATCAAATGTAATTCAGTTCACCCCAGCAAGCTTAGACTACAGAAGTTTGAAACACAGGCCCAAAATGCTTTTATATGTGCTGGCAATGAAGTGAAAAATATGCTAAAATGCTTTTAATTCCCTGTAGAGGTTCAGGGTGAGTGGTATCTGGTTAATATTAATCCAGGCTCACTCTAGCAATGATTCAAGGATGGTTCTTAAGAGGCAAACGAATTTTTAGCAAGGAAAGCAAGGAAGCTGCTGTTTTCACACGTGGCTGGATTTTTAACCAAATCGCAAATCGCGGTAAAATTCGCGAGTGCGAGAATCGTGATTACGGCAAAAGTATGAGGAGTAGGAAGTCGGTTCTAGGCTTGTTGAAAAGTTGAGATTCTAAGCTTTCAGAGGAAAGTTAAACCAAGTTCCAAACGGTTCCAGAGATACGGACGATTAAATAAAGGTAGCTTTTTGGATTTGAAATTTTAAAATTCAAAGCGACAGGTTACAGCTTGCAGATAGAAAATGACAGGTGACAGCTTCGCAAATGACAGGTGACAGTTAGGAGGCAGTTCTGGTTAGATTAAAATAGATTGAATTATATTATTTTAACTAAGAGATTGGTTCTGCACAGTTCTGCTAGGTACTCACAATATATTTAGAAATAGGCCTCGCCACGGATCTGGTCAGGTTTTCGGACTGGACTCCGGTTCTGGTCTCGCCACTTCACAGTGATCTGAGTCAGCTCTCTGGTTCTGCTAACAGCGGTCTGGGTCACTCTGGATCTCTGGCCTCTGGTTCTGGATACTGCTCTGCTTTCTCTGGGTACAGCACTGATTCTGGACCTTTCTGCACAGCTTTCTCTGGATACAACACTGCTTTCTGGCAAATGGCAAGAGTTCTTGCAAAGAATTCAAACAGCTCGCCTGGCTGTGAATAGTGGCAATGATTTGATGCCTGCTAAAGAGGGATTTAGCTTGTAGTTGACCTCTCTGCTACAAATTCTGAAGTAAAGTCTTGGTCTCTGAAGGTGGATAGATTGAAGTCTCTATGTTGGCTCTCTGGAGGTTGATGGAGGTAAAGTATGAATTTTCCCGGCAGAGCGTCCCGCAGCAGATGGAATAGAATCTCCCTATCTGTCCTGACTGTCTGCTTTTATGTGTTTTGAAAGTGGGTGGAGAGGCTAGCTTTCTAGGCCCTACCCCTCTCCACTTGTCATTGGCCACTTCCTCCTCTTCCCCTTGATTGGGGGAATGAAATGAAGTGTCATCATGATGAGGTCTGTTTATGATACAGAGAACCCACCCCTGTCAACTTTTCACACAATCTATATTTGACCTAAAGACATATTTCCCCGATAGACAGTTGTTTGGCGTTGCATACCCACATCATGCATTTACTGATGGTAGCTCCTGTTCCAATTCTGTCGTTTCTAGGAGCTTGGGTTAAAAAATGGCAACATATTTCACTTTTTGGTCAGGTTACCAATATTGGATTTGTCCCCGCATTTACACACATGTTCGCAAAGCATGTGGGCATTAGGTGGTGGAGTGTCAGATTTTTAACATACATACATTTTGAGTAATATCCTCTTTTCCGCTAAAACCCCCCCTGAACATACCACCGGGTCCTAACACGTCTTCAAATGTGCACAGAAAAATCACAAGAATAATGATATCACTTATAACATTTTCACAAGTCCGCTCTATGAATGATCCATCTTTTTAGATTTATGTTCTGGCCCCAAAGGGATGTGGTTTCCCCCAGCACAAGGTTGAATTTCTGTTTTTTCCAGTTCTGCCAAGCCAGCTTGCTCTCACAGGCAGTGCTCCTCCCCTTTCCTTCCAGGAGGAAGCCACTTTTACGACCCCCATAATAAAACATTTGCCTGAGTCAGGACAGTGCTTTGTTCAATTTCCTGCAGAGCCCAGGTAATTCAATCAGAGAAGTGTCATAACCCTTTTGGTGGGAACAGCAAAAGGCAGCTAGGCCTGGGAACACAGCTGTTGTGCAAGTCTCAACTCCTGTCGGGGGTAGCTGATGGGCAGAATCCAGTTTCATTAAGCCAGGTTTCAGATAAAATGTCACTTTTTGTTCCCCAGTTTAAGTCAAGACAATTTTTACATATGCAGCTAGAATGCTGATTCTAAGTTCAAAACTATGACATTTCAACAGTGACAAACTATGTGACACTCAAAAGTAGGTCACTCAGTTAATTTAAACATTTTCGATTTTTGGTAGTTTTAAATCCAGTTTCAGTTAGGCTGCTGCAGACCTGCAGAGCTCAGCCAGTCTTGTTATGAACATTCAAGTCACTTCAGAATATAACTTTACATTGTATCCACCTCTCAGTAAGTCTTTCTTTGGCCTGCTTTGGGTTCATTTATTCAGTTTTACACAAATGTTTGGTGGTTTTAAAACGCTGGCTTTCTGATAGTGGTGAGTACTGGTAATGCAACCATTTTTGGGATTTAAGAAAATGAATTCCCCACAGTTCTAGGGTGCTTTTGGCAATCAGCATTGCCATTCCCAATGGTTTCAGGCTACTGTGTGGGTAGTCCAATGGTGGTTTTAGGCAGTGCCCTTCTGTGCCCATAACATCGGCAAAAATGGGTGGCAGCCTATTCTTCATGCATTTCCCTGGGCATTTTCTGGGAAGCTCTGGTCATCATGATGTTTTCAATGCCAGTACTGCACAGTTTTTGTGGTAGGGCTCGGATGCATGGGTAAAAACATCCCACAGTAGTAACAAGAAGTGCATGGGGGGAGGTAGGTGGGGAAGTGCAGTGTGGGTGGGAGCGCCCATGAAAAAGGAGACTGCTAGGGAGGCCAGGTGGACAGGACCAGGGAGAGGCAGATAGTGAGTGGGGTCCACAAATAAGTGTGAGTTAAGAGGCTGGAATGGCTCCAAGGGTTGAAGCCAACCAGCCAATAATAGGCGTGGGATGAAGAGGGCAGGTGCAAGAAGGGGGAGGGGTTAACAGGGGAACAAGTGCAGACATTAACTGGGCAGGGGAGGGCCTGGCATCCCGTGTGACTCTGAAGGAACCAGGCCACCAGTCACAGGCAGAGGGGAGATTAGCTGGGGAGATAGAAGGAAGAGGAGAAAAGGATGGTCTTGAGGAGCTTCCGGAACTTAAGAAGAACCAGCTCAAGTATGAGAGGGACAGGGAGGCCATTCCAGAGGGAGGCAAAGGCAGAGGAGAGCGATCGACCCCCACTCTCTGCTAGGAGAAATGCCTGATTTGCACAGAGTTAAAACTAGAAGAGAAAAGGGCTCTAGTATGGAGGTAATTAGGGAGAAGGAGTTGGATATTGCATGGTCTCAGGCCCCAGTAAGCCTTGTGGATGATGCAGAGGGTCTTGACTGTGATCCTCGCCACAACCAGGAGCCACTCTAGTGATTTAAGGGCTGGAGAGATGCGTTCCCTGGGATTGAGGCCAAGGATACGTCTCGCAGTCCTATTATGGATTAGTTAATGGGGGTGAAGGAAAGAGTTAGGAAGATTGAAACAGAGGCTGTTGCAATAGTCCAGCCTGGTGAGAACCAGAGCTCTGGAGACTTTGAGTTTTTGAGGGAAGGTGAGGAAAGAGAAGAGAGAAGGCCTCTGGGGAGGTGTAGCTGAAAGTGAGACTTCTTGACCAAGTCCATGATGTCAGGGGAGAAGGAGAGTTGAGTTGAAAATGGCACCAAGGTTCTTTGAACATGAAGGTGAGGGGAAAGGGCCCAAATAGGGTGGCCAGAGTGTGGGCAGGAAGGAGGAAACAGGGGTCCCCATGGAAGGATCTCTGTGTTATTGGCATTAAGGCAGAGATAATTAGTAGTGCACCATGCCTGGATAGCAGACAGGCAGCCCGGAATGAGTGAGGAATAGGAGGAGGTAACAGAGAGCTGTGTGTCATAAGCATAACACTGAACATTAGGAAAGTGGAAATCAGATGGGCTGGAGGGGCAAGGTAGATATTGAAGAGCCAGGGTGAGGAACCCTGAGGGACACCACCGGTGGAGTGCGGGATGGTGGAGAGGAAAGGACTCAATTGAACCTGAGAGGGTCGGTCAGAGAGGAAGGAGGTCAGCTCATCCAGAGCCTGGTCCGTGATACCAAGGGTGTCCCAGAGCCATTTCATCAGGCTGGTGTGTTTGACCTTATTAAAGGCAGAGGAGAGGTCAAGAAAGATAAGAAGAGAAGAAGATCTGGAATTGAGGTCAGTGTGCAAGTCATCACAGGTGTTGAGCACAGCAGTTCCCGTGCCTCTGGCAGCTCTAAAGCCAGACTGGTGGTCATGGAGGAAACCAGCAGTTTCAGTGTAGAGGACAAGCTTGGAGATGGCAAGCTTCTCCAAGAGTTTGGCCAAGGAGGGGGTGGTAGAGATGGGGCATTAATTTGCTGGGCAGAAAGGATCAGCAGAAGGCATTCTGAGGAGAGGGTGTGCAAGGGAGTGCTTGAGGAGTGAGGGAAAGGATCCAGTGGCAAAGGAGTGATTGCAGAAATGGGCCAAGGATGGAGCAAGGGAGTCAATGTTGTCCTTGATATTTCTGGAGGAGCAAGGGTGCACCTGTTTTGAAGAGACTTTCATAGAGCAGACTTGTCTAGAAACATCATCAGGTGTAATCATCAGGTGTAATGGGCGAAAGAGAAGGGAATAGAGGGGAAGGGGTGAGGAGTGCCAAGGGAGGCCTGAAAGAAGGGGAGGGAGAAAGAGGGAGAGTAGGGGTGAGTGAGGAGATGATGTCCTGAGTTTTAGAGGTAAAATGAGAGGCAAGAGAAGAGAAGAGTACCGGGGTAGGCAAAGGAGAAGTGAAGATTGCAATGGGGTTGGAGAATTCCTTGCATATTTTTAAAAGTTCAGCCGTGTTGTTAGTGGCCACGGAAATGCAGGATGGGATATAAGCCCTCTTCTTAGAGCAGATGGCGAGTCTGTATTGCCTTTGAATCAGGTGGCAGGCCAGTTTGTCAGGAGAAGTGCTCGAAGCCTGCCACTTCCGCTCAGCTACTCTGCACTTGCGTTTCAGAGCGGCCAGATCAGAGTCATACCAGGAGTTACACTAAGAGACAGGCTTCAAGGGGATCCTCATGACAGGGGCATAGATGGCCAGATTGTTGGAGATGTAGAGATTAAGTTTAGAGAGTGCTTTGTCAGAGTGAGAGTCAATGGAAGGAGAAGGAGTCAGAGTGAAGGTGACGGCAAAAGCGGCAGCTGACACTAGCTTCATTGGTCGAGTGAAGGAGAAGGAGGCTGGCAGTGCGGCGGAAGCTTAGCCGGGGGACCAAGGATGTCCAAGTGAGAGGAAAGGAAGGAATGATCAGTCCAGGAGAGAGGAGCAACTAGAGGGTTGGAAATGGAGGCATTTCTCTCTGAGCAGATGAGGGCATCCTAGGTGTGTCCAGCAGAGTGCGTTGGACCAGAGGGAAGAATGGAAAAGCAAACAGACTCAAAGAGGTTGCGGAAAAAACACAGAGGCTGCATCATGGGAGTCATAGTGAATATGGAAGAGAAGCTTGGAGGAGGCAGACAGGAGAGAAGACGTGAGGTCAGCCCATTCAGAGAGGAAGTGGGTGACTTGGCAATGGGGCCTGTAGATAGCGGCCAAAGTTAGAGAGAGGCCAGGGGAGGCACCAAGCCTGCAGACAAGGCATTCAAAAGAGGAACAGGTCTGGGTAGGTATGATGGGAGCAGGGACCCAATCAGGAAAGATGAGGGCCACTCTACCCCGGACAGGTAAATCCTGGGTTTAGAAAGGATCTTGTAAGCCTCGGGGAGGTGAGTGTCAAAACTCGTGAAAGAGCTGTCTGAGAATCATGTCTCGAGAATCATGTCTCGGTGAGAGTGAGGACATCTAAGTCGAGGTCCTGAAGGAGGTGGCAGATGTGAGATGAGTGTTTGACAGTAGAGCGGGCATTGCGGGTAGGTAAGTGGAGCAGGTCACCACTTTTGACAGTCTTCCGAGGAGGGGTATAGGATCAAAACCATGTGTCTCTCCTACAAGGAAACCACTTCCGGTACTCAGGCCTGCCAGATGGCAGAACTAAGAGCATTGGGTGGCCCACAGAAAGCTCACGGTGAGTCCATCTCCAGATTGCAAACGAGACTTGCTAGTGAGGAAAAAGCTAGGAAACAGTCTTTATCATGCTATGATGCGGTCCTCTGGGACACCATTCCAGTGGCTCGAAGTCACCTTTAGTATTTTGTGCGCACTCCATCCATATATTGTACTGGGCTAATTATTACTAATGTTTAGTGGATGAGCGCTCTGTTGCTCCTTATCTATGGTCACGCTATACAAATATATTATGATAATAAGCTGTTTTACGTATGCTATGCTCTGTGATCATTTCCAATTTAGTAATGGGGTAGAATGTGATTCAGGCTAAAAAGGCAAGGATTCACCAATTTGAACACAAAACATGTACTTGAGGGCCTATGGAATAACACATCCCCACCATTGGATGTTTCTGTCTCTGGTCCAATATGATAAGTCATGTCACAATTCTTCCAGTCTCCGGTGCACTTCTCTAATGTTTCCGTTCACATTTTGAGAATCATGAAACCCTTCCAACCCCATATCTCTTTTGCAAGATGAATGAGGTTTTAGAATTCTGCATGGCCACTCGTTTTGGAGTATGGGTTTTAGGAGTGCTCTCAGGTTTGGTAACGTGGGTTGGTCACAATTTATCACAGTAACCTGAATGTATTCTGGTCTTTGATCAGTGTATCCCATGGCCTGTCGCACTCATCAGGCATGCCCAGTACTGTGCAGGAATGTGGAGTACATTTCCACGTGCATGTATGATCCTCTATCCGGGTTCTGCACGTGCCCCTGCCATCATTTTCCCTTTGGGCCACATGATTGGACCCTCAGAGGATATTGTGTCCGAATGTTGGGACCATACTTTTCAATGTTCCTCCCTGTGGCCTCGTGTGTATTAGTCCTGGTGGTGGCCTATTTTAATCCATGCTCGGGTGCATGTTGTTGGTATGTTGGTCTGCATGTCAAGTCGACCTTATTTACAGGTTATCTTTAACAGGGTTGCTCAGAAGTGCTCCTTCCGCGTTCCTTACAGCTTTAAGCGTCTATTACACAATTTTTAGTCCCCAGGGTCTGATTTTAGTTCCTAGTTCAGCCTACATTTTATCAAGTGTATTTGGGATATTTGGCATATATAGTGTACTTAGGTGTCAGGAGTCAGCTACCTGCCTCTTCCACGTTAGTTGTGCCATTCATTTGCGGGTCTTCTCTTCATCGACTGGACATAGTGTGTGGCATTGGGCGTCATTATGAGTCTGGGGGTGATTGTGACTTTTCTGTGAACTTGCCTCCACACTCACACTCATTGAACGTTACCCCCAGTCAGTCCGGCAGAATCACCACCGGATTGCGAGTGTGTCGGGCAGTGTTCATGCCCATTTTCGGAGTCCATAGGACTGCATGTGGATTTTTTGCAGATCTATCGTGAGCAGTAATTCTGCCCCTGTAAATCCACTGCCTTTTGGAAGTCGAGTAGGGGATTTACCTCCAGCTACTGGAGGTAAATCTTACACTTCACTGTCAAAGAGATGTCAAGTCCTGATAAAAAAGTGGGGGCTGGGGGTACTCATTAGCAAACTCAATGGGATGTGGCATCACCAGAAATTAGCCTATCACAGTGAAATATGCAACTTTCACTCAACTGGCTTTGCATAACCACACAAATTGCACAGGACTAATGGCATTTGCCTTTCATAAAATCGAAACACACGGATATTTTCTTCTAATAGTGTTTTTGAAAACGTTTAGAGGTGTGCATGTTTGAAACTCCAAGAACCAATACCAATGTTTTCCCTGGAACTTGCAGAATTGAAAATGGACATTTCACCTTAAGTTGTTTGTTATTTTTCATCAGGTTAAATAGTGCAGTGGTGAGGTACCTGCCTGCGAACCTAACTAGTGCTGTTCGAGCCCCCAAGGTCAACGTTAATTCATACATTCACAGAAGACAGGCAAGGCTTATCATTTTACACACAGCCCATAAAATACCGATGGACGCGTCTGCCCTCTGAAAAACGTGGGCCCGCTCCATCCACCCGCGTGTACCCTCGACTTGAGCCTTGCTCTAAACTAGAAATTCAGCAGTGTGGTAAAGTTGGCAGTAATTCCGTTATAATCAAAAAAGATTCTCTGACAGAATCAGCAGAAAAAATGTTCCACACGTCGGGACTCATAATGAGGCCCAGTGTCTCTAGTGTTGTGCTTAATTTTCTTACAGGCACAGGATTTATTTATCACCTATTGGCAGACATGGTGCACTACCATGGTCAGTTACAGTGGCAGTTCTGCAGCCGTTGCACTAACGTCGTGTATTTACAAGTTTCTGTCTGAACCAGCATGTTGTATGGCCCGTCATTGATGTATGTCTCATGGGCTGCAGGCGGGTGGGGCTGGTCGAAGTCTTAACACCACCTTGTATGGTCCAATGAGGGAGTCCTAGATTCCCTCCTTCCAGACTGTGTGACATGGCTTTTCAGCTTGGAGTGTTGCTTAGTTAGTACACACAGGATCGTGCGTAGGATGACAACTAATGTATGGCCTTAGTCCATGACAGGGTCTAAGGGTTTTGGAAAAGCAAAAGGCTAGCCCTGATATCTGTTTCCTAGACTGAATACTCTATAGAACTGTGACAAGGAAGAGCAGGTCTCGTCCTAATCAAAATGATCGGTAAGTAATTGGAGCATCAGGAACCATACCAATTTTGCAAAAGCCGGCATGCGTAGCCCAGGGGATTAATGCATGAATACTGGATTATGAATACAATAATATATGTTCTTTTCTTTATTCAAATGCATATAGTTATTAACAACTTTTTACACTATAAGTGAAAAGGCATTTTTCAAAACCAATTTTACACTACATACATTTCCATTTTAAAAATAATCCAGTGTAATGCCATTACTCAATACAAATCAATGTGTTAAAAGAAATAATAATATTTTAGATTTTCCATGGGGAGGCGTGGGGCGAGACTGAGGTGGTGTGTGTGTGTCTGTCTGTCTTCTATATGGGTGAGATGGCAAGAGGCCTCAATCTCCCAATTAGTAGGAAGATACCGGCTTTCACTACTATCAGCTTGAGAAAACCCCCTGGGTGTAATATACTGTATTTCCACTAGATGTCAGATTTGCTCCAGCAACACATATTACTTTATTAGTAACAGGATCCATAGCATTCAAGGAATCTCATACGTTTATACAACACCGAAGAATGATTTGGTACGTGATCGTTTTCTGTAGCGAATTACATATAATACATATAATTACATATAATACATTATAGAAGGCGTGCTTTTCTTTTCAAAATAAAAGGCCTCTGTAAACATGTGAGTCACTCGCAATGACCCTGTGTTTTGGTTGTTTTTATCTTTGTCTTTTTAATCGATTTTCTGGAAATAGTTGTACCACCTTATCGCTCTGGGCCTGCTGGGTACAGTCGTCTGTGCCAGATGCCAGTCTGTGAGTGGGCAGGTGCAGCACCAAGCACCACTCACTGCTGCCCCCATGTGTAGGAAAACATTGAGTACAGAAAGACCGATCTAGGGGCGAGGTCTGCCCAGGTGTCTTGTCTTGACAGTGGAAATTAAGATTCCCCCTGCTAATAGCGCAGGGAGCGCTTGATTCTATTAAAGACAAGAAGGCGAGCATTAAGCTTCATCTTCTTTATTCTCTACTCTCCAGCAGTTTCAACAAATATAACTTTGTGAACTTTCAATTTAAATTTTTTTTTTTAAAACAAACATCAAATCCCATCAATCTTGTAGTCCCTTAGTCTCTGGCCATGTGACCTAGTCCTTCCTGTTCCTCTGTCCTTCCTCTTCTTTGACTGCTTGAACTTGTCCTTTCTCTTTAACTGCGCACTCAACTGTTGAACTTGTGCTGAACTTCCTGCTTTGTACCAGTTCGATCTCTCACATACGAGTTTTCGAGGCTGTTCTAAGCGACCTGCTCTGATTCGGGCTTTCAGCTGTTCTTTTGCTCATCTCCTAAGTCAATAAGAAACAAAATGGTATACGTTAGGGTGGGAATACACACCCTGTTCTGGAAGAAATAGCCATGTTAATTATCAACAGTACTTCACAACCTGTATTTCATTATTGCATTCATTGTGTATTCGGGATGGGAATTTAATGCTCGCCTCCAAGTCCCTGCGCTATTAGCAGGGGGAATCTTCATTCTATGTCAAGACGGAGGCGAGCATTAAGCTTGTTCAAAGCTTCTTACTACTACTTCTGCCATTGCATTAATAGGTCGGTAGTAAAACGTTCTGAAAGTCATATCAATAGCCCAGTCTGCGGCTTTCATGATGTCTTGTAATGATGCACCTAGGCCTAGTGCTTTCGAGGCCATCGCTCCTCTGACTGAGTGTGCCCCGAATCTTGTCATGTCTACACCTGCTAAACTCATAATGTTTCTGACCCACCGTGCTATGGTGGCTGTTGCTACTCCTCTGTGTGGCTTTCCGCACGTAATTAATAACTGAGTCGTCCCTGCCGGTTTTAGTTCAGCTGTTTTATTTTCGTATTCCTTTATACATGCCGCTACGCACCATTTCGGGTGCTCCTGCATGTACGGGTGTGTGATGGTACTAGAATCCGTTTTAGTTCTTCTGGCTAAGCTGAACGTCACGCCTTCCAGCCCGTACGTTCTCCTATTCACTTCTAAGACTCTCACGTCTGCTACTCTCCTGCATGACACCAAGCATAGTAGCATGGCTAGCTTTTCGGACAGCTGTCCTAGAGAGAGATACTTGTTGTCGGGCCAGTCCGCCAATAGTTTCAATACTATTGCTACGTCCCATAGAGATTCATATTTCGGTTGCGGTGGTTTCCTGAATCTTATTCCTGTTAGTAGCCGAATTACTGCTACGTTCTCTCCCACCGGTACTCCTTCTACGGGTAGGTGGCCTGCTGATATCGCAGATCTGTGTACCCCTATTGTTCTGTATGCTTTGCCGTCCTGGAGGAGTTCCGCTAGGAAATTCAAGATCTCGACTAGAGGGGCAGAAACGGGATGAATATTTCTCCTTCTGCACCATGTCGACCACTTGTTCCAAGCTGCGTCGTAGCTCCTTCGAGTCGATAGAGCCCATAACTCTGTGATGAGACTTGCAGCTTGTGCCGAAATGCCCAGGAGATTCCAGCGTCTCCTGCTATCCTGCACGCCATCAATGGCAGTGTCCCCTTCACTCTCAGAGGGTGATATGACCCAGCTGGGTCCGTGAGGCGGTGTTCTCCTTGGGGCAGTATTCTTGGGTAATCTACCAATAGTTCCATGAGTGCTGGGAACCATAGTTGGGATTTCCAGATCGGAGCTACCACTATCAGGTCCGCTGTCTCTCTGCGTACCTTTGCTAGTACTCGGTTCATCATTATGAATGGGGGAAAAGCGTAAAGCGTGTGCTCCCTCCAATCTTGTAGGAAAGCGTCCACTCCGGCTGCCGCTGGGTCCAATCTCCAACTGAAGAACCTCTCTTTCTGAGCGTTCAGCCTGGACGCAAACAGATCTGTGTATATTGGGCCCCAGATCTTTTCCAGTTTCTGAAAAATCATCCGGTCCAGCATCCAGTCACTGGAGTCTGAGAGATGTCTGGAGTTCCAGTCCGCTACTACATTCAACGAACCTGGTAAGTATTTGACTACCACCGAGATCCCTGATTCTAGACAGGAATGCCAGAAATCCTTGGCTATTTCCGCCAGCAATTTGGACCTTGTCCCACCTAAATGGTTGATGTATTTGACTGCCGAAATGTTGTCCATTTTTAGCAGGATACAGGAGTTCACTTTCCCTTTCGTAAATGCCCTGATCGCAAAGGATCCGGCTAGTAATTGTGGACAGTTTATGTGTAATTGGAGTTCCGATGTGCTCCATCTCCCTCCTGTCTGGAGATCCCCGCACCGGGCTCCCCAGCCTGCTCTGCTGGCATCTGATCCTATTATCAGGTCTGGGCGGTCGCCGAAGATGGCTCTGCCGTTCCAGGCCTCCATGTTCGCTAACCACCATTCCAACTCTGTCCTGGACTCTTGATCTAAGAGTGCCAGTCGGTGGTAGTGTAGGCCTTGCTGAAGATGCCGTATCTTCAGCCTCTGAAGGGCTCGGTAGTGTAATGGCCCTGGGAAGATTGCTTGTATTGACGCCGCTAATAAGCCTACTACTCTCGCTACGGTGCGGAGTGATATGCTCGTTTTGCTGAGACATGCTCTTATTTCTCTCTCTATGTCTCTGATCTTTTTGTTTGGGAGTTCCAGTGTTGCCGACCTGGTGTTTATAATAAACCCTAGGAATTCTATCCTTCTCGCCGGAGCCATCTCCGACTTCTCCCAGTTCACTAGGAAACCTAACGAAGTTAAGAGGTGTACTACCCATTCGGTCTGGTAGACTAGAGTCTCTCTGCTGTCGGCCATAAGTAGGATGTCGCCTAGATATATAATCATGCAAATTCCTTTTTCTCTGATCGCTGCGGCTACCGGCTTCATCACTTTCGTGAAAGTCCACGGCGCCGAGGAGAGCCCGAAAGGCATCGTTGCGAACTGCCATAACTGCCCGTCCCAGTCGAATGCTAGGAATGGACGGAAATCCCTCTGTACAGGAATTGTCAGATAGGCGTCTTTCAAGTCTATCCTCGCCAGCCAATCGTTCTGTCTGAGCGTATCTCTGAGCTGGTGGATTCCTTCCATTTTGAAGTGGTTGTAGGCCACCCAGCTGTTCATGTGCCTTAGATTTATCACTGGTCTCACTTTGTCTTTTCGGTGAACCAGGAACATGTTGCTCACAAATCTTGGAGGCGCTATGCATGGTTCGATCGCCTGTTTCTCTGCTAGGTGTCGCAATTCCGAGTCTAGCAGCTCTTTCTCGGTCAGCGTAGTGATTACGGGGCGTGGCGCTTGGTCCTGAACGGGGGTTTCTGTGAATTCTATACACATGCCTTTTAATAATAATAATAATAATTTGGCATTTATATAGCGCTACGAACCCTCAGGTATCTGAGCGCTGCTTATTATTACCCACGGTGTGTGGTGCTCATTTATCGACCTCAGAAGGATGAAAGGCTGAGTTTGGCCCTGCCGGGATTCGAACCTGCGTTAGCAAGCTCTGCATGGATGTCAAAGCGAGCGCTCTACTCGCTGTGCCACTTGACCAGCTTTTTACCATTTGAAGGACCCAAGCGTTGCTGGAAAGCGAGCGCCAGTTTTCCCAGAATATCACTGTCCTCCCCCTACTGGTGGATATGTAAAGTTTCTCATCTGTGGGGAAGCTTTGTCCTCTTCCCTGTCCTCTGCTTCGTCTTCTTCTAGGGAAGCGGCCTGTTGGGGGAAAGAAGGTATCAGGCTGTCTGGATTCCCAGTATTGGTTTCTGTTTTACTGAGGCCTTCTGGATGCTTGGTATCGACCGGTCGAGCGACCTCTGTAGCGACTGGCCCCGCCAAAAACTCTCCCTGGGAAAATGTTCTTCATCGAAGCCTGAACTTTCTCCAGAGAGGTGTAGGTCCCTACAAACCTCCCCATCTCCTTACCAAACGTCTCTCCAAACAATAGGCCCTGCGCTGCCTCGCCGGCTTCGTATGATGACAGGTGTCCTAGTTCCCGGTCTATTTTCAAGAGGAGGCCTCTCCTGCGCTCCGAAGAAATCACGCAGTTCGCGTTTCCTAGTATACATACGGCCCGTTGGGCCCAGTTCGCTAGCACTCCTGGGTCTACCTCCTCGCCTGTATCTCTTGCTCGTTCGACGAGGTCCATTATTTTGGCTAGCGGACCTGCCAGGTCGAGGAGTTTTTCTTGGCAGCTTCTCCAGGAGCGGTCTATGCCGTTTCTCGGGTCTCTGTTCGATTTGGAGACGAACAACAACATTTTAGGGGCTTCCGCCACTTTGCCCGGCAGGTCTGGTCTCGGACATTCAGCCCTCAGTCTTTGTCTGACCTCTTTCTCGAGAGCTTTCCTCAATCTCTGCGTCATGTATTTCGCCACTCTCGGCGATGGCACCCACTCCGAGGATCTCGGATTCCTGATTTCTTCCGGTTGGAACATGTCCGCCATTTCGCCCTCTTCTAGGTGGTGGAGTTTTCGTTGCCTTTTCTTAGGCGGAGGTTGGATCCCCTCATCCCCTTCGTTATCTGCATCTGCTTGAGTGGATGTGGGGGATATCGGCGGGTCCTCGTCTGGGAAGCCTTCTGGGGGTTCCTCCTCTGTACAACCCATATTGTCTTCCCCTGGGTAGGGGGTCCGGAGGCTCGGCACCTGGGAATCTTTCATGAATGCTTCCTTTAGTCTGAGGAATGCGTCCATAGCCTCTGGGACTCCTGCACTCACCCCTGTCGGTTGGCCCGGGGGGTCAGAAGAGTCTTTGCTCTTCCGGGCCCTGTTACACCCCTTAGGGTTGTTAGACGTTGACCTTGTGGACGCGCTATCTTCCTGCTTGGTGCGTTCTTCCTTCTGGCTCAGGAATAGTTCTATGGTATCTAGCCTTTCCTGTAAAGGCCGCACTCCTTGCGCTACTGCCTCTGTCAGTGAATCTCCCAGCACTTCTTTGAAGCTATAGGCTAGGTCTTCTTGGTAGACTGCCTCCTGCTCCTCTTCGCTCCACTCGAAGTTCGACATTGTGCTGGCCGGTGCCTGAATCAAATACCTGTCTAGGTGTAGTGGCGCGTCCACAGATTCACTTCTCTCGAGGCTGCACCTTCCTTATACAATATGTATGTTTGCAGGATATATTCCGATTTGCCTGGTAGTACTCTATAATCGTGCGGCTCTGCTGTCTAAAGCCACGCCCCCGCGTAGGAGGCGTTCGCTATTGGCGCATTTGCTGCGTGTGGCCATTTCTGCTCGGCTCGCGGTGAGTTTCCCGCCTGCGCAGAGCTCTGCCCTCCAAGGGTTGGGGCTGCGAACTCGCGCTCTTCTAGGCGGTACGGCCGGCTCCTGAGGTGTCGTACATTATGACACGGGGCCTCCGAATCCCTTTTAAACACTAAAACGCTAACGCTCGCGCACTCTACTATACATGTTTATTCTATTATTGTCCATGGTGTACAATTCCAATTACGTTAATGGCATAAAACACGTTTTGTCAAGCGAATATTACGGAGCTAAGATAAAGAGGTACTTATCTTGTGGAGAGCAGGAAAAGAAGCGGAAGGACAGAGGAACAGGAAGGACTAGGTCACATGGCCAGAGACTAAGGGACTACAAGATTGATGGGATTTGATGTTTGTTTTAAAAAAAAAACAAAAAAAAAATGTCAATTGAAAGTTTACAAAGTTATATTTGTTGAAACTGCTGGAGAGTAGAGAATAAAGAAGATGAAGCTTAATGCTCGCCTCCGTCTTGACATAGAATTCGAAATGAAAATGGATAGGATAGACAATGCCGAACAATGGCCTAAAGGCAGACACTGTGAGATATAACCACCCTGACCCTTGGACATTGACAAGTAGGGCATGAATGCAAGCTTGTGACACGTCATGCTTTCTACTGGGTGTCATCTGAACCCCCAAGAGAAGCATAGCCATCATTCTGCTGCAAAACCCATGACACCCCCAGTCAAAAGTCTATAAGATCTCTGGCAATTCTTGTAGATGAAGGGTTGTTTGCAGGCAGCCACCCTCTCCACCTGCCAGTCTTTCATGTGTGTGCCACAATGTGTACAATGTATCAATTCGGCATACAGAAAGAGAGCGCAGCAGAGAGAGAGAGGGGGTACAACGAGCATAGGCACGTGGAACGTCACACTGTTTTGAGACGCGGTGGCATGCTCTGCTATATTATACTGCTATTATTTCAACCAGTTCTTTAGGCAGACATAGCATACAATAACTAGTGTATGTAGAAAAATAGTTAAATGTCTATAGAGACACAAACCACTTCCATAATATTATGGAGATCCCCTACATACATTATCTGTCGAGGCATAGGGTGGGAAGAAAAAGGGAACCAGGCCTTCAGACTCACAACATGAACAACCATTACAGTGCACCTGGCAGGCGCATCCGGCTGGAGCCGCTACACCACTGTGGATTACTCTGCTTTCCAACTTTCGCCCTCAAGATGCCGTCTGTAAGCAGAAACACAGCGTTTGCCGCAACACGGACTGTTGTTGGCATGTAATTTGAAGACCTTTTATGTGGTCACGTTGTCATGTGCACTAAGGTTTCATTTTAGGCCCTTTAGGCTCGTTGCTCACTTTCCCATTGATTCCTAACGTCCCTTCTCCTTCTTTCACAGCTCCGCCCACACGCCCGCCTTGAGCCCACCTCCAAGCAGCCTGGCAATCTTTCTCAAGTGAGGTTTGGAAGCAGTTCAAGCGGATGTCCGGGTTAATGAAGTCGCAGGGTGGCATGTCTGTGTTGTTGAAAGGGGTGGAGGTGGTCAGTGAAGATGGGGAGAAGGCGAATTTGCTGGGGGAACATTTTGCGGGAGTGCACTGTTCAGAGAACTTCCCGGAGGCAGTGAGACTAAGTATGGGAGTGGTTGAGGAGGAGATGCGGGAGTTGTTGGCGAATGTTGGGCCTTGGGAAGAGCAGTATGACGCTCTATTTTCTATGGCGGAGTTGGATAGGGCGATTCGGAAGGGGAGGTGGTCAAGTCCAGGGGTAGATGGAGTCATGTATGTATTTTTGGAGAAGTTGTCGGTGGAATGTAAGTTGGAGGTGTTAGCATTGTTCAATGATATCTGGAAGAGTGGAGTTTTGCCGAGATTATGCAAGAGAGCGATTGTGGTAGCGATTTTGAAGAGTGGCAAGGTCCCGACGGAGTGTAAGTCATATAGGCCGATTGCGCTGACTGTCGTGATGTGTAAGGTTATGGAACGGATGATAGTTGAGCGCTTGGGATTCTATTTGGAGTCGAATGGGTGTCTGAGCGATTTTCAGAGTGGGTTCAGGAAGAATCGGTCAGTGGCAGATCCGTTAGTGAGGTTGGTGACTGGAGTGGAGGAGGCTTTGTGTGATGGGGAGATGGTGGGGGCGTTCTTTTTGGATTTGGAGAAGGCGTATGATATGGTGTGGAAGAATGGGTTGCTGGTGAGACTGTTGGAGATGGGTGTGAAGGGGAGGATGTTTCGGTGGATTAAGGCGTTTTTGGCTGACAGGACCTTTCAGGTGAGAGTGAGGGGGGTGTTGTCTGAGGTTTGGAAGATGGAGAATGGGACACCGCAGGGGAGTGTGATTAGTGCGATGCTGTTTAATGTGATGGTGGACGGGTTGATTCGAGCGTTGGAGGGCTTCGGGTGTCAGGTGGATTTCTTTGCAGATGATGGTGTGGTATGGGTAAGAGGGCGAAGTTTTTTGTTAATGCAGAATCGGTTGCAAGCTGCGATAGTGCTTATGGAGGAGTGGTGTGGGAAATGGGGCTTTTCGATGTCTGTGGATAAAAGCGTGAGTATGGTTTTCTCAAGGAGAAGAGTGCAGCAAGGGTTGGACTTGGTTTTGAAAGGTGAGAAGGTGAAAAGCGTGGAAGAGTTTCGGTATTTGGGGTGATTTTGGATAGGAAGTTAAACTGGAATTTGCAGGTGAATGGAATGGTGGATAAGAGCAAACAAAGGTTGAATTTGTTGCGGGCGGTGACTGGGAAAGAGTGGGGTGCTCAACAGAAGTGTCTACGAATGTTGTATAAGGGGTTAATTTTGAGTGTGATGGATTTCGGATGTCAAGTGTCAGTGGGTTTCACGGCAAGTCAGAAATTGTAGTTGGACAGGGTTCAGGCAAGGGCATTGAGGGTGTGTTTGGGTGTGATGAGGTCCTCTCCAGCGAATGCGGTTCAGGTGCTTGTGGGGGAGATGCCGTTGGGGTTGAGGAGAGATGCGTTGAATATGAGATGGTGGGTGAAGTGCAGTGCGATGATTATGGCTCATCCTGTGCGTGAATGTTTGAAGTATAATTGGAGGTTTGATTATTATAGAGACCGGTGGAGGAGGAAAGGAGGCACTTTTGGGTTTCACATGTGGGAAAAGGGAGTGCAGTGGGGTGTGGGCGATTTGATGACTGTAACAGATACGGATTTGGAGAGATGGCCGAGGTGGATGATGGGGTCTCCAAAGGTGTGTTTGGAGTTAGCGAATGTGGTGTCGAAGAAAAGAGGATTGCGGAGCGAGATCAAAGCTTTGGGCCAGGCGTACGTGGCAGGAAAGGAAGGATGCAAGGTGTTTACGGATGGTTCGAAGGATCCTGTGTCTGGGAGAGTGGGTATGGCGTATTATCTGGAAAGCACTGGGGAGTATAAAGTGGGATGATTGACAAATGATGTGTCAATTTGTACGGCTGAGTTGGTGGCGATTGCATTGGCGATCGATAGGGTGTGCGAGTTGGGGTTAGATAAGGTTGTGATATTTTCAGATTCATTGAGTGGGTTGCAAGCGATTATGGCGGGGGATGGTGATAGGAAGGACGTGATTATGGACATCAGGAGGAAGATTGATCTGTGCGTACATGGGGGAATGGATTTGGAGTTGGCGTGGGTCCCCAGTCACAGTGGTATTTTGGGTAATGAGTTAGTGGATCTGGCGGCGGGTGAGGGTATGAGAAGGGGAGCGGTTGATGTGAGATTACCTTTGAGTGTGGATGAGGTGAAGGCAGTGGTGGTGAGACGGGTCATAGATGAGTGGCAGGTGAGGTGGGTGAGTGGGGTGAAAGGCAGGTGGATGTTTGGTGTTCGTGGGAAAGTGTCGGTGAAGGTGGTTTCGGGGAGTCTGGAATGGAGGAGGGGGGAGGAAGTGATGCTGAATCGGTTGAGGATAGGACATGCGGGACTGAATGATTGTCTGTTTCAAGTGGGGAAACGTGAGTCGAGACATTGTGCTGTGTGTGGTGTGCCTGAGACTGTGGGACATTTTCTGCTTAGGTGTGAGAGACATGTTGAGGAGAGAGAATTGATGAGGTTTCGATTGTCTGCGCTGGGTGTGGCTGAGCTGAGTGGAAAGACTTTGCTGGGAGGTGTTGGATTTTGTGAGGCAAACGGGGCGGTGGGAGGAGTTGTGAGTTTATGTAAGCTAAGTATCGATTGGTGGGTCTGGTGCACATCATCCTTCAGGATGTGGAAGTGCCTGCGTGGGTCCACCCATGCATCCGATAATTAAGAAGAAGAAGAAGAAGAATCTTTCTCAAACTGAGGTGCGTGCGCATCCGAAGTAGCATCATAAGTAGCTGTGTGGCTGTTCAGCATGGAGGTGGTGGGCGAGGGAGTCAAAACTGTAACTACTGGTGCTCATACTAGAGCTCAGGTAAAATTTATGCATAGTAAAAAGTAGAAAAAAACATGGGAAATACATCACGGCATCACGGATAATCTGGCTCGAGTAGAGCCCAGTTTCTCGGTGTCATCTAAAGAACAGCCAAGCGCTCCCAGTGCTGACGACAGCACTTTGTAATCTATGTAGTGCATGTGTAATTCTGGTAGCACACTGCATGATTCCACCACTTTCTGTATCTTTTTTGGCCAAAGGGTGAGTATTTTACTATCACTCGTTGGGCAGAATTAATATACAAAGTGTGGCGGCTGTAAGTAGCCAAAATATTCATTGAAAATCTTTGCTTGTACCTGGCATGGAATCCACGCTGAGAAACGGAAAACGAATCAGAGAAATGCCTGCCAAACAAACACATGTTAAAGTCTCATGTAAAAAAGATCTGTCTGGCAAAATGTCCAAAATGTCCTTAAGTGGTAAACGTTCCTTATTATCAGTGTCTTTTCAGAATTTAGATAACCTGAAGCCTGTAGAGGCGAGTTGCCTCAAATGCTTCATCCCCCACGAATGCCATCTAGTTCTCCTGCCAAAGATACTGATAAGATGGGTGATATCTCACACCGGAATATTCTCGAACACGAATTTGATAAAAAGGGCTTTGGAAATGGCGCCTCTTCAGTTTTGAATGTGACACAGTTTCCTGAGTCCTTGTCCCTACCTAAAGCTGGTTCTCACCTGCTTCTGGAACAAAAAATCAATCATTTTCCAGTACTAACACGAATCCTCAATTTGCTTGATAGAGGACATGAATTTACGCATGCCTTACTAAAAGACATGAAAGAATGCTCTGATTACTTACCGGTAATCTTCATTACTCCGAGTCCTACTCTTCCTCGTCACAGTATGTACCTTATGAGGCCACTGCCTCCGACACAGGACCTTCTTCTATTCCTTTAAATCCCTATAACTCCTCCCCCACATCACCCGTCACTCAGTTTCATATTACCAAGCCGGAGCATGGGACCTTCCCCGCAGGGAGGGTGAGGAGGGTCGTCAGTACTGTGACGAGGAAGAGCAGAACTAGGAGTAATGAAGATTACCGGTAACTAATCAGAGCATTACCTCCACGTCCACTATTCCTCGTCCCAGTACTTACCTCATGAGGTATACCAAAGCAGCAACAGGAAAAAAGGTCCCAATGAGACACAGAGCCAAAAACAGTGCAGCAAAACACACCCACAATAACTCTTAATTCACATCCCCACAGACAAAACTCCAACCACAAAGGAACCAACCCCTGAGTGGGAGAAACTCAACCCATAGCGTCTGATGAAAATGCCTAGACCAGCCAAGGTTGCAGCCATACAAATCTCTTGCAGAGAAAACCCTCCTTGCATCGGGGCAGGAAGCCGCAAAAACCCCTGGCGGACCGCCCCTGAGGTGTGCAGGCACAGGCAGGCCAGAAGCCACATACGCCCTGGAAATCACAACCCGGAACCACCGGAAAATGGAAACCATAGATGCGTTATGCCCAGCCCCAGCCAGACCACAAGCAATCAGAAGACTATCAGATTGGTGGAAAAAAGCAAACCTAGCCAAATACTCCAACACGTCCCGCCGGACATAATGTTAAGCCAAGCCACCTCCTCAGGCATTCTCGGATAATGAAAGAAGTCAGGGAGAACCAGATCCTGAGAGGTGTGAAAACCGAGATACAACTTAAGGGAGGAACTTCGGCCCACACATCAGCACCACCGAGTCTGGCAGCACCCTCAGGAAAGGAGGGTGACATAAGAGAGCCCCAATCTCCCCAAGCCTACGGGCAGAAGCGAGAGCAATAAGAAAAGCAGATTCAGTGTAAAATATATGATATCAATTTCGGAAAAGGGCTCAAAAGGAGGCCCTTGAAGGAACCGTAATACAAGAGGGAGATCCCAAGGGGGAACCCCTTTATCAGCACAAGGATGGGAAGAAGAAAAACCCTGGAGCAACTTCCCCACCAACACCTCCCCATCCAAGTGACCATCAGAGTCCCCCAAAAGGAATTTCATGGAGGCCCACTGAGAGCGAAGCCTAGAAAAAACTGCCAGGCCCCTCTCAAAACCCCTCCTGGAGGAATCGAAGGATAGCAGAGAGGCCAGAACCCAGGGGAGGGATCCCAGATCGCCCATACCAGTCTCTGAAATGGCCCCAATGCCTGCTGAACACCTTCAGAGTGGAGGGTCTAAGAGCATCCATTATGGACTCAACTACAGGATCTGAGAACCCCTGAGATATCAACCTAAACTGAGCAATAGCCACACTGCCCATTGCATCCGGGGGACTTCCAACCACAGATCCCCTTGAAGGGGACACAGCCACCTCGGAACCAGCCAAGGTTCCTAGGACCGAAGCTCCAACAGAGAGGGGACCCAACTCCGGCGGGACCAGAACTGAGCTAACAACAACACAGTCACCCTGGACACTCTGATGGGCCAAACCACCCGGGGCAGAAGGAGAATAGGCGGAACGGCATAAAGGAAAACCCCAAGGCCACTGTACAGAGAGTGCGTCCATCCCCCAAACCCCCGGCCTGAACCCGAGAGCAGAAGAGGGGAACTTCTGCTAAGGCCGGGGATGCAAACAGGTCTAGAACCGGAGACCCTAATCTGACACAGGTCACTGCAAAAACCTGGGCCAACAGGACCAGTTCCGCAGAGGAGTGAAAATGTAACGCTCACCTGGTATCCACGGGGATGTCACTCAGCCTGTTCTGACCTCTTACGACCTCGAACCCTTCCCTGGCGTCTACTCAACTGGAGACTTGGCCTGAAACACAGGATTGGTAGAGTTTAACTCCCTATTGTCTCTCTGTGCTTGAACCCCTTCTTCCCCGGGGTCCAACCCTTCCCTTTGATCCTCAGCTCACCTTGTTTTCTTGGAAAGTGTGCTCTCCGTCCTGCTTTCAGCGCAGGGGCACGTTGATTGATGTGGGCTCGTTGCTGCCTAGTTACTTCACTGGCAAATGTCCGACAGATAAGTATAATGAGTCTTTAGAACAGTTCTCTAATTTCGTTCCTTTCCTTCCTTAGATGATGGCCGGCGTCCGGGGATGGCGACCTGCTGCTGAGATGAGTAGCGCTGAAGGTGAGTGAGAGCACGATGCGCGATGCACTTCTTTCGTATTTGTATTGAACTGAGTTCTTTTTCTGTGTCTTTTAGGTGCTGCAACGTTTTCAGCGTGGATGCCGGTTATGAAGAAGAAATGCGGTGAGTAAGCGCAGTATGCGGTTCCTCTAGATGTTTCCACGCTAACCTGGAGTGTCTTTCCCCCTTTTGCAGATGGATGAGAAGTTCCGGAGACAGAGTTCCCCCAGAGAGGCTGGGATTCAGGTAAGCGTTTGAAGCTCGTACAGTCTTTAGAAATAAGCGAAGATTTGCTGAATGCTTACTAATGCCTTTTTTCTGTTCTTTTCCCTTTTCCTCAGGAAGCGGCGTGCCGGGATGGGAATGACACCGCCAAAGATGCCAGCAGAACAGAAGGAGCGATGAATGATGGGCAGATGCGCCGCAAGGTAAGGCTGTTCCTAACGGTGTTCTTGTTCTTGCAGGAGCTGCGCGCAGAAGAAAGATGCAGGCCTACTGGAGACCGATCCGAACACGGTGAGTGTCACGCTGCAGGTGCAGAAAATGCAAAGCATGTTTCTCAGCCTGGGCGTGGTTTAAATAGTCTCTGGGTATCCCAGGTGTCTCTGGGCTGAACCACACCCAAAAGACTAGACTGCATATGCAGTTCTGGGAACCGAAATATGTGGGGGCATCCATCTTGTCCCCATCAATGCACTACAAGTCCAATCCCCAATGTTATCCTATGGGAGTGAGTGAGTCTGGTGCCACAAGCGCCAAGTCTGACTCCAAGTGGGTCTTTGGAGGGATGTAGAGGCCCTTGAGGGCCATGTAGGTGATTGTGGACTGGCTCCAGCCTGACATCTTGGAGGGCTGGGGACATGAGGGGCAGGAATAATGACAGAAAACCGGCGTCTGAGAAGATCCGCTTGAACATTGTCCACCCTTCTGATACGTGAGGCCACCAGAGACACCAGATGAGATTCCTCCCAGGTGCCTATCAGCGCTGCCAGAGCATTCAAGGAGCGGCCGGGACCCCTTTTGCAGTTGACATATGCCAACGCCGTCGTATTGTCCGATCGGACCAAAACCGCCGACCATCCAGCAACCCCTCGAAGTACACCAGAGCTTGGACAATGGCACAACTCTTGCCAATTGGATGATCGCCGGCTCTCCCCAGACCTCACAACCCTTGAGCTGAGAGATCCCCCCAATGTAGACCCTTTCTCTCTGGTAGTAAGAGAGGCCACAGGAGGAAGGACCATGCACACCTCAGCCTGTAGACCTGAAACCCCCCACTACCATAGCAGGGAGACTCGCAGCGCTGGGGACACTGAAAACAAAACTACGAAAGCTGAGACGTCGGGAGCCAGTGGGAAAGAGTATAAGACACCAGGGGACGTAACCGAAGACAGGCTCAAGGAACCGGAAAACACACAAGACGCCACGTGCCCCGTAACTTCAGGAACAGGCGCGCAGAGACATACTGCCTTCTGAGGACCCAGCCCAGAACAGCCAGCAAGCGCCCCTCCTGCACAACATCCAGAGTACGCTCTCCTCAGACGTCCGGACAAGCAGTGCAGGGTCTTGAGACCCATAAGCAGGTGACACATCCTAGAAGGCATAGGGACCAGGAACACCCGCAAGTAGAAAACTTGACCCTGAACAGGGAGAGGAACGGGCAAGACGGTAACCCACAACAACCATTCGGAGAGAACGGATCCCATGGCCAACTACTTGGACCGTGAGCTGGGTACCAAAGTCCTAACCATGCAAACCTGGACAGGAGGAGACAGGAACGGCAAATGATACCCCCCTCCGGAAGGAGCCCATTACCCAGGAAGCCAAACCCCACCTGTCCAATACACCTCCGAGAAGGTAGAGACGAGGAGCCAGGGAAAAACCGCCAGTCACTGCACTTGCACCAGAGGAAAATCACAGGACGTTAAAGCAGGCCTGCGGCACAATATAACAGCATGCTTGTCAGCCCGCAAAAAGATCCGACCTATCAAAAGGAAGATACAGGACAGCCCAGAAGTCCAGCAGACCATGGCCCCCTCAGCCGACAGAGGAGCCACCAGGCTGGCATCAAAAGGGCAGAGTACTGTCACAAAGTGGGGCAAAGCAATCCATCTCGGATAGCAGATATCAAAGGCAACCCCCTACCTGGGGTATGCCTATACTGGAAAACCCACTGAAGTGACATCCTCCTCCACCAGCACCAGGGGCTCTGAGAACCCCTCTAAGCACAGACATGTGCCACCATGTTTTCCACGATCACTTCCCGCAAGTCTGAGAGGAGGCGTGAAAGCAACACGTCGGCACCGGAGGACCTAGGCCCTAAAAGAAGAGACACTGGGAACCCCCTGCATGGCCGTTACTTCCATGATGCATTTTCCATACCATGCTGGACAAGGGAAAAGAAAATCAACTCCTTTGACCTTCCCTCGTGCAGTTCAGAGGAAGAGGACAGGACAAGGAGTCTGCGTCCATAGCTAGCACAGACCCAAACACACCACTAAATCACCACATGACTGAGAGGTGGCTCGAGCCCTGTATCCAGTAGCTGGTAGCCCCATGCTCTAAATGGTTCCAGTGCGTCGGTCTAGGAAGGATGAAGGACCGAGTCAGCACCGTTGAGACTCGAACCCGAAGTGTAGACTATGCCAGGCCGGTACCCTTCCGGCCGCTTGCAGACATGTCCAAATCTGCGCCGTATTCACAGGCAGCACGCAAAGAATGCAGCCAACAACCGGTGCATCCTGGGCTGTGTGTGTCTGAGAAGCAGGTCGTATGTGACATGCCTGCGACAGAACAGAGCCCCCTCACTTTAAAAGACTCTCTGCCACTGTCACCCCATGACAAGAAGCAGAGAGGCCTCACAACAAAAAGGGAAGGCAAGCCCATACTGCCAAGTGCTTGCCATCATTTCCAATAAAGATGTGTATATAGAGCACGAGGAAAAGGCCTGTCGAAATAGTCAAGCACAGCAGGAGAGGGGAAAAATATCAAGCACAGTCCGCCCCTCTCCTTACCTTCCCCCAGAGAATGCAGTTAACATCCGGTGCATCCTGGGCTGTGTGTGTCTGAGGAGTGGGTGGTATGTGACATGCCTGCGACAGAACAGAGGCCCCGCACTCTTAAAGACTCTCTGCCACTGTCACCCCACGACAAGAAGTAGAGAAGCCTCTCAACAAAAGGGAAGGCTAGCCCATACTTCAAAACAGGAGGAGAGGGGAAAAACATCAAGCCCTGTCCTCCCCTCTCCTTACCTTACCCCGGGCCGTACAGGACCCGGGACACAATGCTCATGCTGCGGTCCGGAGCCCAACAAAGAACCGAGCGAGGCAATCCGGCTCAACTGTGACCCAAAGCCCCGCAGGGGGCCCAGGAGCAGCGCTGCACCTGAGGGAGCCGAGGGCCCCACCACACAGCCATTCCCCAGGGGGGCAGCAATCAGTGCTCCCCGGTGCCCCGCACCGGGAAGAAAAAGTCCAACCTGCCGGAGGCATGAAAAATTCAACTGAGTGACGTGGATGTGGGGGAGGAGTTATAGGGATTTAAAGAAATAGAAGAAGGGCCTGTGTCGGAGGCAGGGGCCTCATGAGGTAACTACGAGGAAGAGTGGACGTGGAGGTAACGCATTATGCTTAATACCGAACAACTCTCAAAGCTGGAGGGCTTCATACTCGGCCAAGAAGCTTGTCAGAGGTTTCATCTTGCATGTCCTGAGAGAACTGTTTCGCTTGAGCAAAGTGAACTCGCCAAGCAGGTCTCCCAGGCCCCAAGGGTGACCTTTGGCACCCAAACCTCTGACGATCTTCTGTTGGTCAAGGGAATCCCCACAACATTTGCCAAGGTGGTATTCAATTCTGATTCCCCTAGATGTGAGGCACCCCCTTCCTCCCCTCTTGTTATGATTGCTCTCGCTAAACTCCATCATCAGAGGCTTTTGCAGGTTGAAAATATAATTACCAATGCAAAGCTAGTACCGCAATCTTTCTATACAGCACCTCCAACTGGTCCTGAGAATGTTTCTAACAAGGACTCGCCTGATAGTCCCTCGCCCATTACTGACATCTTAGATCAGGAACAGGATGCTCTAGCGAGTGAAGTGTTGTGTAGAGCGAATGAAGAGTCATCAGCAGGGCTCTACCACATGTCTAGAAGAGCAAAAAAACACCATCAAAAGGCAGTAAAAAGACGCCACCATGCGAAGGGGAGTGAGGAAGGCACTGTGAAGTCCTCACAGAATAAACCATCTGGCCAAACCTCTCTAAAGGCAAAAAAGAACAAGACAACTATAGAAACTACTGGTAACTTCTGCACTGGAGGAACATGTACTTAACTTCAGTCAACTTAACGATGAAAGCAAAAAAATCCTGCAAATAATTCCTAAGGAAGTTCTGACAGAGAGCTCACCCTCCCATATCACTGTATCTATATCAGTACAACATACCTCTATGGGTCTGGCGCATGCGTTAACTCCTTCCCTTATGGAGTCTTGTACTGTTGCAAGTGAGATCCACGTTGGCCTTGTGCAGGCAAACATGGATACTTATTTTCCTGCCTTGGCTAATAAAAAAAACACGATCCCACAGAACGTTGTAATACTCGATACTAACGTCAAGCCTCCTATGTTGATTCCAACTCAATCACGAGAGGTAAGCCTCAATACAGCTGAAAGTAAAAAAACATCTCATGAGATTTGTCCACCTCAGGTTGAAATGCACCAGGCACGTCCCGTTGTATTTGCTTCTGGACATGCCTTGGGATCTGCAACATCGCTCACCTCCTTGGCAATATCCACTGTGCTAACCACAGAAAGTCTAGCAGATCAAATAAATTCTTCAAAGTATGCAGTCCCCATACCAGGACAAAGGCAACCACAGGGGCCTTGTGTAGCTGCCTCCCAAGAGGCCAACAGCGTGAATTCTGTGAATCTTTCTGGAGTAGAAACTTCACCTTTCCCATTGGTTATAGCAAATACTTGTCTTTCTTCCTTTCAGGATATTCCCGAGATGAAAAACATTATTGGTTAGATGAGTGATGCAAACATCAATGGGACAGTACGCATAAACAGTTCAATTTTGATGAACGCTTTATTTAAAATCCTCTCTTTACGTAGCTTAGTTAACAATGACGTAGAATGGATTAGGCTCCCCAACTTGAACAATAATCGTATGCTTGCGAAAGTTCAATCGCCCATAATAGTAAAATTACTATGGGATTTCAAAACCGACTTAGGCCTTTTGGGTTTGGAAATGCATGATTTTGCAACCCTTGAGGAAGCAATGTTTTACTTGGATTTCCAGCCTGTAATTAAAGCTACATCTCAGGAGATACAGGAGAATGCTTCCACTAAAGGGGGTCAGAAAACCCACATGATTGAACAACTCGCATCATTAACTACCGAATTAAATGGCCTTACCTGGCTAGAACAACTAATAAAGGCAGCGGTAGCTAATTTATCCCCTCCTGCCACATCATAATTGAATGACCTTCGTATTATTTCGTGGAACTGCTGCGGGTTTAATAATCTCAAAAAATGGATGTAGAATTCTGGACACCATGTTGCTCCGTCCGTCCTACTGGTTCAAGAAACAATGTGTTTAACCGAGTTACAGTTTGATGGTTTTACTTCCTTTTCCCATTATGCAGTCCAGAAAAATGCAGGGAGACCTGTGGGTGGACTAACAATCCTGATAAACAATAATTTGAAATTCACTGTTAAACATACCTATGAATCTGATTTATACCTTATAATAGATGTAGGTCTTGATGTGCAGTTTCGTAGAAATCTGTTCCTTATATCGCTGTACTGGAATCCAGTTTCCTCCTCAGTTGCCCAAGCCAGCAAAGCACTGCATGAGGCACTTCTTGAAGCATATATCCTCAGTCCTCAGGCTGAAATAATAATCGGTGGAGATTTTAACGCAACTCTTTACCCTCTGTCTCTCCTTGATTCTAAAAGCTCCCCGTATATTCACTTCAAACGTTCGATTCAGAATGGAAGGCTTTGGGCACACTGCCTGAAAGGGTCGAACATTCACTTGGTGACACCTTCCCCCTCAAATACATATTACACTTGGAACAGAGGATCCTTGTCGTCCACAATCGATTATATAGCGGCGACAAGTCAGATTTCTGGGCTTTTCTCTCCCATTGTCAATCTATCAACTAGATATGGAGACCACCTAATGGTTTCTACGTCATTGACCTCTGTCTGTACACAGTTTGAGCTCGATCCGTCCCTTGCTCTGATTCAAGTAGATCGTAAGATGCTTTCCATAAAGTGGAATGCTTGCACCTGTAGAAGGCTATCCTTCTTAGTGAATTGCGATCTCTGGATTCCTTCCAACGAACCCTTTCTCCATCGGGAAAATACTTTGCAATGGAATGTAATGATGATAAAAGCACATCTTTGTGCAATTGCTTCTACTCCTAGTTCCATCTCACCAAGTGTGATGCATTCCTCGCCCTTCTCCCCTGCGATAACTACACTTAAACAAAATAAAAACTATGAACTTAGAAGGGTAAAAAAATCCTCGATGGGCAATGATATGCATGCATATATTCATGTGAAAAATTTGATTCTATTGCGTTATGAAGCAGCATGTCGAGAAATTCGACTTCAGAGTTCACTTGTAGCTAATCAAGCCATGGTGTCCTATTTATGTAAACGCAAGACCAAGGACATTTGGAAGTTAATAAGAAATACTGAACAACCAAAGAATCCTGCAATTGAGTCTTCCATTGACAGGCTCTCCTGGACAATCTTTTTTAAGAATAAATATTCGTTACCTCCAGCGTTTACGCCCTTTGACGCGATGTCAGTTTATCATCATATTCCTGACTCCTGCCCTTGGACATATGCAGATATTGTCCATGCAATTACCAAACTCAAACCCTCCAAATGTGCAGGGCCTGATGGCCTTCCGCCTTGCATAATTAAGGATGATCCAAGGTTTTGGGCGAACATCTTGTTAGAACTCTTTCAGTCTATTTTTACAACCAAAATTATCCCTGACTCGTGGCTCACCTCGATTATCATTCCACTGCATAAAAAAGGGGCAATTGATAATCCGAACAATTTTCGCCCCATAGCGTTGATTGATGTTGCAGCAAAAAATGTTGACCTTTTGATTCTGCATGAAGTAGAAACATTTATTTCAACGAATGCTATTTTGTGTAAAGCCCAAGTGTGGTTCCTGAAAGCTTTGGGGATGCAGCTAAACGTTAGTATTCTAGCCCATATTATCACCACATCTCATCTACCTGAGAATGGCTCCATTTTTGTAGCCTCGTTGGATCTTAAATCTGCCTTTGATAGCGTTATCAGAGGTGTGCTTTGGCGGAAAATGTTCACATACAAATTTCCCCCGTATTTGGTAGGGTATCCAGTCAATATTTCGAAAACATTTTTTCGACATACCAATATGTTGAATCAAAATTGCAGAATTTTTTTTTATTTTTTTTTTTACATGGTTTAGTTTGGTTTAGTTAGAAAAAAAAGATGGTTTAAAAAAAAAAAACGGGGGCCTGGGGTGGTGGACCCCCCCAAAATTATTTTTTTTTAAAAAAAAAAGGCTTTCGAAAAAAAAAAATGTCTGCTATTTTGGTTCGACATATTGGTATGTCGAAATAGTGACTGTCGAAAAGGTCACTATAAACCATCTGGTAGCATTAATTGCTCTTCTCCAACATAATACCAACTATAAGGTGCGAATCAACCGGGAGGATAGCTCAGCGGCAGCGTGCGCGTCTTGGAAGCAAGACGACACGAAGCAACAGGTTCGATCCCCGGGTCCGCGCTCAGAAAGCTCTGGGTGTTTAAGCGCGTTATAAATATGTAACTAAGACAAAAAAAAAAAAAAAACACAATTACGGAACTAAGAAAAACAAACAATTCCTGTAACAGCGCCTCGATGCCTGCGGGCTGTGTGAGCGCTATATAAATGTAAAATAAAATAAAAAAAAAAAAACCAAGAAGGCTTGCTTACAGATTCAATCCCCAGTACGATCGGTGTAAAACAGTGATGCAATTTTGCAGTGTTTTTGGTTAATCTTCATCTAGCTGACATCAATCACATTTGGGATACAGCCAAGTCCTTTTCTGTCTGATTGGGGGATTTCCGCATCTCATGGCTTATGTATGCCGATGATTTCCTGTTATTTGACAGCACACAATCAGGAATGCAAAACAAGCTAGAGAGTTTTTTATCGTACTGCAATATAAACAACCTTTTGATTAATCCATTAAAATCTAACATAATCATATTTTCAAACTGTGAAAAAGTGTGTAAATTCAAATGAATGATTAATTTATCTGAAATAAATTTGATTAAAAATCTCACATATCTGGGTTTTGACTTATCGAACAATTCCTCCTTGACGCGGTTGCAAGAGTCACTCTACGGAAAAATACAGCCTCTGATGGGTCAAATGAAACTCATTTAATTTAAATACTGTACATTTTTGTTAACACCTCTGTTCGAATTTTATTGCAAAAAAGTGGAGGCGGTCCTCCTTTATGGATTGGATTTATGCCTAGGCGAAATTGACCCCTATCTAAACATGCTCCAATGACGAATATGGAAAGCCACTCTTGGGTTGCCTGAGTATTTACCGAATGTGATCTTGAGGCACGAATTGGGGCTGAACTCGCTAGCCTCCAGATTTAATTGGAGATGTCTCTCTAACTATACAAAAATTCTCTTTCCCCCCTCTAATTCCATTTATGAAGAGTTCTCAATTATGCTTACCAAGGATCATCCTGCATCTATATATCAATTCAAAGTACGCATGCATATCCTCTTAGCAGGGACGTCATTTGGGGGTCGCCAGAGGTCGCTACTGCGACCTCTGGGTCTGTGGGCTGCGACCTCTGTGGTTCCCTTGCGACCGCTGTATTTTCTTTTTTTGAAAGCATTTTTTTTTTTTTCACGGACCGAAGCTCGAATTGAAAAACGTGATATTTCAATGATCACGGGCCATGGCGAAGGCAGGCTGCCCTTTCTCATCGAGATGAAAAAGGAAGAAAATGCCTATTCTCCGCCTGGTCGTTCTTGTTTTTACAATTTCACAAAAGCTGTGTCTACAAGTGTCGGACTGCGGCTGCCGGGCTGGCGCCACTGATTGAGTAAACATCCCTGCCCTTCCGTGACCCTGCAACAATTAAAACTCCTGGGAGGGGAAATGTGAATCCTGGTCTGTGCGCGGCTCATTAAGCTCCTCTGAGTATGTAGCAAGCTAGATATTCACAAAAGGGCCATTTAATCAAGCACGGACAGGACGGACTTGCAATGAATTTCCTTTCCATTAACAGAGTACATGTGCACATAATATCCAGGCAGAGAGAGGACACACGGCATTCTGCAGCAGGCAACTTGCAGTGCTTCAGTAAGTACGCTATCTTTTGATACTATTAAATCAATATGTGAACTGATGCAAGGTTGTCACATCCAATACAATTGGAGGTTCTTGAGTTGGCACGGACATTGGGAAAACTACACCGTGTGCATTCATACCCCACTTGTGTATAGGCGCGATATAAATACCGTATCATATCATACCCAACATACACATGTCCTTTACTATCCCCCATCCCGCCGCTTAACGTCACACCACACATTCGAGCAGAAGGCATGGTTTGTGAGCGGGCTATTAACGGCTTTTCATAATTACACAGAAAGACCCTTGATAGCCCAGACAGTCGTCATCTGCTCCGACTGCGTGGGGCCGGGCGAGACCCACGGCAACAGCGGTATGCCTGCCCAAGTGGGCCTTGGCCCATTGGAAAGCAATGTTGTTTAAAGTGCCCTGTTAAAATAGTCGGGTTTGCACCAGAACTGTGACGAGTGGCATGTGTGTGGCCACGTTAATGCCCTAGAGGTCACTGTCACTGTCACAGAACAAGAGAGGAGTGGCCGAAAGACATGGGCGCAGCGGCTGCGTTGCATTTTAATGCATTTATTTTGCAATGTGTATAGCGCACCTAACCGGAAGGCATCTAGGCGCTGTTCTTACAGAGGATGGCAATAAATACCAGTTGTTTTTCATTTCCACTTTCTTAGGCGCTTTCAGTTCAAAAAGCGTAAAGTGCTGTGATTATTTCTCCGTTTTTGTCTTATTTTGAATGTAAAGCGGGCATGCATGCTTTCGATACCTGTGGTGCTCCTGGCTATGCGGGGATATGGGTCTTGCCTTCAGCGTGTAGTGCCTTGAGGGCGGGATAGTGACAGTGCCCAGGAGATGCCAGGGGAGGGCAGCTCCTCTGACACGTGGGCCACGGGCGGGAAATGGTGCCAGAGTTTCACCCTTAGCCCCTCGCTATCTGCCAGGGTATTAAGTGTTAAGCTCCCTGTCTGTCCCTCCCGGAGCCCCGCCAGAAACTCTAGCGCGCCAGCTGCAAGCCCCGACTTGCCCGCAGCACATGGCACACCGGCATCCCTTACACTTTTTCTGCGATTGCTCAACCTCGGGTTGGGGGCGGCTGGCGGGGAATGGAGGGCAGGAATGCCAGGCACGCTGCTGGGCGCTAGAACGGGGGCAAGCAGGGTGAGTTTGCTGAGCACGGGGCGTAGGGTGCAGAGATGTGCACAGGGAGTGGCTCTTTACTGTGCAAGCGTTCACGCGGTGAGGTGGACTAGCACCTTGAATCCGGGGGATTCAGCTTGCAGCGCTGCTTTTAATCACCATTCAATAATGCATGCCCGCGAAATGGTTATTCAATGTAAAGGTGTGCACAGAGAGTGGGGGTGCACACAGAGGGGGGTAAGTTGCTATCTCCAGCCCAGGAAGGCAGGGAACAGAGCCACTTATCCACAATTCAATCATTCATCCACTCTCTTAGCAGCTAGACTTGGTAAGTCTGCCTGGTGGGAGGATGGTACAGTGCACCCAGGTCTTTTAATTTTGCAAGGAGCTGGGCTAGGGCATGGTGAATGGCAGCAGGGGGATATGCCCGGGCATACTCTCAGCAACGCGCACAATCCAGGCTCGAATCCCGATCCTGCACTTAGAAGCCTATCTCCGGTATTAAGTGCGTTATAAAAGAATAATTATAATAATCCATGCGGCCTCCCCTGTGGGTTTATCCCCCCAGAAAGCCCAGTGCTGTGAAAGGCTGTGGCATATCACACAGAAGCACAGCGGCGTGCCCCCAGCTTACCCGCTGTTGGCACTGTCTTATTTGGTTTGCTTATCTCCTACCATCAGGCAATACGAATGGCTTTGAAGGGCGCTGAGGGTGTGATAGTGTTAAAGGGGATACCTCCGTGGTCGATGCTGAAGTCAGCTCGGCGTGTGTTGTGCTGGGATCCCCCGGCTTCTCTGCGCTTTCTTCCCTGGGAGCCTGCGCTGAGCCACACGCAGACAAATGCTTCAAAAATGTATGATATGATATGATATGGCATTTATAAAACGCCTATACACAAGTGTTTCAAGGCGCGTTATAAATATATTTATATGGAAATATAAACACATTGGTGAAATGCCAGTGGCACCAAAGTGGAAGTTAGGGGTAGCAGAAGCTACCCCTATATAGCGTCGCTGGTTAGCAATGCCCAAAGGGTTTGCAGTGAGTTGCGTGGGAATTTTTATAGGGGTACAACGGTGCATTTTTCGAGTTTTATGGAAGGGGTCCCTGCTGGTTAGGTGCAGCGATGTTACTGGTTTGATGGTATTTGGCTCCGCGCTGGCTGAGCACAAGATAGGGTGGTGGGGGGAACTTGCATTGTTAGGTTAGTGTGCTGGCCGCCACACCTTAGGTTAAACAGCTTTCCAATGGGGCTTGCCAACTAGTTAAATCCTTGAACCGACGCCGGCATTGTTCCACTCACCTGACTGCCACGGTGCTGCAGGGCTTAGCTAGTGTTTGCAAGGTTATGCACAATGTCCGCGTAGGATGTAAGACTATGTTGTTGTTTGTAATGTTGGTGTGTAAGCTAATGGGGCCTGTAGAGAGCATTCCTGCTGGAACCAGTACAGTGGGCGCTCGGTGCTAGATTACATGTAGGTTTTTTAACGATGGTTCCCGTAATGTCACTTTTTTGGGGGGAGGGGTCAAATGACATCACTTCCTGTGATGTCATCAGAGGTCAAAGGTTGTGTGACGTCACTTCCGCGACCCCTGGCATTTTGGTGAAATGACGTCCCTGCCTCTTAGAGAATATTAACATCCAGCCTGAAGATCTCCAAGGGCAGACGGGACTTGCTAAAAAGAAAGGCACTTTTCAAATGACTCGGCTGATTGTGCGGACCTAATTTACTTGTATAGTTTGTTTTCAGAATATGCAAAATTTAGGCACATTCAATCGCCCGCCTTCAATGCTTTGTTTTATTTCCGTGTAACAAATCACGTAACAGTTACATGCGATTCCGTTTGGATTTAATCAACACTAAATCACGGACAAAATATTGGGCCAACAAGGAAAAAATCAAGCTATAATTCTGTATGTCGTTTTTGTAACGATGAGTGTGAAACGTCTAAACACCTCTTTCTTTTTTGTCCTCATTTTGAGGAAACTCGTTTACTGATGTTGAAAACCATTGAGAAGGGCTCTACAATTGCTGCTAGAAACTTTATATGGATGGGTTGTATGTGGGGCAGGAGCAATGCCATCCTTTTGGCTACTGTGCGATTAATTCGCCACATTGAAGCTGAGCTTGAGATTCAGTTGTAATGAACTATAAACAGAAATAGAATTGTCCCACAGTGATGATAACCCACAACGTTACACTTGGACATTTTCTATTGTGTATTCAAAACCCATTAAGAACTTTTGTGAGTCCCTTATCAAGTGATGTTCAACTCAGCTAATGTGAAGAGGGTTGTCAATATGTTTTGTTTACAGGAGACATTTCTATATTGTGAAAGTGTCATTGTTTTTGGTGTGTGTAAGGAGATAGTACGATGCGTTGTTCATCAACCCTGAAATGTGTGGTTAGTTTTAACATAAACATTTTTAGTAACATGTTAATAAGATGATAATGTATTGTTTTGTTTTTAAGTACCTTTGTTGTAAAATGTAATATTTTGTAAAGGTGCGTGTGCACCAAAAATAAAAAACAGTGCACCTGATGCCATTACTGGGCACAGGCAACAGATTCCTATACCTATAGGGCATAGCAGTATACACAACATAAATGTGCAGCACACAGTGAATGTGGGACCTAGTGCAGGGAAAAGGAGGAACAAATACAATAACACACACATATAGAGGCAAGGACCCTCAGGGGATGCCAGACCAACCCCAGGGGAGACCTCTAGAGTCAGGTTCAAGTCGTAGCAGTGCCAGGGAGTGGTGCAGCACAGAAGGTTCCAGACCCCAATGCAAGTCAATCAGAGAACATGGTTTGAAGACACTGGCACAGGCCACCCAACCAGGGCAAAGAGGCAGGTACTCACATTCGTAGTTCCCCAAAAGATGGTTATAGGAAGGCAGAACAACCCTGTGAGTACAACTCTTATTTTCTAGAAGCAGTTTCAGGGACCCAACAGCCAGGGAATTGAACCCCGAAATAAAAAAGAACCTGGCAAAGCAGGTTCTGGGCACCTGATTAACAAATGGAGGCTGCCTACCAGCAGAAAACAGTCCAGTGAAAGAACAGTGGTGTTGTGACCGAGAAGGGCCAAATGAGCAGGAGAGCCAACACCTTTTGTTTCATGTAGGTATTTAAGGGAATACACTTGGCTACTGTCTTTTAGCAGAAGAGGGCAAAGGAGGGTATCTCTGAAGAAGACCCAGGGAATCAAAAGTTCATTTTGGAAGGCCAGATTGCAAGAAGCTTACAGGAATATAGCTTCACCAGGAGCATAGCTGTGGATCCACCCAAACATGAAGACTGGATCCACCTTTTCCTCTCTAGCCTGTATAGCCAGCATGTAGCCTTGTCCATCTCCTCTCTCCGTGACCTTTCAAGTCTATCCTTCTATTTTTTTTTCAGTTATAAGAGTTTTTATATTATTCGATATCACAATACAAATCAACAGTCAAAACAGATATATTTTGTCAATTAAATGATAAAGCAATTGAAATATTAGCATATAATCTTTGATATTTTAGCAAGAATGCTGTTGTGGTAATGAACAGCTAACAATACAAATGTTAATTACTTAAATTGATCAAAATGGGAGGAGGAAGAATAAAAAAGGGAGAGGAATAAATGGGAACTGGATTAACCAAATCAGGCTGATGGTGAAGAAAAAAAACGAATATAGTAGATACATTCATACAATCAGTAATTCCATCAGTGTGGTAGCAAGATCAGTTAGACATATGTATTATTTAAATAATTAACAAAGAGGTGCCATTTTCTGTCATGCTTGAAAGAGATGGTAAATTGGCAATACATATTTCCAATCTATGTACATCGCATATATTATTCCACCATTCTTTCATGGAAATTTGGGAAAAGTCTTTCCAATTAGATGTAATTAATCGAATGGCTAGAAGTATAAACAGATCAAAGACACCGCCCTAATTTTACCCTCATTAAAGTCAAGGCTGCCCAGTAAAATATTGGTTAGATTTAGTGGAATTGAGACCTTAAATATCTGTTGAAAGGGGGATCAAATCTGATTCCAGAAAGGATTTACCAGGATACATATGAAGAACATGTGTTTAAAGGTCCCGGAGGCTGATTGACAAGGCCAGCATACATCATTATCAGTTAATTTAGCCAGAAAAGGTTTGTTGGGGGTAATAAAGACTCTATGCATGAAGAAATGAAGGGTCTAAGTTAGATTAGCAGATGCAGATATAACCTTAGTTTTGTACCGTATAATTGACCACATTTCACCCCCAAAACATGACCCACGGTCTTCTTCCCCTTGCAATCCAGATGCCCACATATTATTGAAGATTGTTTCTAACATAATAATTTTATAAAATATAGAGGCTTTAATGTTGTCGCAAGATTTGATAATGCACAGTCTAGTGGGGTCCACAGCTAATACCTGAAGATTGCTTCTGCTGCTAGTATCTAAACATGCATTAATTAAGTTAAGACATTAATTGAGGGGGAACGCGGGTAATGAGAATTCGATTTTGAATTCTTCTAAAGAAAGGATATCACTTCCCTTAATTAATTGATCAATACATTTAATTCCTTTAGTAATCCAAACTTTGCGAAAAATGGGTATGTTATTTATAGTTATATATTTATTGCACCATATAAAAGGAGAGAGGGTTGTGCTGGGTTCATTGATTTGATGAAAAAGGAACTCTTTTAAATAATAATTAGTAAGGCAGCTTGATTTGGAAAAGCCTATCTTGGCACTATTAAAGAGATAGATTATATCTTTAATATCAAGTGGTAAAACAAGAGATTTTGCAACAGTCAGCCAGGTAGGGAGGTTCGTAACTTCATTAGAGGAGAACCAATATTTGACTTGTTTGAGAATGAAGCCTCTATGATCATTTTAAAGTTCGGAAATGTAACCCCTCCACTAGTGTAAGGATGTTTTAACTTGCTAGAGGAAATTATTTTCTTTTACTTGGCACCCTATAGAATCTCAATAAGAATGTTCTCAATAGATTTTAAAAAAGAGGATGGTAGAGAAATGTGAAGCATTTGCAGGTAGTTTAAAATCACTGGTGTGCACATCATTTTAATGGCCTCCATTGTACGCCACCATGACAAGTATAAAGGGGGCAAAATTGTAACAGAGTCATTTAGTTTTGATTGAATGTTTTCTAACTTAATCTTAATTATTTGAGGAAGAGAAGAAGCAATCGTGATGCCAAGATATTTAATGGAGATAGGGTTCCAACTAAAATTAAAGTGGGCAAAGTCTTCTTTAACACAGTATGCATTAAGAGCAAGCATTTCAGATTTATCCCTATTCAACTTATAACCCGAGAAATTGGAGAACAGGTCAAATGTATCTAGTAAATGGGGCAGTGTTATACTCGGATTGTCAAGGAAGATTAGTATGTCATTTGCCCAGGCCGCAAGTTTAAACTCAAATCTCCTACATGTAATGCCTTTTATACCTCTATTTGTTCGTATTCATTCTAATAATGGTTCAAGGGCTAATATAAAAAGAATAGGCGAGAGGGGACATCCTTGTGTAGTACCTCTATGAAGGGAGAATCTGGGAGAAATTGATTATTGATAAATATTGACGTTTTTGGGTCTGAATATAAAAGCTTGACCAGTCCAATATACCCATCACCAATTCCATGCCATTATAAAGCTTGGAACAAAAAATCTCATTCAATGTGGTCGAAGGCTTTCTCCGCATCCAATGCAATTGCCATATGTTTTATTTTGGGTTATTATTCTCATTGATACAATGCAAAAGGTTCTTAAACAGTCTGTGATTTGCTGATATATTTCAACCTTTGACAAATCCCACCTGATCAGGGTTAATTAATTTACTGATGAAAGGTTCAGTTCTATTGGCTAAAATCTTACAGTCAGAATTAATTAACGAAATTGGCCTATAGTTCTTAGGTAGTTCAATATCTTTATTATGTTTGGGAAAGAGGATTAATAGGGCTTCTGTAAATTAACCCAGTGATTTATCAATACTTAAGAAGAATTTGTAGAGTGATTCTAGCTTAGGAGAAGGAGTAGATGAAAAGTGTGCAAAAAAGTCCATGGAGAATCTATCAGGTCCAGAAGCTTTCCCGTTCTTAAGATCTTTTATGGCCTTAGTGATTTCATGTATATGAATAGGGCTGTTTAAGGTACTTAAATCGATGTTAATAGGATGCCCATGTTCCACGCAGTCCAAAAAATCTTTAAAGTTAAAATTAGAATGTGTGTGATCTGAAGAATATAGATTTTTATACAATTTACTAAATACCTCCAAGGAAAACAACATCAGAGTATACTATTTTGCCAGAATCATTCTTAACCGTGGTTATTCTAGATCTTTCTTTTTTAGTTTTAAGATATGAGGCTAAAGTTTTACCAGATTTATTAGATGATTGATATATTTTAGATTTGAACTTCAATACCACACTGCAGGCTTGTTCCATTTAATTTTTGTTAGTGGAAAAACGAAGGGTCAGGATTTTTTTAAAGAAGGTTGTCATTAGCTCTAGTATTGTATTTTTCTCTAATACTCTTAATTCATCATACAGGGTGTCAACTTCTTTCTTCGCTTCTTTCTTCCTTTTGGCTACAAATGAGGTAATGTGTCCCTATAAAGCTGCTTTATAAGCATCCCAATTATTGACAGGAGAGGTGTCTTCATCTTTATTAATGTGAAAGAAAAAGTGGTGAAAATCAAGAAAGGATTTTTTAAAATTGGCATCCTGAAGAAGTGAATTGTTAAATCGCCATCTACTTATACAATTTTTAGCACATCCCAGGCCTATATTAGTGATTACAGGAGAATGTTCTGATATTAGAGAGCATTCAATCATGTAGTCAATATTTGCACCTACTAGGGTTTTGGCGACACATATGTAATCGATATGTGAAAGCGATTTATGTGGGGAGGAATGGAAGGTGAAATCTAGGTCTGTGGGATGTGAGAACCTCCATGTGTCAACAGCTCCAGTTTCCGTTAAACATTTAATAAATTCAGCATGTGATTTAGTATGTTTAAATTGACATGGGAATCTTCTATCTAAGAAGGGATCGATAACATTATTTAAGTCTCCACATATTACCCAGTAAGGGAGGTTTGACTGCAAGATCATGTGTTTCAGTTCCATCCAGTACTTGATATAGAGGTTAGTAGGCCCATATACATTAAGGATTGAGACAATGTGGGAGCCTATTGATAGCTTAGCTAGAACCCACCTACCATTAGAATCGTTGTCTGTGTGTAGGTCTTGATATTTAGCACCATTTTTAATTAAAATTGGCACTCCGTTATGTGTTCCATCAGTTTGGCTCGCGAATACCTTTCCTACCCAAAATCTTTTCAGCTTCATCGTTTTTTGTAATAACGGGTGGGTGTCTGTCAAGCACGCCACAGTCAGCTTGAATCTATTAATATGAGCTTGGATAGTCTGTCTCTTAATAGGGCTATTAAGACCTTTAACGTTCCATATCATGAACTTTAAAGCCATATTCTAAAATATAACAATGATAGTGATAATAACAAAGAATGAGCACTTAAAAACCTGCTTATACAATAAGTACTTTTCGCTTGTTCAGAGGTTAGACTATGCCAGAAAAGTACAAAAGTTCCAAGGATTGTCACAAAACGATACAAATGGGTGTAAAAAAAGAAAAAGAGAAAAAGAAAAACCAACATTGCAACATTTGACAATAGGGTGTTGAAGAACAAGAAATCGAAACTCAGTGATGATTAAAACTTTCCCACCCAACAATAATAAGAAGGTAAAGTCAAGCAAAAATAAAAAGCTCAGATATCAGAGTTACAATGTCCAGTGCCATAAGGGGGTGTAGGCACATCTCATATAGGGTGAAATGGCAGAGAAAAGCCAGAGAACAGATCCACTTCGAAAAATTCTTTAAGTTGATATATACAAACGGATGATTATTCAAATGAAACCTCCTCTTGAGCTGAGTCATAGGCTATGAAACCAGTAGGGAAGGAAGGTATGTCTTGCGTGACTGGCAGAAACTGTATCCATCACTTCCATCTTTTGTAGTCTGATGTAGTTCTTTATATCAGCTGGGTCCTCAAAGGAAGAAGTCTTGCAGTTAATATTGACCTTGAAGGTTCATGTGTGAATCAGGCCATATCTCGCATTTAATTGCTTGAGTGCTGGACAATATAAGAGTAAGTCTCTTCTCCGCTGTGCAGTGATTTTGTATATGTCCTGTGAAATAAAGATCCTGTGCCCATTCCAGATCAGATGCACAATACCTTTGGCTTCCTGTAGAATGAGATGAAGTTGGGTGAATTACAAAAGCAAGAAAATTATTGTTCTTGCCGTATTATTCCAGTATGACTCTCCCTTCTAGGTCCAATTCGATGTGCTCTTTGAATGTTAAGAGCAATGGATGGCTGCAGATTCAGAATGCGGGAAGGGTTTTCTTGAGAAAAAGGGTGACATCATCCCCTTCCACTTCTTCAGGGCAGCCAAACACACAAAGGTTGTTTCTGGGGCTCCTGTTTTCCAAATCTTAATTTTGTTTCTGGAGGGTAAGTAAGGATGGACCTCTCCATATGAGCAACTTTAGTGGCAACGTCTTCAGCCAGACCAATTCTTTTTTCTACTTCTTCAACTCTATTCTCTAAGTTCCCCCACCATTCGTGTATTTGGTGAAGCTTGGCATTCGTGGTCTCCATAAAGGGGTTGAGTTCCATAATTTCCATTAGTATCATCTCCATATTTGTTCCTAACGTTGTTTGGTTAGGAGGTAGGGAATCACTTTTAGGTCTTTTTAATGTGTCTATTGTTGCATCTTTGATAGTGCAACCTTTTGTTTGGTTTGTTTGAAGGAGGATCAGAACAGGCAAACAGTGTTTATAATATACCAGAGTTTCCTTAACTTGGAAAAAAGGTCACTGCATATTCAACTTACAGTCATTAGAGCAAAGGAATATATAAGCAGCCACATTTAGCTCAAGCACACCTGTAAGGTGTCATGTGACAAAGAGAGACAGACAATGCAATTTTCCTTCCCAAATGCTTAAACAAGCCATATAAGATGCAATATTCCAATACACAATTCCGAAATAGTATTGTGGAAAGTGATGTTAATGTCCCGGTCAGAACAGATGGCTTAAATGCTGCTTCTTTAAATTTAATTCCAAATATGAGGGTAGGTGCATTTGACAAAAGTAGATATCAGCCTTATTAGGGGGTTAAAAGTACCTTAATTGCTGAAAATTGTCGAAAAAGGAGCTGTATATATTATTACTGTCGGTGTTGTAGTCGATTCAGGTTCCAGAGATGGAACCATGTTGCATGTCCGAGATGCGATCCGACAGTGCTGACAGAAAATGCAGTGTGAGCTGCTGCTCGACTCTGCTGCTCCAGGGCATTGACACGTTTTTGGTGAGAAAAACAGCAAAAGGTGCAGGAAAGAACGTTCCCTCCTTCCCTAGAGTGCTGGGGCGTTCAAATTCACCCAATAGGAAGGTAAATGTATTTCCACGTTCCTCAATCGCATAAAATAAAAGTAATGGAGGTCGAGCTCCAATTCAGCCTGCCACTCCGTGCCGCGCCTGGCCACGCCCCTATCCTTCTATTTCTACTTGTGATAGTGTACTACTATATCACTGAATTTGCATTATAACATATTTGGAATGTAAATGTTGGAAAAGATACGTACAAAAAACAAATAAAAATGAAGTTATTAAGAAAACAAAAAACGTAGCATTGGCCGAGTTACTATTCTTTTTCCCACATTGCAAACGTCACATTTTTGATCGAGTGCACAACGAAAACTGCTCAACAGTATTGGACCAGGTATGAAAAAACTCAGGCACAAAGGGTTAACTCAATTTCTGGGCGGGGGGTTTATTGCATCCAGTATTTATTTAAATATGTGATGAAAAAGGGGGTGCCCCCTTCTCCCAAAATTATAGTGCCATCTCCCATGGTCTTTGCAGCAGAGAGGCTGACAAGATTTTCAGAAATGAAAAAGCAGCAATTTTTCCTCAAAGTTCTATTGATAATAACTTTGACTTGCTGGATGGATTTGGATGAAATTCTCAAAACAAAATGTTTGACAAGGGCATCCCCAAACTGCATATTTTGGGAACAATACGTTATAAAATTAAAAGGTTATTAAGAAAACAAACCACCACCGTTTCATAGTGTTCAGCCCATTCATTTTCCAATAGAAAAGAGTGCAGTTTGGAACAGCAGTAGCGTGAAAACCGCTGGGCAGATTTGGACCAAATAAGAAAAAACTTGGGCACAAAGCATTGACATATATGTCTTGACTGGTTTGTGGTAAATCCATCCAGTAGTTTTTAAAATATTTAATGGAGAAGTGGGCTTTATATCGGCCTTGGTGCTTTTTACAGCAGAGAGGCTGAGCGAGGCTAGTAACCTTTGACTTGCTAGATGGATTTGGATGACCTTTTCGAAATAAACAGTTTATCAAACGCCCAACCAAATTGGAACTTTTGGCAATGATTCGTTAGAATATGAAAAGTTATTAACAAAACATAAAAACACAATTTTCAGCCTACTCATATTAATTTTGACCGAGAGAAAAAAGTGTTGTTTTTGAACTGCCGTAGCATGAAACCTGCTTGGCAGATTTGGACCAAATAAGAAACAATTTAGGCATAAGGCATTGACTTAATTTCCTTGACTGGTCTGGGGTAAATCCATCCAGTAGTTTTTAAAATATTTAACAGAGAACAGGGTGCCCCCTGCACCTTAAAACCTTTACATCAGTATTGGAGAGGCTGAGAGAGGCTAATAACTTTTGACTTGCTGGATGAATGTGGATGAAATTTTCTAAACCAAGGGATTGTCACAGTCCCTCCCCCCCAAATCAACATTTTGGCAAAAATTCATAAATAAATTAAAAAAGAATGGTGTGAATAGTGTACAGTGGCCAGTTCAGGCATGTCCACCTAATGGGTGTAAAATAAACATATTGGGGGAATATATACAGTGGACCCAGCCTAAGGCAATGGCTAGTGGCCGTAAAAAAACTATGGTATAACAGAACTCTTGAAATTCACTGAAAAAAACATATGTTAAAGTGCAGTTAAGTTGACCAGATTTAATGCAACTAAACTGTTGAAATTCAGTGGAAAGTCACGACCAGCTTAACTCGGGGAGTTCCCGTTCAAAAGCCCATGAACACATACAAATGATAAGAGAAGGGATTCACAATGACATACAAAATTACATTTTTGGGGACATAGTATTCGGGGGGACATCAATGGGAACGTGGCAAGTTAAGCAGATCATGACTTCCCACATCCGCTGAATTTTAATGGTTTTGTTGCATTCAATCTGGTCAACTTAACTGCACTTTAAAGTTCACTGATGTCACTGGTTTGATTCATTACATTTTGAAGTATGACAACTCTGTTATTTAACAAAACATATATGTACATTTTTCATAATTACATAATAGAATGTATTCTGCCCTTATTTCTTTAAATGTAACGCGCAATATACAATTGTAAGTACATACGGACATTATTACAAACAGGAATACTATGTAAGTATTAGGGAGAATATTTTCATTTCAGTGCTAAATGCCTCCCACCTTAGAGACCGCCAGCTCTTTTGCTGGACTTAGGACTTTTTAATTTTAACTTCTGAGTGAGTGGGACCTTTGTCTCACTCTTTCATGTGTTTTTTCCCTGATTTGCATTTTGTGTTTTCACTGTTTATGGAGTCTGACAAACTCCATAGGCATCTGCTTTTGTATGGTGACACACAGCACATTCAGTGCAGTGTCCCTGAGAAATCCTTTGGATTCCTCTTGAGGTTAAGATACCTTTCCTTAGGTGAACTACCGTTCCCAAGAATAGCAAGGTGAAACTGATCTTACTTACCTTTTCTCTTTGTATATCCAACACACACCATTGTATGTGGAGTGATGGGGGATTACTTAGTAGCCCCTTTTACTTACTTTCTCATGTAACATTTGTTCTTACCCTCACTGCTTTAAATGGCTGGTGGCAGTGATTTAATGCTTACTACCATTGAGCTTTTCTACCGCAGGCTGAATACTTAGCTGCAGTACAGCAGCCATGCGTGTCATTTTGTCAAAATGGCCCCTGTCTTCTCTTTTGCCATTTTATGTTTGTGAGGTCTTTTTCTGGGTTTTTACTCTATGCGTTGAGACAGATTTGTGTGTTTTGCTTGTCCCTGGCTCCAGTATGTCTGGAAGGACAGGATGTGAGGACTTCCTAAAAGTCCCCTGTCCTTTGTCTCTAGGTGTGCCTGATCTGATCAAAACCCATCCTGATTGGCCGGCTGGCTGCCCTGGAAGAACCCTGCTGTGTGATTGACAGCCTGGGCTCTGCAGAAATGGGAAAACTTGCTTAAAAGGCAAGAGTTTTGGGCCTACAGGCAGAGTCAACCACTGGAAGAAACATCAGATGAAGAAACTGTGAATATAAGCTTGCTGCAACCTCCTGGACCTTGAATTGCTCAGTGAAGCCCTGCTGCTCTGCTGTCCTCCTTTTTCACCTGAACAGAGAAGCTCCGGACGGAATGACTTCTCCCCTTGGGTTAGTGGGACCAACTAACCCCGAGACAAACTTCACTTTGGCGCAATCGCTGACTTGCTGTGCCTCTTGTTGCTGCAGAAGCCCAATGCCAGGGGTCGAGTGTCCATAACGTTTTCAGCTGAACAAATCCGGCCAAAAGCTCCAGGAGCCCCCTAGGGACCCTCCAGAAGCAGGAAATCCCAATCCAGAGTCCCCTCACCAGAGTCCCGGACCAAAGGAACAAGGAAAGTCCAACCAGAGATTTGTTCTGCATCAGTGCTGTTTGCGAAGAGCTGAACCCGCGAAGTGCTGCTAAATAGAAGAGAGCCCGCAGCTGCCGACACGCTGTAGCAAGACGACATCCAGCTGGACCACTTTTCTCTAAACCAAAGGTACTGTTTGGGGTCGGGGGTACTTAGGTTCTTGCCTTAAATCGTGCAGTCTCACTTGAGATTTACACTTGCTTAACTTTCTGAGTTGATTCCAACTCCCCTTTGCACAGGCCTAACAGTGGGCCTCATTACACGGTAGGCGGTAACCATGGCGCTATTAGCGCCATAGTTGCCGCCGGTATTTTACCATGTCCGCCTTGGTGGATGACGGAATTACCGCCCTACTCCAAGGTGAGTGGGGGCTGTATTTCCCCATTCACCAAAGCCCTTCCCCATTCTCATTTTTGCCCCCATAGGGCATAATGGGAATGGGGAAGGTGGTAATTACGGTACCGCAAATTGCGGTACCGTAATTAGCACCAAGGTCCCTAAAAGCAGGCGTTAAAGTACCAACCTGCAAAGGGACCTCGTAATAAGGCGGTAAGGGTTAACGGTCACCGGTACCCTTACCGGTGACCGTTAACCCTTACCGCCTACCGTGTAATGAGGCCCAGTGTCTTCAGTGATTTCCTTTTGAACAATTTGACTTTGTGAAAGACTTTTATCCAAGAAGTGCATCAGACTCTAGACTTTGTCCAATTGACTTTGGCTTTTCCTGGCTCCCTAAAGGCATTCTTCTAAAACCATTGACTTTGGCAATGCTTTTCCCTCACAGGTTGTAGCTTGTTGAATACTGTTACTGCAGGGGAAGGCTGGCCTAGACTTCATTGGAGGATTCAATTGTCCTCACCTTTTTAAGGAACTGTTCTAACCTGCTTATTTTTCATAACCATTCCTTCCTGCAACTCAGAGTCTATGAAAGTATATTGTTGTGATATATAAATGCAAATACTATCCTGGTAATTGAAGTCACTCGTGGGTGTAGGAGAAGTGTATTGTGCATATCCAAAGAGTATTCACCAGCTTGACTGATTCTGAAAAGTATTGCCAAAAGTTACTTGAACTGTTACAAAGAATTGCCTTTTTAGAGAATGCTTATTTAAAACGGATGTCAAATAAATAAATAATTATTTATAACTGAAACCTTGAGTATAAGTGTAATTTGGTTACTTGTATTGACGGATTTCATTTGTACAGCTCTACAGCTCACATTTACCGCTCTTGGGATAGGCCTGGCTGCTCAGTCACACTACCAACTTGTGTAGTACAGACCTATACCAAAAGGTGGGTTATTTAATACCAAGCAGATAAATCTTGTGTAGTTTCACACAGTGTGACTGCACCAATTCTTGTCTAACACTTGTGGCAGGCGGTGGGATTGGCGTAGAGTGGTTAGAGTGACTATTTGTTGTACTTGTGCCCAACTAAACCTGCCACAAGGCTAAGTTCCACCAAATAAGATAAACAACTTGTAACATGCCTAGTATGGATAACTTTAATGAGTCAGCCCTCAAAAGCCTGATTGTAGATCAACTGAAAGATCTGTGTAAAGCTAGGGGTCTGCCTCTGAAAGAAAGAACATTTGAACTTATTACAAGGTTGTTAAATCACAAAAGTATGGAAAGTAGGCCTGTAGTACCTACTAACCAAAATGATATGGGAGAGAACGACGAGGATGCTAGTTTAGAGTTAACTCCAATCTGCAAGAAGAGTCAGAGGAGGGAGGGTAGTCTCCAGAAGGGAGCAACCTTCTTCCACAACCTGCCCTATGCCTCAGCCACTTCCTATCCTGACCCTGCACGGTCCAAATCTAAGCCCAGAATATCTTGCACTTGAAAGACTAAGAATAGAGCTAGAATTCAAAAATCTTGAAGTACATTCTGAAAGCAAACATCAGGAGAGAAACTCTAAGTATGTATTGATGTGTTGGATTGGCTGAGTGTGTTTGAATACACCTATAGTCTACAAGAAATAAGAGGGAATGATTTAATTGCATGGCTCATGCAAACCAAAATGGTTGTGTTGCTGTCATGGAGTTGAGTGCCAGTGACAGAAAGGACTATAAGTTAGTTAAGGTGGCATTAATAGGCAGATGTGGGAAGGCTCCTTACCAGTACCTTAAGAGGTTTAGGACCCTCAAAAAGACTGATGGTACCCCTTTGGCTACATAGGTATTTTAATGTTTGAAGAACATAGATGGTTGTGTCGCGGGTTACAGAGTGAACTCCTTTGAAGGAATGAGACATCTTTTTTTCCTTGAGACTATTTTTGATGCCTGCTCTCCTGAGCTGAGACAGCACTTGGCTGACTCTAAGGAAATTGATCCTAAGAAACTAGCAAATCTAGCTGACTCATGGGTAGCCAACAGTGCCACTTATAAGGATTCTGGGGCTACTCACAAGAAGGAGGATGGAAAGCAGCACAACAATGAGAATAAAGACATTTCTACTTCCGACCACCCAGAAGAGGACCACAAACAAAATAAGGGTAGATCCCATGGGAAACCTGGTAGGTCTAGTGAACCCTCCGGTGCCCAAACAGAGGCAGATCAACAGAGACCCCCATTCTTAAGCGCATTTGGGAAATGTTTTGAATGTGGGTCTGCAGATCATGTGAAAGGGGATCCCAGATTTAAGGGTAAACCTTCAGGGGTCCACACTGCCTCCCTATCCTTCCTCCCGTTTCACAGGCCTAGCAGCTTGTGTGCCTTCAGTGATTTGCTTTTGAACAATCTGACTTTGTGAAAGAGTTTTATCCAAGAAGTGTATCAGACTCTATACTTTGTCCAATTGACCATTTCTATCCTGGCTCCTGAAAGGCATTCTTCTAAATCCATTGACTTGGGCAGTGCTTGTCCTTCATAGGTTGTAGCTTGTTGAATACTGTTACTGCTGGGAAAGGCTTACTGATACTTCATTGGAGGATTCAGTTCTCCTCACCTTTTTCAGAAACTGTTCTAACCTGCTTATTTTCCTTAACCCTTCCTTCCTGCAACTCAGAGTTTATAAAAGTATATTGGTGTGATATATAAATGCAACTACTATCCTGGTAATTGAAATCACTCCAGGGTGTAGGAGAAGTGTATTGTGCATATCCAAAGGGTATTCACCAGCTTGACTGATTCTGAAAAGTATTGCCAAAAGCTACTTGAACTGTTACAAAGAATTACCTTTTTAAAGAATGCTTATTTAAAACTGACGTTAAATAAATAAATAATTATTAATAAATTAACCTTGCATATAAATGTTATTTGGTTAATTGTATTACGGATTTCATCTGTACAGCTCTACAGCTCACATTTACCCCTCTTGAGAGGTGGGTTACCAAATACCAAGCAGATAGGTCTTGTATAATCTTACACAGTGTGACTGCACCAATTCGTACCTACCCTAACAGAATGCATCTACTTTGGAAAGTAATCTGTTATATTGGACTCAAAAATGATAATTTACTAGCAAAAAGTAACCGTACTCCGAGCGGGTTCTGTAGACAGAGATGATGACATTCTTATCAATTGTTGAAAATCAATGATCCTGTAGGTCAGGTTCCGAGTCGCAAATTGCTTGATGCGTTTGGCACTCTGAAGTAAACTGCACTGAGAATGGGTGTGTGTGGCTAGCTGACATACCCTGGAGCAGACGTGGAGGGGAGGTGAGAGTTGGCGTGCTGCAACATACTGGGACTTTCTGTGCACTCTCCCCACCTGTTGCCTCACCCTGGCGTGGTGCAATGCATTCTTGTGTGTTGCAGTAAAAATATCTCAAAAACTGTGTGTCCTATGGCCTTGAAACATGGTTTTGACCTTCATTGTTTGCTCCTCGTGTCAAGATGCTTAAAATGAGCTTTGGCTGGTCCTTCTACAACCACATTGATGTTTCACTAATTTCAGGGGGGGAAAGGGATGAAATCTGGGGAAAGGGGTGGGGTGTCCAAATGGTGGTGCAGATTGGCGGAACGGTGTGGAATTGTACAAGGAAGAAACTAACAGATGTTCTGCTTTATATAAAGAGAGATTTTCAAAAGAAATGACAAACACTATTATTAGCACCTGGGGTGGGGGGAGCAGCCAATCAGGTTCATTGCATCACAGGCTTGAACTACTGATCTAAGCCCATGTTCCATGGAAGCCGATAGCTACTTCCGCCACCTGCAGCGCCATCTTCTCCCCACCCTCCCTTCCCTTCATTTTTGAAGTAACCCCAGCCCCATTTACCGGTGACACCCGCCGCCGCAGCTTCGCCCTGTCTCCCTTTACAGGTGCCATGGAAATGGAAGGGGGGCTCCAAAATGAGCCACGCCTTCCAGCTATGTGGCGGACATTTTATGTAAGTATTTCCTCTCCATGAACAGGACCCTGCGAGGCATCACATTCATAGAAAGCCGGGTTACCGGATTGGCAACTCGGGGTGCTAATTCCGTAAAGCACCCATTCCAAGGGCTAGAACGGGTCCTTAACGAGGTAGTAATACCATTGTTATGTCCACAATTAAATATTTACTTTCTAATCTTCATTTCTTTTCTATAAATGTAAATATGTAGTATAAGTAAATATTTAGTTTAAAAATATGAACCCAACTTCGAATTCTTAGATTACATGCCTGTGTGCATTGTGATAATATATACTTTCTTTTGTATGTGACACTTTTTTATGAATCTTGTCATGTAGAAAAGAATGTGCTTATGTAATGTTATAACAGTAGGGAGAATTGTACATTTAAATGTGAACATTGCCTATTTTCATAACACTTTTAAACATGTTTCTACTTCTGTCTATTCGTATATTTATTTTTACTATTACATATACGTGTTATATTATGTTTGAAATAACTGAAATAGATTGACAAGAATCAGGTACTTTGCATGCAATGAAGTGCTGTAATTGTTTACTAAAACATAACATTCAAACCATTGTATAATGTCACATATTTTTATTTTAAATTGTATAAGTGGATAAGTACTACAAATGAATGGCCACATGTGATCATATCATACTTCTGTATCAGTCATTTAATGTAATTATTGTTAAGTGTAATACCTAAAACATGTATCAAAAGAGGTCAACAAAAATATTCTAACTGCCAAAATGACATACTAACTACACAACTACTTTGCCCCAGTGCTACTAACGTGCAGAATTGCACGTGCAAAGGTGCAAAGTTTCTGTAATCTGGACCTATGTTATTTTTCTTCCAACATTCTTTTCTAAACTTGACTTAACTATTTTCCAATGCTGATATGCTCTTGTCTCAAACAAAAAGACTTGAGAAATTGCGCACTGCAGGGGAATGCATTGTCTAAGAGTCTGAAATCATATTGTAGGCTTTGTAAATAAAATGCAAAGGTCAATTTTGAAAGTCAGTGCTTTATTGAAATGTTTTAATAAAATATGATCTAGCAGTCGATATGTGACAAAAAAATATATGTGCTAATATAGTCATTAAATTAGGTACTCTAGTTGCACACAATTCAATGTGCATAGTGGCATAATGACATTCATCTACGTGGATCTATATCAGTCATACAGCCCAATTCATGGAATTAATGTGCGCTGAAAATTCCCGCGCAAGCGTGCGAAACCGTGCGAATCGCAGTGCAAGTGCAAAAATCGCAGCAAAACCCGCGCACATCGATTCATGGAAGTCCGTGCGCGAGTAAAATCTGGGATGTGCGCTGAAAATCTGCGTGGCGCACGTCGGCGCACAGGCCATCTAACGGCATGCGCTACGGCCACATCGAAAGCGCACATAGCGCGGCGCACATAACAAAAGTAGGCGTAACACGGGGCGTGACACGCGGAATGGGGAACAACGCGTGAAAATGTGGGCGTCACGGGGGAAGTACAGGAGGCAATTGCGCGGAACGCCCACACGCTCGCCTACAACACATATTCATGGAATCGAATAGGGCAAACCAGCGCACGGGCGAAGACGCGCACAGGCCTAAACACGTCCGCCACACGAAGGCAGGCGGTAGCGTCCCTGCGCATGAAAAAAATGTGTGCCAAAATGTGCGCTAACAAAAAGCACGTATATACAGCTCTGATGAATGTCCCATACTTTGGCCCTCTAGGACAAATGACGTGCAAAGGGGTACGCGACAAACACGGACACCCGCTGTGTCAAAAATAGCGTGTATTTCAGGGGTGTGTGGGAAGTTTCACACGCGATTGGGCCTGGGCGAGCGGGGTACGTGTATTTCAGGGGCTCGCGGGAAGTTTTACATGCGTTTGGGCCTGGGCGAGTGGGGTACGTGTATTTCAGGGGCTCGCAGGAAGTTTTACACGCGATTGGGCCTGGGCGAGCGGGGTACGTATATTTCAGGGGCTTGCAGGAAGTTTTACACGTGATTGGGCCTGGGCGAGCGGGGTACATGTATTTCAGGGGCTCGCGGGAAGTTTTACACGCGATTGGGCCTGGGCGAGCGGGTACGTGTATTACTGGGGTGGGCGGGGAAGTACAGGAGGGAAATGCGCGGAACGCCCACACGCACGCGCCAAAAAGACGCGCTAATCCGGAAACACGTACGCCAGCAGGAAGCAGGCATACGTGGACCCGCGCAGCATAAAAGTGCACGCAAACAACAAGCAAGCTCAGACGCCAGGATGAACATACCGTTCCTAGCAGCAGTGGTCGTGGGATACCACAGGAGGAGGAAGAGGATAGTCAGGCCCAGAATTTTTACACCCAGAACCAGTCTTTTTGGGATGCCTGATGACCAGGTGTATGGGAGGTACAGGTTTCCACCTCACATAATACTCGACTTGGTCAATGAGTGGGAGGATGACCTCACATCACCCACCCTCTGCTCCCAAGCACTCAGCCCCCTGGAGAAGGTCATAGTGGGGGGGGGGTGTCACAGGCCACGCAGTCACGCTGCCTACACCAGGTCTTGGCCATCATGACTGCACGCCCATCAGTCCGCAGGCACATATACCTGCCCAGAACACCTGCAGAAAGGCAGGCTGCCGTCCAGCATTTCTATGGGGAGGCACAATTCCCCAAAGTCCTAGGTGCCATTGATTGCACCCATGTGGCTCTACGTCCCCCCAGGGCATCAGAGCACATCTTTAGAAACCGCAAGCACTGGCTTTCCATCAACGTGCAGGTAGTATGTGATGCCAAGGGAATCATCACCTCAGTATATGCCAACTATCCAGGGTCCACCCACGACAGTTTCATTTACAGAATGTCAACCCTAAACCGGGACCTAGAAGCTGGGCGGCATGGCGATACATGGCTGCTTGGTGAGTATAAATGCCACAGCACATGCATCCATTCCAGATACTGAGTAATGTCACAACCCTACTAATGATACCCATCACCACCTCCCCAGGGGACAGTGCGTACCCTCTGAGCACCCACATGATGACGCCAATTCGGAACCCCACCACGCCACCCGAGGTAAGATACAACACAGCCCACATTGCAACCCGGGGCATAGTGGAGCGCACATTCGGAGTGCTCAAGTCACGCTTTCGCCCCCTTGTTCTGGCGGGCAGCTGTTATACGCTCCCCCAGTAGTGTGCAGGATCATAGCGGCAGCATGTGTCCTGCACAACGTTGCAACACGCCGGGGCCTGCCGGTGGACATGGTGGTGCACCCACATCCCCAACCACATGCACGCCCGCTGCGCATGGGAGGGGAAAGGGCACGGGGTGAGGCAGCCCGAACGCAGCTGGTGGCTAATTACTTCACTTAGAATCACACCCCTGTGAAGTGCACACAGCCCTGCCACATACCAGCTGACAATCAATGATGATGACATAAGGGGCAGTCAACTGTCACAACCATACCAGCCTGAGATTGGTCACCTGGAAGTGTCACAATGTGTGTATCCCTACCTAAAGAAACACCACCAATGCTGTGTCATCAAAAGACACAGATGCTGCTAAATGCATTACCCCCTTGCAAAATACAACATGAGAACAGTGCCATGTCACCCAACCCCTCCCCAGCACCACCACCCAACACACCATGGCATGCCATGCTATGTGAGAGCAAACAAAGCAATCCCGAAAACCTGACACAAGTGTCACAAAGTACAGTGTCCCTAATGGAAACTGGCCACACACAATATGCTCCCAGTAATGTTGAACTAACAACACACATGACCAAATACTTACCAACAATACAATGCAGCTACACAAGCTCAAACATAACTAAAACATGACAGTACTAAGTTAAAGTAGTCGTAGTCTTACAACCTGAATATGCCACCACATCGCCCCCTTCCAACTGTAGTCTTGCAAGCTTCAAAACTTGTCTGTGTACTGCATACAACATGAACTCCATCTCCAAAGTAGACGGCCTTGTGAAGACATGAGGAATGAACCTGCAAATTTAGAGGGAGACATGGAAGCAGAAGCATACATAATTACAACATGCAGTGCACAATACAACAACAATATACACAAGGAATGTCTACACAGTATTGACTACAGACTACCCACACAGCTCATGGGAGCCCAACATCACTGTGTACATCACTGTCACTTGGTCACACCCTTTCCAAGCCCATGGAAACAGGAAGCAGGAGGGGTGTGTGTCTCACGAACCCAAGCATCGAACCCAAACTCAGGACAAGCCTGCATGTGCCCAGCCGGAATATAGTGGATGCCCACGGGAGCCACACAAGGCAACACACTGTCAAAAAATAATCAACAAAAAAAAATCAAAAATCAAAAAATCAAAAATCAAAAATGGCCTTGTGGGAGCCGGGGGGGGGGGTACCCAGGAGGTCCGAGGACAGGGTGCGCACCAACAGCCACCTGTGTGGATGTTGGGAAAAAAAAACACCTCCATGGGCTCATGGCCTGCACGGCTATGCCACTGTGGGAGAACTGCTGCTGTCTCTCTGAACACCCTCTGCTGCTGTGGGAGGCAGCCCACGCAAAGCCCTGGTATGGTCCTCCATGGCAGCAAGCATGCGGGTGTGGAAGGTCTCGTTCTGAAGGATTATAGTGCGGAGATCCCCATGCAGCACCTGACGTGATGCCCGGATCTCCTCCCGAGTTGCTTCCCAGGGGGAGCACGCACGTCATCACGAAGAGCAGCGTGCCAACGTGGCCCAGTTGGGAGTGTCCATGGTCGGGGGTTTTGTACATGTGCAGGCCACTCTGGCGGCCCTCTCCTCCTCTGTGGAGACTATGCGCCAGTCGTTCTCCATGCCGTCTTCCGGCCCAGATGCCACCACGGCCCCCTGTGGATCTGCCCTGGCCAACACAGCCAGCTCGGTGGGGATCCCATCCCTGCCACAGTCGGGAGTCGGAGGTCCAGCAGGGGTGGACACCACAGCAACTGGACCCCAGCAGATGGAGGATGTGCCGGCATCATCGAGCAGGGCACGTGCATGACAGCGTCGGTGGATTCCATCAGCCTGGATGCCGTCGTGCTGGCAGAGGCAGTTGCGTCGGAGGCAGCGGCAGGCTCAACGTGGGAGGCATCATGGCTCGGGGCAATCTACATCAGAGGGGCAGGCATTGGCCAGAGGGCAGCAGGACCCTGGAATGGGAGTGTCTTCCATGTGGCAGCGGTTGGGCCAGCAGATAGGTGTGGAGCGGCGGCGGGCGGAGGAGGCACGGCTCACGATGGTCAGGGCGGAGAACTCCATGCCCAGGGCGCTGAGGTGGGCTGAGTGCCTCGAGGGAATTCGCACAGAGTTGGAGGTGGACATGGTATTATCCCTGCGAGACCTCGAGGCCAGAGAACAGGCCCGCCTCCAAGACATTGAACAGGAGTTCGATGATGCCCTGGCCCATGACATCAACAAGTGAGCCGTTCACTTGCCCGCCGCCATTGTATATAGTTCATTAGTGTTAAGTTTCATTTCTTTTTTCTTTCATTTGGGGCGCATGGACTATGCCCCACATTTTTGTATCTAGTTAGTTATTAGGTAGGTTTCATTGTAGGTTTCATTTATGTCGTTGGGCTCATGGACCCTGGATTTGCTATTTGTACATAGTTTTACAGTGGATTTTTCTCCTTCATCATTATTTTTCTTCACCATGGAGCAATGGATATTACGCTTTTCTTTCCCTTTGGATTTGCTTTGTTGGACGGTGACTTTGGACACATTTTCATTTGGATTAATTTGCATTCTCATTTTTTTATTTATCATTTTTTGGGACATGCTGCATTTTCATTATTATTGGCATTATTTTGTCTTTGTATTTCATTCCCTTCATTTTGACTTGATTACATTTTTTTTTCTTACTTCAATGTGTGGTCTTCTGTCATTGGTTTCATGCATGTTACAATGTGGGTTTTCTCAGTCATGTGTTGACATTGTGTGGGTCGGACAGACTTGTACTCATGCGCATACTGCTTATTTGTGATCTATCATGTAATGGGGATTTCTTTTTGGAGTGGATGAAAAGCTTGGTTGGGTGTTTGGACTGGGGTGCTGTGGGGTGGGATTTGTGTGGCCATAAGAGCCAGGGATCTGGATTGTGATGATGTGTTGGCTGGGGGACATGTGTCAAGGCCTGCTGGCAGGTGCCTATCAATGATGGGGGGGAGGGGTGCAGGGGGACATGTGTGGGACATGTGTGGGGGCCTGCTGGCAGGTGCCCCTGACTGCTGGGGGGTGGGGGTGCTGGGGGACATGAGTGGGACATGAGTGGGGGCCTGCTGGCAGGTGCCCTGCACTGCTGGGGGGTGGGGGTGCTGGGGGACATGTGTGGGGGCCTGCTGGAAGGTGCCCCTGACTGCTGGGGAGTGGGGGTGCTGGGGGACATGAGTGGGGGCCTGCTGGCAGGTGCCCCTGACTGCTGGGGAGTGGGGGTGCAGGGGGACATGTGTGGGACATGAGTGGGGGCCTGCTGGCAGGTGCCCCTGACTGCTGGGGGGGTGGGGGTGCAGGGGGACATGTGTGGGGACCTGCCGGCAGGTGCCCCTGACTGCTGGGGGGTGGGGATGCAGCGGACATGTGTGGGACATGTGTGGGGGCCTGCTGGCAGGTTCCCCTGACTGCTGGGGGTGGGGGTGCTGGGGGAGGGGGACATGTGTGGGGGCCTGCTGGCAGGTGCCCCTGACTGCTGGGGGGTGGGGGTGCTGGGGGACATGTGTGGGGGCCTGCTGGCAGGTGCCCTGCACTGCTGGGGGTGGGGGTGCTGGGAGACATGAGTTGGTGATCATATTGCAACGTGACATGTGGCTTGGCTTGGGGGCATGCCCATGGTGGATGGGCTGCCTGTGGGACATGATCAGGGGTGCAGGGTAGTCCCCTGTGGTGTGGGCTGCCTGCAGCGGCCATGGAGGGGGTAGAGGGGACACCTGGGAGGACCCACACTGCCAATTCACGTGTAGGACTCACCGTGCACCCCCGAAATATGCGTTCCCCGTTCTGACAGCAAAATCGTGTGTGAAACTTAGTGCGCAGCCCGGTAATACACGTACCCTACTCCAATCGCGTGTGAAACTTCCCGCACACCCCCGAAATACACGTACCCAGGCCAATCGCGTGTGAAACTTCCCGAGCACCCCTGAAATACACGTACCAAGCCCAATCGCGTGTGAAACTTCCCGCGCACCCCTGAAATACACGTACACAGGCCAATCGCGTGTGAAACTTCCCGCGCACCCCTGAAATACACGTACCCAGGCCATTAGCGTGTGAAACTTCCCGCACACCCCTGAAATACATGTACCTAGCCCAATCGCGTGTGAAACTTCCCGCGCACCCCTGAAATACACTACCAAGCCCAATCGCGTGTGAAACTTCACGCGCACCCCGAAATACACGAACCCAGGCCACTCGCGTGTGAAACTTCCCGCGCACCCCTGAAATACACGTACACAGGCCAATCGCGTGTGAAACTTCCCACGCACCCCTGAAATACACGTACCCAGGCCAATCGTGTGTGAAACTTCCTCCGCACCCCGTAATACACGTACCCCACTCGCACAGGCCCTTTCGCTTGTGAAAGTTCCTGCAAACCCGTAATACACGTACCCTGCTGAAATCGCGTGTGAAACTTCCCGCAAACCCCAGTAATACACGTACCCCACTCGTACAGGCCCTTTCGCGTGTGAAACTTCACGCGCACCCCAGTAGTACACGTTCCCCACTTGGCATTTGCTGTTTGGCAGCCCTGTAAACTGGTCCAGGGTTAGCGCAGCCCTTTGCGCTGAATTGGGAATTTTGATGGCTTTTCCTTGCGCGAGGGCGTTATTGGGGGCGTAACTGGCGCTGCTGCAGGGACGCTGCGCCACTCTGCGCCACAGCTGGTTTTGGAGGCTAAAATCCATGAATACGCTGTGCGTGGAAATCGATTTTAGCGCACGCAGCTGGCGCAGACATTCACATGCGCACACTGTGCGCCAGCCGCATGCGCCACTTTTGTGCGAAATTCTATGAATTACCCTGATAGACTTATTTAATCAGTAACGTCACATTTGCCGTAATTATTGATATCATGAGTGGTGTTATGTATGATGTAGTCAGTGATGTCACCAGTGATGCCATCAGTGATCTCATTAGTTATGTCATCTGTGATGTCATCATTATGGTCATACGCAACAGGGGGTGCATAGTTAAGGTGGACTTGAAATGATGTATGTTCCAGGCTCTTTAGGATTACTTCATATAAATGTATTCCAGTTTCTTAGTTACATTTCCACATGAAGACATATAAGGAGTGCACAGGACATTAGCTAGGACAACACCGGCTTCCATCACCCAGGCAGGCCAGCTGTAACTGCCACCACTCAGAACTCTCACTCATAACATTCCACCATTCACTCGTCAACACTCCACGTGACATCACTGGCTACATGACATCAGACAAGCAATACACAACACACCTCTCTCCTTTACCCCACCACACATATACAGAGCAGGTCACATACAGGCACTACACAACATGCCTCCCTCCTTCCAAAACACACCCACATGTGACACAGCACCCGCAGACGAACACGTCCATGGAAAACCCCCACCATCAGAACAACACACCAGAACGAACTGCATTCCTTGAACCTATCACAAAATCACAATGCTCCCTCTGTCTGTTCCTGCCACAAACTGACAACTGGGCTCTCACCCCAGGACCAAACCCGCCCAGGAACTGGGCTACTTCACCTACGTTCTGACACCACCTTAAAACTTCTTCGCCACCTACCACCCGCCTCAAATATCGAGGGTGCCCAGGCTGCCACACTGGTACACCAGCAGGCCTCTAGACTGCCACTCTAGAGCACGATCAGGCCTCAAAGCCCCAAAAATCCCAGTCACAACCTCACACCAGCAAGAAACTCACATAGTAGAAACACGACATCATTCAGTTCACACACAAAATTCACTCGACCAACCAAGCGCATTCCACCAGACCATGTTGTACAAACCTACCAAACACATTGAGAGCAGTGGCCACACACTCCCAATGCCATCAACAAATACTGGCAAAACTAAACGCTCCAATCCGCTCAGATGACATTCTCACACAAATCGGAACATTGAACCCATAGTATAGAACAAGGTCCACACTAAACACCACACGTAACATATAAAACAATTGTCTCATCATCTCAGGACACCACCATACCCCATTCCAATGGGTCATTTCCAGGCGTCCCCAGCTATGCACCCCCTTGCCTCCAGTAACATACTGTCCCCCGGTATGAGAAGGGTAACAAACCCTAGAGGAGGCGCTACCTCCCCTTAGAACAACCACATGGCTGTTAAACTTTTACCAAATCTGGTAAACTCAATAAACCAATCCAATACCCAAACAGGAATCAGGAAAACCCAACCTCCTTGTACCAAAAGAGCTGAGGTGCTATTTCACTCTTAGAAAACCTGCGTGGCTGTTCAACCTTTACCAAATCAAGTAAACTACGTAAACCAGACCAATACCCAAACCTGAATTAGAAAAACCAAAGCTTCTTGTAATAAGAGTCGACATGCTACCTCACTCTAGAACAACCGCATGACTATTTAACTCTTACCAAATCAGGTAAACTCCCTACCAGACCAATACCCAAACAGGAAGACAGTACCTCCCAAAAACTACATCGCCCAAGCAACACTAAGGCAACACAAACCATGCATTACCCATGGATTACCTCGCATATCTAAAAAGACCCATACGCATAATCCATGCTCACTGAGTGTGCAATCCATTACCAAGCCCTCACTGACTCTCTCCAACCAGACACAAGAATTGCATATTATATACAATGCCATTAGAGTCAGATCGATAACATGCATTCCAAACCCATTGAATACGGTAACCGTATGTTTTTCTGTAAATATGACAAAACATGAATGAAACATATGCATTTTAACAATGAAATGCCCTAACCATATCTTGCTGAAAGTAAAGCAAAACTCCAAAACCTAAATTTTTTATGAGCCTAAAAGTCCATATCCTTTTTAGGCTCTAAAGCAGACCTAAAAGTTCATAGCCAAGGATAGGCACTACTGGACATGTGCAATATTGCTGAAAATCCTCAAAACGATTATAGCTATCACACACATACACACACAACCCATCATGCACTCAAAGCAACAAAGGTTATGCAGATTAGTGTCCATGTGCCATCGTAATTGGCACTCCAAACCTGCAAGTCCTCAATAAATTAAATTAAATACCCTAAAACCAAATAATACCTTTCCACACTACTATCATACCAGTCACCCCTTCCCATACCAATGCCAGTGTGCACAAAAACAATTTACTAGCATCTAGTGAGCTCTACGCCCTAAACAAACAACCATAACCCACTGTACTATCGTACCCTACAAATTTCACCATAATTGTTTGCTGCTTCCACACGCCTCACTAACTGAGACGGAGCGGCATGCCTCCATCACAATCCACCGAAAGTGCCCCGTACTATGAGGCGGAGCAGTAAACATCACTCCCAAAGAAAACATTGATTTATAGTTTGTCAGTCTCCGCCCGAAAGTATGCCTGAAAGTATGCAGACAAAGTACCTCACGTCGTGGAAATGCAGGGCTTAGAGCTATGCAAAACTCCTTGTCGCTAGCCCTTTTAGTCCATCATCTTATGGATGCCATGCACGTATTCCTTTCTGCTTCAAACCCCCGGCTCCTACTCGACATCTTCCCTCTAGTCATCCCTTGCCATCTCGTTGCCCGCTGCACTACTCCTCACTTTCAGGCGCAGCGGTATCGGACCACTCGCGCATCCATTCGTTACTCCGCGGTGCCACGTACCCTAATACAGCGTGACGTGCGGGAACACGCTGGGTCATTTCATCAAACTGGGGACTCATACGTGCAGCCAACCACTGAGCTCTCTCCGTCACGGAGCACAGAACGCTCACTTCGCCAACACCTGCTGAGACGTGGGTGATGTAATTAGTCACTAGTTCTCAGCGGAGCGATCCTGAGCTCCGCTGACAAATCATCGCATTAGCACTAGGGACCAACCGAAAGACTTCACCGTCCCAGTACCAGTCCTCAACACACAAAAGCGTATCCGATCCACTACATTTTACGCTCACCACTCGAACAGCTGTTCCTTATAAAATCACACAGGATCCCCTTGTTTGTCACACTCACTGGAATTCCGTGGTCTCCCCTTCTTGTTTGGGCCAGGACGCCTCCAAGGAGGAAGACCACGAGGTAGACAGGCACCTTCCCTTTAATTTCAGTACTGGGGCATGGCTCCCTCTAATGTCTTCTGGCCCAACCATCTCTCCAGCCCCTGTGATGCAGTACTCCAACCTGCTCATAAACCCCTGAGCCCTCAAGCAACGGGGCCTTTCTCCAGTTCCTTCCCCTTAGCCCTGGGTGATGGGACTTACTGACATTAGGGGCGGTGTTGTCCTTATCCTTGCTGCTGTCTGTGTCCATCCTGCACCCCCTGCAGCAGGTTCATCCAACGTCTTTTTCTCCAGTAGCTTTGTAGCCTCCTTGCGGCACCTCTTTAGAGACCAACTCGTCGCCAATGAAATGATGTAGGTTCCAGGTTCTTTAGGATTACCTCATATTAGTTTATTCCAGTTTCTTAGTTACAGTTCCACATGAAGACAAATAAGGAGTACACAACACATTAGCTAGGACAACACTGGCTCCCATCACCAGGCAGGCCAGCTGTAACTGCCAGCATTCAGAACTCTCACTCATAACATTCCACCATTCACTCATCAACACTCCACGTGACATCACTGGCTACATCACATCAGACAAGCACTACACAACAGGACTTGCTTGAAACATGATTGCTGAATTTCAGGGGTTTTGTTGAATTCAATCTGATCACCTTAACACTGTCTTAATCAATTTTTGTTTCACTGAATTTCCAAGGTTTTTTTGCTATGTATTTTTCACGTTTTCCCCTTAACTCCCTTCTAGCTAAAGGGTTTTCACTGAATTTCAAGTGTTTTGTTATACTATAGTTTTTTCTGGGCCCATTAACCCTGGACTTCGGCTGTGGCCACGGTACTTGTTGCACCAATAGGTTTCTTTGGGGCCCACTAGCCATGGCCAGGTATCATCACTTCTCCCCAGAGAGAATCCTTTTCCCATGAGGCTAGGGAGGGGTGGCCGCCAGTAGTGGTTTAATGGTGGAGTGACTCCCCCTCTTGGGATAAGGAAGACCATCTTGGGTATAACCTGTTGTATAACATCATACCCCCCATGTCTTAGCCCCCCCCCCTCCATTTCAGACCACTATATTGAAAGTAAACCAATCTATTTATGTAGTGCCAGGGGTACAACCAAGACAGAAAATACTAAGATGAAGACGAGAACAGAAAACATGAGGAATACTGACTGTGCTAGTACTGAGACAAGGTAGCTCAAAGGAGGCATGAGGAATACAAGGAGCCATTCACAACAGGTCCTGACATTACGCTGGGCACAGTAAGCTCTATAAAGTGGAAAGGGAGGAGGGACTAGAGGTCTTCATCTTCCCTCCTCGTCAGAGTACCCAGGAATTTCGAAGTCTGCACTCGACCCGAAGAAAGGGCTCTGCAGAGGAAGCTGCTGAGTGGCTGAGGGAGCCCGTGACGAGTCCCGCGCCGGCAGGACCAAGTCTAGTGGGAAGCAGGTGAGGAAGTGGCATGACCTCCAGGAGGAGGCGGGCTGTGCGGTTCCCGAACGGTGCCGAAACTGCAAGGAGCCACAACACGCTAAGCCGGCGCAGAAGCAGTAATGAAGCAGACGGCTGCTGGAAGCAGGAAAGAGACCGACCCCAGTCCCTGGAGAGAGCGCACAATGCAAGCAAGTCCCAGAAGGTAACGGGAAGCATGGGTGGTCTGGTAGAGATGTGGGGGAGGAGAGAGGTCTCTGCCTCATGCCGGAGCATGTGTAAGGCCATCAGAGGACCATCGAGGGTCTGGGACCCCAGCAGAAAGCAACAGTGCAATCGAGGAAATCGTCATCGTACTAGTGGCTGGGATAAGTACACTGACCACCAAATGTCATGATTCCTGCCCCTCATGTCCCCAGCCCTCCAAGATGTCAGGCTGGAGCCAGGCCACGATCACCTACATAGCCCTCAAGGGCCTCTCCATCCCTCCAAAGACCCACTTGGAGTCAGCCTTGGCGCTTGTGGCAGCAGACTCACTCACTCCCATAGGATAACATTGGGGATTGGACTTGTAGTGCATTGATGGGGACAAGATGGATGCGCCCACATATTTCGATTCCCAGAACTGCATGTGCAGTCTAGTCTTTTGAGTGTGGTTCAGCCCAGCGACACCTGGGATACCCAGAGACTATTTAAGCCACACCCAGGCTGAGAAACATGCTTTGTGTTTTCTGCACCTGCAGCGTGACACTCACCGTGTTCGGATCGGTCTCCAGTAGGCCTGCATCTTTCTTCTGCGCTCAGCTCCTGCAAGAACAAGAACACTGTTAGGAACAGCCTTACCTTGCAGCGCTTCTGCCCATCATTCATTGCTTCTTCTGTTCTGCAGGCATCTTCGGCGGTGTCATTCTCATCCCGGCACGCCGCTTCCTAAGGAAAAGGGCAAAGAACAGAAAAAAGGCATTAGTAAGCTTTCAGAAAATCTTCGCTTATTTTTAAAGACTGTACGAGCTTCAAACGCTTACCTGAATCCCAGCCGCTCTGGGGGAACTCTGTCTCCAGAACTTCTCATCCATCTGCAAGAGGGAAAAGACACTCCAGGTTAGCGTGGAAACATCTAGTGGCACCGCATACCGCGCTTACTCACCGCATTTCTTCTTCGTAACCGGCATCCACGCTGAAAACGTCCCGGCACCTAAAAGACACAGAAAGTTCAATAAAAAATATGAAAGGGGTCGCATCGCACATCGCGCTCTCACTCACCTTCAGCGCTACTCATCTCAGCAGCATGTCGCCATCCCTGGATGCCGGCCATCATCTAAGGAAGGAAAGGAACGAAGTTAGAGAACTGTTCAAAAGACTCATTATACTTACCTGTCGGACTATTGCCAGTGAAGTAACTAAGCAGCAACGAGCCTGCAGCAATCAACGCGCCCCTGCACTGAAAGCAGGACGGAGAACACACTTTCCAAGAAAACAAGGTGAGCTGTGGATCAAAAGGAAAGGGTTGGACCCCAGGGAAGAAGGGGTTCAAGCACACAGAAACAATAGGGAGTTAAACTCTACCAATCCTGTGTTTCAGGCCCAGTCTCCAGTCGAGTAGACTCCAGGGAAGGGTTCGAGGTCGTAAGAGGTCAGAACAGGCTGAGTGACGTCCCCGTGGATACCAGGTGAGCGTTACAGAACACAAAGCTTCACATCAAAATCCACCTGGGCGTCATGGAAACATCAGAAACCGACCAGTTAGCCCACATGTTGGGGCAGCTACATTCCGATATACATGCAGCCAGGCAGGAGACCAACACCCTGAGGAGAGAGCTGATAGTAGCCAAAGAACGCACTGATGATTTAAGCCGGCAACTTCTGCAGTCACAAGCAGGGCATGCACCATTTCCGGGAAGCGTGCCCTCGATGCCAGCACCATCAGCCAATCCCGTTCAGATAACCCTTCCTGGGTAAGTTCCCTGTGCCCCGCCCGAACGATTTACGGGGGATCCCAAGAGGTTTGCAACGTTCATGAACCAGTGCCACCTGCACTTCCTTTGTAGACCAGGGGCCTTTCTGAATGACCAATCACGGGTCGCTTTTGTGCTATCCTACCTGAGTGGTAGCGCCGCGGACTGGTCTGTACCCTTTGTGGCCCAAGATGATCCTTTGCTGCGCGACTTCAGAGGCTTTCAGCAGGAGATGGAAAAGTTGTTCGCCCGTCGTACTCATGGGCAGGCATTAGACAACGAACTTCTGTCCCTGCGCCAAGGGAATCAAGACCTATTAACATACATAGCCACATTCAATAGACTCGTAGTTGAAGCAGAATGGCCAGTGGAGAAGAGAACCATATTAGTTCATCGGCGGTTGCGGGGGGAGCTCAAGGATGTTCTCGCACAAGTAGTGAACCCCCCCGAAAAACTGCTCAGAATTCATTGACCTTGTTCAACTGTATCATAGGTTGCAGGACCGAAGAGCAGATCGAACCAGACCGGACCCTCGCCCTATGTATGTGCGTTCAAAGGACAATATTGCCCGCACAACGGAAGGTTCAGGAGAACCAATGCAAATCGGGGGGGTCAGATCCCCCTTGATTAAAGCGGAAATGGATAAAAGGAGACAGCAGCAGTTATGTCTGTACTCTGGAAGGTCAGGTCATTTCCTTAAAGAGTGCCGTGTGAAGCCACCAAGGAGGACGGTAGGGGCCATGGACAAGGAAGATACCATCAAGGAATCGGAAAACTCCCCAGCCCGGCAAGTGTAGGGGTCCACTTGTCGAGTGAAGAAAGTGAACTACAGACCTCCCATTTTGCACTATCTGTGGTCTTGATCAATCACCAACAACCATCTTGGATGCACGCAGTAAGAGCGTACATTGACAGTGGAGCCGTTGGGAATTACATCGACCAGGATCTTGTGGCAAAGATGGGGCTTCCGTTACGCCCTAAATCAACCACTGACACTGTTACCACTGTCGACGGCACGGAAATAGCTTCTAGTCCAGTATCCCAATGCACTGCAGCTTTAACCCTTCTGTGCCAGGATGGACACCAAGAATCTATCGTTTTCGACCTCATTAAGGCACCACAGTTCCGGTTGATATTAGGAATTCCATGGTTGGTAGCTCACAATCCTCGAATCGATTGGCGAGCAAAAGAATTGGCGTTTCCCGAGACTTGCACCGACACATGTTATCGCCAAGAGAAACAACCAATAGAGACCAGAACCTAGACGCTTGCGACTGTAGCAATCGGCACCCTACCAAGTGAATACCAGGACTTTCAAGATATCTTTCAGAAAGAACAGGCTAATACCCTGCCACCGCATAGACCATACGATTGCCAAATCGACCTGATACCCGGCGCACAAATCCCTTGTGGGCGAATTTACGCACTCACGGAACCAGAAAACCAGCACCTGAAGGCCTATCTTGACCAATACCTGGCCAACGGGTTCATCCGCCCCTCGAAGTCTCCAGCAGCCAGTCCTCTATTCTTCGTATCGAAAAAGGAGGGGGACTTGAGAACGTGCATCGACTATCGCGTACTGAACCAGATTACCGTAAAAAAACGCTACCTCCTGCCACTGATCCCTGGATTGCTTGATCAAGTCAAAGATGCCCAAATCTACACAAAACTAGACCTGAGGGGGGCATATCACCTTGTTCACGTAAAACAGGGGGACGAATGGAAAACCGCTTTTCGCACCAAATACGGCTTGTATGAATATCAAGTAATGCCCTTTGACCTTTGCAACGCGCCTGCAGCATTTCAATACTTCTTGAACAATTTCCTACGGGAATTGATTGATGTCTGTGCTCTAGTGTACATTGACGATATTCTAGTATATTCCGCATCAAAGCAGGACCACGTTAAACACGTCCGATCCGTATTGGAGAAACTCCGTCAACACCAGCTCTACGACAAGCTCGAAAAGTGCTCATTCCACGTCTCCGAGGTGGAATTCCTGGGCTTTATTCTCAGCCCGAATGGAATCCGAATGGATGTACACAAGGTAGATGCTATTCTGAACTGGCCATCCCCAAATTCATGCAAGGGGGTTCAAAGTATGCTGGGTTTTGCAAACTTCTACCGCAGGTTCTTCCCAGGATTTTCGCAAATCATGCATCCCATCACGTCATTGCTAAGGAAAATCAACAAAAAGTTCCAGTGGACAACAGAAGCCAAGGAAGCTTTCCAGGAACTCAAAGCAAGATTTACATCTGCCCCAATCTTACGCCACCCTTGCCCTGATCTCCCATACCTGGTGGAAACGGACGCCTCAAGCATGGCTATGGGAGCCGTCTTCTCACAAAAGGACCCCGAAACGGGCCAGTTACACCCTGTTGCCTTCTGGTCGCGTAAATTCACACCCCCTGAACTCGATTACGCTATCACAGACAAAGAACTCCTGGCCATTAAGTCAGCCTTTAAGGCATGGTGGCACTACCTCTTGGGTGCCAGACACACAATCACCGTAATAACTGACCACGGGAACCTCCAGTACCTAAAAACGGCAAAGGCCCAATCCTCACGACAACTACGTTGGGCTCTTTTTTTTGCTGAATATGACTACGTGATTACATTTCGACCAGGGGTGAAAAACGGGAAGGCTGATGCCCTTTCCCATATGGGGGTGGAAGAGCAAGGGTATCAGACCCCTGACCCAATAGCAATCATCCCGAGTGACAAGCTCCTAGGAATCACAGCAACCATAACTCAGAAAGAATTACATGAAGAAATCCAAAACCTGATGAGTCCGGAGCAATTGCAAGCGTGGAGTGCACAAGGAGAACATTACATAATAAAAGATCAGTTGCCCTACTTCAGGAATCGTTTATTCTTACCAAACCAAGAACTACGAGCACACGTCATGTACGGTTATCATGATTCCTTGATCGAGGGCCACCCCGGAATCGCTAAAACCCTAGCCAAGGTAAAACGAAATGATTGGTGGCCCACGTGGCGTAAAGACATTATCCAATTCATCCTATCTTGTGGAGTGTGTGCTCAAAACAAGTTATCCAAGCAGAAACCGGCTGGGCTATTACAACCATTGGAAATCCCACCAGCACCCTGGCACACGTTGTCCCTCGATTTTATTACTGATTTACCACCCAGTCAAGGGTTTAACACTATTCTCGTGGTCGTGGACCTATTTTCAAAAATGGCACATTTCATTCCTCTTAAGGGGCTCCCAAATGCTTCCACTCTGGCGAAGGTATTTCTTGAAGGCATCGTACGACTCCATGGGTTTCCTTCAGTTTTAGTCTCAGACCGAGGTACTCAATTTGTATCTAACTTCTGGAGAAAATGCTGCTCTATGGCCCAGATCGACATCCGGCTATCCACCAGTCACCATCCCCAAACGGATGGTCAAACTGAGAGGACAAATCAGACGCTCGAGCAGTATCTGCGTTGCATGTTACACCAAGCTGAAGGAAGCTGGTTCGACCTATTCTGGATAGCTGAATATGCTTATAATAATCCCCTACACACCAGCACTGGGCAGACACCCTGTTATACCATGTATGGCAAGCACCCACGTACTTCTGAGTTGGACGTTCCTACAACCCTGGAAATGCCAGCAGTCAAAACCTTGCACATGACCATTTCTCGAACCTTTAAAAGGGCAGCTGAACACCTACTTCAAGCTAAGAATTGCCAAAAGAAGTTTGCTGATCAACACCGAGCAAAAGCCCCCAACTACCAAGTGGGAGACAAAGTCTGGCTGGCGTCTAAACACATGTCCATTAAAGGAACCCGAACTTTCCGTCCAAGATACCTGGGTCCATTCACCATCACCTCCATGATAAATCCTGTGGCGGTCAGACTAGCTTTGCCGTGAAACATGCAGATTCATCCTGTGTTCCATGTGACTCTTCTTAAACCTGTTCAACCTGGGACCCGGGTAGCAACGCCACTGCAGCCAGTAGTAGTCGCCGGGGAGCCAGAATTCGAAGTCAAGGACATCCTGGATTCAAAGTACGTCAGATCCAAATTATACTACTTAGTAGACTGGAAGGGGTATGGTACATCCATGCACCTCGCTTGCTTAGACGATTTCATCAAAACCATCCAAACAAACCAGGACCAGACAGAAGAGCCACCTTGAGAGGGGCCTTGGGGAGGAGTATTGTCATGATTCCTGCCCCTCATGTCCCTAGCCCTCCAAGATGTCAGGCTGGAGCCAGGCCACGATCACCTACATGGCCCTCAAGGGCCTCTCCATCCCTCCAAAGACCCACTTGGTGTCAGACTTGGCTCTTGTGGCACCAGACTCACTCACTCCCATAGGATAACATTGGGGATTGGACTTGTAGTGCATTGATGGGGACAAGATGGATGCCCCCACATATTTTGTTTCCCAGAACTGCATGTGCATTCTAGTCTTTTGGGTGTGGTTCAGCCCAGAGACACCTGGGATACCCAGAGACTATTTAAGCCACGCCCAGGCTGAGAAACATGTTTTGTGTTTTCTGCACCTGCAGCGTGACACTCACCGTGTTCGGATCGGTCTCCAGTAGGCCTGCATCTTTCTTCTGCGCTCAGCTCCTGCAAGAACAAGAACACTGTTAGGAACAGCCTTACCTTGCAGCGCTTCTGCCCATCATTCATCCCTTCTTCTGTTCTGCAGGCATCTTCGGTGGTGTCATTCCCATCCCGGCACGCCTCATCCTAAGGAAAAGGGACAAGAACAGAAAAAAGGCATTAGTAAGCATTCAGCAAATCTTTGCTTATTTTTAAAGACTGTACGAGCTTCAAACGCTTACCTGAATCCCAGCCGCTCTGGGGGAAATCTGTCTCCGGAACTTCTCATCCATCTGCAAGAGGGAAAAGACACTCCAGGTTAGCGTGGAAACATCTATAGGGCAATGCCTGTACCAAAAATGTAAAATGCTAGTGTGGGCCAGTCAAAATGGGCCGCCATTTTGGCCAATGTGGACCAGTTTGATGAGTTAATTAACTATGCAGTTAGTAATTTTGACCATTGTTGCTGAATATATCACAATTTACTTACATTTTAACACAAAGCACCCCCTTAGGTACTACTGAAACAGTGGGCCTCATTACAACCCTGGCGGTAGCTGTGCCGGTAAAACCGGCACTGCTGCCGCCGGAGTTGCATCCGGGTCCGGCACCCGCGAATGGGCAATTACCGGGTCATGCCGAGTTAGGCGGACCTGATAATTGCCCTTTCGCGGGTGCCGGTACTGGTAGATCCCCATTCCCATTTGAGCCCCTTAGGGCTCAATGGGATTGGGGAGCTCGGATGCACCGGCACCATTGATAACGGTGCCGGTGCATCTGACGAGCTGTGCTCGCGGGTGCTGCCCAGCCTGCCAGGTCAGACCTGGCGGGCTGTCAGGCACCCGCAAGCACAACTCTTACTATGGCGGTACGGTAGCAACGGTGCCGGTAGCTCACCGGCACCATTGTTACCATACCGCCATAGTTGTAATGAGGCCCTGTCTGTGACTAAAGGAATGAATATCCATTTACAACTGCGTGCCACTTTTTCATTGTTGCCTGAGACAGTTTCATGCTTCAGTCCGACCATGTGAGCCACCCCTGGCCATTTTTTCCAATCAAAAAAATAAATAAAAAATAAAACATTTTTTTATATTTCATGCTGAGCTCTCAGGGCCCCCCAGGGATGCACCCGCGGACACCTGGGGGGTCGTGCCCCACAGTTTGAATAGCGCTGCTCTAGTCTGATGTGATTGCTATTTCTATTGCTATTGGTATTTATATAGCACCTACGGCCAAGCCATCTAAGCGCTGTGGTTCAAAACCATCAGTGTTAACACGGATCAGTTCAGAGTCGCTGAAGTGGGTTTTCTGGCAGGGGGATCTCTGATCACTCCCCCTCCTACTTTCTGTGGGTCATGTGGGGTCCCTGACACAGGCGGCCTGGCGACTTAACCTGTATTACCTTGGTTTTTGAGAGCTCTCGACACAGCTGGCGGATAAAACGCAGGAATATTTCGAACTCAATGCTCCTTCAATGGACAACCTGAGTGCATTATGGAAAGAATACAAAGCCGTCATAAGAGTGGAATCTATGTCGTTGCTCGAGGTGTGGGAGGACTAGAGGCTTGCAAAAATTAGCCAACTGGAACTCTAAGCAGAGCGCATGAAACAAGCCTTCATCACAGATGATTCTTTGGTATCCCAGAGAGCCCTGTTACAGACACAGGCAGTGTATTGCAACTGTGCATGTGACACAGCCCAACAAACTTACTTGGCATCCTGAGCTCAGCTATATGAAAACGGGGACGAAGCAGGGTAACTTCTTGCGTGGTTAGAGCAAAGGAACACCTCTTTGCGATAGCTTCATGGGGCCAGGACAGATGCAGGGGCCACAGCCGTTAGGGATTCTGACATTGTTGAGGTGTTTGCAAGGTTTTATGCATGATTGTATCAAATGCAGGTGGACGAGGCTGAAACAAAATGTGTGGAACTTCTAGAGGAGATCCCTCTCCCTGCTATCACTGCTCAACAAAGAGATGTATTAGAGGCATGTATTACAGAGGAGGAACTCTCCCCGGCGATCCAGTCGTGCAAAGCTTGAGGGCCTAATGGTTTACCGCTAAACTCTGGAAAATGATGACTAATAGGGTCTCTAAGCCCCTACTCTCCATGTTTGAGACAAGTAGGGAACGTGATGAACTACCCTCTAATCTATGTAGGGTCAATATCATTGTTTTGCCCAAGAAAGATAAACCGCTGGATGATTGTGCATACTACAGGGAGAGCTTGCTTATCAACAATGAAGCCAAAATACTAGCTAAGATTTTAGCCCATATACCAATGATGGTCCTTCCTTCTTTGATCCAGAGTCGGTTGTTACCAGACCAAGCCAATCAGAAGAATATCTGAATCCATGTTGCCCTTAGAAAAGCAGAAACTCTTTGTGATCCGTTTGTTATTGTGGTTTTGGGATGAACTCCCAGGTATGCCAGAGCGATGCTAGAAGTCCACGGAATTGGAGAGCCCAACTCCTTCCACCAGTATATATGGAGGAGTCAGTCAACGGCAAGTTCAAACTGCGGTTTATTACAAATAAAACCAACAGGGACTGATACATGAACATAGGTGGATTCCAGTACTTCTCAGTGCCTCCTGGCTCGCAAGCCAGTTTTTCTCTAAAATGACATCACTACTCTGTCATTACTTGGGCCCTTCTCAAAAACCTATTGGTGCGAGGGATTGGCCCTCGGGAGTCTACTAACCTATATGGTGACCTATATGCGTTATTCTATTGGCTCTCACATGTCAGGTGGCGTGCCTGTCCCATCCCCAATTCACTATCTATTACATTGTTGCAGAGTAGTGGGCTTACAATTGGTTCTTGTCCATTGCTACCCACACCTGGAATACTAAACTGTGATTGGCTAGAGCTGATCCCCCCAGGCCTGGGACTCGAACGAGTTGTCAGCTCTTGGTGTACATTTTCAAGGTAATGTGAAGGATTATGTATCTATTGTAACTTGTGTACACCATCTGTGCCTTAGGAGAATATTCTCCTAACAATAGAATCACTTTTAGCAGTCTGCATGTGGCTGCTGGGACTGGCTTCTTCTTCCCAACCTGGAAGACAGTCCATTGTTCCATTTGGCTGTACCACGTGTTTAGAGAACACAAAATCAAGCTCTGCAGCTCCTAATTATGAGGATTTATTCTGTTTCTCTGCAGCTGGTCCCTTTGTCATCTCGGGATTGGAATGTCTCTCCATATCTCTTGACCTTGACTGTTCTGTCTCACGCGTCTTGCTCTCTGTTCAGCCTGAATCGGCTGAGCTTGTCTCCTGCTCAATGATTTGAGGCCTGCTGTAATATTCCTAACCCTTATAATGTGGTTTATACACTGTCCATGTAATACTACATTCCCTATGGGTTAGCTATACATGGTTTGATCAGGTTCCATATACACTCCTGTATGTCCATGTGACTGTGGGCTTTAAGCATCAGCAAGCTTGCTCAGGATCTCTTGTGCCTTGCAGGGTCTACGTTACTGCATTTGACTAATGACAAAATAATAAAAGCAATGACAGTATGTATATGTAGCTGTCCTCTAACTATGGAACTGTGCACTCATGTTCTTCATGTATTTGAATGTGTGTTTGTGTGGTACGGTGCAGACTGCACGTGTGTTTCATGTCTAATGCTGCTACATCGTGGTGTCTCTAATGATGTCAGTAAAATGGCTTCTTGGTGCTTGGTCCAGACTGCCCATATATGTGTCCCTGACCATGGTCTCCGGTTCTTCCCCTACACATGGATAGACTGGGTCTGTATGGGTCTGTAGGGCTGACTGAGAGGGTATCTCGCCGTATATTAGTCGATCATTGGGGCACTTGAGATTCATCCGAAATAGAATGGGTGGTTGTGGGCTTTTCTGGCCTTCCATCTTGTCATGAACTTGATGGGGGGATGGGGGGTCTTAGGATCACGACTCCCTCTTCAGTTGCAATCGATTTCTTGCTGCTTGGTTGAGCTGCCCATTTTAAAATGATGGCCCTTCCCCAGTTTCTACATGTTCTTCAAAACACTCCGGTACGGATCCCACATAGAGAATTACAGCAAATTGAACAATCCTTGAGGACGCTGTTTCAGGGTGGCTCTCAACCTAGATTACCTCTTGTACACTTATGGCGTGGTTTGGGAGAGAGGGACTGGTCTCCCAAATTTCCATAAGTATTATTGGGTCCATATAGCTGTCCCTGCCATGGTCTCCTTATTTTACTCTCCATATATTTGTTCATCATTGAGGCACTTGGGATTCGTCTGAAATAGAATGCGTGGTAGCTGGCTTTTCTGGCCTTCAGTCTTGTCTAATCTATTCTACTCTAAAGATTTTTTTTATAGTTGTAATGAACTTGATGAGGGGAGGGGTGGTATTAGGGTCCCAACTCCCTCTTCAGTCCCCCGTCTGGTCGACCTGTCAACCACATCCTTATACGTCAAGCCTTCAGCCCATGGTTGCCATATCTTTGTTATTCTGACAAGGTGTCCACAGTAATTCACATATTCATCGTAAAGTCAATTCCATATAACTGCATACTCCTTCGGGGTTGCACCACACCCACTTCTCTTCATAATACTTTGCATCGAATGGGTTGTCCAATTTCATTGCTCTGAGCGGGAACAATTGACATGTCACTATTCTCTCTCTCAGCTTGTCTCTTTTTGTCACAATCTGGTCTTTTGCTCCTCCTAAATTCACATCCATCAGGACCTGCATTCCGTTAGCTTCCTCTGCCGACTTTTGGCACCTAGTGAGGCAGATCTTTATCCCACACATTGACACTCCTGCCAGTACCACGACCCCATTATCACCTTTAGTCCATCTGACAACCATAACTGTCATGTTTACACAAGGGAAGATTAGCAACACTCTCCCCGAACTACAGAAGCCAAATGGAATCGACCCTCCCACCATGGTTGGCATGGGCACCTGCATGTCAGAATCACAGATAGCCACAGGGCAGCCAATGGGCGTAAGAGGGATTATGGAGATGTTGTGGATGGGGTGGGAGAATTTAGGAAAACCAGAAAGAGGAATAGGGTAAAACTTGTTGCGGTGGGTACGGGGAAGCACAGAGAAAGCCCACATACATATATCAATAACCTAGTACACTCCTGTGATCTTGGCCTATCCTGAACTTTACGCTTGTGTAACCTGAACTTTTACCATAACATGTTCCTACTTCCTTGTAGTCAGTGCAAACCTTAGTAATGGTAACATGCAACATAAAACATGATGGTATGAAACATCAAACATTTAGCAAGCATAATGAGACATACTGTGAGGTTATCCCACAATGAATAGACTAACACATAGCCCAGGGGCATTCATAAACATAACAATCGCTTGATTCAGCTTTCCAATATTAACATGAGGGTGCGTGCTTGCTACTTCTCTGTACTAACACGTGTTATGAAAGCACACACGTACCAGCCGTACCCTTAATTCCCCTGTCTTCCCTCTAAACACAAAAACTCATTAGAGTCTATGATCCTTCCTTCCCGGAACGTAGTGGTTTTCATTCATACATTGTATTAGAAAATAACAAAATAGCACGCTCCCCCTCAGAGCATATTAACCAAATGTTCATAACTTCATAGTGACTTGTGCTAACAGAAGACGTAACAAACCTATACCTCAATTTCAAAGCGTAGCAATGTAACCACTTCTGGCAGCCAGTACACCGACTGCGACTACACCTGCACCCAACAAACAGGCATATCAGTACTTAGCTTTGGTGTCCGAGAGCCCCATGGGACTGCCCGGACCAGAAGACCTTCAGCGTAAAAAGCAGGGCACTCTGCCGATCACCGCCGCACAGCCCGGAGTCTCCCAGCTCCTTCTCATTCCTTTGGCGTGCCACTCCTAGACCTCAGCTCCCTGCTCATCATCACTGCCCGTGCCTACAAAATAATCTGCACCTGGCACGGGCCGTTGACGGCTAATAAGTCGTCTCTCATTACAATCAGCTGTGACTGCGCGCTAACGCGCTGGACTACAAAATGCCCCCAAGTACTGCTGGGACTTGCAGTTCCAATGCTGCCTCAGCGTTGCACAGCCTTTCGTTCGGTAAAAAAATATTTTTCCACGCTGCACAGCCCTTTGTCTTCCCCAGCCCCTAATCTTGACAGTACCTCCTCTCCCAGGGCCCTTCCAAGGCCTGGTTTCTCAGGATGTCGCACATGGAATTGTCTCACCAATTTTGGAGCATGTACAGCCTCTGCTGGTTCCCATGAACTGTCCTCAGTGCCATACCTAGACCATTGAATGAGATACCACAACTTATGTCGCCTTCTTTTGGAATCCATGATCCTTCTTACTTTATATTCCACCTGGCCCTCTTTCAAAATTGCTGGTGGTCGTTGTGTGGTCGCCCCCGGTGCTGCTAGCTTAAGCAAAGACACATGGAACACAGGATGGATTTTGAAGTCTTTGGCAACCTCAATTTCATAGCCATACATGACACGCACTGTATAATCTCATAGGGCCCAATAAATGGAGGTGCAAACTTAGAGGGACCCACCACCGACAGATTCCGTGTAAATAGCCATACCCTATCTCCCACCTTGTATATTGGGGCCTCCTGATGTTTCTTGTCAGCGTGTACTTTATGTGCCCTTTAGCTTGCTCTAAATTTGATCATGCCTTCTGCCTGACATTGAGGAGCAGCTACTTGCGCTCTTGAAGAACTGCAATCTGTTCTACTTCTGGCAATCTTTCAGGAATCATGTTCTGCTCATGACCATACAAACATTCATTGGGAGCCATACCTAAGGATGCATGCTCAGTGTTATTGTATGTAAATTCGGCCAGCCATAAAGCCTTCACTCAGGATTCCATACCATCTCCCAGATAACACTGCAAATATTGCTCAAGAGTCTGGTTAACTCTCCCCATCTGACCGTCAGCCTGTGGATTATAACTAGTGGACAGAGCACAGCTGATCCCCAACATCCGGCATAAGGCAACAATGCTTCTGGGGAGCCCATGCTGTCCAACAATGTGCTGCAAAAACAATTCTGCCAGCTGTCCTGCACCCGGAATTCCTACAAATGGAATAAAATGAGCTTGCTTAGACAAGTAATCCACCACCACCCAAATGATATCATGTTGATAGTCTGCAAACTAGAATATAGGCCACTGTATCCTTCCTCAAATCTGGCTACAAGATATACTTCTCTAACATACTTTGAGTCTTCCTCTTACCGGAATGCCCAGCTAAAGGAGATTTATGACACAAGTACAAAGCTTTATCTTGTAACTCCCTGGTAGGCAAAAATAATCGCCCTGCATGATAAGGCAACCCATCCCGTATCTTCCTTAACGGATAACTAGTACCCCATTTGTGCAAATCCTCTGGGCTCAGTCCTTTACGTACTTGTCCCAAGAGGTCCCCTGTAACTGCTCCAATTACTTTCTCTTGGGGATTAATAGCTTTTATTTCCGTCACCACATTCTCAAGGTTCTGCTGCCTCGTCAGTGCATCTGCCTTTCTGTTCATTCTTCCTGGCCAAAAGGTTACTTCAAAATTGAATTCATTGAAATATTGAGACCAACGCAATTGCCTAGAGCTAAAGGTATGTGCTGACTTAAAGTACTGTAGATTTTGTGGTCAGTCACAGCTGTCACCTGATGCTGGGCCCCCAACAAGTAATGTCTCCCTTCCAGAAAGGCGGCCCGAATGGCCGACAACTCCTTATCAGTGATAGAGTAATTCTATTCACAGCTGGTAAGCTTGCAGGAGTAAAAAAACAATGAATGCCACATCCCTTCTTCATCTTTCTGCGATAGTATTGCTCCTACCACTACATTACTTGCATCCGTCTCCACCTGAAAAGGCTTACCCGAATCAGGATGTCTCAACACCAGTGCCTGCCTTCCTCAGTAACTGGGTGATGGGGGTCACAATCTTAGAAAAATTACCAACGAACCTTCGACAGAAGTTAGCAAACCCTAAAAATGACTGTATGTCCTTTACACATTGAGGGGAGGGCCCGTCCGCTACTGCCTGCACCTTCCTTTTGTCCATCACAATGCCTGCTGGTGTGAGGATGAAACCCAGAAATTCCACCTGATTAGTGTGAAATGAGCACTTCTCTAATTTCACAAAAAGCTGATATTCTTGCAGGCATTGTAGCACCGCTTTACATGTGCTACATGTTGTTCCCTTGAGGAAGAATAAATCAAAATGTCATCTATATACACAATGACGAAGATGTTAATGAACTCCCTCAGTACCTCTTGCATAAGAAAACTGAAAGGCTGCAGGGGCATTGCATAACCCAAAGGGCATGACCAAATACGCAAAAAGACCAAACTTGGTTCTGAATGCCGTCTTCCTCTCAACGCCCTCCTTTATTCGTATTAAGTGGTAAGCACCCCTTAAATCCAATTTTGTATAGACCACTGCAGATTTCACCTGATACAGTAAAACTGAAATCAAAGGTAACTGAAATCTATTCTTAATGGTAACTTTGTTTAACGCGCAGTAGTCTATGCACCTTCTCAGGGTCCCTTCCGCCTTTGGAACAACAAATAATGGAGAGGAGACAAGTGATGTTGAATGCATAATGCACCCCTTCTCCAGCATTTCATCCAAATATTCCCTCAAGTGTCGGTTTTCTGTTTCACTGAGGGCATGAATCCGACTGCAGGGCAGCTTAGCTCCTGGTTCCAGCTCAATGACATAATTGTATGATCGATGCAGCAGCAATCTCTCCACCCCACCCTTGTCAAACACTCTCGCAAACTCCTTATACTGATGGGATATCCCTGTCGTCACTGACCCCACCACCTGTGGTACCTGGACCTTTTCAGCCAAAAAGATAGCAGGCCCCATATCTTTCTGAATATGCGTCTGGCACCCCTGACTCTCAAAGCATACCTCCTGCTTCTCCCAATCAATCCTTGGATTATGCTGCACCAACCAGGGCATCCGCAGAATAAGTCCTGTGGGGCCGCAATCAGATCAAATGTAATCTCTTCCTCATGATCTGATGCACATACTATCCGTAAAGGTTGAGTTTATTGTCGAATGGGTCCTGATGTTAAAGGAGACCCATCCACTGATTGCACACCCTCTACCTGTTGCTTATCCTCAAGTGGCAACTTCAACTGTTCTGCCAATGTAATGTCAATAAAATGTACCCGTGGCCCCTGAATCCACCACGGCCAGTACACTCCCAATCTGCATGGGTTACCTTCCCCCGTTCTTCCTCTGTCATGATGCCTACCCCCGCGTGGAATCAGAAAAAATACAATATAACGGCTGTTACACCGAGCAAAGGAAAATACACTGACACAGGCTTATAAAGATTCCAAGAATCTTTATTACAAAACTGAACAGTATTCAACAAAGTACACAAATAGCTATTTGGCCGTCAATACATCACAGAGACCACCAGCAGGGTTCAATATGAGCAGTGAGGGAATTTCCTAGTTGGACATCGACACATTTATACAATTTGTAAAATGATGTCCAGCCCCCTTACAGGTTAATCATGCACTGGGCTAGGGTCGAGCCAGGTTCACTTTCCTAATTTACATATCTCGTGCATGCGGTTTACTTTTCAATACATTTACTAACACACTCCATTATTCTTCAATTTAACATTTACACTCTTTATATATTGCTTTAATACAGACCAAACAATGTTTCTCATATTATATTCGGATAGCATTACTGTTCTTGTATACTTGTAGTTTAACATTGCTAATTCAAGTAATCCCCTGCTCCCGAGATCAACAAAGGACAAGGTCTACATGACCCTAACATGTTGCCTGAGGGCAGGTTGGACATTAACTTCCCTACAAAGGTTGGAGAGGTTAAGGCAAGAACAAGGACACACGAGACAGCCATTTTAGATTACAGGGTGACTTTGTATAAAACCCCAAAATGGCAGTTTCTAACCTAAAATGGAGGCTTGATTCAAGATGGCGGCTTACATCAATTTCTAAGGTCAAGACCTTGCCGCAGAGAGTTATTCGCGTACAATTTTTAAGCAACTTGGCGTAGGCCAATATACATACAAATCGTTTGTAATAAGAGGCATAATTTAATATCCGGTTTGACACCCGGACATCCAGACCAAGTCCATCAGTCCAGGGAGCAGGCATCCAGACACCTATTGAAAACCCAGCCACCCCGGCTAGGGGCTATCTGGGTTCACTCCTGGCCATAGGCGCCAGGCTCATATGAAGAAACTTACCTCATGCAGACCATGCTGCAAAGAATCCAAGCCAACGTGAGGCCTGGAAGAAACTACTTTGTTTCAGGGACTATTTTTTACTTAGGTGTGGTCTTGGGGAACTTCTTACCTGGGACTACTTTGGAGGCTATTTAAACCACGCCCGATGAGCAGCACACGCTTCGCGTTATTCTGCATCCTGCAGCGTAACGCTCACCGTGCCTGTCAATCCAGCATCCAGTCTTCTGTCACACCCGCCTCGAATCCGAGCTCCTAGAAAGAAGGAAAATAAGAAGAAAAGGTTAGAGCAAGAACATTACCTTCATTCTTCATCTGATCCTGGATCCTTCGCGCATCCGAACAAGGAAAAATACTTTATTTTGTGCGCATCGCACCGCCAGCTGCAGCGCCGCGCTATACTTACCAGTCTTCACAGCACCTCCTCGACCCGGAGCTGCTCCATCATTCATCGCAGAACTCCTGGCACCTAAGTGGACGAAGAAAGTCAATAAGGTGAGCCGAGAAAACCAACAAAGACAATTTCTATTATCACTATAGACTTACGAATTACCGCCAGAGATATTATTCTTCTACACGCCACATCGTTTTACGCTGCACCTGTAAGGAGAGAGAAAGCAACAGGTTAAGCAGTGCAATTTTCTACCAGACAGTGTTGGGTAACACAGACTCTTACCTAAACGCAATCAGCTGCTAAGAGATAACCTCCTCTCGAATCAAGGAAGGAATCGGACAAGAGTGAATAACAGACATTTTGAACTCTTAAGAACCAAACACTTACGGCTCCTCGCCGCTTACCTCGGAATCAATATTCGTCTGGAACTCACCCAATTCCTTCGGACCAGTGAAGTAACTGGTTATCTATGCGCCCCTGCACTCCACAGAGGATGGAGAGCTCATCATTCAAAACCATAAGGTGAGACTGGTGAAAGGGAATATCGGAGGTGATTAGTGGGAAAACGGTGGGGGTGTGCTCGCTCAATCCACGGGTGGCTAATTCCTTTTCTCCACTTTCAGGAGAATACTCCTACGGGTCAAGCAGACGAAATTGAGCAGGCCAGTCCAGTCAGTCATCTCTGCACTACAATTCACGTTGGTAGAGGCCGCAGCTATCCAGATCCGACCGTCGCCCCTGTGGGAGCCAGGTGAGCGTAACATCCTCCCCTACTCTTGTCCAACCTTGCAAAAGGTATCACTTCAGGCCTCTTCTTGTCCCCCTTACGCTCATTTATGTAATGGTCTAATCGTAGTACCAAATCTATCATGGCGGTATAAATCACAGGTTAGGGCTCTACCTGGGCTATGGCATCTTTAAGTTCCTCCCGTAGACTTTGGTAAAATAACACTGTTTGGACTCAGGCTAGTCAGATTTCAATCACCAATCAATTGAATTGGGTCACATATATGTCATCAAATCCCTTGACCCCTGGCGTAGCACCAAAGGCTCATTGTCTTGACCCAGCGACACCTACCTTCTATCAAACAACCTTCCAAACTCAGCTAGAAATCTCTCCCAGTTATACAACAAAGGATCATCCTTCTGAACCAACGGCATTGCCCAGGCCGCTACATCTCCTGTTCAAAAAGAGATTACAAAAGCTGTTCTAGCCTGAATAATTTCAAACGCTGTTGGTTTGCACAGAAAATGTAACCGACATTGAGTTAAAAACATATAGTATTTTCAGGGGTCCCCTAAAAACCTCTCAGGGGCGGCCAATGGTACACTACATGGAGGTTGTACTATCACCGTGGAGCCTCGGCTGGCTGCCGCTCCCAAAGAGGAACTTGCACTGGTGACTTCCAAGGGGGTCCCCTGAGCCAATAAACCCTGTACTTGAGCCTTCAAGGTTGTAGGCATGATTCCATCTGAATGTCCTGGAGTACCTTGAGAACATCCGCTAAAGGCGAAGATTGGCTTCCATTTGGCTTGGGTGGTAAAAAATAACCTGTTATTGGGGTGGATTATTATGTCAAGTTTACACAAGGGAAGAGTATCGACACTCTCTTCCGAACCATAGAAGCCAAATAGATTCGACCTTCCCACCGTGGTTGACATGGGCACCTGAACGTCAGAATCACAAATAGCCACGTGGCAGCCAATGGGGGGAAGAGGGATTACGGAGATATTATGGATGGGGTGGGGGAATTTAGGAAAACCAGAAAAAGGAATAGGGTAGACCCTTTTGGGATGGTACGGGGAAGCACAGGAAAAAACCACATACATATATCAATAACCTGGTACACTTCTGTGATCCTGGCCTATCCTGAACCTTACCTTACCTTTACTATAACATGTTCCTACTTCCTTGTAGTAGTGCAAACCTTAGTAATGGTAACATGCAACATAAAACATGATGGGTATGAAACATCAAACAACATTTAGCAAGCATAATGAGACATACTGGGAGGTTCTCCCACAATGAATATACAAACACATGGCTCCTTCTCTGTACTAACAGGTGTTATGAAAGCACACGCGTACCAGCCGTGACCCTAATTCCCCTGTATTCCCTCTAAACACAAAAACTCATTAGAGTCTGTGCTCCTTCCTTCCCGGAACGTAATGGTTTTCATTCATACATGGTTGTAGAAAATAACGAAATAGCATGTTCCCCCTCCGAGCATATTAACCAAATGTTCATAACTTCGTAGTGACTTGTGCAAACAGAAGACGTAATTAACATATCCCTCAATTTCAAAGCATAGCAATGTAGACAGCCCGGACCAGAAGACCTTCAGCATAGAAGGCAGGGCACTCTGCCGATCACCGCCACACAGCCCAGAGTCTCCCAGCTCCTTCTCAGTCCTTTGGCGTGCCACTGCTAGACCTCTGCTGCCTGCTCATCGTCACTGCCCGTGCCTACAAAATAATCTGCACCTGGCATGGGCAGTTGACAGCTAATAAGCCGTCTCTCATTACAATCAGCTGTGACTGTGCGCGAACACGCTGGACTACACAATGCCCCAAGTACTGCTGGACTTGCAGTTCAAGTGCTTCCCCAGCGTTGCACAGCCTTTCATTTGACCAAAATGAGTTTTCCACGCTGCACAGCCCTTTGTCTGCCCCTGCCCCTAATCCTGACAATGACGGCATCCATGACCATATGTACGCTACCCAGCTCTGGTTCGTTGCAGTCCCCTTTGCTTCTTCCTCCATTTTGACATGCATCTGAGATAGTTGAGATACTGCATCTGACAAGGTACTATTGTCTTCGTCATTGGCCGGTTTGAATGTGCAACAGGACCTCCCGATTTTTTGCAAATTCCTCCTTCCATTGCTGAGAGCAGAAGAACGTATCTATTTTGGAGCGCCACCAACCTGCGTTGAACCTATTCACTGTGGAGTCAATCATCACCATCAGCTCCCAACAGGTAATTTGCAGCCATTTCACATTTGTGTATGCCTGTGCAGATGATATGATTGCTGCAAAGAACATTTGCATCCTGCTGAACAATCGGTGTTCTGCTGGAACTTCATGTAGTGCTGTTTCTGATCTTTCTGAGAAGTAATTACGTCCTCTCTTAACTCTGCTCAGTTCAGCTGGCTTCTCTTTTTTGCCTGCTTGTTCCTCTGCCACTGACCTTTTCTTTCTTTTTTTAGTGTCCATCTTTGGGAACTCATCAAGCTTCACATCTTTTCAGGGCATGATCACTGATAGCATATTGATGTGCACCAACGAGCAAACTTCTCCCCAGTTGGGTAGTAGCTTCTTGAATGCCTTCGATCGTCGCGCCCAGTAGTGGTCCATCAGTACTGCAGTGGAATACAGCTGCATTGCTACATGCCTCTCTATGCTTCTGCATCCGACATTCTCTCCAACTTCTACTTCACCATTATTCTGGTAACAGAGTGCTGACATCTTCAGGGGTATTATCGGCATTGGTCCAGCTTCATTCTTCAATTGGTCCAGCTTCATTCTCCAATGTCAGTAGCTTTGTGCTTGTATCCCACTCTTTCAGGCACTTGTTGTTTTCTTCCTGTACCTTGTTCACTGGAGACTGCGCTAAGGTGAATGCCTTGCTTCCCACCACTCCATCCTTCCATCATCTTCAGTGTACACTTGGCCATACACAAGTATCTGTGATCTTTCCCAGCATCGAGGTTCTCCTCCTGTCTCTTTCACTCTTGTCCATGGACAGGGCAATTCTTTCAGTGTTATAGTCTTTATCTCTCCCTTCTCGGGCCCATCAGTGATATATTGTATTGCTTCATCTAACTGCCAGTAATTGTTCATCATGTCTAATGTCTTAATGTAATTGTCTTCGTACGGGAATGTTGCTCGGGACATCCATCTCAATGTTGCTGTCTTCCCTTAAAATCTCCATCTGGTTGTTACCATCGACAGGTACATCAGACATTGGGCTCTTGCTGCTGGTATTTCAGTTGCTATGAACATTCGTGAGGTACTCATGGAATAGGGGATTCATGAGCAGACATAACAGCTCTCCCCAGTGGTTTCCTTACCTCCTTTGGTCATGCATTTGTACCACATGATAGACACTCGAGCAGTGTCGGTGAGGTACATGTTCACCCCTTTCATGTCCGTGGCAACACTGCCCTTACCTCTCCTTACCGTGTCTGCAGTGCTCTCCTGTCCACCTGGCATGGTCATTCCGCCTGCTTGGGTTGGGGTAATGTTATTAGAGGATACAGCGGTAGCACTAGAAACAAAGGAAATCTCTAAAATATAAACACAACAACTCCACTGGGAATACGGAGATACAACAGGATTATCATATTCTTTATTATTTCACCCATTTTTACCTGCACTGCTGATCCTTGTGCAACCTGAAGATATAGTTGCCCGCCTGAAATGCATGAAGAAATGCGTTATTGTTCTATTATTGTAAGTAACTAGATAGTTGCTAATGGCGAAAACGAACACTTTTTCCCACACTGCCCTCACTGCTGGGTCTCTCACTGTAGCGAGAATAGGAGGATTGCTGTGTTTGAGTTGTGGGTATATTTGGCCAAATATTCTACAAAGGCATGGTAATATACTCCAGGAGATCGTGCTCGGAACCTATTGACTCTTCTCAAAGTGTGAACAAACTGGTTTGAGAACGTGTCAGGGTGGTGGGCAGTGGGCAACATGAACAATCATCAACAATTACATTGGCTATCTCATCGAAGATCTGTAGAGATTAAAATAACAAACAAACAGTGTATCCTCACTCTAAGTCTATTAAGAGTCAAGTCCCTAACTCTGCTGCCCATGAGTGAGTAACCATTGGGTGTCCTCCACTCGGCAGTGTAAGTTCAGAATCAGCTTGTTGCTCCTCTTGCTGCTGATTGTTGGCCCTGTTGAACTCGGTGCCAGGCGAGGCCACTGTGTTGGGTGTCCTGACCCACGTTTGGACTATTATGCTGCAACATTTGGTGCTGTGGGCTTAGGAAATCCAAGGGGGCGGAAAAGCCCACATTTGCGCCAGAATCCAGGAGAACCATGCAGTTTTGCGCACACCAAAATGGTCCCCTGACCTGCCACCCACCAGTGCAAAGAAAAATGGTTCTGTTCAAAACCCATTTTTATTAATGTCAAAAATTGCTAAGATCATGGGCTCGGAACCACCAAACAGAAATCCAACTCTGGTTGAGTGTTCTACTTTACTCTACTACAGATCCACATCAATGCCATGTCAAGCAAGGATCATATACTATTAAGTAAAATCCTTTCCTTTTGAAATGTATTAATTCAAGACAGCTGTCAAAAATAGGTGCCGTACCGGTATTGGACACTGACCGGCGCTGGCGCTCTATAAATCCTGACAGGAGAGCTGTCTTGCAGAACTGTGCAGTGAACAGAAGAGGGTCTTATGTAATTAAAAGTTCAAAAGACATGCCTTTCCTGAGAGCTCTTAACACCCCAGAGACCCACACCAGGAGGCAGGATATATATCACATGGCCCTGTTGATTGAGAGGGAGGGGACTTCCCTGCAGCCTGCTGGACCCAACACAATAGACCCTTTCAATTGAATGGAGTATACTGATTTTGGGTGTGGACTGTAAACAGAGCTCTGCCTGAAAGGAGAGACATGTGATCCCTGACTCCCCCAGTTCCTAGGGGCGGGCCAGACAGGACTGTGGATTTATATTGCAGCAAATATATGTTTAAGTTAAATGCTTCTAAAATCTTGTATTAAGCTCACAGAAATGTACAATTTGGGGATCCTGAAAATGAAAAATGCCCTCACGATTTGAGCCCAAATTCCACTTTGTACGGTGTTCTGGGACCGAACCCCGCTATTTATTAATATTGCAGACACTGTGTTTAGGATAGAGACATAGTAATTTCCAGTAATATGCTCAGGGAAGGGGTGCAGGTCTGTGTACATTTTGAGGAAAAACCAATATAGCGAAAGTCCCTAAAAAGCACAAAATGTTGCCATTTGTGAACCCAGGCTCTGAGGGGGATCAGAGTTGGGTGAGAGTGTATCTTAAATTAATCTGTGAAATGTGTATGTAATTTCAACGACGTGTGTATCTGGGAAACCTGTCAGTTATGAAAAAATCATTTTCTAAGTAAAAGCAAAGGGGCGTTTCTTCAATAGACTGTAAGACTCTGACTCACTCTGACACACTATCCCTTCTCAAATCAGGTCACAGAAAATCCTTGACCTATCAAATCATGAGAGGGTTGGGCATGCAGAATGAGCCGACCCACCCACTTTCAAAACACATAAAAAGAGACTGCTTGGACAGGCAAGAGATTCACTTTCCACTTTCTTGCAGAGCATTTTGACAGACAACTTCACATCCAGATTCCAGACTTTACATCCAGAGATCCAGAACTTAACTCCAGAACTTAAAGCAGAGAGGCCTAGACCACCAGCTAAATCCTTTTTCAGCAGGCCTCAAAATCATTTGCAAACTATTCTATAGCCGGGCGAGCTGTTGGATTCTTTGCCAAGAACCTTTGCCAGAACCGGTAGCAGACCCAGAAAGCAGTGCTGTATCCAGAATCCACTTGATCCAGACCAGCAGAACCACAGACCAGACCAGACCAGAACCAGAGAACCAGTACCAGAAACCGCTCGGAGCCCAGTCCAAACCTGCTGACCGCACCCTGACGGCCTATTTCAAATTCATAGTGTGAGTACTCAGCCAGAACTGTGCAAAACCAATCTCTTAGTTTAAAATAATCTAATTCAAACTATTTTAACCTATTAGAACTGCATCATAAGAAATCGTGTGTCCATCCTGTTGATTCAAAACCTTCCACAGCGCATCTGTCATTCTGAAACTTTAATTTCAGTTCTCAAAATCTATCTCTATAAAAACGTCCGTATCTTTGGAATCGTATGTGCTAGGAACGTGGTTTAACTTTCATCTTAAAGCTAAGATTCTAAGCTTTCCAACAAGCCTATAACCGACTACTAATTATAGTTCCTCTGTAATCGCGATCGACGCACTCGGAAAAAAGTGCCGCGAATTGACAGTTTGCTTCATTTCAACCACGTTTAAAAATATTTGTCTTTTGCTTCCATCACTGAATCCCGTTTTCAACCTGATAACCATCCTTGAATCATTGGTAGGGCTGGCCTATACTGACTTAAAGTATCTCTCACTCACCCTGAACCTCTAGAGGGAAGTAAAAGCATTTTCAGCATATTTTCACTTCGTTGCCACCACATTTAAAAGGATCTTGCCTGCTTTAAAATCATACCTGTTTTCCTCTAAGCTCGGTGGGGGGAACTGGAAATTTGTATTGCATTTGTATTCCTGAGAATTATGTGCTCTCCTTCCATCTCCTTATCTTGCTTAGGGGGGGAGGGAATTGTCAAAGAAAAAGTGATCACATTATCTTTTGTTGAAATCATATCAAGTTTATTTTTGTGCTGCATTTTTCCCTCATTGCTTTCCTTGAAACCATAAAAGTATTTTCTGCTACCTTGTCCTTCCTATACTAACTTCTCATTGATTGTAAAGAAGTGTGCTAGTGTCAGATTATCTATTGTTGATCAACATTATATTCATAAGCGTGATATCAAATATTAATTTATTATAAAAGTTTGATATATATATATATTGTTTAATTTTTCCAATAAATCTTTTAAATTGCAAAACAAACCCACTTCTTGGCTCAGTGAGATCAGGGGAATTCATAGAGAGGGGTGTTATACAAGGGTTTATCATCCAGAGTAAAACTTGTCATAAAAATATATAAATAAGGGCTTCCCTTGGGCGTCCCAGACGAGGTACTGACTTAGTGGGATTGCTTGATTGGAGTCACTTGACAGATTGGGGGCTCGTGCCGGGGATTCTGGATTAGAACTATCACTTGTGCAGATTAATACAGTGTGCTAACTGACAGGATATATAAATTCTGTTGGATCACCACGCCGTGTTACACTGTAAAAACACCCCTCAAAGGAACGCTCTAAGGAAACGGTCTGTTTTGCAAAATAAAATACAAACTTCTGTAAGTCAGGAATGAAATCAATTTCAAGAATGACGACCTTGGTAGATATCAAAATAGCCAGAGAACACCTCTTACATAAGCTATTTGTGAGAGGTGAGTGGGTTTATCAGGACCAGGCGGTCTGGTTGCAGGCAATCGCACCCCAGATCACTGAAACAGGGTCAGACACATGGAGAGATCAGGGTCCATTACATGTGGTCCTGAGTGAACTATATATGGCCCCTAAGGCCAAGGATGAGCACAACAAGATTGCCAGGGTAGCGGCATATTTATATTTATATATGGGAGCCATACAGGACAAATGTGCTGAAGGCCAAGATCTGGCAAATAGGCAACTGATGGCATTAGAGAAGGCCCAATCTGACCTGGTCTCTTCTGAGCATAGGCTGCAGAGGAGCCAGGAGTCTGAAAATGATAGTAGGCAGTACATTATTAAAATAAAGGAGGATATGGATATCCTGCAACAGGAAAAGGCTGACCAGGATACCAGATTTCTGGCCTTGCAGAAGGAGTACCAAGAAGGTTTGGACTCCCTACTGCAGAGCCAGAAAAATCTGGAGCAACAACTAGACTTTAACAGGGCATGCACAGAGCAGGTAGCCACCCTGCAAATCCGACTAGACAGAGAGAAAGAGGAAAGCAATACATTGATTTTGAAAGACCTGGATACCCAGGCAGAGTTTGATCAAGAACGGCAGAAAGCTGGTGCCTTTCAAAGGCAGAGGGACGACCTGGCGGCACAGATGCAGGCTCTTAGTCAGGAAAGGGACACCTTAGGCCAGGAAGTCTGCCAATTAAAAGAAAAAATTGAAGAAAATCACTTGGCCCTCCAGGGACTGGGTGACCTCCAAAAAGAGCATCATAACTTGTTAAAGCACACCAGGAGGGTGGAAGATGCTCTGGCAAGAAAGGAACAGGCCAGTAGGGATGGGACTCAGGAGGTAACCCTCCTGCAGCAAAGACTGGCCCAGTATTCCAGGACCAATCAGGAGGCGCAGAGAGAAAATGAGGCTCTCAGTTAGCACAATGATAGGCTCCAGCAACAGGTAGCCATGCAGGAGAGACTGATAGAGTCTAGTAAGGCCTTAACTGAGGAACTGAAAGCGCAGGCTCTTGCATTGCAACAGGGAGTAGGGGCTGACAGAGATGAAGTTCGCTGGGAAAGGGAAACACCTGAGCATAACCTCAGGAGCACTATTACCAGAGGCATTCATCTCTCTCAGTCCTTGGACTCTGCCACCCCCATGTCCCCTGGCGCACATGAGCACAGGGCCACAGGGAGGGCAGATTACTATCCAGCCAAAAGTATGGGGTTCATAGGCCAGTACCTCCCAGGAATGGATGGGCGGGCATCCGGGCATGGGCACCTAAGCACAGTGCAATTTAGTGGGGAACCCCAGGAGAGTAGGCCCACTAAGGGCATCCTGAAAACCTCTGCCCAGTTAGGTCAGTGTGGGGGGTACCAATCAAATCCTGGCAGCAAGGAGGGATCTGAAGACTCCTCTGAGCGGCCCAGGACACAGGAGGCTAGGTCCCCACATTCTGCCAGCCATTCCCAGGCTCGCAGAATCTGGGAAAACCTGGAAGATCAGACGGGCACCTCTGGGACCAGTGCCTCTGAGTCAGAGGATGAGTGGACCAGGGTTACCCGAACCAAAAAGGCCAATAAGGCAAAAAGGGCCTTGCTTAAGGACCCCTTAAAGCAGATCAAGGCAATAAGGAGTGTCATCAACCCTTACCACAAGAACGCCAAGTATTCTGTTTGGGAACAATTGGAGCTTTATGAGCAAATGATGGAGACTTTCCATTTGAAGGAGAGCAGTAGCTGCATTCAGTATGTCAAATGGACATTCTCCCCTGAATACTCCAGTTTCTTTGCGGGGCTGGAGGACCAAAATCATTCAAGATGGTCCACCTACAGGGCGGCCATCTTGAAACATTTTTCTGTTCACAGAAATCCCCAAGAGGTTCGCAAGGCAGCCTACAATTTGCAATGTGGGGAGGATCAGGCCCCACAAGAATTTGTGCAGAAGTTAAAGCGTGCTTTTGCGCAGACTACAAAAAGGGTACGCACGGACAGTAAAGAATTTGTTAATACGTTTTTCCATGCCTCACCCAAATACATAATGACCCAGCTTGTGAGAGACTTTCATAAGAAAAGATCTTTAGACTGGGTCATTGAGCAAGCCACCCGCATCTATGAGGTGCAGAAACCAGTGGAAAATAAGAATCAGCCCAAAAACGCCAAAACCAACAGCACCCCTGCTGCTGCCAAGGTGGCAGAGGTAAAGGTGCCCCCGTTTTAGATTTGGAGATGGGGGGCCTAAAAACCTGCCTGCACCGAATAATTCACAGCCCAGAAGTCCCTCGGGCCAGTCACAGACAGGGAGTCGAGGAGGTAGTCCCACAAATGGGGTCCCTCGCTCCCCTGACTATGTAAGTCCCCGCTATAAGGGAAACAGTCCAATCCTGGGTTATGTGTGGACTCCTCTGGCCCAAGGGGGGGGATCCAACCAAGCGCCCAACCCGGGGAACTTCCTTCCGCACTTCCCCCAGGAGGGCAGAAATTCACCAAATCCTGGGCAGAACTTGTTCCCCAGGTATCCACCCAACTTCCAGCCCCAAAATCATCCATCCTTCTTTCCCCAATTCCCTGAGCCCAGACAACCGAATCCGGGAGAAGGGAGGCCAAGGGTGGAGGGGTACCCAAATCTTCCCAACCCGGGGTACTACCAGAGAAGGGATAGCTACCCTTCCCGGGATCAGCCCAGGGGAGAAAACAGAACCCCGTATCAGCCTGAGCGGGATTCCCAACTTGAGCACCAGGTCCAAAATATGGCACAGGAGCTGGGTCGCGTGCTATGAGCTCAGCAGAACCCTCAGATGGGCATGCCGGCACAGAATGCACCAAACACTGTGCCTGGTGCTCCAGAACAATGACGGGGGCAGCACCCCGATAACCCACCGGTTCCCAGGGAGGAGGCACAAGTGGAATTGGGGTGTAAAGCCTTGGAGGAAGCTTCCTTCCCCACTTGTAAACAGCCCCTGGAAACCCAGGAACCGGAAACAAAATCTCCTACCCCTAAAAGTCTGCCACCCAAGGAGCAGAGAGGAGGTAGGAGAAACAAAGTACCCAAACAGACCCATTTTGTGGAGGAGGTACAGGTCTTCCAATTTGAGGGAGAGGGATCCTCAGAGGATCCTGGGAAAAGGATCTTCTCCTTCAGAGATGGGGGAACTCCTCCCAAGGAAAAATGGGCCCCAAGGGATTCCAACCCAGACTGGGTAGATGTGGGGATTGAGCTGTCGCCGCCCATCATTCTAGCCCAGAACCAACAAGACCGAAAACCCCTGGTTCAAACCCATCCTGGTGACTGCCTCCAAAAAGGGGGGGGGCGGCCCAGAACCGGAACTAGGGGAACCTAAAACCGAATCAATAGACTGGGTAGATGTGGGGATCGAGCTGTCGCCACCCATCATCCTATCCCAGAACCAACAATACCAAAAACCCTGGGTTCAAACCCATTCTGGTGACTGCCTCCAAAAAGGGGGGGGGCGGCCCAGGACCGGAACAAGGGGAACTCAAATATCCTCTTTCAAGTTGCCAACTTTTTCTTTCAGATTCCCGAGACTCTCCACAGAATTTTGCCCAAATCTCTTCTCTCTCAATGTCCAAAACCAGAAAATTAGCCCACCAATTGTCCAAAAATATGCATTATTTGTGCCCCCTTGAGGAGAAGGAGGGAAGATACTACGCCCCAGTACAAGTACAGGGGCAGGGTACAATTTTGGCACTGGTGGACACTGGATCCCAAGCTACCCTACTGTCCAAAAGGGCCTTTGATGAACTAAATGCAGGAAGGGGGGAGAAATACCGAATTCCTCTCACCTCTCTTCCTGGACAACTCCAGAACTTTGACGGGAAGGAAACTCCCGTCAAGGGGACTGCAGATTTGGACTTTAAAATTGGGCGACACAAGGTGAAACACCCGGTCATAGTAGTGACTCCAGAGGGCACCCATTGTTTACTAGGGAATGACCTCCTGAGAAGGTTGTCACCCCTAACAGATTGCGTAAGCAAGATCCTCTGGACCCAGACTAGTCGACCAATAAAATTAAAGCAGAGTGTCAACCATATTAGTTTAAACGGCACATGCCACATGGTTGAACAAAAATCTGACCAAGTAGAATTTCACTTCCAGAACAACCAGATTCCAGACGTGACAGCAATAGAAGTAGGACAACAGACTGGTGATGGGGGGTCCTCTCTATTTCTGAAAATCAACCTTCCTTCCAGTTTAAGGTGGTATTCCACACTGGAAGGAAACACTCTGAAATTCTTTACTAATCCACAATCAGACATTCCCACTCCGATAGTCCAGAAAGATGTGAAATCAGCTCAGAGCCTGGCTGATATTCAGCAAATTGGAGAGCAGTTGTTCATCCCTGTTCAGTTAAATGATGGGAAGGACTCTGTTCTCGCCCGAGTGTGTGAACAACGGTAAGAGCTTCATCAGCAAAGCCATGTTCTGCCAACTCCCAAAAGATCCAGCCATTCCCACATTCAAACTGATAGACAAATGGGAAATGGACCTGGAAGCACCCTATTCCAAACATCTCCTGCCAAGCAGGTGTATGCTTAATATCTCCATTGGCAACAAGAGCATAGTCCATAATTGTTGGGTCGTGCAAGACGTCACTGCCGCCTTTTACTTAGGCAGTGATATTCTCAATCGTTTTGCCATTAGTTTGGACCTAATAAACTTCAAAGCTTGGTCCTGATTAGCGGATAATCCCATGGGCTTTGATGATCCAGAAAAAGCATTTAGGTCAGCTCAATTGCTACCTTATGCAGTTGAAATTCAGATTGAAGAGGAAGTCACCATCCCAGAAAGGACCCGACAATTCTCCCTGGAAGTGAAAGTTAAAAGAGGACAAAAACCTGATGCTTATATTCATCTAAATGCTTCCCTCCAACAGCAAGGGTTAGGGGTAAACCCAACACCATTAGTGAATATAGAACATGACACCATTCCAATAGAGGTGGATAACAGCGACTTAAAGAGTATTACTCTAGCCGCAGGCACCATTATTGGAATGGCGGTTGATGACCGACATTTTTCCATTGATCTAGGAAATGAACTGTTAGGACCAATCCCCAAAGACTGTTTTGACAGTGACAGTGATGACAATACAACACCAGACAGGATCTTTACCCGGCATGGGGGGAAATTCCTGGTGTACACTTCCTGCCCTTATGGTAAGGAAGATGTGACTTGTGACTTCAGGAGGGGTGAGGTGATTTTCCAGGTCCATGAGGGCTGCCTTTCCCACCTGAAGCCTAAAGTCCAAATCAGCACTCTGACCAGGGACTTCTCCACCCAGCTGGAGGAGGCCACTGAGATAGCCAAATCAGAAGTCTTTCCAGGCTTCAGGCAGATGGTGGAAGAGAGAGTCAACCTAGCTGATGCCTGCGTGACTCTGGAACAGAAGCAAAAGTTGAAACAAGTTTTCTTGGATTCCCAAGATCTCTTTGCGGTAGACTCATATGACTGTGGTCGCACCGACATCCACACAACAACAATTCCCAAAGACCCAGGCATGACTCCAGTGTTTGTGAAGCAATATCGCTTGCCTCTCGCATCAATGGAGTCCCTTACTGAAATAATTAAGAACCTTGAGTCCAGGGGAATAATCCGTCCAGTACACAGCACCTTCAATAATCCGGTGCGGGGAATATTGAAGCCAAACGGCCAGTGGAGACTCTGCACTGACCTTAGGGAGCTCAACAAACGGGCCCATACTTCCCGATGGCCTCTGCCCTACATTGACCAAGGGCTGGCCCAGATTCAGGAGTCACAGGTATTGACTGCAATAGACCTGACCAATGGATACTGGACCGTGCCTGTCAGTAGGGAGGACCAATACAAACTGGCTTTTACCTTTGGGGGCCAGCAGTACACATGGACCCGGACTCCCTTCGGATACCTCAACTCCGGCAATGAATTCAACATTTTCCTACATAAGGCCATGCCCGACCTAGGTGCGAGGGGTAACCTGGTTTATGTAGATGATATCCTCATTAAAAGTTCAACTGTGGAGGAACATATAGCGGAGATCCGTTATGTTCTGACCCAGTTGAGGGCCGCCGGAGCAAAACTTTCCTTTCAGAAGGCACAGTGGTGTAGAACCCGTGTTAATTTCTTGGGGCATGAGATTACTCCTCAGGGGCTCTGTCCCCAGGAAAAGAAAGTGGAAGCACTTCATAAACTGAAAGAACCCACAACTCTGCGGGAACTAAGGAGCCTCCTTGGACTGACTAATTACAGCAGAAAGTTCATTGAGGGCTACGCAGAGATCACCAGACCCCTAGTTCATCTCTTGAAGGGGGGGTCAAGTGGGAATGGGGTCCAGAACAAGCTGAGGCAGTAAGACAGCTCAAAAGAAGCCTCTAACAAGCGCCCTGCCTAGCTTACCCTGTCAGAAACAAGGAGTTCTTCCTGGAGACAGGGTTCTCTAATATGTGCTTGACGGCAGTATTATACCAAAAGCATGACAAGGTCAATAAACTAATCTCTTATGCGAGCAAAACTTTATCCTCTGTGGAGGAAAAATTCAACGATTGTGAGAAGGCACTCCTGGCAACGGTGTGGGCATTGAAGAATTACCGCCCGTTCATCCAGGGGGAACACATCATAGTGGAGACTCCACACCAGCCTCTGCAATATCTCCAAAGTGACAGAATCCGAGCCGGAAATGTGAGTAATTCCCGAATTACTTCCTGGATTCTGTGAATGCAAGGCTTTCCTATGGAGGTCAGATATGGCCAAAACAAGAAGAGTCCCCTCGTGCAAGGTCTGGCTGACTTGCATGATTGTGCCAGAGAAAACTGTCTCGAGGACGAAAGTCTGAAAATCAAGGACAACATGGAGGCATACCTTAATTCCCCACACAAAGTATTTGAAGAAGACAAGTGTGAGGGAATGCCCACTGTCTATGTGGATGGATGCTCTTACCATGTTGACAACAATGGGGAGAAAGAACTGGTGGCCGGTGTAGGGAATGCATGGGTGAATGAGTCCCCAGAACCCTCCGCTGGGTACAAAATTGGTCCCCGAAGTAGTCAGGTGGCAGAATTGATGGCTGTGTATCAAGCCATCCTCACTGCTGTCCAACATTAACTCCACAACTGGTCATAATCACAGATTCAGATTATGTACTGAACAGGTTTGTGGAGCACCTGGTTAATTGGAAAACCAGAGGCATGTTATGTGCTAATAACAAACCCTTGAAACATGGGAAGTTAATCCAAAACATTGATGATCTGGTCACCTCGAATGGGATGACCATCTACTGGAAAAAGATCAAGGGTCATTCCAAAGTAGAGGGACCAGACACAACTGGAAATGACTTAGCTGATCAGCTGGCCAAAACCGGGGCCATCCAAGGGAATCTAATAGAGATTGGGTCCCTGTTGGGGGAAATCCAGGTCACTGCTATCACTAGGTCTTGTCTCCTGATTTAAAAAAAAAATGTATATGTTCATGTCTTTGGATTTATAAAATGTATATGCCGCCCCACTATATCAATAGTGGGGGAGAAATGTCTACGAATAGGTATTGCCGCTTTGCTTTGTCATCCTAGGAGAAAGAAAACCTGGAGACTGACCACGGAAGACAACCTGGGGACTGGGAGCAAAGATCTGAGGGGCCCGGGGTACCGCCCAAAACTCCCATCAGGACCGGCGAGGAGAACCGATAGATCCACCATGATGGAGGAAAAGATGCTGAACTTTGTCATCTGTGGAATCGGAAGAAGATGATGCGGACATCCCAGCGCGTGGATCAAAACATCCTTTGCACCCGACTCCCCCTCGACTCGAAATCAAAGCGCAGTCGGGCGGGGGGGCTTGTTGGGTGTCCTGACCCACGTTTGGACTATTATGCTGCAACATTTGGTGCTGTGGATTTAGGAAATCCAAGAGGGCGGAAAAGCCCATATTTGCGCCAGAATCCAGGAGAACCGTGCAGTTTTGCGCACACCAAAATGGTCCCCTGACCTGCCACCCACCAGTGCAAAGAAAGATGGTTCTGTTCAAAACCCGATTTTATTAATGTCAAAAATTGCTAAGATCATGGGCCCAGAACCACCAAACAAAAATCCAACTATGGTTGAGTGTTTTACTTTACTCTACTACAGATCCACATCAATGCCATGTCAAGCAAGGATCATATACTATCAAGTAAAATCCTTTCCTTTTGAAATGTATTAATTTAAGACAGCTGTCAAAAATAGGTGCAGTACCGGCATTGGACACTGACCGGCGCTGGCGCTCTATGAAGCCTGACAGGAGAGCTGTCTTGCAGAACTGTGCAGTGAACAGAAGGGGGTCTTATGTATTTAAAAGTTCAAAAGACATGCCTTTCCTGAGAACTCTTAACACCCCAGAGACCCACACCAGGAGGCAGGATATCACATGGCCCTGTTGATTGAGAGGGAGGGGACTTCCCTGCAGCCTGCTGGACCCAACACAATAGACCCTTTCAATTGAATGGAGTTTGCTGATTTTGGGTGTGGACTGTAAACAGAGCTCTGCCTGAAAGGAGAGACATGTGATCCCTGACTCCCCCAGTTCCTAGGGCCGGGCCAGACAGGACTGTGGATTCATATTGCAGCAAATATATGTTTAAGTTAAATGCTTCTAAAATCTTGTATTAAGCTCACAGAAATGTACAATTTGGGGATCCTGAAAATGAAAAATGCCCTCACGATTTGAGCCCAAATTCCACTTTGTACGGTGTTCTGGGACCGAACCTCGCTATTTTTAATATTGGAGACACTGTGTTTAGGATAGAGACATAGTAATTTCCAGTAATATGCTCAGGGAAGGGGTGCAGGTCTGTGTAAATTTTGAGGAAAAACCAATATGGCGAAAGTCACTAAAAAGTATAAAATGTTGCCATTTGTGAACCCAGGCTCTGAGGGGGATCAGAGTTGGGCGAGAGTGTATCTTAAATTAATCTGTGAAATGTGTATGTAATTTCAACGACGTGTGTATCTGGGAAACCTGTCAGTTATGAAAAATTAATTTTCTAAGTAAAAGCAAAGGGGCGTTTCTTCAATAGACTGTAAGACTCTGACTCACTCTGATACCCTATCCCTTCTCAAATCAGGTCACAGAGAATCCTTGACCTATCAAATCATGAGAGGGTTGGGCATGCAGAATGAGCCGACCCACCCACTTTCAAAACACATAAAAAGAGACTGCTTGGACAGGCAAGAGATTTACTTTCCACTTTCTTGTGGAGCATTTTGACGGACGACTTCACATCCAGATTCCAGACTTTACATCCAGAGATCCAGAACTTAACTCCAGAACTTAAAGCAGAGAGGCCTGGACCACCAGCTAAATCCTTTTTCAGCAGGCCTCAAAATCATTTGCAAACTATTCTACAGCCGGGCGAGCTGTTGGATTCTTTGCCAAGAACTTTTGCCAGAACCGGCAGCAGACCCAGAAAGCAGTGCTGTATCCAGAATCCACTTGATCCAGACCAGCAGAACCACAGACCAGACCAGACCAGAACCAGAGAACCAGTAACAGAAACCGCCCGGAGCGCAGTCCAAACCTGCTGACCGGACCCTGACGGCCTATTTCAAATTCATAGCGTGAGTACTCAGCCAGAACTGTGCAAAACCAATCTCTCAGTTTAAAATAATCTAATTCAAACTATTTTAACCTATTAGAACTGCATCATAAGAAATTGTGTGTCCATCCTGTTGATTCAAAACCTTCCACAGCGCATCTGTCATTCTGAAACTTTAATTTCAGTTCTGAAAATCTATCTCCATAAAATCGTCTGTATCTTTGGAATCGTAGGTGCTAGGAACGTTGTTTAACTTTCATCTTAAAGCTAAGATTCTAAGCTTTCCAACAAGCCTAAAACCGACTACTAACTATAGTTCCTCCGTAATCGCGATCGACTCACTCGGAAAAAAGTGCCGCAAATTGACAGTTTGCTTCATTTCAACCACGTGTAAAAATATCTGTCTTTTGCTTCCATCACTGAATCCCGTTTTCAACCTGATAACCATCCCTGAATCATTGGTAGGGCTGACCTGAACTGACTTAAAGTATCTCTCACTCACCCTGAACCTCTAGAGGGAATTAAAGCATTTTCAGCATATTTTCACTTCATTGCCACCACAATTAAAAGGATCTTGCCTGCTTTAAAATCATACCTGTTTTCATCTAAGCTCGCTGGGGGGAACTGGAAATTTGGATTGCATTTGTATTCCTGAGAATTGTGTGCTCTTCTTCCATCTCCTTATCTTGTATAGGGGGGGAGGGAATTGTCAAAGAAAAAGTGATCATATTATCTTTTGTTGAAATCATATCAAGTTTATTTTTGTGCTGCATTTTTCCCTCATTGCTTTCCTTGAAGCCATAAAAGTATTTTCTGCTACCTTGTCCCTCCTATACTAACTCCTCATTGATTGTAAAGAAGTGTGCTAGTGTCAGATTATCTATTGTTGACCAACATTATATTCATAAGCGTGATATCAAATATTAATTTATTATAAAAGTGTGATATATATATTGTTTAATTTTTCCAATAAATATTTTAAATTGCAAAACAAACCTACTTCTTGGCTCAGTGAGATCAGGGGGATTCATAGAGAGGGGTGTTATACAAGGGTTTATCATCCAGAGTATAACTTGTCATAAAAATATATAAATAAGGGCTTCCCTTGGGCGTCCCAGACGAGGTACTGACTTAGTGGGATTGCTTGATTGGAGTCTCTTGACAACTTCTTTGTAGGGCTTGGTGTCCAAGAGGTGGTTCCAGACCATCTTCCCCTCGAGCTTGACAGCACGGTCTGCAACCTTCTTCACGTTGTGAGGACCAGTAAACCTTGGTGCGTTCCAGTGGCCGATAAAGTTCTGCAGTAACACTAGGTCCACCGCCTTCACTTGTCTCTTGAGCTCTGAGTCTCTTGGTGTGTTTTCGCAGTTGCTCTCTACGCTGTATTCTGGGCACCCTGTTGCCGTTGTATCTGGCGAGAGATAAACGAGGTACTAGCAATCAAGGAAGTCATGTATTCATACATCTGTTGCCCTAACACATCTGCACTACTCTCACAGTCTTTCAGCGCTCTTGTGGGAGGAGCCAGTGGGAGTTGTATGCACCATCCTATCACCACCTCATCTGGCGTGAAATGGTGGTCGGTCCCAGGCTTATTGCGCAGTGCAAACAAAGCAAGAGGTAAGCAGTGCAACAAACTTTTATTTGTGCTCTGCTGTGTTTTGGCTATGGCTCTTCAGGTTTTCGCACACCCAATTTGCTTGCGGGTGGGGCACAAGGTGAATTTGTGTTGGATGCCGAGCAACGTGGTCATGTGTTTGAACATCTCATTGGTGAAGTGAGGGCCATTGTCGGACCTCACATACTCCCCATCTTGGGAACACCTCTCTGACCAAAACAGTAGCCGCTCTGAGGGTGTAAGGATGTGAACAGGGACCGGCCTCAATCCACCTGGAGAATGGGCAAACAACCACTATAATGTAGCGGTATCCTTGACATACTTGTATCATGTCAATGTAGTCAATATGTAAATGCTGGAATGGCCCTAATGGTAGAGGTATGTCTCCTCTCACTACTCTCAATGTATGTCCTGGTGTATATTGCTTGCATGTCAAGCAATAACTTACAAATTCAGCCACATGTTTCACCAAATTAGGACCGAACAATGTTTCTCCAATATGGGCAGCAATTACCTCCTTTCCCATGTGTGTTGGGTGGTGCAGTTGTGTCAGTGCAGTGTTCAGTAATGCTAGTGGCATGACCACTTTCCCTGTGTTATTCTGCCGCCATAGGGCATCTGTTGGAGATACTTTGCATCCCCTTTTAGTCCACAACTCCTTCTCTTCCCTGGATGCAGTTCCCTGCAGTTCCATAATTTGTTTTTGTAGAAATGCATTGTACTCTTCTTTCAATATCATGGTCCTGACATGATCTCGAGCATTTGATGCTGTTGGCATTTATAATAGCTCTCCAAAATATGCTGTGCATGTTGCTTCAAAGTCTGATGCTTCGTTCCACCTTGAGATAGGATCTACCCTTCTAGTGTGTGCCTGGCACTTCACTATTGCTACCTGTGTGGGGTGCTCAATGACGTCAATCAGATTGCCCAATAGAAGTACGTGCTGTACTGGTTCCGTCTGCCCTCCTAAAGCCTCTCCTTGTCAGGGTATACTGTCACTTTCTTTCCCTTTCTGTGCTCCAATGCTAGTATTAGGGCCACTAGTTCTGCTGTGTGTGCTGAATAATGAGGTGGTAGTTGCACACTTGCTACTACCTCACTTGATCCTTCTTCTCTCAACCTCACCACTGCATTTCCTGTATGCCTGACCCCATCTGCCTGGTCGATTATTGATACCCATCAATGTACAGCACGTCTCCCCCCTCAGGTGCATCCTCATGTACCTTGTGAGTGTCACTCAATGCCTGTATGTTTTCTGCGCAGTCGTGTGCATAGTCTCCTTCTTGTAAGATGTCTACTAGGAAAATTGCAGGTTCGACCAATCTGCACTTCACTATTTTCAGTGAAGCGTTGGATAGTATCACTTTGTATCCTGAGGCCCTTTGTGTCATCAGTATGCTCTTTGGGTTCTGCAGTATTGCAAAAAGACTTTGCTCCATGTAAAGAGTCGTATTGCACCCCATGCTGCGTGCTGTGGATTCTTCCACCGTGAATACGGCAGCAGCCAAAGCTTGTTTGCATTGATAATGTCCTCTCATTACTGGGTCGAGCTTCCCGCTGTAGTAGGCTACGGGTTTGTGTCCCTAGCTTGTCTTCTGTGTCAGTACTGCTTTCATTACCACACCATCAGTGTCCGAGAACAGAAAAAAAACTTTTTGTAGTCTGGGATCCCTAACTCTGGGGCTGTGCATATTTCCTCCTTCAGCATGTCAAATGCATCAGTCATTTCTGTGGTCCATGTCAGTGTCTTGTATCCCTTCTGTGCTTCCTTCAGAGCGGCCAATAAGGGCCTTGTGTATTTACTGTAGTCAAAGACCCATGCCCTGCAGTAGTTACACAATCCTAAGAACTGCTGCATTTCTCTCACTGTCGTGGGCTTAGCTGTCTTGCGTATTGTCTCTGCCCTTTCTGGGGTAATCTGTCAGTCATTGTGTGAGATTATATGTCCAATGTACAGCACTTCCTTCTGACAGTACTGTAACTTGTTCTTGTCCACCTTGTATGACTTTTCAACTTACACAGTCAGCATGTGCACTGAGTCCTGTCTACACTGATCTTCTGTCTTGATGCAGATCAAAATGTCATCTACGTATTGCAACACTGTGCTCTCCATCTGCATATTGCACAGGTATATCTGTATCACTCTGTTAAAGATAGATGGTGACTCGGAGTACCCTTGAGGAAGTCTTGTATGTTTCCACTTTTGGTTTCGATACATAAAGGAAGTCAAGTCTTGTGAATTTGGGTGTAGTTGTAGTGAAAATAATGCATTCTTCAAATCAATGATGGTGAAGCAGGCAGCTTCCACTGGAATGCTGTATAGGATTGCAGCTGGATTTGCAACTAGAGAATACTCTGCTTCTACAATGTGGTTAAGAAGCCTTAAGTCCTGGGTAAAACGCCACAACCCCTCTTTCGCCTTTCTCACTGGGTACACTGCTGTGTTGCATGGGAACTCTTATGGTACAAGAATGCCTATCTCTATCAGGGCTGCAATGGTCTCATAAAGGCTCTCATCTGCATCTGTTGTGAGTGGGTACTGTTTCACTCTTGGTAGAATTGCTCCTGGTTTCAGTTTTTTCTTCACCCCTCCTATGTTTTTTAAGAGCGCCACATCATAGATACTTGTTGTCCAAAGGGTGCTGGGCACCTTGGCCAGATCCTCCTCGCAGAATGGCAGTGGCGCTTCCAGTGCCATTGCCATCCTCTGTGGTATTTCCCTTTAGTGTATCTTCAGCCAATAACTCACACTCATCTCGAACACCATCTCTGTCTCTAATCTCTCTTCCCTAAATATCTCTTTGTCTGTCACTGTGGTCAACCTGCACCCTTCTGCCACTGTGATCACTGCTCTCCATGCTCGTCCTGTGTCGTTCATCCCATGTACCGCTATCCAGTCCTCTCTTGATACCACTGCCTCACTTTCTATTGGCATTATTGTTCCCTCCTTCTCGTCCAATGGTATCTCTGGTCTGAATAGATACTCGTTATGAACGCGCCACATCGTCCCTGCAATCCCTGGGAGCCATGCAATAGCAATGTCAGTCCTGTACTGGAGTATCTCCTCACCAATGGGCACCCCCCTCTGCACCCTTCGTCCACAATAAGCTTGAACAATCTCTCTTACATTGAGCATGTGTATTCCTGGAGTACAGCACACTATTCCTTTGTCTGTGAATGAAATTGTCATGTCTAGTCTGCTCATAATGTCTCGTCCCTGTATATTTATCGATGTCTGCAAGAGTAAATTAAAGGCAGAGATAGATCATGTTCTCCTATAGAAAGTAAGATATCGTCTGTAAAAGGAACCCCTTCCCGAGCCCCAAAGAATCCTTGAGTGTTCATGGTATCGTCTGACAACTTAAATGCTCCTTCCCAAATGCAGGACCTAGTCACCCCTGTGTCTACAAGAAAGGAAAAGGCCACCTATCACCACCCCTATGCGAGGTTCCTCCGCAGGGTTGGGTGTGAAGGACAGGATGGAACACATCAAGTCCGTCTGTGGGCTGTCCTATTGAGGGTATAAGGACATCCCATTCCCGGTGAAGGGGTTGTTCCCCACCATGGTTACTCCTCCCAACTGTCTGACGGGAACTATTGCCATGGAGTCCACGTGTGCCACTGCGTCATTGCTCTGTATCTGTGTCAATTGCTGTGTCTACCTGTGAACCTGTGGTGCTTCAAATGCAGTGGTACTGGGGCTTGCATCTGTGGCATCTGCAGTTGCATCCGTGGTGCTGTACCTGCACTTGTGGAATCTGTTGGTGTGTGCCTTGTATCTGCCCTTGCTGCTGCTGCTCTGGTGTGTAGTAGTCGTCCTGATCCTATTGGTATGGCTGCTGGCCCTGTGTTCCCCAATTCTGGTGCATCCCCCTGTTCCTACACACTCTTGAGATGTGTCCTATCTGGCCACATGTGGTAGTTCCCTCCCTTGTCCTGGGAAACCCACCCCCAAAAATCCCCTAGGCCTTGCTGCACCTGCTGCCTATATCCTCGAAACCCTCATGGAAACCCCCCTTGTTTGTGATGTATCTGTGGTCCAAACCCGCGTCCTCTCGGTTGCCCCCCTCTTACTCCAAACCCTAACTGTGTGTTCCCCCCCCCCATGAACCCTCCCCCCAGGGGTTTTGTGAATGGCTGTGGCTGTTACTGCTGCTGCGTCTCCTGTGTGGTGGGGCTGGTTAGTACCGCCCCTTCCATTGTGTATTTTGATAGTTTTTTCTGTACTAGTTTTGTTTCATCTATCTTTCTGTCTTCGGCCTTTTTCTAGAGCTTCTCCTGCCATAACCTACAATGGTGAACTATCATGAGCTGTATTTCTGGCCAACCTTTTGCTTCCATGCCTACCAACTTCCTTAAGTGTTTCTGAACGGGCTATGGCAGCCCCTGGCATAGTATGTGATAGAATATTGCTACTGTTTTATCCCACGGTTCTCGAGTCTCAAGGCACCAAAGCTCTTGAATCTCCTGAATGTACTATAAGGGGGTCTTCGTCTTCCCTCATTTTCCAGGACGTAATTGCCCCAATGTCTGATGTGTCTGGGTATTGTGTCCTTAGTGCTCGCCATACTGCTGCTCTGCAGTTTGCAAACGGCAAACCATTGTGTGCCAGGTTTTGGGTTGTCCCTCCAGGGAACCCCACCCTCTTCCAGATGTTATCAGCAGCGTCCCTGTGGATCACCACTAGTAGCCCCTTTACATCTCCCACAGCTAGCCTATTTCCCGCTGTTAGATCGCTGCGCTGGTCGCTATGGCGATGTTGGTGTTTGCCCCGATGCGTCATTCCGTCACACTGTTACTTCAGCGGTCTACCTTATTTTTCAAAATGGCTCCTGCAACTGCTCACGCCTACTACAATCTGGGCAGAGAAATGCTGAGACCCTGCGTCTCAACTCCTGTGTGTACAGACGCTAGTTTCCCCTTCTTCTTCCTTGCTACCTTCCTAGGTTCCTCCAATGTATTATTCCTTTTGTTCCTGCTGCCTTGACCCTTACGCTGTCCCACTCACCATCTACTCTGTGTTGCTTGCCTTCTGCTTCAATTATATTCCTTACCTTCATGGCACCACTTTTGACTTGTTCCATCCTTGCCCTGAGCTTTCACACTGGCTGTGCCTCCTGGATCTGGTTACCAGATTCCTTCTCCAACTACTGCTGTCACTTCTGGGATCTGCACACTATCTGCCAAGGGCTTTTTCCGGCTCAGCCTTTTTCTCCCTGGTTGCTGCGCCGATCGGTTTGAGATCTGGTTAGTTACCCTCCCTCTGCATTTCAGGCATGAGGCGTTGCATTCCAAATTCTACTCAACAGCTTCTCAAGACATTGAACAGGCGGTAAAATCTCACACCCGCTTTCATACTCTACATTTCTTAAATCCACTTCACAGCACCCGCGCTCAACGATGGCAGCCAACACCTCATTTTCTCCTTGTCAGCATGTTTCCATGGTATATACTGAGGCCGTACTCCGTCCCTTTCCAGTGAGGGCATCTGTGTAAACCCTGCCTACCCATGTGCACTTCTAGTCCATCTAACCTGCCTGTTCTCTCTTTTGATGCCTACTTACACATCTATCAGTTCTGTTATGGCCATTCGGATACTATCGTCATGTACCCCCCGTTAACCTTCCTCTTGAGCACACTATAACTGTCCCCACCTTTCTTTGTCCTGGGAGATCTCTAAGCCTGTCTCGATATCTAGTTACGTCATTGAGGGTGCACAAGTCATTCGCTAGCGGTGCCCACTCATCCATGCTGACTCCTCCCGCTCTCTCTGTATGTATCTCCTGTTCCCATGTCGCCCTCTTATCTGTCCCTGCCCCCGTGGACTGGATCCTGTGGAGCTCCCCCCTCTCGTTCCCACTCTTCCGTCCCTCATTGTCAGATCCTGAGCCCATGTTACTACAAAAGTCATCTACGAAGCTCAGCCTTTGCGTTGTCGTGTCTGTGTTGGGCTTCATGTCACTGTCGATATTCAGCAAGTCATATCTGCTGCCTCCCCCACTCAGGCTCCTAGGCCTTGCCTGTCTCTTCCTGTGGTACCCCTGTCTCGTAAGGTTGTGCTATCTGGCTCTGCTCGCCTACCCTCCTCGAGTCTGTCATATTCCCGATATGCTGTCCAATGTGTCCTTCCAGCCCTTACTGCTTGCTCATTCTTCTCCTTTCGTTTGCGTTCCCTCACCAATTTTCTCTGTTCCCTCTCAACCAACTTGTGTTTTTCCTGCTCTGCTGCTTCCTTCCGCTTCTCAATCTCTCTTACTTCCCTTTTCCTTCAGTCCCGTTGCTCCCGTTCCTCTCTCTTCCTCTCTCTGTAACCCCTTTCAATCCTTTCTTCTCTTTCCCTATGCATCTGGTCCTTCTCCTCATGCTTCCTTCTTTCCCTGTCCTCTCTCTCTCTAATCTCTCTTCTCTTCTGGTCTCTCTGTCCTCTTTCTCTAGTTTCTCCTCTCATTCCTTCTCCCTTCTATCCACTTCCTCCATTATTTCAGCACACTCCGATCCTTCACCACTGCCCTTCAGACCTTCCATTGCCTTAGCCGCCCCCTATGTCTCCCCATTTGTCTTCCCTTCCGTCTTCAGAAGTATTTGTCCTCCTATCTACTCGTTCGTGGCTATGGCCCGAGCCCCTCCCTTGTTCCCTTCTCCACCTGACTGTTTGTTCCCTTCTCAGCGATCGGCTGCCCTGTGCCTCTCTGCCCCTCCTCCCGAGTATATGGTTGTAGCTTATATGTCGTATTTGAATACCCCTGTGCTGCTCTCACTTCCAATAATGTCCTTACTTCTTGGAGTGGGTAAATCTCTTGCTCGTCGGCCGTGTCATCTGATACTACACTCGGAGGGACAGGTGGGGGAGCGGAAGGCGGGGTCACAGACCCCGGTACCTCCTCCTGGTTCAGCATCCACTGATGCCTCGCGGCATCCCCCTCACCCTCTTGAAACATGCGCCACAACTGGAATATGGCCATGCGGCTTGCTAACCTCTTCCCCTGATAGGCCCCCTGTATGTGTGTCTGTAGTGATTGCTGCACGTCTTTGGAGAAACGTCTGCAAGGAGGCCATGGTTTATTTACTTTTCTCTCAGTGCTTTCGGACCATTCTATGATATATTTACAAATCTTCTCCATGTAGGGTGGGAGTGTCTTACACAGGCGCTGTACGGGCATCTGACCCTGCACTTTTCCTGTTACATTTTCTTGCTTTTACCTGACCTCAAGTCAAGGGTTTTGACAGTCCGCTGTTTAGGAAGGAAGGTACAATGTAATAACAATGCTTTCGCATTCACTATGAGCCTTTCTGGCTCCAAACCTCACCAGGCATGCTCCGTGCACCACCCCCTCTCACAGTCCCTGCCTACTCAGGCACGCCCACAATCTGCGCACCGCCACTGGTTCATCTCATGTACCAATCCCAAGTTTCCAATGCTAGCTCCTCACCTTCACACGCTCTCTGTGTTCTATGTGGAAACCTATGGGTGACGTCACTGATTTACTAACCAACGTAGTACTAAGAAATCAAATATTGCGCACACACTGTTATAACCCCTTACTTCCAAGGTACACAAAACCCCATAGCTGTCTTCCCGCCTCCAGGCAGAGTATGCCAATATTCTCCTGTGATCGAACTGTGCGTGCTGCATCGCCTCGTGTGCAAAACACCTCACTCCAGGAGACTTAACCAGTTGACTCACCTTCCGCAATCTAGGCCAGCTTCCCTTGCTAAACCTTATGGGGATACTGTCATCTATGACCCAAGCTAAAACGCCCAACCCACAGGAAATTCACTGTTTACATAAAATCTGTCATCCGTGCCCTTGTGTCATTAGTCTAGGTTATTCACCAGAACTGTTTTAAACTTGAATGTGCTCTAGTCATAGAAAAGGGACATCTACCTCCACTCATGTCCCTTCTCGCTTTGACAATGCTAGACAATACTTTGACACTACTCAACAATACTAAACCATGCTCCACAATATTAAATACCCTCCCTCACAACCACAGTTAATGTTCGACTGGGTCAGTAGTTACACTCCATGGTCTCTTGGCGCTGCTCAGCTGCCGTGTCCTTCAGAAAGTGCCCACAACCCCGTTGTGGTCTGCCTGGACTCCTCGCTGACTTCGGGCAGGACATTTTCCAAGCTGGCTCATGATGGCCTTTCCACGGGTGTGCGTCCTCCTTCTTCTCAAAAAATGTGATGGTCCTGCAGCCTCTCAGTTTCCGCAGCAGAGGAGATGACCTTGTGCCGGGCTGGGACAGCCAGCCATCAACTCTGCTACCAACTTGTTAGGACAAACTCCCAGGTATGCCAGAGCGATGCTGGAAGTCCACAGGCTTGGAGAGCCCAACTCCCTCCCCAGTATACACAGAGGACTCAGTCAACGACAAGTTCAAAAAGCGGTTTATTACAAATAAAACCAACAGGGACCAATACATGAACATAGGTGGATTCCAGTACTTCTCAGCGCCTCCTGGCTCGCAGACCAGTTTTACTCTAAAACAACGTCACTACTCTGTCATTACTTGGGCCCGTCTCCAAAAACCTATTGGTGCGAAGGATTGGCCCTCGGGAGTCTACTAACCTATATGGTCACCTATATGCGTTATTCTACTGGCTCTCACATGTCAGGTGGCGTGCCTGTCCCATCCCCAATTCACTATCTATTACATTGTTGCAGAGTAGTGGGCTTACAATTGGTTCTTGTCCAGTGCTACCTACACCTGGAATACTAAAACTGATTGGCTAGAGCGGATCCCCCCAGGCCTGGCACTCGAACAAGTTCTCAGCTCTTGGTGTACCTTTCCAAGGTAATGTGAATGATTATGTGTCTCTATTGTAACTTGGGTACACCACCTTTGCCTTAGGAGAATATTCTCCTAACAACAGAAACACTTGTAGCAGTCTGCATGTGGCTTCTGGGACCGGCTTCTTCTTCCCACCCTGGAAGACTGTCCATTGTTCCATTTGGCTGTACCACATGTTTAGAGACCACAAAATCAAGCTCTGCAGCTCCTAATTATGAGGATTTATTCTGTTTCTCTGCAGCTGGTCCCTTTGTCATCTCGGGATTGGAATGTCTCTCCATATCTCTTGACCTTGACTGTGGGCCCTATCTCACGCGTCTTGCTCTCTGTTCAGCCTGAATCGGCTGAGCGTGTCTCCTGGTCAATGATTTGAGGCCTGCTGTAATTTCCCTAACCCTTATAATGCGGTTTCTATACTGTCCATGTTATACTACATTCCCTATGGGTTAGCTATACATGGTTTGATCAGGTTCCATATACACTCCTGTATGTCCATGCAACTGTGGGCTTTAACCATCAGCAATCTTGCTCAGGATCTCTTGTGCCTTGCAGGGTCTACGTTACTGCATTTGACTAATGACAAAATAAAAAAAGCAATGACAGTATGTATATGTAGCTGTCCTCTACCTATGGAACTGTGCACTCATGTTCTTCATGTATTTGAATGTGTGTTTGTGTGGTACGGTGCAGACTGCACGTGTGTTTCATGTCTAACGCTGCTATGTCATGGTGTCTCTAATGACGTAAATAACATGGCTTCTTGGTGCTTAGTCCAGACTGTCCATATATGTGTCCCTGACCATGGTCTCTGGTTCTTCCCCTACACATGGATAGACTTGTACCCCACTGGGTCTGTATGGCTGACTGAGAGGGTATCTCACCATATATTTGTCGATCATTGGGGCACTTGAGTTTCATCCAAAATAGAATGGGTGGTTGTTGGCTTTTCTGGCCTTCCATCTTGTCATGAACTTGATGGGGGGAGGGGTGGACCTAGGATCGCGAATCCCTCTTCAGTGGCAATCGATTTCTTGCTGCTTGGTCTAGCTGCCCTTTATAAAATGATGGCCCTTCCCCAGTTTCTACATATTCTTCAAAACACTCCGGTACGGATCCCAGATGGAGAATTCCAGCAAATTGAACAATCCTTGAGGACGCTGTTATGGGGCGGCTCTCAACCTAGATTAACTCTTGTACACTTATTGCTTGGTTTGGGAGGGTGGGACTGGTCTCCCAAATTTCCAAAAGTATTATTGGGTGACAAGGTTGGCTGTAGTGAATGAGTGGGTACACATCGATCTTTCCTATACGGACTTCAGACTCAGGCGGCAATGGGTGGGAGGCAATGATCCGCTTCTCTCTTTCTGTAGTGCCAAAAACACTCTGAGACTGCCACTGGCACCGCAACAGGTGGTCCACATTCACAAGATGAAAACTAGGGCAATGGGATAGTAGGGGATAGTACTTCAGGCAGTCCTCCCCCCTCTATTGAATAATTGGGCCCTACCAGAAATCTGTGAACTGACATCTGGAGCGAGTTGGCAGGCTAAGTGGATCTGTCTGGTGAGGGATGTGTTAACTGATGGGGGACTCAAGACGCTACAAGGAGTGCAGTCAGGCTTTTGGTTATTTTTGCTCGGGACAGATTTAGATCCATTCAGTTCAGACATGCCATGTACACGCAATCCTGAAGTACATATGATTACACAATTCATAACCCCCTGGAGGCCAACATCAATGCTGAACTTATTTCCAAACGAGCCATATCGACTTTATATCAAGTTATTATACATTTTACGCCAAAGCCGCTCTGGAAACGTAGGGGTCACTGGGAGGGGGATGTTGGCTTCATTGAGGGTGAGGATTCGCAAGAGGTATTGATGTCCCCTGGGAAGTGGCTAACTCAGCACATCTCAGGCTAGTAGTTAGAAATTCTCCACAGAGTTTATTACACCCACATATTACTGTTTAAAAGTGCCTGTTTGGCAGACCCGGATTGTGTAATGCGCTGCAGTGATAGGGGCACCTTTTTCCATTCACTCTGGCAATGCCTGCCAAATACGAGAATCTGGCATGCGGCCCAGAGATGGGTTTCCATGGCCCTTACAAAGCTTGTCCCAGATGACCCACAATTTGTACTGCTAGGGATATCGGGGTGACAACATTCAGCAGATATGAAAATGCCTTAATTATCGCCACGCAGAATAGCACAAAAACAGATTCACCAAAGCAAAGCTATCAAAATGAGTTCAAGACATGGACTATTCAAAGTCTATGGAAGAACAGACATACAGAGCTAGGGGGTGCCCAGACAAGTCTACGAAAATATAGGTTAATGTTTAGACAACGAGTAATAGTTAATAGGTTCTAAGCGACCCCTAATGTATGTAATAATACTTTTTTAGACAATAATACCTTAATTTTGCTGGTACACCTGATCCTTTGGTTTTGTTCTTTAGTCTGTGCATGGACTCATTGTTGTAAACACAATATGAAAACTCACTAAAAAAGAATGAAAACAATGGTGTCGTCAACGCCTAAAATGATTGGATCTCTGCTGAGCACACGGCCCTCTCGGCGGAAAAAAGAGACAAGGTCTTCTTCTAGGGGGGAGGGCAGTGGGTTTTAGGGGGTCAGAGGGTAATGTTTTTCATTGTTGTAAAACCAATAAAGAGAATAAAAAAAGAATAAAAAAACAAAAAAAAACAATCAGTGTTTCAATAGGAGTGACTACATAAACAGAAGAGTTTTGAGTCTCTTTCATAAATCGAGAAAATTATTAGACTCTGTAAGGTTTTGGGGGAGTTCATTCCAAAGTTTGATTGCATCCTTTTTACTCCTCCAAATAGCGTTTTGAGTTCTTTCATTTGCAGCTTTTCCCAGTATTATCGCATGAATCATTCTCATCGAGCAAAAAAAAAGCGTATTTTCATTTCTGGAATGCTTCTCAGACTCTCTGCTGAAAAGCTTGTTTTTAAGGAACAGAGGGCACCCCCATATCTCTGTCGAATATTTTAAAAACTATGGGATGGATTTACCCCAAACCAGTCATGGAAATGAAGTCAATGCTTTGTGCCCAAATTGTTTCTTATTTGATCCAAATATGTCCAGCAGTTTTCACGCTATGGCTGTTCAAAAACTGCACCTTTTCTCTACGGGAAAATGAATGGAGTAGGCTGAAAATTGTGTTTTTATGTTTTCTTAACTCGCCATTGTTTATCGAATTGTTCCCAAAATCTCCAGTTGGAGGGGTCCCTTGACAAACATTTTGTTTAGACAAAGTCCTCCTAATCCATCTAGCCAATCAAAAGTTATTATTAGCCTCACTCAACCTCTCTGCTGCAAAGCACCAAAACCGATTGTAAAGTTTTAAGTTTTAAGGAACAGGGGGCACCATGTTCTCTGTCGAATATTTTAAAAACTACTGGATTGATTTACCCCAAACCAGTCCAGGATATTAAGTCAACACTTTGCGCCCAAATTGTTTCTTATTTGGTCCAAATCTGCAAAGTGGTTTTAACGCCTCGGCTTTTAAAAAACTGCACATTTTCGCTATGGGAAAATGAATAGAAGTAGGCTGAAAACTGCATTCCCACTGCAACCCTTCATGTTCCCCCCTCCATTCTAGGTAGCCCCTTGTATAATCCTCCCTAGCCCTCTCCTGCTATTCCCTTCTACTCTCTAGTTTGTATGATGATTTTTTTTTGGTTAAGTTGCTCAACTCACTTTTTGGTCAGCTTATAACTTCATACAATATAGACGCAATGGAAAAGAAATGTGCTCACGCCTACAGCCTAAATCACTGGACGCATTAACGCTTTGGGAACCCGAGGTGTTAGAACTAAAAACAATCTTATAGACTCCATCTACTTTACATTTCTTAGTAAAGTACATACACTCAATAAAATGTTCCAACATTTCCATTAGCATTTTGTGTTATGCTAATGGGAATACTGTGGTGTTCATCCCCCGTTCAAGGGACTGGAATGGGGGATAATGGCCCGGCAGCCCAAGTTATCGGCCCAATCGAAGCAAGGGTGGATAACAAGGGCTCCAAACCGTTATCCCCCATTCCAGCCCCCGCAATGGGTATGAAGGCCATCAGCACCCTGTGTTGCCAAAGCGGTAACCTGGGGTGCTAAAAAAAAGGTTTTTATTCCTACACCAGGAGACGTGCTGCGTCCCGCTGCAGGAAGGAAAATACTTTTCCAAGATGGCCCCCATGGAACCGGATGGCGGGGCTCCATACAGAGCTCCTCTTCTCTTTCCATGGCGGCCTGCAGAAGGCAAAGAGAGAACCCTATGACCATATTACCACAAGCACAGTTTGTTTCCCTTTCAAACCTATCCCAATTTCTAAAAACATTACCACATAGCCAGTCCACTGGTCGTCTCTCATGGTCATGGCCAGTAGCCAGATTGTCCGGGTCATGACCGTATGCCATGACCCGGACAATCTGGCCACTGTCCATGGCTACAGGCTATACCTCAGTCCCCAAAGGTATATCACTATTTTTTGTACATAGGTGATGGCACTTGCCAAAAAATAAAACACTGACACATTTGCAAAACCATGCTTTTAGGTGCTTCCAACACAAGTTTGCTGGAAATTCCGGCCCATGTTTTATTTTTTCAAAAGTTTCAAAATGTACGTACATACAATAGTCATATAATTTAGCCCCCACTTGACAAAATCCATTCAGACTTTGTTCAAACATTCCAAGTTCCGTCTATAATCTTTATGAAAACATTGCAGATTCGTCAAACAGCAACAAAGTTATAAGCATCTAAAAATGTTGAGACCCCCTCTAATTTAGCCCCCTCTTGACAAAATACCACCAAACTTTGCAAAAATATTTATATCTAGATCTAAAAAAAAGAGAATATTGACAAACTGAATGTTGTTGTCACGTGGGTATGTTTGAAAGCCAAAAACTGTACCCAGTGCTCCATTAAGTAGTCATTGCTCCACGTCAAGGTTATGTTTAAGCATTACTCTACAGTTTAAGGATAATTTTAATATTTTCTCCAAACCAGCTGTGTTGGAGATAGAATTTTCTAAGGTATTTAGTCTTGTTGTGGCTTGTTGGCACATGGGTAATGTCATACCATGTATGTCCAGCTCGTCTGTTGAGCAAATTTAAATTATTGGTTGCATTTCTTTTTTCAAAATTGTTTAATTGAATTTGGAACAGCTTGCAAGAGTTGGCATTAAGGACATACAATTGACATTTTTGTGCGCTAATTGTTCCATAACATCAGTAGCACATGTGTTAAGGCCATAAAGTGCATGGATGTGCCGGGTTCTTAATATTGCTTGTGCTTCTTGAGATAGTACACCAACTCTAATACTTTTTAAAATGTTGGCGTAAGTGAGGTCTGCAGATTGGCGCATGTTTTCTGTTAATTCTCTGTATTGGAAATGTTGCCAAAGGTTGACATTTTCTATGCTGCCAACAGTTTTATGGCAGAGTTTGTGTCCTAAGGTTTTAAAAATAGGTTCACCTTTCACTGGTGTCAATTGAAGAAGATCTCCGAAAACAATAATGTGTTTTCCTCCAAAGAGCTCTTCGAAGTTTGTTTTAAGTACTTCTTGCAATCTGAGGTGAATCAAAGCCAACATTAGGTTGGAGACCATGCTCACTTCATCTATTGGTAGCATTTTCATTTGTTTTAACACTCTGCGTAGTTCCATTGCAGCTTCTGTAGAAAGTTTGTAATATTCCAATTTGTTTTGGTGTTCTACTGGAAGGAGTAGTAATCGATGTAAAGTGACACCGCCTATGTTGTAGGCAGCTAAACCTGTGTGGGTAGTTAAAACAGCTGACAGTTTGTTGTTTGTCAATTGTTGAAGGAACTTGCTGATGATTTTGATTAAGAATGTTTTGCCTGAACCAGCTTCACCACTGACGTATAGTAGTATAGGTTTGTAATTTTGGCAGGTGCATTCTTTATTTTCATGTTGTACACCATGTGCAATTTCTTTTGTTGCTTCTTGAAAAATGGTGTGCTGCTCTTTGTTCAGTTTTGATTGTAGTACAGTTAAGTCTTCAGTATCTTCTTCATAGTGATACATGGTGTTCTCTACTTCTGTCATAGCTAATTCTGCCTCATTTGGTATTACTGGCCGTCCAAGTGGTTCTTGACTTCCTGTTACAGAAGCTTGACTACTGTCGGGAGTGTCCTTATCTAGTTGGGCCTGGAGTTCTTCTTTGTGTTGCTGTTCATTGTGCAACATTGTTTTGTACTGCGTAAAGTTCATATCGGTGATTCATTTGCTTTGAAAGTGTCTTCATAGGGGTCATAGTTTTCTAGTATCTCTTCTTCTTTTCCCCATGGTTAAAAAAGTTGTAGCAGGGACATGTAGTATAGTTCTTTCTGTTGAGGAGTTTTTAATGACAATTTGATATGATTAATTAAGCTTTGTTTGGTAAGTTTCATTAAGCTGCCTTCACAATCTGTCACTCTATATCTACCTTTTTTTTCATTGGGTTTTATATTATTTTTGTATGTGAAGTTTTGGGCTATGTGGTATAGACACATGGTTTCCAAAGTGGTACTCCTGTTCGAGTAGTATGTGTCTAGTAAATTGTTTTTCAAAATGTCTTGGCTGTTGGGATCATTTTTGGCTATTGTTTCTATGTCCTCATATGATTTGAGAACTCTTTTTCTAGATTTAGCAGGACCAAGACTTAGCCATACTATATTTTCAGATTTTCCATACAAAGCAGTACCGGTTAAACGATCTGCAGCTTCATAGGAGCCACATTCTCTATGAGAGAGCATTTGTATGCCTAAGCTGTACAATTTCGGAGATAGTGATTTGTCTGATGATAGGTCATTCCAGAGGTCTTGAAGCTCCGTTTTTTCTGCTTTTGTTAAGTAGGCTGTAACATATCGTGCAACAGCAGTGGAATTGTCTGCAATGTACTACACATCTATGTTTGCATTCCATAAGAGGGCAATGATTGTATTGTAATCATTGATATATTTTGATTCTTCTGTTCCTTTTATGTAATACGTGTTCTTAGGTGATTTACCTTTAACACTATGTCTAACTGAAGACATGAAGTTGTTCACTTCACCTGTTTCAGTAACTGGTCTAGGAAAACTAAAGCGGCATTTGGTATAGTATTTCCCTTTGTTTTTGTATTTGCAATGACAATATTTGCCACATTTATGTATTTGAAATTGTACAATTTGTGCATGAAGATCACTATTTGTTGCTTTCGATGGAATTTCACAAGTGACATATTTTTCGATGAACTGTAAAACAGTGGAATCACTGTCTTGACCAAATTTAGGAGCATCTTTAATCCATGAAAGTATGTGGATATGTGGTGCTCCTCTGGCTTGGTATTCTTTTCTCCAAAAGAAGTGTTGCACTTCTCAGAGGAGAGGAACAGTTTTATTACAAATAAAGTGTAGCATAACAATGAAATGATGATGGAAACATCTTGAAACATTAACATGATCTAGAGAGCAAAGTTCTCCAGGTGTTAGTATATCTATGTTTGTTTTGTTTTTGTTTGATATGCGTAGGAAATCATGTAAATCTTCCCATGCATATTCTGCACAACTTAATGTAACAAACCAAGTGGGTGGGCCAAGGTTTTTTATCATACAACGTACATCTCCGTGACGTCGGAACCAGTACTCTTTCGTACCACGCATGTTTGCAAACAGATTTGTAATGCTTGATTGTAAAACCTCATCTTTTTCTTGCACATTTTGTATTAATTGCGTAGCTGACATATTTTGAAAGTGGGTTCCTGATTTCAATATGTGTGCAACTCCATAACATAGAGTTGCTAGTTCACTTTCAAAGAGTAGGTGGAATATGTATTCCACATTTTGTCTAAATCTGGGATATTCAGAATACATTCGCAATGAGCGGTATTCTGATGCTGTTATCTGAGTGGGTCTATCATCGTACCTTCCTCCTTTGCCAGTAGGAAAGAGTAGTGGAAAAGCACATGCTTCTATACATTTTTCCCATATGCTCATTGGTGATCCTTTGGTTTGTCGCATTTGGTACGTTTCTAGTGCATCGTCTATGGTGTCATTAGAGTGTAATGGATGAATTGTATAATGGTCTAAAATATTGGATACTGAAGCAGGATCTAGAAGTTCAAATTGACCAGTTTCTGGTGACTCTTGAATTATTTCAGTTGTTTCCCTTAAGTTTTCTTCAATATTTATTTCTTTGCAGTATTCATTATTGTCTTTTAGATATTGCAAGGCTTTTCTAACTTTATGTAAGTCCACGAGTTGTTGCCAAATGTTTTTGTCTTTTGTTGGCACACCATTTACTAAGACAATTAAAGATTGCTGTATTGGACGCTGCACTCCCAGAGTGTGCACATTTTCTGTCAGATCTAATGGTAAATAAACTACTTTGCCACAAATGCCTTTCGCCAATTAAGAGGGAGGTAATTTTGCTGTTTTTGGTTGACGGCGTATTATTGCTTGAAATGGGTGCACTGTTTGAATTATGATGCTCTCTTATAAATTGAGTTGTTGCAGGGGTTTTGGTAGTGGGAATAATTCCAAGTTATTTGTGATAGCACGTGAAGGAGTTTGGTTGTTGTCAAGTTTTGTAGTGCAGTAATTGCAAACTATTAAGGGGTCAGTTAGTTCGTATTTGTTTTCTACTACAAGGTAGAGAGCTAAATCAAACCATTTGGAATCTTCATTGTCTTCTATTTTGTATGTTATGTCTGTAGTTTTTGTGTTACTTTTATAAAAAAATGTTCTGCAGCAACACACACACATATGGTTTGGTACTTCAGCGGATGTACTTTTAAATTTTAGTATTTTTTTTGTATTTGTGTAGTACAAGGTTGCCATGTGCAGAATTGTTGCTAGTCTGTTGTAAAGCTATTGCATTTTGTAAGTGGCTTTCACTTCCAAAAAATTTTCTCTGGATATGGTTGATTTCTTCTAGTAGGTCTTTGGGTGTACCATCTAGAAGAGTGTTATTTCAATTGGCTAGTTCTAAAGCAGGACTTTTAGCATAGTAATGTTTATAGACTTCTTATAGTTGAATGATGTGTTGATATCATTTTGAAATGATGGAAGGTGCTTTTGCAAATAGGTCCTGAAATGCAGGCTAATGAATGTCCTTGTAGTCCTGTGTATTTGCGCACTGGACAGGTATCCATATTTTGCAGCACTTTAATTTTGAATTTGTCTTTGCCTTTCACATACTGATTGAGGAACTGGCGTAAAGATTTGAACGTTTTTTGGAAATGTTACACATTGACGAGCATGGCCATTTGTATACTGGACGTTCTGGTTCAGTTCAATGGAGAGGTAATTCTCTGGGCATATTTCTGTAAGCAGTATTTCTTGTTCCATTATGGTATTATTCATTTTCTCATAACCTCGTCCACTGCTATGGATGGCAATTGTGTTTGTTTGGTTTTGTTTGTATGCTTCGTCATTAAAATATGGTTCTGTGCTCGTGGTGTGACTCCATTCACCTCCACAAATATTTAAGAAGTTATTTTTCTTGACATTCCGTTTATTGAGAAGTTTTCCGCTGTCTATTAAAGATTCTAAGATTAATTTTCTACGGTAGGTTTGAAGGGTTGCGCATGATTTGTCTCCTGTTTTTATAGGATTCTGAAGGACTCTGTGGCGGAGCATTTTTTCTAAAATACTTTTTTTGGTATGGTTACTTGCTAGTATATCAAGATTTATAGGAGCAGTTTTAGCAGTAGTGTTAGCCGAATTCGTGTTAAGCATTTTTTGTTTCGTTTTACATTATGATAGAGCAAGCAAAGGTTCTGTACTAGAAGCTTGTTTTGTTTCTCTAAATTAGCTGTTTTGTTTGAACGGTTTGTACAAACTCTGGTAGAGATGGAGGCTTATTTTGGACACTTATTTTCATTTGCTCTATTTCTGCGTTGCTTTCTACGGACTTACTTTTTGGTAGGCATTCTTTGGGGCCTGTTGAAAAAAATAAAGAAGGTATGGGTTGGGCCGTTCTGCAATGTATGTGTGCTGTGTGCATGATGGGAAAGATGTATGTGGTGGTGTGTGATTGTGCATTGGGCAGTTACAATTAGCTGGGAAGGCTATTCTTCTATTTGTGTGTTACTAAACTGCGGTTCAGATGAGAGTAGAAAGTGAACTAGTGGGGAGAAGCATTAATAGTAAATGTAATGGTATACAATTAAAAGAGTTCTTTGTTTTGTAGTACTAACATTCTAGGGGTTGAGTATGTTATTTGTGTTCCAAAAAAAACAGGGATTTGTATGGCATTCTGCCTGTTAATCTCTGTTTAATAAATGGGGATTTGTGGGCAGAATGGTTCAGAAATCGCTGTTTTTATTGGTGTGCAAATTACATGAATGAACCACACAGTGTGTTTGAGGAACAGTAAGAATATTAAGGTAGAATTGTACTTACTCTTTCTTTGTGGAATGAGCAGGTTTCTTCGGATATGTTGTTTGTAGTTCAGATTCTGCTGATTTTGAAGAGAGTGGTCTTCACTGCAATTGTAAAAGAAGTTAGTAATTGTGTATGTTTATAGCAATGATGTTAATGTAGATGTTGATTTTTATGTTTTTGTGGTAGTATTCTTGTTTGATATCTGAACATAGCGTATGCATGCATTTCATTTGACTATGTGCAGCCTTTATATTTTATTTACAATATGTTAGTTCAACATGCTTTGCAAATGAGTAGAATTTTAAGTGCAGGAAATTCACTTGGTTTTTTAAAGCTGTGTTGTATATAGCAGACAGGTTTGGAAGTGACAGTTGATTGTAGTAGATGGGAAAAATTTCAATAAGTTCATTTTATAGGCTAGACATGCCAACAATCGGGAGCCCCTGAGAGGGAGATTTCACCAGAGCAATCAGCAACATTTATTTTTCCTATAGGATTGCATTGGGATTAGCCTTAATTTAGGCAGGAGACAGTAAAAAATAGTGCGATTTTTAAATGAAAAATCGGGATTCTCGCGCCTAAATCGGGAGCGTTGGCATGTATATATAGGTTATGCAGGAGACAGTAAAAAATAGTGCAATTTTTCAATGAAAAATCGGGAGTCTCGCGCTTAAATTGGGAGGGTTGGCATGTATGTATAGGCTATACAGGTTAAGTGGCATTACTCTGTTTATATGGATTCATAAGAGTTGTACATGTACTCTGAATAAAATATGCATACCTGTAGTTTGTATTCATGCATGTGGATATGCATGGAGCTGTAAGTAGAAATCTTGGAGACTTGTACAGTAGTTTTTGTAGTAGGTGCTTTCCAATGATATGAGACTTGTACTCAGAGTGATCAACAGTACATTTGAAGTCCGGAACTCTGATGATGGAGTTAGATGTAGAGGTCTTGGATGTGATTGATGGATGGTTGTGTGACTGCTTAGCTGTATCCAATGAGGGAATGGCACCGAGAGTGATGTGGAAAGGGTTGAAGGGCTGGCTAAGAGTTACGTGCATCGCGGACACCGCGGCTGTCCGCGGGTAAGGCGTGCCACATCCAGGGTTTTCCAGCAAATCCAGTATGGAAAGGGGACTGTAGGGATCAGCCAATCAGATGTTGACATTGTGGATTTGTGTAGAACGAGAGTGTGTGTAGTGAAGATGGCAGAGGTGGAGAAAGTCAGGGTGTTGGTGCTCGGAGATATGTTTGTCCATGGTTTACAGCAGTATGCTCAATGCAGGCATGTGGCAAACAATTTCGATGTTTAAGGAGTGGAGGTGGTGTGGAGCGCTGTGCCTGATTGCAATGTAGAGTGAATTCTACAAGTTTGTGAATATATGCGGAGGATGAACAGTCCCCATCTGGCAGTTTTGCACTATGGTGCTTTCCATTTGGGCTAAGTCATGCCCCTACTTTGTTGGCAGATTTGGAACAGTTGGTTCGAGCAGTAATGAACATCCTTCCAAATGCGAAAGTATTTTTTTCTGGATTACTACCTAGGGGAATATGGGACAATAGTTCTGTTTTTTGTCCTCAGCAAAACATTGCTAGGTGTGCAATCAATCGAGGCATGTGTGCTTTCATGCTTAGAGCTGGTATGTTTTTCTGTAATAATGAGAATATTGATTCGAGTAATGCTGTTTATTTTTAAGAAGATGACATTTCTTTATCTTTTTTGGGAAATGCCATGCTGTTTTGGAATGTAAGGGTTGCTTTGGAGAAGGTTATGTGAAGATTTTAGTTAGGGATTGGTCAGTAAAGTTTACTGGGTGTGTTGTGTAAGGAGAGATTTTGTCAGAACGTCTTTTTCCTGAGAGAAGAACAGATAGTTATGGCTGTGTGTTTTCGAAAACAGATTATCTGGATTTTGGGAGACTGTAATGGATACATTGGTTGAGGGTGCATGCAGAACGTTGTGGAGTAGCTGCAGATCTTGGATTCCCTCATGTGGAAGTGCACTGGCATGGAGTGCGTGGAATGAAGTGGCTGGACTTGGTACCTCTCTGTGCTACTTTAGAGACAGAGCATCATCCAGACATAATTATAATTCATTGTGGAGGGAACAGTTTAGGACATGTGTCTGGAATTTCTTTGCAATTTGCAATGAAAGAAGGACTTGAAAAGGTCATGGACATGTTTCCAAACTCCCAAGTAATTTTTTCTCGTATTGCGCAAAAACAAATGTGGCTGCGTTCTTCTTTATTTGGTCCACAAATGGAGAAAGCAAGGCACAATGTCAATAAGGCTGTGATAGACATAGTAGGTTGAGTTCCTCTAAATTTGTGATGTCATCTTTGATATCCTGGGTGTTAGTCTTAGCAGTGCACAGTGATGGCGCGAGTTATGGTTGCTTATCTTACCATAACTACTGAATTTCAGGTAGTTTTCGGTTTTATTTGGAACCATAACGTCCCTTTAACAAAGATTTTTTACTGAATTTCATAAGTTTTTAGTTGCGCCTCTTAGCCATAACGTCCCTTTAGCAAAGTTCTTTTACTGAATATATATATATTCACTGAAAAAACTTTGTTAAATGGACGTTATGGTTAAGTTGCACTAATAAAAACCTATGAAATACAATGAAAAAACTTTGTTGAAGGGACATTATGGTTACAAGTAAAACCGAAAAGCCTCAGAAATTCCCCAGTTATGGCAAGCTAAGCAACCATAACTTGCGCCACCACCATGCAATGCTAAGATTAACACCCAGGACATGAAAGATGACATCACAAATGTCATTGATGACAAAACATATCTGGATCGCTTGTTTTTATTTACTAACATGATTAGGCTAGTTTTTTGTTTTTTACTGAGAATGAGAATTTCCCAAATTTAAAAGTTGCTCTATATCTACACATTAACCTTTTTATATGTTCTTAAAGTACTTTCCTTAGAGTTTAATCTGAGCTCATAGTGCACATACATGTGGCAAAAAGCACGCCTCAAACACAATTAATTTGTGTAAATGATGATTAACTCTAATGTTATTATCATTTTTTGGTGCTGTTGTTTCTTTCTTCCTTACTTTAGTTTACCTATATGTGCCTCTAATTTGTATGCATTGTGCGTTTTTATATGTATTTTTTCTACGAACACAAGTATGTGGTACGTTTTCAATTGTTACCTATTTATTCCATGTTTAACATTACTCAAAACTCTCATAAGGTAGCATTTATTATTTTACTATCAGAAATTACCAGATTAAAAATATTGTACGTCTATGGTGCATGCTGCAACCATTGCCTATATGTATGTATGATTGGGTTACTCTACTAACAACAATACTAGAATATAATGATTTGTTTACATGAGTACATTATTTAATACATTAAGTAGTTCATGATTGGTCTCCCAATCAACCCTAACATCTTGTTTCCAATATTACAAACTCAGCCCCTTATAGGGACTGTTTATTAAAATTAAGTTAATATGTGATGTCATCAGTGATGCCATCAATGAAATTTGTGATGTCATCTTTCATGTCCTGGGTTTTAGTCTAGAAGTGCACGTTGGTGGCGCGAGTTATGGTTGCTTAGCTTACCATAACTGTCGAATTTCTGAGGTTTTTTGGTTTTACTTGTAACCATAACGTCCCTTTAACAACATTTTTTCAGCGAATTTCATAGGTTTTTATTAGTGCAACTTACCATAACGTCCCTTTAAGTGTTTTCAGTGAATTGAGGGTTTTTACCAGTGCACACTCATTTCCTACAACTTACTAATATCACAGTTACCCAAATATAGCAACATGTGTGTCCAATTTATAGTTTCACCTTAAAACCATGCCATTCCCCACCTTCTAGCATCATTTGTAACGCTTCTATCCACTTTTTGCAACTTTTTCCACTTTTTTCGTGTTCATCGATGTTCGTGGACATCCAACGTCATTGCAGACTTTCCAGACAGTGTCACGTGACCATGCAGTCGCGGACAGTTCAAGACTTTATTTGCTGCTGATCTAGGAATTTTCAAGCTCAAAATGTACCCTTGCACCGATCCCACACCTATTCTTACTCATTATCTATTAACAATCTAGCACAGAAAACATACTTGGAAGAATATTAGCAAAACTGCTATTTATCTTAAAAATGGCATCAGCTACTGCCATCCCTCCTCCCAAAGAGCCACCACCACCACCAGCTGCAGGACCTACGCTACCCAAAAAGTGCAGTACTTCCAAAGACAATGAAGAGGACAAAGGGGATGAGGTAGAGGATGTGCCTACCTCTAGCACCCAGAGAGAATCATGGGCGTGGCAGTTCTTTACCACTGTTGGGAATGCACCAAAGGCTAAAGCTAACAAAGTGAAATACACTGAGTGCAACACTGTACTCAGTTGCAGACTACCTGGACAGTACTCCTACGAGATCACCTCCATGCAGCACTACACTAAATACAATCACTACTATGCTCTCAGAAAGGTTATTCCTTTCTAAGCAAGTAGTAGGCTGTCTTACTCCACCTCATCTTCCTCAACCAATAATGTAACCACACAGCCTACTTCTGTGGTACAGAAAATCCCACCAGCTACCTTGTAAGTGATAAAAGAGGGTGTTGATCCATGTCTTTTGAAAACAACAGTACTCTGTATGTACTGCAACACACCACTCTGCAGAGGGTAGCAATTTCGAAGTGCTTTTGAAGCTGTAATCAAGGAGCATGAGAAACACTTCCCCCTAATGCCACCAAACCTGTTGTCGCCAACATGTAACCCTGTTGCACTCTATGTGGACAGATGTAGTACTAAAATATTCGTATATTCAAGTTTGTAGTACAATAAGACTACATTAAACCTACAAACATCTCTAAGTATGCATATCAAAAAGACATAAATCTTAATGTTAACATAGACTCCGAGCTGATCAATCATACCAGAACTTTAGATATAACTGCATTAACTGGCTTAGGACAACAGACCATTAAGGCCTGCCACCCTTATCACACTGTACATAGTCTTCTAAGATGCCGCTATTAAGTCCTAGACATATTGTTCCTGCTTGTGTTCTTATTTCTGTTTGTGATGACGCGTAATTGCTAAATTCTGCCTGACTTTGTTCCATATTTGCCATGTATAATTTATTTCTGTAACTTAAGCTGTGAACTTCCTTGTAACTTCTGCACCCTGATACCCTCGGGACTGGTGCGCAATACAAATAAATAAACAAACAAACAGACTGAAATGTATTGTTAACTGGGTGCGTGCACCCTCAATCAACACAAAACAGAAATATAAAATCACAATTAGAAACACAAATTCACTTGCGGTCATAGAACTGTTTACAAATCCAGAGAAGGTAACAACCAGTTCTCCTCAGCATTAAACAAAAGTAGAAATAATTAATGTATTGTTTGCACAAAATTCTTTTGTGTTACAACCAATCATTTCCAATTTGGATCATACGTTTGCCAACGCATTTCGGATTTCAAATACATCATCAGGGCTTGGAGATTTTTGTTCATTTCATTTCAATGTAGCAATAATCACAAATTCATCTGTAAACCTATAATGTAACAGGTACACTGTTTTAGACTGAGTAATCAGGAATGTGTAACACTTATACTATTTAAGGTATTTAATTGTTCACATAAAATTCATCAACGCACTGACCTCAAATCATGTATGGAGTGGCTTTGAAAGAGTTACACCCTATATGATAAAAAAGAATTATGTAAAAGGAGTGAACTCCATGGGTACATGCCTGATATATCTTGTAATGAGAGACTCCTAACTTTAGGGTACCCTACTCACCCAGCTTCTGACAATTATTCCACATAGCGGGGAAGACCATGTGGCCGACTCAGTTGTTGCACATGCCAGTACCGTGTACCTCCGCAAAAAAGTAGATATGGAAACACCATGTAAAACTTAGTCTGGACTCTAAAGGGTTGAAATTATCAGTCACACAAATAACATAAACAATGCCCTCAGAAAGAGCTCCCTAGTCTGATAGGGTGTTAGCATATCTCTCCAAAGGAGAAGAACCAAGTGTACTGCAAAGTCCGCCGCAGCGGAACGTTCAGTATGACGCAAATTTCCATTTACCAGCCAGCCTCTAATCTAGTCCACCACTGCCGGCTGTAACCGCAAGCAGAATATTTTTTTCCATTCAAACCTGCCACTTTGCCCATGTTGCATGCCCCAATAAGCAAATTACAGTAAACATTTCTCATTGCTGACGGCCAGGCCTGCCTATTGCGCAGACAACAATGTTATATCTAGTGGTCGAAGTGAGCGGGAACGGTAGGGAGTGGCGTTCCACTTCTTTTATTTCTTACTGTAAACAGTTCCACTACATTTTGTAACCATTTCAATTATTCTGGAACTGTTCTTTGGTAAGTTAAATCACACTTCTCTACTTTACCATTCAATAGCAGTTAAGGCTAAACTGAAATCTGTTTCAACATGATTGGCTGTCAACCAACATGGTTGCAACCAATGAAAAATGTGTTGCATGTTGCTCCCTTCCTGCCTACTGTGTCCCCCGCCGGGGTCACAGTTCCACTACTTTTTTTGCTACACTTCTACCACTGGTTATATCACTGTTTTGTGTACTTCCATTTTCCCACTTTCCAAAAAATTAAATACAGGACATATTTGCAAAACCATGCTCTGAAGTTCTTGCTGACCCTTCTCGTGCATATTTGCCGCAATCCCATCCAGCATTTCAACCTGTACGCACAAGCAGAGTTTTTCTGTCCCTCTCAAACCTAGCCCAATTTTAAAAAACTTTACCACATAGCCAGTCCCCGGTGTCCATGTCCACTTTAACCCCATTGCTAGTCCCTCGTGGTATGGCCAGTAGCGAGATTGTCCGGGTCATCGCCTTAGGCCATCACCCAGACAATCTGTCCACTGGCCATGGCCACAGGCTATACCAAAGGTATATCACTTTTTTTATACCTACATTATGACACTTTAACAAAAATAAAACACAGACACATTTGCAAAACCATGTTTTCAGATACTTGCCAATGCTCCTTGAACGAGTTTGCTGCAAATCCGCCCAGGTTTTATTTTTTGAAAAGTATCAGAATGTACAAACCTAAAATAGACGTATAACTTTGCACCCACTACACAAAATCCATTCAGACTTTGCACAAACATTCAAGGTTGAGTCTATAATTTTTCTGAAAACCTTTCTGCAAATTCGTCAAATGGCAACAAAGTTATAAGCCAGCTAAAAATGTTGAGACCCCCTCTAATTTTGCCCCCTCTTGACAAAATCCCAACAAACTTTGCGAAAACATTCATATCTAGGTCTAAAATCTTTCTGCAAACGTTTGTCCAGATTCGTCAAATGGCAACACATATATTTTGGGACCCCCGACCCCTCTAATTGTGTTCCCTCTTGGCAAAACAGCATCACACTTTGCAGAACCAGACAGGTCTAGAATGTAATTCCAAAATTCATGCAGTTTCATTGAGTGGTGCCAAAGTTATAAGCCATCTAATTTTGCCCCCTCTTGATAAAATCCCAACAAACTTTGCAAAGACATTAATATCTGCTTTTCACCAACCCTGTGATGCAGAAATAGGCAAAGATGTCCCCGAACATCTCAGATGTTCGCAAACATCACAGGACTGCCCCCGGACATTTGGAGTGTTCGCAGATGTCAGAGTTTGAAAAGCACCCATTTTTGGGGAATTTTAAGGCCCTATCCCATCCTCATCACCCCTCAACACCCCAGAGATTGTTTCATTAGTTTGACAAGTGCCATGTTGTGTGATCTTTTTTTAATATATTTTTTATTCAGATTCACAGAAAGATAATAAGAACATTACATTTGCCCCTTAAGAGGGGAAGTGGTAGTGAATCAATAACGGTTTTAACATTTTCCAGGAGGTTCCAGAACAATAGAGACTAGAAGAGATAGTCAGAAAGAGAGAAAAGATAGGAAGAACCCAGATGAGCCCCCCCATACACCCACCCACCCTGCTTTACTCAGGGCTTCTTTCCAGAGGTTGGAGTCTGCAGGAGATGAAGGGTGTCAAGGAACATCCGCATGGCGGGCATACACTGTGTGCTCTCACGCATGTCAACAGCTCAAGGTATGCTGTTCATGTCGGCGCTTCAGTGAAGGTCCAAGAGTAGGGAGTTTGCATGTGAGGCTGGAGTGTTTCTATTATGGGCGTTCATTTGTGGGATCCTCTTGGGTTGCACGTGAATGAGTTTGCAGGGTTATGGCGTTTGATTGCCAATATTCTATGAAGGGGAGCCACTGCATGTCTATGAGCGTGTGAGATTCCTGGAGAATTGCTGTAAGGCTCTCCATTTCGTAAAGTTCTTTGGCATTACGCAGCCAATATTTCTTGGTGGGTAGAGTGGCCCCTTTCTATTTTATGGTCACGCATACCCCTGCTGCTGAAAGCACATTTCTTGGCATATGGGGAAGGGTCCAGTAGTTCTCTCTGACTTTTTCAATCTCAAATAGAACTAGGAGGAGGGAAAGATCTCTATCAATACCCTCAATGACATGGACCCATCCTAGGGTCTCCTTCCAGTAGGTCTGCATAAGGGGACAACCCCACCATTGGTGCCAGTAAGTGCTGACATGCTGACATCCCCTCCAGCAGTACGGACTGGTACCCATGTACAATATGGCTAGGCGATGTGGGGTTAAATGCCACTGTACTAGATTCCTGCAATCATTCTTTTTGTACTGGACTACTATGGATGATTTCCAGACTGCTCAGTAGATTGCTTGCCAGCCTTCCCGGTTTTCTTCCAAGCCTAACGAACTATCCCATTGTGCTTGGGTCCGAGGTGCGGGGAGGTGGCCTCTCTCTATATGTGCTTAGTACATCTTTCCTATCAGGCCCTTGGTCCCTGACTGTGAGTTCAGTATATTCTCAAAGGGGGGCAGAGGGCGCTGCAGCTGTGCCCTCCATCTCGCATCCGTGAGGAATACCTTTAATTGCAGAAAGGGCAGGGATTTGATATTAAGGCCCTGCTTGCTCCAATTCCACCCTGGTTAGGAAGTTGCCCTCTCTTCGCATCTGGCCTGCCCTGACCAGTCCCTGTTCATATTGCGGCTGGAACCATAGGGGGTCTATCAGGAGGTCTCTAATCAGGGGGGCCCAGATGCAGCTCAGGGGTGATGGCCATGTTGTGATACCCGCTAAGCACGGATTCCCCTTTTTACATATCGACCATAAGAACCCCAGGACCGGGTGTGCTAACACTTTATGTGGGTAGGAGGCAAGGGGGGCCCATAGCCATTCCCCCGGTGTTACTGGGGCAAAGTACCCATTCTCCAGATGGACCCATTGTTTGTCTTTGGTTTCTCTGAGATGGTCTACCAGGACCCGCAGATGTGCTGCAATATAATACTCCCAGAAGTCTGGATATGCAAGGCCGCCCTTTTCTTTGGTTAAGATCAGTGTGCTGTATGCAATACGGGGTCTCTTATGGTCCCACAGGAAGGCTAGGAGAGTGCTCTTTACTTCCGCGAAGGAGTCAGGGAGGATGGTCGGGAGGGACTGAAAGAGGAAGAGGAGGCAAGGTAGGACGTTCATCTTGACGGTTGTGAGCCTTCCAGCCCAAGAAAGCTTCAGCTTGGCCCAGCGCTCTACATCATGCTTTATTTGCATCCAGAGCGGCTTATAATTTGCCTGGTGTAGGTGTTTGGTTATGGTTATGCACAGGTACTTGAGATTATTATTAGCTGTTTTTAAGCCCCAGTTGCCTCGGTGAGAAATTGGATTTGTTACTCCGTCAGATAACGGTAAAGCTATTGTTTTGTTGCAGTTGATGCAAAACACAAGAGTGCTGGCACGGACTGTGAAGGGTGGGTCAAGTAGACCAAAATGTCATCTGCAAATAGGGCTAGTTTGTATTCAACACCGAATCTCCTGATGCCAACTATTTGACTCTCATTTCTGATAGTTTGGGCAAGGGGCTCCATAACCAACACATAGACCAGGGGCTAGAGTGGGCAGCCCTGTCTGATTCCTCTCGTTAGGTTGAATGGGGAGGATGCTACTCCATTGACCACCACCCTTGCCACTGCGGTCTTGTAGGGTGCACGTGCACTTTGGATCCAGCCAGATCCTAAGCCTGCCTTTTCCAGGACGCGGACCATAAAGCGCCATTTGACCTGGTCGAACACTTTTTCACAGTCGACCGATATTAGGGTCGGGTCTACGTCCCCCATCACCAACGTGGCCATTAGGTTGCGGGTTTTGCGGACATTGTCTGGGCCCTGCTGGCCCTTCACGTAACCAACCTGGTCACTGTGAATTAGACGCGGGAGGACTTTGTTCAATCTGTTGGCAAGGATGCTGGCGTAAATGTTCACATCAACATTTAGCAATGAGATGGGTCTATACGATTCACACTCTTGCTTATCTTTGCCTTCCTTTGGGATCACTACGATCCTGGCCTCTGTGAAGGAGGGCGGGGTCTGCCCGGTTGTCATAACGTCGTTGAACTGGAGGGCCAAGAACGGGGAGAGGTTGTTCTTCATCCTCTTGTAGTATGTTGGGGTGAAGCCATCTTGTCCTGGTGCCGAGCCTGCTTTAAGATTTGATATGGCGTAGTGGATTTGCTCTATTGTGATCGGGCGAGTTAAGCTCTGCTAAGTCCTTGGGCGTGAGTGGAGGGAAGACAACCTTGGAGAGGAATTTGGCCATATCTTTGATGAGGGATCACAAGTGTTGGTGTATAGTTGCTAACCTGTATTAACTTATTTAACTGGGTCTCCCTGAGCAGCTGCATTCTTTTAACTGAGGCTCCCTGGGCCATTATTAGACCTCTTATTGTGGCTTTTGTGGCTTCCCATACAATTATCCTAGGGATACTACCTATGTCATTTCCCTCAAAGAATTATTTTATTTCGGTGCCTAAGAAATCCCTGAAGGGGCCGTCCCTAAAGAGCGTATCATTGCATATCCAGCACTTGTCTACCCGCTTGCTGTGGCCCAGATCCAGACCCACCACTACCATGTTGTGATCAGACCTTCATATTGGTTCTATGGATGCCCCCACTAGGCGGTGCTCCAAGAGGATATAATCAATGCGGAGTGAAGGTGTTGTGTGTGGGGTGGAGTAAAATGTGTATGACTTTTGTGTAGGATGTTGAGACCTCCAGGTGTCTATTAGGAGGTATTCTGATATCAGGTTGTGGAATAAGCCTGTGTCCCAGGGGGGGGGGGATTCACTCCCTCCCTGTAAGATTTCCAGTCTAGCGATGGATCCAAGACCTGGTTGAAATCCCCCCACAGATCAGGGAGCCTGAAGATTCGCTGAACCAGTTGTGCTAGGAGGGTTTTAAAAAAGGCTAGTTGTTGAGTGTTAGCGGCGTATACCGAGCATAGAGCAATGTCCATAGATTTTATGGTCCCGTGCACGGTGAGATACCTCCCCCTTGGGTCCTTGTGGGTTTGTGCCCCTTTGAAGAGTGTCTGCAGGGCGTCTCACAGCAGGCTCAGGACCACACCCGGGAAGGTGGTTGTGGCCTTGTACACCCCTTGTGGTGCTCTGTTCTTGCCAGGGTCGTGTAGTGGGGCTGCTTGCCTCCTAAGTCTGTGTCTGTGGTGAGGGGGGCGCTAGTTCTCACTCCCTTGCCGGCTCTGATGCCGAGCAATCTGCTACGTTTGGCCTGCTGGGGGTGCAGTTCGTTTAGATCTGCATTATTGCCAGGGCACAAGACTTTCCTCTCAGCCTCTTTCTCTTCACCAGGTGGCCGTTCTTTCAGTATGGAGAGCTCAGAGCTGCTGTGGCTTGCAGTTCTGTTCAGGTGTCTGCCCCTTCCAGGCTGCCAGGGCCGTGAACATGGGCCTTGTGGCCCCGACTCTCCTGCCTTTTCTGATTGAGCGTGGTGCGTGTCCAGGCGACCGCAGATGGGGACGTCCACTCTCTTGTGTGCTGCCCCTGGTTCAGTCTTCTCCGCTGTCGTGTGTATGGGCGGGCGGGGGGATGGAGGTGTGTTAGGCAGAATCCTGGGCAGTGCCCTTAGGGTCCACTACACAAGATTAAGACTACAGGTGGTAGTACAATTTCACCTTTGGTACAAGCCTGTACTACACAGTTAGAGTGGTAGCAGTAGTGGAGCAGCCAGACTTATCTCAAGAGCAAATGAGCAGTAGTAGAGATTACACAACTGACTACAATTACTGTGACTCAAGCAAACACTGACTCAAGGTTTCTGGTTAAAAAATATAAGTACGTTTATTTTTAGACCATCTGTTCAGAAAACACTTCACTTCTATTAAATTAAAACCACACTTCAAATACACTACACACAACCAATTCCCCTTGTGCAGAACAGCTCAAGGTAAGTACCTTTGGATTTCACAGACCGGTGTTGTGAAACAGAGACGTTACCGGGGGTTATCACGCGATCACTTTTTGACAGTAATGATAGTTCGGTCTTACGAAAGAGAAGCGTACCCGCGAGCAGAAATGTTTTCGTAGTCAAACACACTGAGCACATGAATTAACACAAGAGAGTTTGGGATAAAAATCATAGGCAATACTTTTGTCAAGGCAGATAGAATCAAGAGACACTTTCTAAAACGTAGATAAAAGTCAATAGGCCTGCGCCAGTGTCAATGGGACAGGGGTCCTGTTGTCGAGGATCACAAGGTTAGAACAGTTCACGATTTGAGATTTCCAGGAGTACTTGGATATTGTCAAAAGGGAAGGAAAAGTTATAAGAGCGAAGGAAGATAAGGACAAGCCTTTGGCGAGGAGAAAAGGGGTTCACCCTAGTTCCTCGAAGTCGGATGCAGTACCTTATTCGTATGAAGAAGAGTTGGTGCCACAGCAGTTGTTCCTGGTAGTTCCTGCAGACTCACGGTTCCTGAAGCTTCAGTTGTGGGGACAAGAAGGAAGACGTCTGGAGCGATCTGCACTATCCAGGGAAGAAGCTAGCAGCAGCAAAAGCAACAGTGAATAAAAGGTGCGCTCCTTTAAAACAGGAGAGTCTCTTCAGATGGCTATCCGGACCACTACAGCTGTGTGCAGCAATTTTGACCAAGAAGAGGATTCTCTGCCTGCGGAAGGTGAGCTGGTTGATCCCACCAGGCTCAAGGGAAGAAGACTCCGGACTAGATCTTCTCTTGTCATTGAAGGGTAGATAGCTCAGGACTGCAGCAGGGCTTCACCGGGTCTCAGGAGTTCCAGCAGCTGTCTTCTTCTCTGCTTCTCTTCGGTTCTTTGCAGTTCTAGTGGCGACTCTGACTTCCAGCTGAAGAGTCCTGCCTTTTATGCCAAAATCCCCCATTCACACAGCCTGGCTGTCAATCACTCAGCAGGGGGGTTGTCCAGCCCGGACAACCACCTCAGCCAATCAAGACAAAGTGCAACTTGGGTCTCCAAGGAGACCCTGTGCAGGGGGTGACTACACCCCTCCCGCACATTCAGCCCACATAGACACCCAGGCGCCAGGAGGAGGGCTTCTCTGTAGAAGCCCGCCAAATGACAGTGAGCAAAGAAGGCAAACATGGTATGCCGCGCAAAGTAAAACACAAGAAGGACTTTAGCAAAAAGAAATGGTGATAAAACCCAACCAGAGCCAAAATAAAAAGTATTTGGTCAAGCCGGTTTAATTTCGAGGCTAATATAATAGCCTAAAACAGTACCACGTTTATATAGTATAATCGCGGTAGAAAAATTAGGGTAGATACCACTGCCACCAGCCAAGTCTTAGTGTTAAGAGAGCAAAATAAAGCTCAGAGAGGCACAGACAAAAAGGGATAGGAACTAACCCTTTCCAATACTCCATGTAAGATGGGGTGTACTGGGTCTGTAGTTTTCAAATGACTACATGAAGTAAATGGCAACTTTACCTGTTTCTGGGGGACAGTAGTCGGCCCCAGAAAAATGCAGTCAGAGGGAAGTCTCAAAGACAACCCTGTGTCACTGCACGGAAGGTGCTGTGCAAGACACACAAAAGTGGGGCTCGTGGAGCGGTGTAGCTCCAGAGTCCAAGATCACACAAACAGTAGAAATACACATGGCAAAACACAAGTAAGAGTGGGAAAAAAAGCTCCAGGTGGAAAAAATAAACCCCAGAAATCCAGCAAAGCTGCTGAGGGACTCACTAGGTGAGGGTAATTAGCCATAAATGAAAATTCTCCCTAACAAGGTAGGGTGCGGGGTGCCTGTGGTTCTTATGGCTGCTGCGTGTGGTCTGTTGCCCCCACCCCAACCTGCTCCTCACCGCTGGGTTCCCCAATGGGGAGATGTTCTTGTATGCTCTGGCAACCGCGGTTTATCGGCCTGCACCGCGGGGGAGTCCCCATGCACTCTCCTCGCTGCTCCGGCCGTTACTTTCTCTGTTGGGGGAGGTTTCCTGAGCTCTCTGCTCAAGCTCCTGTGTTAGCGTGCACTCCTCTCGGTGGGGTTGGGGAACCCCATTGCACTCAGAGCCTGGCCCACCCTGATGACCCCTTGGAGGAGGAAGGGGAGGCCAGCAAGCTATGCGGTCCCAGTCGCCCTGCTCCTGTGAGACCGGAGGCTGCTTTCTGTGTCCTGGTGCCGATGCACGGTCTCACCACGTGGTGCGGCTCGGCCCCCAGGCCGCTGCGTTCGGGAGCCCGAACTTAGGTTTTCAATGTCTGTTTTTCACCGGGATTTCGCCGACACATAGCTGGGCCCTTCTTGCTGTCTTCCTATGGGTCAGATTAGCCTGCAGGCTGGGCAAAGCTGTTGGAATTCGGCATCGCTCTCAGGCTCCGACAGAGCTAGGCATTCAGGCGTCCATGTTGCCTGCGCCTGCTGTTGGTCTCCAATGTTGTGTTTTTTAATATATTTTTACTGTGCTGTCCATGGACACCAGCCACTCTCCTGGAATTCAACATGGCGGACGTTTCCAAAAATCTGGCGCACTGCACGTTTTTTATTGACCAATCAGGGGGTGCGTCCGATGTCTGCGGACATCACGCCACCCTCTGGACTGATCGCAGGACTGTCCATAGACCAAACCCAGATATCACATTTTTTTAAAACATTTTTTGTGGCCTTTTTAAAAAAACTACTGGATGGATTTACACCAAATTTACAAAAGCACACTTTCGGGATCAATCCGCCGCTCCTGCCGCTAATTTGGTGAAAATCCGTCCAGCGGTTTGGGCTGTAGATGTGAGCAAATTATTTTTCCATTGTGTCTATGGGATCCCCCCTATAACTTTGCCCCCTCTGCACAAAACCAAACCAAACTTTGTGGGATCAATCTGACAGGGCCATATACCATTTTTGCAAGGTTTCTTCCAGCGGTCGAAGTTATAGGCCTCCCAAAAAGAGCTCTTCCTATGGTTTGAGCAACTTAACCATAACTACAGGGCCGCAACCGCAGGCCGTTATATATATTTATATTACACATCCACAGTAGTGGCTGTGTATTTATGGTGAAGTTGCTGTTTCCATAGGAAGAGCACTTTTTGGGCGGGTTATAACTCCGCTCCCCCTGGATGATTCGTCACCAAACTTTGCAAAAAAAAGTATATGGGACACTCTGAATTTTTTTGCTAAGTTTGGTGATGTTTGGTCCAGGGGGCCAAAAGTTATACGGGGGGTCCCAAAATGTCTTTTTTTCCAATAGACTGAATGGGGGAAAAACTTTGCGCACGCCTACAGGTCAAACTGATGGACGGATTTTCACCAAATTTAAGGCAGGGACAGGGGCTTGGTCCCGAAAGCCTGCTTTTGTAAATTTGGTGACAATCCGTCCAGTAGTTTCCTTTAAAATGACCCAAAAATATGTCTAAAAGAATTAGTGATATCTATGTCCGCTCCGCGGTCACACTTCCCTGTTCGCTCCGTGGACAAGATACCGATTGGCTAGGGGGTGGCGTCATGACCGCAGACACGCGACGTCTTCACCGATTGGCTGCAGAGAGCCATGATGTGCGTCAAAATGTGTGGATGCACCCGACATCTTGTATCCGACGACACCGCGGTCGCGACCAGAGGCGAAATGCTGTTTCGGAAACTGTTTTGTTCTGCTACAGTGCTTGGGGAGGTTCAGAGTGTAAGAGAGGGGTGAAATACTGTACTTGTTTAAGCGGCAGGTGTTAATAATGTATTCGCCATGCCCGCCTTCTCCGGGATGTTTGTAAGTACTGAAAATGAGGGGTCTCATAAGAATAGTACTTCAGTCCGTGCTGTGCGCAGGCAACTTCAAACTTTTCTAAGGACACGCGTGGTAGCGAACATTACAATTGAGTACATGCTGTATGGGTGTGCTACTAATTTATACGCCGCCATGGGTGTGATATGCTGCGGTGGTTGTGGCCAGGGCCTAGAGTCTTGGGTGCATGGCCGTAGGCCGTAGGCCATACTCCCAAGACGCTAGGCCCTGGCCACAACCACCTCAGCATATCACAGCTATACCTACACCCATAGTCTCGCATATCGATCAGGTGTTTGTGGAGAGGGCCTAGAGTCTTGGATGCATGGCCAAAGGCCATGTACACAAGATCAAATTTGTACGTAAAGAATTCATGGGTGCGATATGCTGTGGTAGTTGTGGACAGTACGTATAGTCTTGGCTGCATGGCTGAAGGCCATGCACCCAAAAACACAGTTATAAGCACTGGAGTTATAAGCCACTATGGGTTTCATATATGGACACCCATACATTCACATATATATGGCCTTACACCCAAGACTCTAGCCTCTGGCCACAACCACTGCAGCATATCACAGCTATAGATAAACCCGTAGTATCAAACATCAATCAGGTGGTTGTGGGGAGGGCCTAGAGTCTTGGGTGCATGGCCAAAGGCCATGCATCCAAGATCAAATTTATATGTAGTGGACTTACAAGCCACAATGGGTGCAATATGCTGTGGTGGTCATGGCCAGGATGTAGAGTTTTGGTGCATGGCCTTCTTATAAGCACTGAAGTTATAAGGCACCATGGTTTTCATATAGTGCATTGGTTGTGGGCAGGATGTAGATTTTTGGCTGCATGGCTGCAGGCCGTAGGCCACGCGCCATACTCCCAAAACTCTAGGCCCTGGCCACAACCACCACATCATAGCACAGCAATGGATGCACCCGTAGTATCGCTTATCGCTCAGATGTTCTGGGGAGGGTGTACAGTCTTGGGTGCATGGCCAAAGGCCATGCACCCAAGAACAAACTTATAAGCACTGGAGTTATAAGCCACTGTACACCCATACATTTAAATATCTATGGACATACACCCAAAACTCTAGTCCCTGCCCACAACCACTGCAGCATATTACATAGCCACGGTAGTGGCTGTGTACGTATGGTGAAGTTGCTGTTTCCATAGGAAGAGTACTTTTTGGGTGCCTTATAACTCTGCTCCCCTTTGACGAATTCTCAACAAACATTGCACAAAAAGTATATGGGCCACTCTGAATTTCTTTGGAAAGTTTGGTGATGTTTGGTCCAGGGGGGAAAAAGGTTATAGGGGGGTGTCTCAAAACGTCTCTTTTCCCCATAGACTGAATGGGGGAAAGACTTTGTGTCCGCGGACATGTGGCGCTTTTACTGATTGGTTGTGGAACAGCGTGAAGTACGTCAGCTTTCTTCGCTGCCTCCGCCACTTTGCAAATAAAGTATGTGGTCCACTCTGAATTTCTATGGAAAGTGCTATGGCCTTACACCCAAGACTCTAAGCTCTGGGCACAACCACTGTAGCATATCACAGCTATATATACACCCGTAGTATTAAACATCAATCAGGTGGTTGTGGGGAGGGCCTAAAGTCTTTTGTACATGGCCGAAAATGCAGAATGAGCTCCTAATTATCTCAAAACGGGTGCTGCAACGCAGAGCTCTGGGTTGTAACTCGCGTAGGAGAATATCCTATTAATGGTAGGCTCGGGCGGTATGTGTCTGCCACGTCCGGTGCGCGAGGAGCTGCAAAGTTGTGCAAAATGCAGAAAATGACTCAGAAAGTGACCCCCCCTGAAATTCGCCAGTTATGGTAGGCTAACCTACCATAACTGGCTGCACCACTGTGCACTGCTAACGCCTAACACCAGCTAAGCAACCATAACTCGCGCCACTACCGTGCACTGCTAAGACTAACACCCATGACATCAAAGATGACATCACAAATATCATTGATGACATCACTGATGACATCAAATGTGCATTTACCTTTCATACAAGGGGTTGTGAATGTAATGTTGGCAAAAAAGTATCAGGGATTATCGGGAGATGTGTAATAAACTACATACTTCATCACGCAATGTAGTGTTCTAAAGAACATTCCATTGCAGTGTTCTTTCTAGTACAGGAACTTATACTCATATAGAAATGTAGGTATTGGCTGCAGAATACACCACAGAGGTGCTATATTTGTAATTTTCCAGTTATATAATAAAACAGTGAATGCTTCTTTATAAGACTTTTCCGTACTGTGAAACATGTACTAAGTACCTAATAATGCATCACTTGCTACATATTTCTACTAATACACACAAAACATAAATAGACTACAATGCATACACATATGCGGCTTATATATGGAGAGTAAAGTAAGCAAACAAGAGGCAGTATCAATAGCAACTGGGTATAATCTACATGATTGTGTTCACGTACAAAAATGATAGCTGTGTTTCAGGCCTACTTCTTCCCCTATATATGTACATAATAAGATGCTATTAAATTCTAAGGAAAGTAGTGTAAGAACATGTGAGAATAGCAATATCTATAAATGTAATACCTTTTGAAAGTTAAGTTTCTGACTGTCAGTAAATAAACCCACCTGACCTATTTATGTCAATAAACAAAAACAAGTGGCCCAGATTTGTGATGTCATCATTGATATTTTTGGTTTTGCCTCGAACCGATGTCACGGTTATAAAGTTTTTTTTAGTGAATTTCACAGGTTTTTAGTAGTATATATATATATATATATATATATATATATATATATATATATATATATATATATTATATATATATATATTATATACATATATATTCACTAACAAAAAACATTGTTAAAGGGACGTTATGGTTAAGTTGTGCTATTAAAAACCTATCACCTTTTCTGAAAACACTATGCTAAAACATAGTCATGTCATCAATGACATTTGTGTTGTCCTCTTTCATGTCATGGGTGTTAGTTTTAGCAGTGCACAGTGGTGGCGCAAGTTATGGTTGCTTAGCTTGCTATAACTGGCGAATTTCTGGGGTTTTCAGTTTTACCTGTAACCATAGTGTGGATAGGGTGTTGTTAGTACAAAGTAACTGTAACATCCCTGTAGCAAATGTTTTTGCACTGAATTTGGTAGGTTGTTTTTAGGGTAACTGAAGCAGAACATCCGTTTATCAAAGTTTTTTAACTGCATTTGAAAGGTTTTTAGTAGGGCACTGTAACCAGAACATTCCTTAGCATCGTTTTTTGAGTAAAGGGGATAGGTTTTTAGTAGTGCAACTTAACCATAACGTCCCTTTAACAATGTTTTTTGGTAGTGAATTCCATAGGTTTTTAGTAGGGCACTGTAACCGGAATGTTGCTTTAGCATAGTGTTTTCTGTAAAGGTACCGCAACTGAACCATAACGTCCCTTTAACAATGTTTTATCACAGATTCCTTGGCTGCCCTCATAACAATCTTGTTGAAAGCTCAAATTCCCCTGTGTATGTATCCATTTGTGCTACCCCTTCCCTTTGCTAATAGTGTCAGTGTATCTTACAAATTGAAGGTGTACATGTTAAATGTTGGTGAGTGTGTGAGTGGTTTTTCTTTTTGCGTTAACATTGCATGGTGAGTCTTTGCAGCACATTACTGCCCGAGATCAGTACAGGTGAGCAATATGGAACTGCACCTGGCCGGCGTATGTGTAATCACAAGGCAAGTATCTGTAGGACTCCAGTACTGGCCGCATCTTCTAATGCACTTTTAATTGGTTGTGGGAGCGCACGCCTGTTCTTTGCACAGCTATGCGCATGCGTGTGCTGGTAACACCGCCCCTGTCGCCAGCCCTACGGATTCATACGGTAAGCTACTGCATTTCAAGTAGTCCTGGCAAGTACGTGGGTTGCTGGGCAAACCTACCAATTAATGGCTGCAGCACGCCTGGTTGTATATGGCCCACTGGAAAACAAGGAACAGCAACCCTCAGTGTACGGTGGGCGTGTTAAATGTCCCATTACTTTGATTGATGTGCTGCTTGCCTTTCCATGACCCATGAAACAGACAAACCGTCTCTGCACAGAGCACTGTGATGGAAAGTGTCAAGGGTTCGCCTGCGGGTCGTAGAGTTGGAGAAAACATTTCACGGCAGGTGTCACAGTTTGTAGCGAGTCTGCAAAATGGCAAAGCTGGTGCGGCTTGGGCACTCAGATACTAGTGCATGTAAAGAGAACTAAGGAAACATCAGAATCTTTGGGGCACAAAGAATATCAGTGGTGGTTTGAAAAGTAGTCTAGCCGCATGGGTCTCGCAGAATAATTATCTTCCTGCTCCACGTAATGAAGCTGCATTTCTCGTTGTTGGAAGCATGCTGGTATTTCAGAATGTATACATCTCCATGAATGTTGGTCCAACGGCTAATAGCGTACCATGAATTATCCGTACTGCATGTGACGAGAAATGAAATCAAAGCACAAGGGACCATTGGGCAGGGTACCGCCCTTCCAACAATGTAGTAGGTGCAGAGGGCCACCAGGGGGTGTCAGATACACACCTAACTCCCTGTCGCTCTGCCGGGGCTGCCCGTATCCTTCATCATCCTGCCGTCATTCTTGAACTGAAATCGCCAAAAATGATACACACTGAAGGGGGACTTCATCAGCATCATCCCCCTGAAATTCTGCCAAAATTCGGAACTGCTTTGGGTCTCCTGCGCTGTCCTCGAGATTTGCTGCGGCTGAGGAGGAGACTGTTGACAAACATGGCCGCTGTGAACTCGAATCCGTCTGATTACATCCTGCAGACCGAGACCAGCTGAGTGAGCGAGCCACCAGGAACCTGAATGCTGCAGCCATGTGGCGCTGGGGCTATATATTGGGTCCCCGACTCGCCGGCGATCCTGGAGAAATCCATCAACGCCTGAGCGGAGCATCGAATCTGCGGCCCGCATTGACCATCCCCCACCCGCTGTCGGGGGGGAAATTCTGCCGGGGTCGGCCGGGCCGTCCGCAGACCTCCGGGCAGGGAGGCCCCAACTCCTCCCGTATATCCCAGATGAGATAGAGTATGAGACGCACACAAGGAGCAAGGCGACTCTGCTGTTTATTTATACAAAACGGCAGGGATGGGTCAAGGAGCGTACGCGTCCGTCCTGACACACACATAATCGTGGGGCTCGCAGGCCCTTTTTACTGCATTATGACGCGCTACTTGCGTCACTTCAGAAAGTTAACAAAAAACCTATCGCCACTCTTAATTGGTTGCTCGAGTGGTAGGGTTAGTATAGTACACATATAGAGAATGATATTAGTGGACAAGGTGTAGTCAGGTGGTATATCTGGGTTGTCCCTATAATTGGATACATAAGAATTGTTACATGAAGGCTCCTGAGGATTGGCTAATGTTACTGACGTCTGAGATAAGAGCCCCATGTTCTGATTGGTGCATCCGTGAGCTCCCCAGCCTGGGACCACCGTTGTTCCCAGCTCTCGGTGTACCTGTGTTTGCAACAATGTTTCAATATGGGTACGTGCAGACAATGTGAGGATTTATTCATAGGTGGAAGGCTGATCGCTCCCGCTGACCGCTCCCACTGTAGCAGGTGTCCATTGAGCCTTTCAAGTGTCTCGGCCTGTGTCTCGTAGTGAGGGACCCAGACGCCTTTTCTCTCCTGGGTTTTGGCATCTCGTCAGATTCGGCTTGGTCACATGAGGCGGGACCGTGTTTGAGGCAGAATTCTGCACAATTAATATTGCTTTTCCACTGTGTGTCTGGTTTAATTTGTAGATATGACTTTAACGTTGGTACGCGGAGTACGAGGTTGCAACATCGTGCCTTTGATGATTTGTTCTTGGATGTGGGCTTGTAACATTGCGACCTTGGCTGGTTGCTCCATCGGGTTCTTTCTGCAGGATCAGCAACCTGACTCTTGCTTTGTTAATGTCCACGGGAGCTCTTGTTTGAGGCCTACTCGGGCCTGGTGCTTAAGTAGTCTGTTTGGTGCATAGGTGCTTTAGATTATAGTAGCATACATTTCCATGACCAGTATCGTGTTTCCATTATACCTCTCATGGTGGTAACGGGTTTCAAGGGAAGCGTGAGCAAGCGTTATAGATGAGTTCATGATGCATCTTGCGTTTCTGCATTCTGAAAGCCTATGTAAAAATAATAAAGATGCACGTCCGTGAATATGCCTGTCGCCTACGTCAGAGCACTGAGTATGTTCTTCGTGTAAATTGGTGTGGAAATGTTAAGTGTGTATACTTGTACAGATGTGCTTCCCGTTGTCTAGGTCGTCATGGCATCTCTAACGACGTGTGGTTTTTAGTCTAGCTGATCCGAGCCGCAGGTGTCGGCATGGCCAGTGCGGGCTGCTGGGCAGGCAGGTGGACACATCCGTATGTTCCTGTACCAGGGTACCTGGTCGTCTGGTAAATGGACAAACTCTTCCCGCGGCGGGTGTCTGGGCCGTGACCCTCTAGGCCAAGCGCGAGAGGTGAAGGACGGGAGCCTGGTCTTCCATTCTCCCACTTCAGTCCCCCCTCTGGTCGACTTGTCGACCACAAACATATCCTTCTCGTTATCTCCTCTTACCCTCCATATCTTAGTTATCCCTCCGAGATGTCCATAATGGTTTACATGATCTTCAAATGACCAATGCATGTATTCACATGTTCCTCCAGGAGTACAGTATACCCATCTTCCTATGTAGCTCCTGGGGTTCCTTGGGTTCTCAATCTTCACTGATGGTGGGTCTAGATGATTGGTGATGATTTGGGTGCGCAACTTCTCCCTTTCTTGTATTATCACACCTGTATGCTGGCCGTCATCTGCTGGCATTAAGGGGTGCATTCCCACAATTTCCAGCAACTCGTCAGTCGTGCGTGCTTTCCGGGCCTTCCAAAATCTAATTATGATCAGGGTAGCTCCAGCCAAAATAGCACATCCCACTATTATTTTCAGTCCATCTGACAGCCAAGATGGCATCCATGACCATAATAGTGAAAACCAGCTCTTATCCTTGTTTACACCGTTACTTTCGTCCATCATTTTGGAGTGCATCTGGGCCAATTGTGAAACTGCTTCTGTCAGTGTACCATTGTCAGCATCGTTGGCAGGTATGAACGTGCAGCAAGATTGTCCTATTTTTGCACAGACTCCTCCTTCCATTGCTGTGAGAAGGTCCAATACATATCTGTTCTGGAGTGCTACCATCCTTACAGCTCGCAGCTCCTCTTTAATTGCGTTGAACCCATTTACTGTTGAATTGATGGTCATCATTAGTTCCCACCTTGTTATTTGGAGCCATTTTGCGTTTGCGTATGCCTGCAGTCCCGGATGTATTATTGAGGAGAAGAACATTGCTGCTCTGCTGAATAGTCTATGTTCTGGCGGTATTGATGTTAGTTCCGTTTCCGACCTTCCCCACAGGTAATTTCCTGTCAATGGCTCTCCTTGTCTTTTTCTCCTGTTTAGGACAGTATCATTGCTGTTGGTCCTGTTTCCTTGCTCCTTCTGAAGTGGTGCAGATCTCTTTCTTCTCTTATCCCCTTCATCCATTTTAGGAAATTTCGCCACATCGACATGCTTCTTAGGTACCACTAGTGATGGTACATTGACGTGTACCATTGTGCACACACCATTCCACAGGGGAGGCAGTGTATGATATGCCTTTTCCCCACAGGCCCAATAATGGTCCATTATTACTGCTGTTCCCGCTCCCCCCTCAGGCAACTCCATCACGCTTGCACAATTGGTGTTATATCCTACGTCCACCTCTCCTTTATGCTGGTAGCATACTTTAGGCGCAGTCAATGGTAGTATAGTTATCGGGTCTTCATCTTCTTCTACCCACGTGAGCATTGGTACATACTTGATCCACGTCGTCCAACATCGATGATTGTGTGTCTCGATAGTTGAGATAGTTTCTTTTGTTACCATGTTGCTGCCAATCACTCCTATCTCCCAGCTGTTGCCCAGGAACACCTTTCCTGTTATCGTCAGTAGCGGCCTCTCCCAGCATCCTTGTTTACCCGGAACTTCAGTTGCGTGCCAATCACATGGTAGGTACTGCAGTGTTACCTTCTTTGTTTCTCCTTTTGCAGGGCCACTTGTTATGTACCTGAATGCTTCAGCATGTAAACTGGTCTTGTGATAACTCAGATAGGTCTTGAGGAAGTTGTTTTCATATGGGTATGAGTCTCGTGTTTTCCATGTCATGTGCACTACTGTTCCTTGAAATCTTCCTTTCGTTTGGAACAGGGCCACATATATTATGCACTGTGCTGTTTTTTCATCTATTTCTGTGGCAACAAATGTTCGTGAAGCGCTCATGGCGTATGGTATTAATGAGCAAACGTAACAGCTATCCTCAGTTGTCTGCTTACCAATGCGGGTCATGTGTTGGTACCATATGTTGTTTGTGACGTGTGCTGAATCTTGTACATAATTATCAATACCTTTATTGTCTGAGTACGTGCTGCGTTTAACTCTATTTTGCTTGGGTGCAAAATTACGATTACCACCTGACGTAACACCTGTTGCAGCAGGGGACGGGGGTATATTAAGTTTGGGTGCAGCAATAAAATCAATAGCATAGCTGTACTGCCAGACAGAGGCAGCCAAGAACCCGGTGATCATAAAAATCCCTATTATTTTTATTACATATGCTAATTTCACCGGCATTTTGCTCTTACCTTGCTGCGGTCCTGGCAGCTTATTCTTGCGACGTTACAGTTGCCCGCCTAAAAATTCTCAAAAGTGCTCGTTATTAAATGTTAGTTTTGTTTCCTTTAAGCTCTCCCTATCAAGTGGTCATTCAGTGCCCAGGCGAAGAGCTGCTCCCACGCTACTCTAAGTGATGGGTCTCTTAGGACCGGCAAGTATGGGCGGAGGTGGGGCATGTAATATTCTATGGCCAGGAGGAAGGCTGTGTAGTACACACGTACCCTTCTCCTTTTTAGGTATGTTGGCCTCTTTATTTCGTATACAAATTGGTGTGACAATTCTTCTGGGTAGTTATCGTCTGGCAGCACCATCTACGCCTGTACACTGAACTTGTTAATTAGCTTTTCTTAACAATACAATATTACGCAGTTCCTGTATGTGCGAGAGAAAAAGAGAACATTCACGTGTTTACATGTGTATTGGTGCAAGCAATGTCCTTTAGTTTTAGTTACAACTGTACTTAGGAGTCAATGGGGGGGGGTTTGCGCTCAGATGGCGGAAGTATTTTTACTCTTTGAGCGCGTGACCATGGGGTGGGCAGTATGGGGATCACCCCTTTCTTCGTCAGTTATCGTCTCCGAGGGAACAATTGGGTCGTTGTCTGTGGTGGAACTTTCTTCCGCTGTCGGCGATGTTGCTGTTCGTCCAACGGACCTGTCGTTGGCGCTGGGGCGGGTCTGCAGTTTGTAGATCTTTACGTCATGTAGGTGGTTCCAGGCACGCTTATCCTTTAGTTTTACTGCTCTTGTTGATACGTCCTCTACCAGATGGGGGCCAGTGAACCTCTTCTCGTGCCACCTTCTATTGAAATTGCGAAGTAGTACGTGGTCACCTTTGGCAAGTTTGCACGAGTTCTCCTTTCCCAATTCCGTACTTTCGTCTTTTTCTTGATTGCTGGTAGACCCGCCCCGTGTGCGCTCGAGCTGTTGAGACACAAACACGACACTAGTAATCAAAGAAGACACATATTGATACATTTCATCTCCTAACACATTCGCTGAACTTTCGTTATCGGTGAATGCCCTTGACGTTGGTGTTAGGGGAAGGCGCATTTGACGTCCAGTAACCACTTCGTGAGGGGTGAGGTGGTGGTCGGACCCTGGCCTGTTTCTAAGTTCAAACAATGCTAACGGAAGGCAATACAACCAACTTTTCTTTGTTGTTTGTTGTATTTTAGCAATTGCCTCCTTCAACAGGCCATTCAGGCGTTCACATACACCATTAGCCTGTGGGTGGTATGCACATGCAAATTTGTGTTTAATGTTCAGCAGGGATGTAATATGCTGGAACATTTCATTTGCGAAATGGGGGCCGTTGTCTGATCTTAACACCTCGCACACTCCCCACCTGGGGAAGACCTCCCTTACTATGAATTTGGCTGCTCTAAACGCATCAGGGTGTGAACAGGGCCCTGCTTCAATCCACCTAGAAAATGGACATACTACTACAATCATATACCTATTGCCTTGACAGATGTTGATCATATCAACATAGTCAATGTGAAGGTGCCGAAAAGGTCCTTCTGGCCGGGGTATTGTACCTCTTATCACTTTTAGAGTATGACCGGCCGTAAACTGTTGACATGTGAGGCAATTGCTGATAAAATTTGACACATGGGAGGTTAACTCGGGACAAAACCAATCTTCTCTAATTCGTGCTGCAATTATTTCCTTGCCTGTATGGGCAGGGTGATGTAATTGGCTCAAGGCGGTATTTAACAGTGCCAACGGTATTACAACTTTCCCAGTGCCACCCTGGCGCCATAGTGCGTCGGTTGGTGACATTGTGCATCCTCTTTTCACCCATACTTCTTTTTCGGCCATTGGTGCAGCCGCTTGTAGCTCCATAATCTGTGTTGCTGGGAGATGGGTGTACCCTTCTCTTATTAACATTTCCCTCGCTATTCCCCTCCCTCTCCCTCTCTGTGAGTCTGTGGGGTTCCATATCTCACCAAAATATGCAGCATATTTCGCATGTGCGTCTGCTGCTGCATTTCCTTTTGAAACGTAGTCTTCTCCATTGGTGTGTGCGGTGCATTTTACTAGGGCTAGTTCTTGGGGGTCGTTTATTACTTCAATTAGTTCAGCCAACAAGAGGGCATGTTGTACTGGAGTGCCATCAGCTCTCCTAAACCCTCTCCTTCTCCATTTTGATAGCCCTGAGTGGACAGTGGATGTAACATATGCACTGTCGGAATATATAGTTACTCTTTTATTAAAACTTTCCTTTAATGCCAATATTAGTGCAACGAGTTCCGCCGCTTGAGCAGAGTAGTGCTGTGGTAATTGTACACACTTCATAGCCACACACACCGGCGCCTCCATCATTTTTACTACTGCTGCCCCAGTCCTTCGTATCCCATCTCCTTGATCAATAGTTGATGACCCATCAATAAACAAAAGCTCACCTCCCTCTAGTGCGTTTTCTTCAACTTTCCTAGTACATGAGTATATTTCAGTTACTTGGGTGCAGTCGTGGGCGTAATCTCCCTCTTCAATTACTTCTGCTAGGAACCTTGCAGGGTTAACCGTGCTACATCTAACAATTGCCAGTTCAGCTTTAGACAAAATAATCTCATAACCTGATGCCCTCTGTGTCGTTAACGTGGACTTAGGTTTATTCAATATCGCAAATAGTGCATGTTCCACAAATAGTGTAGTTGGACACCCCATAGTTACTGCTGATGCTTTTTCTACTGCAAAAGCAGCTGCAGCAAGACCTTGTTCACAAGAGAAGTGGCCTAACATTATAGGGTCTAAGTGACCGCTGTAAAATGCTACTGGTTTATAGCCCATGCTAGTTTTTTGGGCCAATACTGCTTTCATCACTGTTGAGTCGCAATGTGAAAATATAAAGAAGCGCCGCTCATAGTCTGGGGATGCAAGTACTGGAGCAGTTGATATCGCGTCTTTTAATTCGTCAAATGCCTCCCTCATTTCCATAGTCCATCCCAACTTTTTCTCCCCTTTATTTGCTTCCTTCAAACCCTCAAGCAGGGGTCCTATGTATGAGCTGTAATCAAATACCCATGCTCTACAGTAGTTGCACAGCCCCAGAAATTGCTGCAGTTCTCTCACAGTCTGTGGCACGGGAGTGCTTGAGATGGCCTGTGCTCTTTGTGGTGCAATCCTTCTTCCATGTTGGGATATCAGTTGACCAATGTAAAGTACCTGTTCCTGACAGTATTGTATCTTTTCCATGTCTACCTTGTACCCCTTTTCTGCCAGTATCGTCAACATTTTTAAGGAGTCCTCTCTACATTTACTTTCGTTTGTACTGCAAATTATTATGTCATCCACATACTGTAACACTGTGCTTTCCACCTCAACGTTACCCAAATCCATCTGTATTACTCTATTGAAAATTGAGGGTGATTCACAATACCCCTGTGGTAATCTGGTATGTTTCCACTTTGTATTTCGGTAAGTGAAGCTTGTCAAATCTTGTGAGTCTGGGTGTAATGGTATTGAGAAGAAAGCATTTTTAAGGTCAATCACTGTAAATCGTGATGCTTCTGCTGGAATGCCACACAATATTGTGGCCGGGTTTGCTGTTACTGGATACTCTGCTTCTACTATGTTGTTCAAGGGTCTGAGGTCCTGTATGAAGCGCCAAGACCCCCCTTTAGCCTTGCGCACCGGGTACACAGCTGTGTTACATGGTGATTCTGAGGGGACCAATATGCCATTGTTTATAAGGGCCGTTATGGTTTCAAATATGCCCTCATCTGCCTCTTTTGACAATGGGTACTGTTTAACTCTTGGTAGTATCGCACCTTTTTTCAATTTTATCCTTACACCCCCTATGCTTTTTATGCATCCCACGTCATAAGGGCTAATAGTCCATAATGATTTGGGCACCTTCGACATATCCTCCTTAAAAAATGGGACTGGGGTGCCTGCGGGTGCCTCAAGTGCCATTGCAATTTTCTGTGCTACTTGTTTGTGAGCCACTCTTAGCCATATTTCTACACTCATCATGAACACCATTTCATTTTCTTCCTTTTCTTCTGAGAACAGCTCTTCATCTGACACCTGGGTCAGCCTACATCCTTCTGCTAGTGCTATCACCGCCCTCCATGCTCTCCCTTCTTTATCTTGGGCGTGCACAGCAACATAATCAGCTGTTGCAATAATGCTCTCAATGTCCACTACAAACACCTTCCCTTCTAGTTCATTACCTGGTGTTTCTGGTCGGAATAGATAGGCTGCTGGTCTCCTCCATATTTTCCCTTCTATCCCTGGCATCCATGCAAATGCCATGTCAGTGCCATATTGGAATATCTCGCCATCTACTGGCTCCGCCCTAATCGCTGTCTGTCCACAGTATGCTTGCAAAATCTGTCGTGCTGCGAGCATGTTAATCCCTGGAGTAGAGCAAATTATGCCATCCTCTGTAAAGGAGATCGTCATGTTCAACCTGTTCATTATGTCCCTCCCCAGTATATTTACTGGTGAGGCACTATAATACAAGAGTGGAACTGACAGATCATAATCTCCAATAGATAAGGGAACATTATCAGTAAATGGAACCAACCCTTTAGCCCCAGAAAATCCTTGGGTGTTCATGGCTTCGCCTGACATCTTAAATTTACCTTCCCTTATGCAAGACCGGGTTGCCCCGGTGTCAACAAGAAATGATAATTTTTTGTCACCTATCGTTACCTCTATGCGTGGTTCCTCCGCACTATTAGGTGTTACTGACAGGATGGGACACACCAAGGCCGTCTGTGGGCTGGCCTATTGGGGGTACAATGATTGGCCATTCCCTGTGTAAGGGTTGTGTCCCAACACCGTCACCCCACCCAATTGTGTTCGTTCATTTTGGGGTGGTGGTTGTATTAACGCTACTTGTTGTTGTGGCGGTGGCAGGTACTGTGTTATTTGTTGTTGTGGCAGTGAATAGGTTTGTGGCTGTTGTGTTGTTTGTTGTTGTGGGTCACTCCCCTTTTGTGACGTCTGCTGTTGTATGCCCTGCTGTTCTTGTAATGTCCTGGGTTGTGCTTGTTCATTCCATGCTGGTGTTCCTGGCCTGACCCTACATGTACGTGACATGTGTCCCAATAGTCCGCAGCTCCAACACACGGGTGGTTCCCTGTTTTGCCATGGGAAGCTCCCTGTGTTGTCCTGGTATACGGGTTGCCCTGTGGGGTAGTTATTTCTTAGTCCCCCAGCCTGTTGTTGGGTATTATATCCATATCCTCTCCCCCTCATAAACCCTCCTCTCCCTCGGTTATAACTATAATACCCAGTTCCTTGCATTGGGTACCCTCCTCCCATGTTTGGTGCGTGTAATTGCAGAGGCGGCACTTGCTGTATTACACCTTGTGGAGGCGTTATTTGTGCGGGATCTTGTGCAGCCACTACTTGCGTTGGGCTTTGGGCCATTGGTGTGGGCGTAGTTATTAGTGCCCCTTCCATTGTGTATTTAGTAAGTTTTTTCTGTACTAATTTGGCCTCTTCTGTTTTCCTATCCTCTTCCTTTTGTTTCATTTTTCCTTGCCATGTTCTGCAGTGATGTACTATAGTCAGTTGTATTTCTGGCCATGGTTTTGCTTCCATCCCCACTACTTTCTTTAGTTGTTTTTGAACTCCTTCTGGGAGCCCTTGTACTAGTATATGATAAAATATGGCTGGTGTTTTGTCCCATTGTTCTCTAGTTTCCATGCGCCACTTCTCTTGAACATCCTGGATATAATCAACAGGATCCTCATTTTCACCCATCTTACGGGAAGTAATGGCTCCTATGTCTGATGTGTCTGGGTACTGCACTCTCAGTGCCTGCCATAGCGCATGTCTGCAGTTTGCAAATGGTGCCCCATCATGCGATGTGTTCGTTATTGTTACCCCATGGAATCCCGCTCTTTTCCAAATGTCATCCGCTCTATCCCCTAATATTGATATTAACAGGCCCTTCACATCTCCTACTGCTAGTTTCTGTCCTGCAGTGTGTTTTTCCATTTCATATATCCACTTACCCGCACCTCCACTTAGTGATGGGAGCCTACATTTTATATTTTCCTTATCCGTATGTTTCCAAGGTACATACTGTGGTCTAACCCCTCCTCTCTCCAGCAGTGGCATTAAATTCTGCCTTGTGTCACCCTTTACGCTCCATAATGTTGAGTCTTCACACCCCTCCTCTTCCCCCATTTCTTTTACTACTCCAAATTCTTCCTTACTACCTCTGCTCCTACCTCCCTCTTCTTCCTTTCCCCTTTTTTCATCATTTCCTGTGTTCAATATGGGTATGTTTATTTGTCTGTCTTGCCTGCGACTAGGGAGGTCCCTAAGCCGACATGCATACGGTGTAAGTTCATTCATGAAGGGCGCGAGCTTTATTCTGTGCAGAGAGCGCGCGGTAGTTGAACATGTAGGGCGTGACGTGGGAGGGTGCGATGGTGATGTGGGTGGCGTGGTTTCATTGGTTTGTGTTTCCCCTATTCTTTTCACTTCCTCCTTACTTCTCTCCAGCTCCTCCCATCTTCTACTCATCCAGGGCGAATCTATGTTTGTTCTAGTAAGGTATAGTTTATCTAAGCTTTCCCTTTCACTCTTCCTTCCATCCTTCTCCACTCCTCCTTCCTCTTAACTACAAAAATCACTCATAAATGGCACCCCCCACTCTGCCTTTTTTCCTTTCATTGTTACTGTTTTTAAGTCTATTAGGTCTCTTTCTCCCTTTCCGTTGTTACCAACTGTTCCCCTTTGTGCTGATGTTGTTGCTACCTCTCTACTTTTATATACATCTCCCCATCTTTCACTCTCCCAACCCCTCTCTTCTCTTCCTCCTTCACTCCTCTCCTCCATTTCCCTACTATTTTCCTCCCTTTTCCTTTTCAACTCCTCCATTACTTCGTTGCTCATCTGTTCCAATATCCTTTCATCCTCTTTCTTCCTTTCCCATTTCACCCTTTCTCTTTCTACTATACTCTCTATTACCTTCCCCTCTTCATATTTCTTAGTTGCCTCTGATATTATCCTCCTCCTCCATATTTCCATTTCTTTTTCCTTTTCTTCTTCTTCCTTCTTCTTCTCTCTCAGCACTACTCTTGATACCCTATCTGCTGCTCCTTTTACCCTTTCAGCTTCTCTCTTTTGTTCCTCACTTCGTTCCCTTAATTTTTCCAATTCGTCCTTACCTTCTTTCCTTTTCCTCACTCTCTCTCTTTCCTCCCGCTCAAGTTGTTTGATCAGTTCATTCTGCTCATCCCTTAGTTCTGCTAATCTTTCCTCCAAAACCTCTTCCTTCTGCCGTAGTAGCTCCTCTCCCCTCATTTCACTCTCTCTGGCACTATCCTCGTTTGTTCTCCTTACCGCCTCCCTTTCTTCTCCAGTTAGTGAGCCTCGTAATTTCAACAATATCTGTGCAGCTATCCACTCATCGTTTCCTATCTCTACAGTCTGCTCTTCTCTAATCCTCCTGTCCCCCATTGGTATCTTCCCATGAGCCACATATGGTGGAGGGCTGTATGCCGGGTTTGAGTATCCTTCAGCCGCCCTTAACTGTCCTGCTATTTCTCCTAATTCTCTTAAAGGGTACAACCCTCCTCCCTCTGTTTTCACTCCCGGTGTTATGGGTATCCCATTGCTCGGTTCCTTTTTTATGTCGTCTGATTTATCAATCTTTTCTCCTCCCTGTCTTTCGTTCCCCGTATTCTTTGTGCTTTCGCACTCCTTTTCCCCACCGTTCCTTCTTTCTTAATCTCCTTTTCTTCCGGTGTTTCCCCCATAGTGAACATTCCATTTGGTCCTGGTCGAGACCCCTGGAACATCCTCCATAAGTTAAACACCTCCACATGGTTTGCCAACTTCTTCCCCTTGTATGTATTGTGCAGATGGTTCAGTAGTGAATGTTGGGCATATGGATCGAAACTACCATTAGGCGGCCATGGTGTTAACATTTTGTTATCTGTCCCCTGGGTCCACTCTATGCTGTACTTAATTAACTTCTCCCTATGTGGTGGCAGTGTGGTGCATATGTGCTGTAGTGGGGTAGTGAGGGTGTTCCCCCACCCTCCCGACCCTCTCCCGTATGACATAAATTCACTCCCCTTGTTACCCTTCCCCTTACTAGCAGTTTACGATATACAACCTTGTATTGCTTACCTCGCCCCGCAAATGTGGGGACTTTCGACAATCCTTTTGACAAATTATGCAATAATAATAAATATGATGTTATATTATATTCCTTCCCCTACGGCCCCCTGCGGCCGAAGCGCACGCAGCCCCCTGCGGCTGCGTACCCCTTACGATGATCTTATACAGTCGTCCTGTTTCTCCGTTCTCCTCCCCCGTTTACACTTGCCATGGCCGGCGTTCTCCGTGCGCAGCCACGCCCCTTTCCCCTTGTTTTCGATCCACTGGTTTATAGTTTATCTCCGTACCAGCTCCTTTATCATGCTTCTCTTCCCCACCACTCTCAAACCCAAAATTCCTTGTGCTCGCGATATCCTATTAAATCCCTACTGGTGACGTCACCGATTTCTTCGAGCTACTGGTATATTCTTGTTATGTTTTTTAAGTTCAAAATACACTTGCAATCTACCCCGCTAACCCTACAGCTGTCTTCCTGTCTCTCCTGGAACAAGGTAATCTCATCAATAATATAACCGGACTGCGCACGCTGCGTCGCCTCGCGTGTGATACGCCCCTTAACAGGAGGGCTTAACCAGCCAATTATCTTCCGTTTTGGGCAACTATGTAACTAGCTACCGCCCACAGGGAACCGTCATCTACCTATCGAGTTTCTTGCTCGAACAATAGGGAACCTCATCTACTCATTGATCAATAAATGTCAAGTCGTAGGAAACCACACACACCCACCCTCACACTTAGTCGCAATTTAGACCATCAGGGTCTTACGAGCGGCTGCACGTGATGTTTTCGTGCCCCGCCCCCCTCTTTCGCGTAACGTTAGCTGACTGTTACGAGCGGCTGCACGTGATGTTTTCGTGCCCCGCCCCCCTCTTTCGCGTAACGTTAGCCGACTGTTCTCGCACTCGTTTTCCTATCATTCATTCCATTTAGCAACACTCAGTTAAACCTTCGCCGCACATCTCTACAATACCTCCCCCCTCCCTTATTTACTTCCTCCCCCTCCCTCACAATTTCGCATTGCTTGTTGTGCGTGTCATGCTCACCAAGTTCTCTCGATGCAGGGCCGCTCGACTGCGTGCACCCTCCAAGCGGCTCGCCACCTCCCCTCGTCTGGACCACGTCTGGACACTCGCCGACCGCGGGCGGGATACTTCTCAACCGGCTCCCGAGGGCCAATATCCGGATTGCGCTGTCCGGTCTTCTCACGGCTCCGCGATGGTCCTGTAGTCCTCAGAAGGGGGCAACGGCAGAGGGGGCCGCGCCGCCGGGCCTCCTCGCAACGGGAGTGCCTGGAAAAACTAAAAATAAAAGTTGATCTTAAACAGATCTCAGCAGTGCCTCCAACTTGTCGGGGGGGAAATTCTGCCGGGGTCGGCCGGGCCGTCCGCAGACCTCCGGGCAGGGAGGCCCCAACTCCTCCCGTATATCCCAGATGAGATAGAGTATGAGACGCACACAAGGAGCAAGGCGACTCTGCTGTTTATTTATACAAAACGGCAGGGATGGGTCAAGGAGCGTACGCGTCCGTCCTGACACACACATAATCGTGGGGCTCGCAGGCCCTTTTTACTGCATTATGACGCGCTACTTGCGTCACTTCAGAAAGTTAACAAAAAACCTATCGCCACTCTTAATTGGTTGCTCGAGTGGTAGGGTTAGTATAGTACACATATAGAGAATGATATTAGTGGACAAGGTGTAGTCAGGTGGTATATCTGGGTTGTCCCTATAATTGGATACATAAGAATTGTTACATGAAGGCTCCTGAGGATTGGCTAATGTTACTGACGTCTGAGATAAGAGCCCCATGTTCTGATTGGTGCATCCGTGAGCTCCCCAGCCTGGGACCACCGTTGTTCCCAGCTCTCGGTGTACCTGTGTTTGCAACAATGTTTCAATATGGGTACGTGCAGACAATGTGAGGATTTATTCATAGGTGGAAGGCTGATCGCTCCCGCTGACCGCTCCCACTGTAGCAGGTGTCCATTGAGCCTTTCAAGTGTCTCGGCCTGTGTCTCGTAGTGAGGGACCCAGACGCCTTTTCTCTCCTGGGTTTTGGCATCTCGTCAGATTCGGCTTGGTCACGTGAGGCGGGACCGTGTTTGATGCAGAATTCTGCACAATTAATATTGCTTTTCCACTGTGTGTCTGGTTTAATTTGTAGATATGACTTTAACGTTGGTACGCGGAGTACGAGGTTGCAACATCGTGCCTTTGATGATTTGTTCTTGGATGTGGGCTTGTAACATTGCGACCTTGGCTGGTTGCTCCATCGGGTTCTTTCTGCAGGATCAGCAACCTGACTCTTGCTTTGTTAATGTCCACGGGAGCTCTTGTTTGAGGCCTACTCGGGCCTGGTGCTTAAGTAGTCTGTTTGGTGCATAGGTGCTTTAGATTATAGTAGCATACATTTCCATGACCAGTATCGTGTTTCCATTATACCTCTCATGGTGGTAACGGGTTTCAAGGGAAGCGTGAGCAAGCGTTATAGATGAGTTCATGATGCATCTTGCGTTTCTGCATTCTGAAAGCCTATGTAAAAATAATAAAGATGCACGTCCGTGAATATGCCTGTCGCCTACGTCAGAGCACTGAGTATGTTCTTCGTGTAAATTGGTGTGGAAATGTTAAGTGTGTATACTTGTACAGATGTGCTTCCCGTTGTCTAGGTCGTCATGGCATCTCTAACGACGTGTGGTTTTTAGTCTAGCTGATCCGAGCCGCAGGTGTCGGCATGGCCAGTGCGGGCTGCTGGGCAGGCAGGTGGACACATCCGTATGTTCCTGTACCAGGGTACCTGGTCGTCTGGTAAATGGACAAACTCTTCCCGCGGCGGGTGTCTGGGCCGTGACCCTCTAGGCCAAGCGCGAGAGGTGAAGGACGGGAGCCTGGTCTTCCATTCTCCCACTTCACCGCGGCTTGGCAGCATCCACCCAACTCACGGGGGCCCTGGCCGACGACTAACACCGAGAAGAGTGCTATACCCTACAGCACCGACGGAAACCTGTGACAGCAGCGCTACAACCCAACCCGACGTGCCTCACTACTCATCACCACTACACGGGGCCCCCTCCCTGGCACCCACTGTGTGCGCTGTGTGCGAGCGGTCGGGCGCCCCAGGTCGAGGGGTGCCCCGCTGGTGCAACAATCATCTGAATAGGTATGTCCGGGGGCTACAAACACCTGCGGTTGGCCAGGGGAGGAGCGGACTGAGCTGGGCCCCGGGCTTAGGACTGCGGCAGCCATGCAGGTTGAGCGGCTGCCAGTCACGAACTCCGGCTGAAGCCACAGAGGGCAGAAGCTTCTTTGTAGCCGGGAAATATGCGGTCTGCAGTAAACCTGAACTCTAGACATTGTGGCGGATACCACGCCAGGGGCGCTATTCACGCTAGACGGAGGACTGAAACAACATATAGCCAATCTACCCAGGAGCACGATCTGTCAATTGATTAACTGGTGCACTGCCCAGGCCTTGGCAGGCCCCGGCTAAATAGGAGAGGACCGGATACCATCAGACCACACAGGCACAGACACCAGCCAAACAGACCCGCAAATAGGGTGCACACCCCGAACAAGGAACCCTCTAGTCACCGAAACCAGGCAGTGGCCATACCCCATATGGGATTCAGGTCACTAAGATCCACGGCCCTGTGAACAACCCAAAGGGGGGAACATCAGTGGGCCCGCCCCCTCAACCCCTAGCACTGGACAAGGCAGACACAGCATGAGAGCAACCAGGCTACTACACGGGCGGAGATAGTGTGTGAGGCCCACACAAGGCAGTCAACCCATCGAGAGAGCATGGGAGAGCATGGGAATAACTCCCCCCTACACAATGGGCACCCCAGCAAAGCTCCCTGGCCTTACAAACGAGGCGGAGGAAGATACCATGAGTGGGGGCACGGGCCTGACGCCGTCGCTCACAGACATCATGGCGGCTATTAGCGACTCCTGGACCTCGGTGGGGACTAAAATTGACGGCTTAGCTTAGTGTCCTTTCTGAGACAGGACCTAAGAAACCTAAAGTCCAGGGTAGAGGACACAAAACAACAAATATCTGACACAGGGACACTGTTAAAAATCTGGGGGACCGCCTGGAACAAATGGAGCCGAAAATCACCATCCTGGAAAATAGAGCCGAGGACAGCGAGGGAAGGTCCTGCCGCAACAACCTTCGCATACTTGGCCTTCCCGAAAAAGAAGAGGGACCCTCCTGGAAGACTGGCTATTAGACCTGATGGCTCCTAAGAAACTCTCAAAATGTTTCTCTATTGAAAGAGCGGACAGGGTCTTGGTGGGCAGACCGGTTCCTGGGGCTCCCCCACGCATTGGGGATCGCAAGACTTATGAATTATAGGGAACGTGAATCACTCCTTCATATGGCAAGAGCAACCGGCCCGATCACCTATAATGGCAACCGGATCGGATTCTTTCCCGACTACACGAGGGAGATCCAGAAGTCGCGGCAATCTTATGACTCGATCAAAAAGAAACTGACGTCCCTGGGCATCAAATACGCACTATTCTTCCAGGCAACCTTCAAATTGTACTACAACGGTACGGTCCATGTGTTTCACAACCCCCGTGAGACCTGGGAGTAGTTAGAAATGCAGGTCCTCTCTGCCCCATGCCCCGGCGAGCCGAGAGGAGGCACTCCCCGCAAGAACAACAATGGCGACATCCAACCCCCTGAGCAAGCCACACCACCACGCTGGGCAGACGGGAAGGCCGGGTCGCCGGTCGAAACAGAGCCCACTTGAAATCCAATTGCGCACGGCGAGACTTGTAAAAAAACAGCAAGGGACCTCTGAACCCGGCATCCCCTAGCAGGGATGAGGCGAATGAAACAACCCCACCCATAAGCCCCAGGGGGGTTTTCTACTTAAGCTCTGAGATGTTATAAGTTACATGAGTTTGTGCAGCAGGTCTTCCGGACCGCCCCCACAATTTAGTTTTCATGGTTTGGTTGGTTTGGGTGACAGGTGCTTCTGATTGGGGGGGAGTGCGGGTGGGGGGAGTTCAGGGATTTTAGTTATCAAGGAAAAAGGCTTAATGACACAAGCAACAATGCCCCAGATCAGTGAAACAACAGACCGGAGTAATCCTCACATCAGACTTAAGCGGGGCTGGAATAACGCCCCTATTGGCCCGCGTATTCATATTCACACTCAAATTGACTTGGCCTTTGTTTTCCAGTTAGTGGATTTAGGGTTTGCACATGTAGTACACAAAAGCGTAGATACAGCGGGAGGGACAACAATGGATCACCAGCGCTCGAGCCCTGTCAGGCACTAGACACGATAGAGACACTGGAGATGCACCACATCCTCCCCATGACAGGAGACACGCAGACGTAACACAGATGAGACAGATCTCCCTGCTGACCTGGAATGTGACTGGCTTGTGGACAGGTATAAAACGAAAACTGGTACTCCAATACCTCAACCGGCACTCCCCAGATGTCGCATTCATCAGAGAAACTCACCTGATAGGTACCAACAGCGGATTCTTCAGGAAATCTAACTACCCGCACTCATACCTTGCTGGGTTTTCTAGAGGTTCCAGAGAAGTTATGATCCTCTTGCACAAACGGGTTTCATTTAAGACTAAAAGAGTGAGAACGAATCCTCGGGGCAGGTTTGTGATGGTACTCGGGGAGATGTGGGGGGAGACCTGAGGCCTTATAGCAGTGTGCAGACCCCCCACGCTGACGGCGGAACTCCTTAACGAGCTCCAAGTCATAATGCTAGAAGAACGAGCTGACTCGTGGGCAATAGGTGGGGACTTTAATGAGGTCATGGAGATAGCTCAGGATAGAACACACAAGGGCAACAGGGCCGTGGATACCCCGACCAAGCTGCGCACCTTCGCTGACGCTGTGGGGCTATCTGATACGTGGAGGACGATCCACACATCAGACATGGGCTATTCGTTCTACTCCAGCGCACATAGGTCCCTCTCCAGACTTGACTATATCTTCACCCTGAAGAATATGGCCCACTGACTATTATCCGCAGAATTCCTGGAGAGGGGGATTTCGGACCATTCCCCCCTACTGATTAAACTCAAAGGTACACAACACAAGCAGGAACCCACCAGGCTTTGAATGCCTATTATTTGGGAATACCGGAAATAATGTGCTCTCTAACAAAACGACGGAATACTTGGACCTAAATGAAGAAGCAGTTGACTGCCCAATAGTTAGATGGGAAGCATATAAAACAGTCCTACGGGGGGAAGCAATCTCCTTGGTGGCTGCTCACCGCAAGCGGCACAATGAGGCAATCACTGAAGCAGAGACCCAAGTAGCCAGGCGGGAAGAACAACTGCTAGAAGAGGGGACCCATAAGGCGCATGACACCCTAGTGACAGCCCAAGCAATTTTGAAAGACAGGGCCCTAGACAATGCTCCAACCGCCCAGTGGCTGGGTCGGCGCCAGATATACAAGCGGGGGGACAAAGCTGGCAAGATCCTGGCCTGGTTAGAACGACAGGAACAGAGTAAAGGGCAAGTGTGGGCCATCCAAACTCAGGAGGGGGAAATGCAAACGGTTGACTCCGATATAGCGGAGGTCTTTACAAAATACTACGAACAACTATACTCCCCACCAGAAGAGGAACCCATACCAAGCACCCCATACTTTTTAGACTTGATCACGATCCCCCAACTCTCCAGACCACAGATAGAACAGTTGGACACAGACATTACCAAAGAAGAGGTAGGGGAATCCCTGTCACAACTACAGACGGGGAAAACCCCTGGCCCCAATGGTTTCCCGGTGTAGATGTGGAAAAGACTGAGCGTAATAACAATGAAACACATGCATAGCATGTTCCTCCGCAGTAGGGAACAGGGCAGCCTCCCCCCGGACCTCCGGAAAACAAGTATAGTGGTGATCCCCAAAGCAGGGAAACCCCCAGAATGCGGTGCCTCTTATAGGCCCATATCTTTAATAAATGGGGAGGCAAAAATATTAGCCAGAGTCCTTGCAAACAGACTGCTTGGGGTGATCGGGTCCCTAATCCACCCAGACCAGTGCAGATTTATGCCGGGTAAGTTTACACGAATGAACCTCTGCAGGGTCCAGGTGGCCGTCGACTGGGCAGCTGAGATCGCAGTCCTGTTGGCCCTCCTTGCGATGGACTTTGACTAGGCCTTTGATTCGGTGTGGTGGGGCGGTCTATGGGAATAGGGGGCGAAACTGACTTCACTAAATACGAAACGTCTCTTTCTCCGGCTGGTGCCTCCCTCTGGAACAGCCTCCCTGCCTCCCTTAAACTTGAGGAGAACCATCTCCGGTTCCGGAAGCACCTCGAAACCTTTCTCTTTGCTTCCGCTTTTTCTCCTCCTCTCCTCTGCTGATCTCCTGGCTGTAACCAGAATTGCACTGGCTACCTGGACACCCTCTGATCTCGGGCCCAGGTCCTTCCGCCGCCAGCGTCACACACCTGCACTGCCACCTGGCAACCCCTGCACTTGGGGACTGTTTCTGTATCTCTACAGTCCCCCTACCAGCCCTTGACTCCTGTTGCCCGCACTTACCCCTGCACTTGCCACATGCTGGCTGTTTACTTATTTATTGTTCTCTTCTTCCCATGTATGCACTGTGCCAGTCCCCTACCCACACACTTCCGCGATCTGACTGACACCTGGCCTTGTAGGATCGTTGTCCATCCTCCTTTTGTTCCCCTCCCTTGCCTCGTCGCGCCTTGAGACACTTGTGTATAGGCGCGTTATAAATGTCATATCATATCATATCAAGGACATTGCTGGGAGTGGCACTAGGGGCGGGAAAGTGACTAACGGCAGCCACCTGGGGCTCTGCAGACAGGATAAGCATAGACCGGTGGTCCAATGAAATGAATAGGTGTGCCTCCCTGGCAAGACGAATTTACACTACAAGCGGGTGTCCCGGGAAGTTTCTGAAAATATGGGGGAAGTGGGAAGAATAAGCATCGAAACCAGGAAACGGGGAGAGCCCGGACACCTTGAGCGGCCACCCTGAGTGTCGAACAAATCTTTTGCACCGATTGTTGTACTCATTGTCAAATGCGATTCTATGTGCCACATTTCCGCTGATAGGACTCCTATTACCAATGTGTACTCATGTTGTTTTCTTGTTCGAAAAAACATAATATAAAGTATTTAAAAAAAGAAACAATGCAGTAGGGTCATTTCATGTACAGCATTCTCCACATCTGCGGCCAACAACAGGGACAGTCCTGTAGGGCAGCGGATCTTTACAACATACTTGCAGAGCATATGCTGCGCTACAGACCCTTACCGTAAGGTATTGTATTGTGCATATACTGCGAGGCGCTACTGTACAGAGGGAAGGTACTTGGAAGTGCTTGGAAAGGGGCAGTCCGGGAGCATGACAATGACTGCCGCCTATTTAAGTGAGGGCCACCCACCTCTCTGTGCATGTCCCCTATGTTATCCCTGTAGGTGCTGCCCCTCCCGTACTGGCCCTTGCCTTCCGTTCCTTCTGTGTCGTGTTTTACAAGACCAAAATAAATAGAAATCAACTGGAAAATGAGATAAGTTAAGTAAAGAAAGCTCCTTTCAGAGGTTACCAGTGGAATTGCCAATGGACGGATGCAGGGCACCGCACACCGTATACGCTCCACAGAATGTGCGCTAAATAAAGAGAGGCGTGGCACTGTGAAAACACTGTAGTGGAATTGGGTAGAACAGGATTGCTGTAAAAAGAGGTGTTTTTACGTGTTGCTGTGCGTTTCGAAGAGTTTAAGTGCGCAAGATCTAGTACAAAAATTCTTCCTGTATTTCCACAAAGGGCAGCAAGGCATTTTGGATAGTGTGTGAAGAAATCGGAAGGGCAGGAATAGTAAGAGAAAGGCTATTTTTGGGGGAAACTCTTTGTGCTGTGAAATTTGTGAAGTACGACATTGGCGCATTTCGAAAAAAGGCAGAAATAGACTTCTTCACAATGTACCGCACTTTCTGCATTGCCGGAGCAATTGAAAAATAACGCAGCCACATCTGTCTCTGCGTAATGCGATAAACAATTATGCAGGAGATCGGAAACAGACGCATGACCTGGGCAAGTACCTCCTTCATAGCAAACGGCACTGAAAGTCGTGTAATATATTGTGTAATTTTCCCTCCACAATGAAGAACAGTAATGTCAACATCATCGTGCGTTACCAAAGACTCACAAAGAGAAACCAAAATCAGTCACTTCATTGTAGGTACTCCATAGCAGTACACATGCACATGATACAATGCAAAATGAGCAACCACTGCACAGTGTTTTCTGTTCACTTTCAATCAATGTATTCAGAACTCCCCCAAAAAGCGTACGCTGTGGCTCCTGAAACACACAGCCATAACTGCACATTTTGCATTTCTGTTGACAAATACACCGTGTACCACAGTCTGTGTGCACAAAAAACACTCAGAAACCTTATTGAGCAACCACGTAGCCTCCACAGGCCCATTTGTATGGCCGCCATCTGCAAAAGGGGCGTATGTGACACATGCAACCTTGCAACTCTTGCAATGTCTGCTGACTTGTCGTGCTGTGCGCGCGCGGGAGTGGGGGGAATAAATTGCAACCAGGATAGGGGAGTTTGTTAGTACAGGTGGCTCTGAAAAGAGCCTTTTTTTTAGTAAAGGTGCTTCCATAGAAACAACTTTTTTTTCGATTTTTATAAGTGTTTTTGTGTTTTGAAGTTCAGCTCACATTCTTACAATAGGGGCTTCAGTGCAGCCTGTAGATTGGAAAACAAAATATCATTGCCACTGGTAAACAAAGACATGCCATTTGCCTTCAAAAGGTGTATATATCGAGAACCAATGCTGTCATTCTCACAGGAGAACATCCCAGCAGCACTCAAGAAGTCACACATGCTTCTGTTGATAAGACCCCTTCCGACCTCTGGCTGGCGACAGCAATCATTGGAATAGTCCCATATTATTCCTGGGGGTATACATGAGAAAAGCACCTTGACAGTGGGAAAAATGCGCTGCACTGCTTTCATCAACTTCTTCAGTTGACGGTACACATGGGAACAAGCCATGGAACCCAAATATAATGCTCCATAGTGCACAACCACACCATGTACGGTAGCTACAGTGGCCACTTGTGGACATACTGCAAGCACAGTGCCGAAACTGCACACATCGCCACAGCACCACAAAGCCTCCACTCCCTCCAAATCGAAATTGCCATAAAAGCCTTTTTCGATGGCATACTGGAACAGATCTTCCACAAAGGCATCACCACCTATCACGACAGTGCGTCTCTCCATCTATGTCTGCCACCCTCACTACACAGAGTAATGAAAAAGAATATTGCTGCCTTTTTCCTGTGACGCACACCCTGATCACCTGATTGGACAATCCCCACAGTCCCATTTCCATTGGCCAGCATGGTGAGAAGCGCAGAATGTGGCACGTGCGCTTCACCAAGTACTGTGAGGGCCATGCCGCAGTAAAGCAGGAGGAGTCCTTCTTCCTATTGCCGCCCTTTCCTGTGACGCACACCCTGAGCACATGATTGGACAATCCCCACAGTCCCATTTCCATTGGCCAGCATGGTGAGAAGCGCAGAACGTGACTCGTGTGCTTCCCCAAGTACTGCGAGGGCCGCGCCCCTGTAAAGCAGGAGCAGTCCTTCTTCCCTTTCCACTATCTTTTGTCCACCACTACCTCATTGGGTACGGGTAAATAGACACACACGATTCCACCAATGCCATCCAAAACGTTAGCATCTAATACTGTCAATTCTGCACAACACTTCATAGGTACCGTTACAAAATCAGCCTGCAAGTGTCCTGTCACTCGAAAGCAGGTGCAGTAGAAAGTTCAGTAAAAGAATACAGGATTTGTGCCTCCACATGTCTCCACATGCGCATCCATCACCATAAAATGGAGGTACGAAAACTTTTTCTGCAGTATGTCTACCGCTGTGTTATATGTGTCTCTGCGCACGGTATCTGCCAGTGAGTGTCCATTACGTTCTTTAAAAGCATACTGTCTTTTTTTGTTCCATCCCCTACCATCAAGTGGCACTTCCAGGGACGTCATTTCACCAAAATGCCTGGGGTAGCAGAAGTAACATCACACAACCCTTGACCCCTGGTGACATCACAGAAAGTGATGTCATTTGACCCCACCCCAAAGTGATATCGCGGGATGCGATGGAATGCGACCTATCACATAGCATTGTACACTACAAAAAATATGGTTACGATATCACTATAATGTGATGTACATTTCATACAAGCATGGATCGCCATATGTATTGTTAAGATCAGTGTGTATAGGTCCATATTGCCAAATTACTGTGAATGCAAGCAGATGTCAAAACCAAATGATAATTATGTGTTATTACATAGCACTTACGCTTAAGCGCTTTATATAGAAAAAAATATACACCCAATATCATCCAACCTGTGTTGGTACTCATTTATCGACCTCAGAAGGATGAAAGGCTGAGTTGAGGCGTTTAAGAACAGACTAAATCAGTGATTCCCCCCCTGAAGTATGCCTGAAATGAAACTTTAATGAGTCGAGCAATTATTGTATAGAATTCCAGAAAGACACATTATTTGGTGTTCCTAATCTTTCTTATTTAGGGTCAGTGCTGAAAGTGTTAGACTTGTGGCACTCCTTTTCTTCTTTTTTTTTCTTTTTTTAAGGGGCTTTAACAAGAAAGCCAGCCACTCCAGAAATAAAGAGCCACATGGTGCTGGCCACAGCCCATGAGCTTGCATTACAAAAAAAAAAGTTTTTCTTTTTTTTTCTAGAGGTCACAAGGGTGACCACAGAGGTCGCAAGGGAGACCCCAGAGGTTACAGTTACGACCTCTGGTGACCCCTAAATGACATCCCTGGGCACTTCAATGGTATGTGCTTGCAACGTTTTCATTTACCCATATCATACATTGTAATATCGAAACAGGAGCTCTTTGCTTTCCTTCCGACAATGCTACGAAATGTTTTCCCCACTAACACATATCCTACATAAATCGTAAAGCTATGCCACCAAAAGCAGCACTGCATGTATCTTACCAACCTAAAGCAAGTTCCCAAAAGTCACTGCCTGCACAGCTGTGCTTCTGTCTAGACTACACTATTGCAACATGCTCTTTTTAAATCTGCCCGCTTCTACTCTCCGCCCTCTGCAACACATCCAGAAGAGGACTGCACGACTTGGGATGGTATCTCCTCTGCACTGAAATGTCTACAATAGCTCCCAGTGGCTGCGAGGAATAAGGTGAAAACCCTCTGCATTATGCACAAGGCCTTCTGGGCCCTGGGACCTCAATACCTTCAACTCTCACTTACTATATATCTCTGTGCTCAAGGTCTTCCCTCATCTGCCTCCAACCCCCTCAGGGTCTATCGCTTCTGCAAGCAACCAGTTGGTGGTAGATGTATTTTTTTCGGCTAGGGCCTCCCTCTGCAGTAGCCTCCCAGCCTCCCTGAAACTTGAGGAGAACCATTGTCGGATCTGGAAGCACCTCAAACCCTTTCTCTTTGAGTCTGCTTTTTCTCCTCCTCTCCCTGGCTGACTGCCTGGCATAAACTGATTCTGCACTGGTTACCTGCCGACTCTGTGATGTTGTGCCCATGCCACCTCCCTGCCAGGCGGACCACTGCACTGCCTTTCTAGCAAACCCTGCACTTGGGGACTGTTTTCTGTATCCCTAACAGTTCCTGCACCAGCTGATGTGTGCACTGATCCTTGCACTTGGCACAATTGGCCTGTATTTTTACTTATTGTCATTTCTTCTTCTACCCATGTACTGCACCTTCCCCTCCCCCCACCCATGAACTTGGGTGATGTAAGTCACACCTGGCCTAGTAAGTTAGTTGTCTCTGTCTCCCCTCTGTTCCCCCATCCCTTGCCTCATTGCGCTTTGCTAAACGTGTGTATAGGCATATTACTCATGCCATAGCATACAATTGCACATCAAATGATATCATACACAAAATGCATTCATTACATTAGGATGCCTGCCACTTATCTTGAACACTGCACAGGTTTGTTTTTTATTTTTCGCAGTACCCCACTTACTGCGCACTTTTCAAAAATGATCACTCACAACCAGCACTTCATTCATGTTAAGAACTTCAAACAAGTACATACAGTTCATGCATACACCCAGGATGCCTGGCCATTACCTTGCCCACTTCCACCATAGCCTTCTGCACTTCTTTGTACAAAGAGACCTTCGAGTACACTTTTTGCATACACACCACAATCACAAACCTTATGGAGGAGTGTCTTTCGCTCCACAGTCCCATTTCCATGGCTCCCATCCTGAAAATGGCTGGATGTGGAACGTGTAATCCTGAAACTACAGCATAATCCACTGAGTTTTCATGCTAGGAAGAGGGTGGGGGTTGGGAAACAAGGTAGGCGATTGGGTATTTAGTGGTGTTCGGGAGAATTCTCAAAATATGCTAATTTCCCTTACCTTTTGAGACCCCCCAGCAACGTTGCTGGATTTCTAGGATTTGATCTTTTTTACCTGGGAAGAGTGTGAGCCTTTTTTCCCACTCTTCCATGTATTTTGTGTGTGTTTTACTTTTTTGTGTTCTTTGGTTATGGAGTTTTTAAACAACTCCAGTGGCATCATCCTTTTCTGTGTGTCACACAGCACCTTCAGTGCAGTGGCACAGGGGTGTCTTTTAGACTTCCCAAGGTGTAAATACCTTCTCTGGGACTGACTACCGTCTCCCAGAGCATGTAAAGTTAAATTGACTTTACTAGTCTTTTTAGATTTACTGACCCAGCACAAACTGTCTTCCTATAGAGTGTTGCAGGGGTTGCCTAGCTTCACCTAAGTCAAAACACTCATGTAACAGTAAAATGTTACCTTTTCCTACTTTAAATGGCAGGTGGCAGTGGTTTAAATCAACTACGGTGATTTTTCATGACCACTAACAACGGTAGCTAAAAATCGGGTCAGCCATGTTTTCCAATATCACATCACGAAAACAACATAGCTACGGTGGCCGCCCGAGGCCACCTCCCAGGAACTTGAACTTAAATTTAGACTGTGACCACGAACAATCAGTTTGGCAACGGAACAACCAAAGTAAGACAGTTGGAGATTGGTTAAAGCAGAAGCACAGAGACATGGGTAATGGTTATTAGTTAACGAGTTACCTGTCCGTTTGACAAGGTGTTTCATTGTTGTATTGGGCGACAGATGCTTCAGGTTGAGTGGAGTATAGGGTGGGGGTGGAAGGGTGAGAGTTGTTATGTTAAAGGTTGCACCAAGTTTAAGAAGTACATAGCAATAACTCCCTCCCGTATGACCCGCATGGAACGAAAGAGCAAACGAGTCCCGACATTGAACCAACAGATGTACGATCCAGCTCAATCCCTGCCCAGGTTGGTGGATCATGGAACACTCTTAGATATACAATATACTGACACCACACATGCACAAGTTACATGGCGCAGAGCACCAACGTAGATAAAAGCAGAGCCATCCGGGTGATGACATGGAACGTTAACGGGCTTGGAAACAGTATTAAAAGATGCCTAGTCCTACAAGCACTAAACCGTCACTCACCAGATGTGGCCTTCTTAACAGAGACACATATGGCGGGCACAAGATGCACACTGTTTAGACGCACAAACTACCGACAAGCCTTTCATGCCGGATTCACCATGGGATCACGTGGGGTATTGCTCCTAGTACACAAAAGACTCCCCTATATCCCCACTGCAGTCACCCAGGACCAGGGAGGTAGATATGTACACACAACAGGAACTCTTTGGTAACGCACTAACTCTACGATCGCCGTATATGCACCACCTAACCTCCTAACCCCCCTGACTAATGATATTACACCCCTAATTGTTAACAACACTGAAGGCCTCACGTTGATTGGAGGAGACTTTAACGAAGTCATGAACACAGACTTGGATAGGACACATGTACGATCCGGATATCCAGACATATGCGCTAAACTTGCCACATTTACCAATGCACTGGGGTTACATGATGCATGGAGATCCCTACATCCCAACACAAGAGAATATTCGTACCACTCCGGTGCATATGCTTCGCTATCCAGGTTGGATTACTTCTTCCTACCAATGTGTAACATACATGAGGCGTGTGACGCACAACTGCTCCCCAGAGGTATTTCAGATCATTCCCCACTCATGTTAATGATTAAGACCAGCAGGCCACTCCCCCCACCCAGTTGGAGACTGAATGGTTATTACCTGGGATTTCCCGAATTGGTGGAACACATACAAAAGGTTACCGAAATATACTTTGAAATAAATACTGACTCTGTGGACAACCCAACAACGCTACGGGAGGCACTAAAAGCAGTATTAAGGGGTGAAATGATAGCCTGGACTGCAGCCCACAAGAAAAAACACCTTGAAGCGATACGTGCTGCTGAAGCCAAGGTACGGAATGCAGAATCTGCTCACCTGGTCCATGACCTACCCGAGACACAACGTGCACTGCAGTTAGCACAGAAACAGCTACAGTACATAGCCTTAGACAATGCAAAACAAGCGCATGCAGCAATGCGAGCGAAAATATATGAAACTGGGGACAAGGCGGGGAAAATTCTGGCATGGTTGGAGCGCAGGGACTTAGGCCTCACCCAAGTTAGGAAACTAACAACAGAAGAACCACTAGTAACAGACCAGGACATAGCGGAGGGATTTGCTAAATATTACGCTGAACTGTATAGTGCACCACCTGCACCACCACCGACTGGTATATTAGAAGAAATTACCCTTCCTACCCTAGACGAGCAACAGGCGGTCCTACTAGAACAAGAAATCACAGAGGAAGAAGTAACCTGTGCAATGTCAGAACTCCAGTTAGGGAAGACCCCAGGCCCGAACGGTTTTCCTTTCGAAATATGGAAAAAAATAGGTGCAAACATAATCTCTCCACAACTACTGCGCCTCTTTCAACACTTGCGCTCCCAGGGTTGCCCCCCCCAGACCTCAGAAAAGCTACAATAATAGTTTTGCCAAAAACAGATAAGCCACCTGACAAGTGCAGTTCCTACAGACCCATCTCTCTTATAAACTGCGAGGCCAAAATACTGGCGAAAGTACTGGCCAATCGGCTCCAGCGAGTCATACACACACTAGTGCACCCGGACCAATGTGGATTTATGCCACAAAGATCCGCCAGGCAAAATATATATAGATTACACACAGCACTAGAAAAAACACCTAAACTACCAAACCCCCTAGCCCTACTGTCCATAGATTTCGAAAAGGCTTTCGACTCTGTGCTCTGGGAGGCAATTTGGGAAATTATGCGATGAATGGGCATAGGCCCTTACTTCCTGAGTTGGGTTAAACTACTATACCACCTTCCAGTAGCAGTAACAAGAGTGAATGGGTATACTTCCGAACCCTTCCAGCTAGGTAAAGGCACGCGACAAGGCTGCCTCCTGTCAGCTTTGATTTTTGCGTTAGCAATCGAACCTTTAGCAATCCTGTTAAGATCCATGCAAACATGGAGTGGCTTCAGGTAGGCGGACAGCTGGGAAGACAGAGTGTCTTTATACGCGGATGATCTGTTAATTTATCTGGCGGACCCGCGAGTTTCCTGTCCCGTTGTGTCGCATTTACTAGAGAGATATGGCGCGTTCAGCGGACTCCGCGTCAACTGGTCAAAGTCCATACTATTCCCGGTGAAGCATATAGATATTGCAATACCAGACGTGTGCCCTTACCGTATTGAAAGGGAACAATTCAGATACCTCGGTATACAAATCACACACAAACTAATGGACTATGTGGGGAAAAACTTACATCCAGTGGCGACCAGGTTCAAGGATAATGTTCGCCACTGGATGTTCCTACCACTCACATTACTGGGACGCGCGGCACTCTTCAAAATGATGGCCCTTCCCCGTTTTCTCTACGTACTACAAAATGCACCACTACCAATAGCACCCAGTGAGTTCCATAAGATAGATCAAACACTTAGGAGGTTGTTATGGAAAGGGGGGCACCCACGAATGGCACTTACTACCCTACAAAGATCCATATGGAAGGGCGGGATTGGACTCCCCCGGCTACAGACCTACTACTGGGCCAGTCAAATGGCTATAGTGAATGATAAATTGCATGGGGATACCACTCTAACGCATAACATAATACAGGACACCGACGCACAGGAAAGACCCATCATGAGCCTCCTCTACCGGAAAAAACAGCGACCCGCTGACCCACCCATGTTGTCGCATATAACCCTAGTCTGGGCAGATACACATAAGTACCTAGGTTGGGATAAAAAACTAACTCTAGCACAACCACTCTGGAACAAAAGACATCTCCCGGAGGTGAACAAACTCCCTAAATGGTAAGCATGGGCCTAACTAGGTATTACGAAAATTGGCGATGTGATGAAAGAAAATGTAATAATAGCATTTGCGGATCTAGCTGCCACCTTCGCACTCCCACCCAACGAACAATACCACTATATCCAGCTCAAACATTCGTTGCAGGCTCATCTCCCTGAATTGAGTGACATACCTGATTACTCTCCACTAGAACGTAATATATTCCCAGAACTGCTTAAACAGAAAGTCACATCGACTATGTACAGTGCTTTTAACTCCATTGCTACGAAAGAGCTGTCGAGCCTGAAAGCCAAGTGGGAGAGGGAGGTAGGTGATATACTCCCAGAGGAATGGGTGACTGCGTTGATGTACCCCAGAGAATCAACTATCTCCTCCAGGCTTAGATTAATTCAACTGAAGAAACTACATAGGATTTATTACCCAAGGGTGGCACTGTTCAAGTGGGGAAAGGCTACAAATCCATACTGTTTGCGATGTAAGAGGGAGGAATGTTCCTATTATCATATTCTGTGGGACTGTGCCATCATTCAACAATACTGGCAACAGTGCTGTGATGAACTGTCAAGGGTAATGGGCAAGAGGATACTTGTAAATCCAAAGCAATTACTGCTGGGGATAGAAGGAGACACTGATCTAACGAGGTATGAGAGAGCGTTCTTACCTACCACCACAGCGATACTTAAAAGGAACATAGCGCAACCTTGGGGCTCCGAGAGGCCACCGAGCCTTGAACAATGGATCACGGATGTGGATATCTGCATCGCGATGGAAAAGAGAGTTTATACTGCCAGGGGGTGCCCAGAAAAAGCGCAAAAAATATGGCAAAGCTGGGAATAGACGCACTAAAAGTAACTTATAATACTGTACCGTTACGCTATCCAGAGACTTGCAAATGAACTGGTTGGTGTAATACGAAAGGGACAAAATGTTGTGGCATGTTTTGAAGCTCATAGGTAAGGGACCACAGCGGGGAGTTGTTGGTGGGCGGGTAGGGGAAGTTTTGTTTACCCCGCTGTATGGGGCTGTATGTTTTGTATTTCCAAAAACCAATAAAATGTTGTATTAAAAATAAAAACAATACGAACAGGTATTGTGTCCTTAGGACTCCCCCATTTTTGTTAATTGAGGACAGGCGGATATCTTGTGTGTCCTAAGGACACCTCCATTTTGATTGTCAAAAATACGAACAGGTATAGTGTCCTTAGGACACCCCCATTTTGGTTAATTGAGGACATCCCGGACAGCCGCGCTGTCTGCGGTGACCCTAACTGCCTTTTTAAAAAAAATAAAACACAGAGGAATATACTAACAACACACTTAATACTTTATTATCGTATAAAATATAAACATTAAGAAAGAGAGGGGGAAGCAGAAACGGATACAAAAACAGGGGAATTAGGGGTTTGGACAAGATGGATGGTAGGGGAGGAAGGGAATGAAGTCTCATCGTAATGTTTTTCTTGCAGGAGAGTTTTTGGGGATAGTTGGGTGGCACATGGAGAGGGGGTACAGGTACATGTGGGACAGTGATATTCAATTTTTTCTCTTATATGGGCCTCCACACAGTTTCTTAGAAAAATCAAATTTTTCATTAACAAGTCCATTTGTAGCTCCATTCGCTGCAGAGGGTTTTCTAACATCGCTGTTGTTATATTATTTTGAATGTCTGTATGGTCTGTTTAAAAAAGAAAATTGTTAAGTACACATAAACTAATGGTTAGTAATTGTCTTACATAGAGAAGTGTAGTGTCTACCATTAGTATCACTGTCTTCACTCATTTCTTCTTGAGGGAAATGTTCTTCCAGCCATTCCAACGTACTAGACATTTCTGTGTAAAAAAAATATCAGTTTTAGTGTACGTAATACAGAAAGTTTATACATATATACAATAAATGTAGTGTACTCACTAATTTATTGCTAAGTCATGCTGTTACTGCTGCGTAGGTGTCATGTTGATTTGTGCTGTGGAATTTCTGTGAGGGATTTCTGTTTGAGGCATAATTATTGTGTTTGGTTTATTCCACTATGTTGCATATGCTATGTAATTGGATTGTAACTGTATTATATACACAGTTTCACTTCTTATTTATCATTGAATGTAATGTATTTATGTGCTGCTTTTTGAACATGTTTAGTGTTTTTTTTGGATGATATAACAATGTGAGATACCCCCTGGGTTTTTGGATAGTGTTGATGTTGTCTGAGTTTGTCCGCGAACAGGCGCATGGTCCCCGGACATCAGACCCACTAGCGCAGGTAGGGGGTTCAGTATGTTGTATGTTATATATATATAAGCTAAGGGCATCCTAGTAAACATTTATCAAATTTACATTTTCCATTTATCTATATTTAGTGAAAAAACTTTGTTACAGGAACATTATGGTTAAGTTGTGCTTCTAAAAACCTATGAAATTCAGTGAAAAACACGTTATAGTTCCAACTAAAACCGAAAACCCCCCGAAATTCACCAGTTATGGTAGCCTAAGCAACCATAACTCGCGCCACCACTGTGCACTGCTAAGACTAACACCCAGGACATTAAAGATGACATCACAAATGTCATTGATGACATCACTGATGACATCACATGTGCATTTACTTTTCATGAAACGTCTGTACAAGGGATTCTTATTGTAATGTTGATAAAAAAAAGTGTCAAGGATCATTGGAATAAATGTCATGAGGTACGTAGTGCATTAAGCAATGCATTGTTACAAATAGCATTATATTATGAAGTTCTTTTCAGTATACTAAGCTACTCATGTAGAAACGTAGGCATTGGGTGCAGCATAAATAATGGAGGTGCAATATTAATAATCTTGCCATGTTGAATAGTAAAATGCTAAATGCTTTCTTATTAGAGTTTTGCGTACTGTGAAACATTTAATAAGTACATAATAAAGCCCACTTATTACATAATTGCATTATTGCAAACAAAACACAAACAGACAAAAACACATATAAATATGAGCATATACAGGGAGAATGAAGTAAACAAAAAAACAGCAGTATTACCAGACAATCTTTATAACTAACTGAGTATCTTCATGCACAGAAATGATTGCTGTGCTTCAAAGCTACTACTTCCCTATGTATAACTATCACATAATGTGACTAGACCCTAACGAAAGTAGTGTGAGTACAATGTATACAAATATGAGCATATCCAGAGAAAGTATAGTAATCAAAAAACATCAGAACTATAAAAAAAAGTGTTGATAACCTTACTTATCATCTTCATACATAGAAAGCATTGCTGTCTTCCAAGTCTGTGTTTTCCCCTATGTATATGTTTCATAAGCTGTGAGTGAACCCCAAGTGAATTACTGTAAGAACTTATTTGAAGTATAAGTCTATAAATATAGTACTTTTTGAATTTTTTGTTCCTGACTGTTACTGGCCTACATATGTCAGTAAAGGAAAAAAGAGGCAGCCAGACATGTGATGTCATCAATGACCTTTGTGATGTCATCTTTGATGTCCTGGGTGTTAGTCTTAGCAGTGCACGGTGGTGGCACGAGTTATGGTTGCTTAGGGTACCATAACTGGCGAATTTCAGGGTTTTTTCGGTTTTACTTGGAACCATAACGTCCCTTTAACAATGTTTTTTTCACTGCATTTCATAGGTCTTTAGTAGCGCAACTTAACCATAACGTCCCTTTAACAAAGTCTTTTTCACTGAATATATATATATATATATATATATATATATATATATATATATGTTATGATTTAGGGGTGTTAAAGGGGTTGCTGGGAGCTTTTTCTCATTACTGCCGGAGAGCAGAGAATGCTGTCAAGCTCCTGCCCTGTGCTGCTGGTGAGTGCCGCCCCCACCACTTCTTTTATTTTTCTTCTACCTGCTTCTTGGGGAGCCCGGGAGACTTAAAACAAAGTCCTGGCAATTATAAGTACCAAGCCACACGTCGCGACCGGCGTGCTGCATTGTATTTATAATTGCTGTGCCTTTTCTTTTAATTCTCCCGGACTCCGCCGGCCTGGGGAGCTCAGGAGACTTACAGCAAAAGTCCCTGCAATTATAAGTACCAAGATGCACCCCGCGATCGGCGTTGTATTCATAATTGTTGTGCCTTTCGTTTTAAGTCTCCTTGGCTCCACCGGCTATGGGGAGCTCAGGAGACTTTAAGTGAAATTACCAGCAATTATAAATAGTACGCCACTCACCGACGGGCAGCGTTGTAGTCATAAATGCCGGTAGTTTTGTTTTAGGTTTCCCGGGCTCTGGAAACTTAAAATGAAAGTCACAGCAATTATGAATACTTCGCCGGCAGAGTCTTCATAATTTCTGCGACTTTCATTTTAAGTTTCCCGTGCTCAGGAAACGTAATAAGAAAGTCACAGCAATCATGAAGACTCTGCCTGCAGCCGGCGAAGTATTTATAATTGCCGTGCCTTTCATTTTATGTTTTCTGTGCTGCCCTGGACCTGGGGAGCACAGAAAACATAAAAAGAAAGTTAAGGACAATATGAATACTGTGGCGGCCTCCTCTCTTCGCGTTAAGCTCTGCTCGCCGGCAGCAGTAAGCAAAAGCTCCCAGTAGAGGGCTTGTGTGTGATTAGTGCTGAAAGAGCAGAGCTTAACATGAAAAGAGGAGGTTGCTCCATTTAACAAAATGGATGTCCCCATATCTAAACTTTGAGCCTCATTTCCCCAACATTTTACATTGGAACTTTCCCCAAAAATATTTTGTATATATATTTTTGATTATGGCTCATATTTTTAAACAATAACATTTTCAAGTGAACTTCTATTGGTGGTCTATATGGTGGTCCTTGGGAGAACCGCCCATGACAGAAAAAGCAAGGTCCGCCAAGGTCGCTCAAAATGAGTCAACCAAATATAAAACTGCCTAATGAGGATCGTTTTAATCAATGTGATCCCTTTGACAAACTTCTTTAAGCCACCACCCCCAGTCTCCACCATCTCTTCTTGCAGTAAATGATGTATCCATTTTCTTTTTGTTAGAAATTATTACAGGTACAGTCGTGTTTCCTGGTGCCTTTCGGTGAGGTGAATGGGATTTTCAGATGCTGTCATTTTCTTTCTTTCTTTTTTTAGGATTTGTATGCCGAGGAGGCCGTTTGGCATCATAATATTAGAAGCATTTGTAAAGTCATTATTCATTAATCTTTTGATGAAAATCTGAAGTTTGTGCCAATAATCTCTTTCTTTAACTAGATTTGTTACATCACTGTGATTGGCTGAACAGTTATGGGACCATGCTGTCACAAACTATTTCCACTTAGGTTTGTGCCCCTTTGAAACACTGACTGGTACGGCAGCTATAGCAATTCTAAATAGTTTCCTCCGCTCTCTGCTCGAGTGAAACCTCTTTGAAATCTAATCCAATAATTAGGTGGAATCACGTGACCAATACCATCTGCTGTCCAGTAATTACGCTGTGGTTTCATGTGTCATAAGACTTGAATCTTATCCAATAATTAGGTGCAACAGCATGATCTACACCCTGCACTATACCTGTAATTACATTGGGGTGTCACGCGTAATTAGACCACAGCTAAATCCAGCCATTAGACCAAATCACAAGTCTGGCACACTAGTTTTTCCTGTTATTACATTGAGGTATTATGTGGAATTAGATATTATTGTCATCATGGGCTTCCACTGTGTTCAGGAAGCAAGACAGTGTTGCGTGATCCTTCTAAGCAGCCCAAATCCCCTAGCACTATTGATGATGCAGAATGTGTGGTCAACTTGGATTCATTATTTGCCTGGAGTCAGGCATGTCAAGCACCTCGGGTGCTGACACTCACAGCCAAACAGGAGGCCGCTCAACGTTTCTACTATGACACCACTCTTAAAACTATTTAACAAAGATAACACATTTGCAAGCCACCCACGCATTTCTTGTGTAGCTCCAAGCTCATTAGTAAAATATACTCTGCATGAACCCTTTGACTGCTGACCCCAACTTCACCCCCAACACCCACCCAGATTGCTGCAGCCAAACAAAATATACAGCTTCATGCCAAATTCCTCCCGCTTCTAAGTGACACAATACAGATGTTTTTATCATGCCATATTACGGTACATTCATTACTGGCATTAAAAGTATGAAAGGCTAAGTTGACCCTGCCGCAGTATTGGAACTTGCAAAGGGCTGACTGTTCTCATTTTAGAAACCAGCGCTTTACTTGTGAGCTATCCAACCGGCATATATGAATCCCAAAAGTAGTCAAGGCGCAATCAATCATACAACGACAAAATAAAAGGAATTAGTGTGAATATTAAAACAATTTATGAATCAGTTGAGGATGCTGGAAAAAAAACTGGCTAAAAATGAAAAGTGTGCAGAAGAATTGTAGCTGACATTTAATTGCTCAAGGAGTCCATGAAGCCAATACCTCCAAGTAGTAGTAATGATAGTATGGTTACTTTCAAGTTTTGGATTTCCCAGACTTCCCCTATTTTAATTCAGGGCTTCAAACAAGTGGAATCTCTCCTACTTCACTCCCTCACATCAGGCCAATACTCCCAACAAAGAAAAATAGAGAGTAACTGGTAGGCATAGGCCTGATTCTTTATGTCACCTGCACTTCTAAGATGATGTGTACAGACACCCCAGCGGCATGACGCACTTTCCCCTATACTCTTCTCATGTTCTTGTCTGGGGTAATGGCTAATAGCATATATATACACCGGACAACCACCTTAACATCTAATGAAATTCACTAATAATGACAAATGCCAGGACACACTCAGCAAGCGGGTCTGGTAGAATGCTGTAGCATGGAGGACAAGGAGGGGGACAGTGCATATTGTGAAATGGCTTCCATGCAGGTTTGAGTCAACCCTGAGCCTGTGTGACGGAGAACTCCGGATACTGTTCTGAAGCACTGGGATGTTACCTGACTGGAGGGGCACAGCTGCCAAATGAAAATAGAATTTGCAAGGCACCTCTTCCTATCTCAGTATTCAAGTAGCAGTGCTGCCTGATGGAGACAGGTCCTGGCTCTGACCTTTGGGACCTGCGCATCTCTGTGAAGTCTGTTTTTCAGTCAGTAATGCACATCAGCACTGTGAGGTGATTTGTAACATATCAGTACCCTGAGAACTTTAGAGAAGCACCCCCATGAATAGGGAGGAACAGTTGCCCACCACTACAGAATCCTGCAAGAAATCTAGTGGCACCCACATTTCAGCATCATCTTTATTCAAGCTACTATATACCCAGCTCTTCCCTGGCTTCCTAGTGTGTAGAAGCCAGTGCCAAACAATTTAGTCATAACCGGTCCCTTTGTCCCCAGCAATTTCTTTCTGAAGTTGAGAAACCCCTCTGGATGTACAACCTGCAAACCTGGCTTGTCCCAGTGAAAATGTGCTACTTCCCCACTGAAATGTGTTAAATCAAATACCTTTTTCCCCAGGGACGTAATGTCACTGTGGTCTCCCTTGCTACCCGTGTGGTCTCCCTTGCTAACCCTAAAAAAACAAAGAAAATGTTTTTTATGGAAGCTCCTGGGCTGTGGCCAGTGCCATGTGGCTCTTTGTTCTGGAGTGCCTGGTTTTCTTGTTCAGGCCTCTTAAAAAAACAGGGGGTTCCACAATTGTAAGACTTTGAACAGTGACCCTAAAGAAAGAATAGGAATAACAAATAATTTGCCTTTCTGAAATTCTATACAATACTTGCTAGACTCATTAAAGGTTTATTTTAGGCACACTTCTTCGGTAGGTGCTGCAGCACCTGGCACAGTCATAGAGCTTCTTCCAACTGGTCCAGGCATCTGCCGACTCGCTTCACTGTCTTCAGCAGCAAAGAACACTCACAAGGCTTCTGGGCTAGAGGGGGAATTTCATCATGGCTCTGATCTCCTCCCTGCTTTTGGAGTTTTGTCCAAAGAGTCACCCTCACCTGGGAGGCTTGGACATTGGCTCCCTGCTCCTTGGTAATGTGGCACCAACTCGTACCTTCACCTGACATTAATGTCTACACTGGACTAGTCTTCCCCCTGGAGCATACCTGTTCACTAGGAATGAGGGTTGTCACGTGGTCCCCGCTCTCCTCCTCAAATTTGATGTTTCTCCCAATTTAATTTGATACTTTCTGCAGCTAGGGCCTGACTTTGGCCAGCACTGTAAACCTTCCTTCTAGGAACTTTCTTTATAGATGCTAATCCTTGTCTAAGAAAAACATCCTCTTAGATGGTGCCCCTCCTCCAGCAGCATAATCTCCTTCCCACAGGCTCAACTGTTCTACTCCAACCTCCTGCCTCCTTATCAATAAGCCTCTAGCTGACCACTCTCTCACAAACAGTCCTGTCCAGCTCCTACTTAAACACCCCACACCTGGTGACTTTTCCTTATACACTGATTCCCCTCCTCTAAAGTGGAGTCTAGGGAAACTTGAAGCACGTGGGTTTTGTGGGCTGCTTTAGTTTTTGACTGGCTCATGTCCCTAAAACCAGGTCGTCTATGAAGGTCTGGCCCTAAAGTTATTTCTAGCACAGCCACAATTTTGGATTTGAAACTGTTGCTAAATATGTGAAAGCTGTCCTCCTTTCCCCTTGGAAGCTTTGATAAGATCGGTTGTTTTTGTTCAGCGGCTTCTGGTTAGTCAGGGTGCACAACAGAAAGCAGCACGCTCCCAGTGAAGCCTTTCTGTCTGGAAACCTTTTATTGAAGAAGAAATTACACTTTGTGTCTCCTCGGGCGTGTGTTCTAATAGTGAGACAAGTGGAGGGAATGAATGTATTTGCATTTAATTTTATGTATATAGCGCTAAAGGCCAACGTGCTTTGACAAGTAGATGATATGGTACAAATCAGGCAGCAGTAAATGATACAACCAAATCAGCAGGCAAGCAAAAGAGTTTTAAGGCGGATTCTAAAGAGAGTAAATGAAAGGAGCCGGAGTGCATTCCAATGTTTGGGGGCCAATAGGGAAAAAGAGTGAAAACGAGATTTAGCACATGGGGAACAAGGGACAGCATGAAGAAAAATAGATTGTGACCGTAGAGGTATGTAGAAGGAAATCAAGGAAAATAGATAAGAGGGGGTAGACTGTGGCGACACGTAAAACAAAATAGAGAACATTTAAATGGTGGGGGGGTGAGGGGGTTATTTGAAGGAGAGCCACTGAAGTGATCCGAGTGCTGGGGAAATAGATTCTAGAGAGGATAAGAAGTGAAGTGATCCGAGTGCTGGGGAAATAGATTCTAGAGAGGATAAGAAGTGAAGTGATCCGAGAGCTGGGGAAATAGACTCTAGAGAGGATAAGAAGTGAAGTGATCCGAGTGCTGGGGAAATAGATTCTAGAGAGGATAAGAAGTGAAGTGATCCGAGAGCTGGGGAAATAGACTCTAGAGAGGATAAGAAGTGAAGTGATCCGAGAGCTGGGGAAATAGACTCTAGAGAGGATAAGAAGTGAAGTGATCCGAGTGCCGGGGAAATAGACTCTAGAGAGGATAAGAAGTACAGTCTCCCTGTATTTCTGTGTGCTTGATGAATGACGGTGCCCTAATAACTCTCCTTCGGTTTATTGTCTGTCCACTCCATATAGATCCTCACGACCGTCCAACCCTTTATCTAGTTTCCTGTGTTCGTTGTGTCTGCATCTTGGAAGGGAACCTGTGCACTGACACCTAGAAACGCGTGCTTTGACTGAACTCATTCTGAAGCTGCGGAGTCCCAGTGCTTTGAAACACTGTGCTGATCCAGATCAGCGTTTCCTACCCCAGAGGGTTTCCCTGCAACAATTCGAACTCTGTGGGCTGTTGTCCTGTCACTGTTTGAAGGATTACAGGGGGATTTCTCGTCCACTTCAAATTGGTCCATATTCGTCAAACAGGTCAGTGCTTGTAGTATATGTATCCCCTATTATAGTGCATGCTATATCACACATCTCCAAGCACCTTCAGTGAGTTCTAGCTTGGAACTCTATGCACAGCAAGCTCAGGACTCTGGTCTGGACATTGACGTCCCATATAGGGCACTCTAACATAACCAAACATTGTTGAATCGAAAACTTAAATAAATAATAATCTCTCGTAGTTTCACTTTGCAGTGTCTGATTCCATTGTATTTATCCTGTCCATTTAATTTCAGAAAAGGTAAACTATATGCAAATCAGTCTTTATCCCATACCAAGGGGAAGTCCAGCTGTAACTGCTAGGTCATATCCCTTCTGCATGAAACCACAAGCTACCACAGAAATGTTTCGGCCTCATTGGGCTCCATCAATGAGGTGTATTCTGGATCCTTGGCACAGTGAGCTTGGAGTTACATCTGGGCACAAAGATGCAATTTAGGGTGACCCTAGAGAGACAATAACTGATGGATGTGAAACTTAGAATTGTACCACTTGTCGGTTCCTCTGGGCAACCTTCCCTAACATGGTTCCAGGGGGTCTGTACCATTACAGAAGAGGACACAATATGTGCAAACCAGTTTTAATGCTGCCCTAAAAGGGGAGGTCCTCCCCAAACGGTTAGTTCACGTCACTAATACAGAACATTAACATTAAGCATGCCCAGACATGTGTCGCCCTCAATAGGTGACATTAGTGAGGTTCAATTTGGGATCATTGGCACACCATGTCTGTGACACAGTTAGAGGACATCTGAAAGGTCCTGCATAGTCTCCCAACTATCTCGTTCTTCATCTACATATATTAGTCCTCTTCATTAATATTGAGAATTACATCAAGATGACCCTAGATGAGTCACCTCCCAATATCTGTTTCCCCTTTAGACACCTGCTGCTTACTCATGACAGTGCGATCCTCATATTCAATCTACTGCAAGATTATTAAGGTCTTCTCCATGGAAGCCTTTCCCAGCTCCTTGTATTTTACCAAATATTTTATTTGTTCCAGAATCAGTGTGTAGTGTGACCGTGAGTCTACCAGCATTCTTACTATTGATTTGTATACAGTTAACATATGGTGCATTAATAGCCTTCCAGTCTGTGAAATACACACTTGACATCTTAATGTCCACATACGTTGAAATGTTTGTTCTGCAGGTCAATACGTTGATATGTTTCCAAAAGCTGACTGTTATCAGGCATTATAGGGAAAAAAACGTGTCCCCTATAACTGAATTCACATTGTTGTATTCTTCTCAGAGATGTAATATAACATGAGCAAGAAAGGCCCTCTTTTTTGTTACGGGTGAGCAGAGCGGGGGGAGGGGGGTGAGTAGAGGGAGACCAAAGAAATGCACAAATAGAAGATATGCAAGCTACCCCGCCTTTACACATACACGGGAGTCACGACCAGTGTCTAGGTCACAGTCCTACTTTTTGTTACACAGCAGGTACAAAATGGCGGGATACTTTAAAAACACAATTTAGTCAAGAAGCAGAATATCAAATCTCATAAAATGATACAGAATGCAAGAGAATACAGCAAAATAAACCAAAAACAAAGCTCCAAGGCTTTTTGCAATCCCTGATGGTGCATATGCACATTTAAAGTTATGTTAGTAGCTCAGTGATAGAGCGATTAATGCTATATATCAAATAATTAACTATTGGTGTCAGTTCTCAGAAATGTAATGTTTTCAATGTACAGTATGACCATTATTTATAGTGCTTTTCCATGCTGAATTAAACAATGATGAAATGTGAATAAGCTCATAACTCAGTTGTGAACGCTAATTAATTCTCATACCTGAGACAAACAATCAGTACAATAAGCAGAATTTTCATAAATAAACATTGTAGAGTACGCTGTATCGGCGCCTTAAAGTGTTATAGGTGTGTATGTCTGAAAGAGAGAAAGCGAGAGGGCGAGAAAGAGAGGGCGAAAGAGAGAGGGAGAGAAAGAAAAAAGAGAGGAGAGAAAAAGAGAGAGAGAAAGAGAGAGAGAGGGGGAGACAGAGGGAGAGAGAGGGGAAAGTGGGAGACAGGGAGGATGGGAGGGAGGGAGGGAGAAGGAGAGGTAGGGAGCGGTTTGCGAGAGGGAAGGGGGGAGAGAGAGAGAGAGAGAGAGAGAGAGAGAGAGAGAGAGAGAGGGATACATGTACCCTAAAATATATTGAAACATTGATAATTTGGTGGATTCCTCTGTCTACTGGATTGTCTTTTAGTAGGATTATTTTTTATTAGGAAAAGAATGTTTGGTTTGGTAAAAACAATATAGGTACTGCTACAAAGGCCGACTTTCACAGTAAGGAAGACAGGAGCAGTTATCAACACCACCAGTGGAGAAACCACTCAAAGACAGGCAAACGTTGGTGTCTATATCTTTATGTGCATTGTGATCTTAGTTAGCACCTGTTTGCCACTGGTTGCCGCAAACATGACACAAACACAGCACAAGAATACAAATGACATACACATCCAACCCCAGTACACCGCGCCACTGAGACAACTGTTCACATTTACATGCATCCTCTTCAAATGCATCTCCCTACAAGCACACACTCATGAAATCAACAACCTGATCACCTCACACACCCCAGCCCCCCACTAACTCCAAAAACTTCAATCCGCTCATAATCACACATAGAAACTTTGAAAAAACATCAAAGCACTCTCAAACCCACCATCATGCCAGATAGCAGTGAGTTAAGTGCTCACCTTTGATATCTGTGCACAGCCTGCTGTGGCAGGTTCAAATCCCGGCAGGGTCAACTCAGCCTTTCATCCTTCTAAAGCCAATAAATTGAGTACCACTCTGTGGGATAATAGTGTCTTCTGTTATTTCAATGCTCTCAGACCTATGTAAGTGTAGCGTTATATGAGAAATACATTATTATTATTATCCACCCGTACCACATCTCCATCAACCTCGGAAGACAACTCCCTCATGAAATACTTCAAATCCAAGGTCTACAACATCTGACAGACCCTCACATCAAGAGACCTGCTCCCATCCCACCGCTCACAAACCCTCCAACACTTGGAACTGTGGGGTACATTTACCAGCCCAGCAGAACTCCCTTGCACCACCAAACTGCATTTTCAGCAGTTAGAAGAATAATGGCTGTGCTGGGTCTGCTGAGCACATATTCCCTTGCATCAAAACTGCATTTACAGCAGTTACCAAAATAATGGCTGCACTGGCTCTGCTGAGCACATATGGGCGAGATGGAACATAGAGCACCCCGAGAATGGCTGCATTTATTTTCTTCATGTGCATCAAAGAAAAGAATTCAAAGGCAGCCTGGCTCAGCGCTGCTATGCTGCCACCTCAAAACTTTCAACTGAAAGAGAAAATGTTCTGTGTTTCAAATGGATTTGCACTGGTGCTATTTTCATCTTTCAACATCACACAGTTTGGTTCCAGTAAAACACAGCCATGCCCATCAAAATTCAGGATGAACACCATACGATGAGGGCCAGTCCTCCCTGAAAGGCATTGTGGTGTCCAGTAAAATCTTTGAAAGAGCAGAGAAATTCATCTCAGGCCATACGGCAAGTGTTTACTTTTGCAACAAAGTAACACAGGCAAAACTCTTCACAAGAAGCTCTCGCTCTCCCTTTGCTTATGTCAGTTTCTAAGAACACTTTTCTTGAACATATCCCTGTGTACAGAAATTGACTAGAACTCTGGAAGTTTTCAGACAGCAAAATGTGAGGAAAACCGCATTTTGTTAAATGGATCAAAATAAATGAACCCGTGCTACTTTGCCTTGCAGAGAAATTAAAGGACATCATTGAAGCTAAATGAGAAAGAATACTGCAAAATGCCCTGAAACACAACTGTACATTTGGGGAAGAAAGGCTGCAAAAATATAGGTATATTTAACTCTGTGTATTTTATTTTCTTCACAAAAAGAATTTCAATGCCTAGCTAACTCAGGCATTCCTGTTAGACCAGTTTGGCTCAAAAGCCAAATCTCGCACCTCCCTGTGATTTCCCATTGCCAGGACAGGGACCCGGTTCTGTGGACTGCCAAGTGTGATAACTACAGGGTGCCTGAGAATGCATGGCAGGCATGCTCCCAAGAACAAAGGGTGGCTCCAACCCATGTGTTTCCCTCAGAAGTGTGAAAATCCTCTGCATTCAAACTAAGACTTCAAAGGAGAATCCATGGCAACATGTCATGACCCACTTCCTGAAACCCCCCCGGCAGGCCCATGGGCCAGGAGGGGTCTCGGCTCGGACCCCCAACAAGCTTAGGCATCCTTTGCCTAGGCCCTCTTGGGGCCAGTCTTGGCGCCTTTGGCGCCAGGCTCAATCATTTATGGAGACTTGTGCTTGGGGACTACTTTATTTCAATGCCAGTCAACATGGAGGCATCCACATAGCTTGGCTCTTTGGAACCAAGATATGCGGTATAGTGTTTTGGGTGTGGTAGCCTAGGGACTATTTTACCTGGACTACTTTCTTGATGCTATTTAAACCACACCCGACTTGGAGAACACGCTTCGCGTAACTTTGCAATCCTGCAATGTGACGCTCATCGTTTTAAGCAGCATCGGAAGAACAGCACCTGAAAAACAAAAGGGACATCGTTATTAGCAGCAGCTTACCTTTGATTCCACCGCTAGCTGCCCTCTGCTCCTGCAAACAGCATCCAAGGAACAGCGAGCCTCCCGGACCCTCGGATCTGCAAAAGGAGAGAAACAAGACATTTGACATTTACAATTGTGCTGGCAGCTTACCTCTCAAGTCACCCATCGACCAGCACCGCCTTGGGACTTCTTGCTCCGGGTGAGCACCGCAACCTACGGGAACAAAAGACAACAGGTTAGCAAAGGCAAGGCATCATAGCACTGCGCATAGCACCTACTTACCACATCAAGGTGCTCTCGAAACACCGCACTCACCCACAAAGGACAACGCGCCCCTGCCAATAAGGCAGGATGGAGAGCACGCCAAAATCCATAACAAGGTGAGAAAAGGTCCGGGGAGGGGCTGCAGGCATACGGGGTGTTGGGAGGCTCTTACCCCAGTTGCCCAGTCTTGAACATTGCCCACTTGTTTTCCAGGCAGAACTTCTCCGCTGATTATACCAGGGAGCGGCTGAGAAGGGCACCAGAGTCCCCGCAGCTGGGTGGTGTCCCCGTGGATACCAGGTGAGCGTAACACAACATCTGGGCAAAGCTGACCAGGGAAAGACATTTGCTGGGGGGTTGGGAAGACTGCCCACTTTTGGGAACAAAGCCGGCCCATGAGAATCAAAAGACTTTTTGCATTAAAACATTTATTTCAGTGATAAGAAAACATAGTAATGTAAAATTATGATGGTTTTTAATGTGATTTTTGCACCATCAAAATAAGACAATGTGGATTTTCCTAGCATGTGGGGAATGCGAACAACAGTAAAAAGACATTTCTGGAAAAAGCGTACATGACACGGTTATGAAAGTTAAATGAAAATATGCCCGACTTTGATAAGCTTCTGTGTATCCATTTGTAGATTTTTAGGGGAAATATTTTCCATATAAATTACGAAGATTGCCAGAAGGACAAAACAGCATTGTACAAACTTGGGGTTTGGACTGGTAAATTCCTTCTAAAATATGGGATCTTCCTATCTGATTTTCAGGAGGTTTACAATTGTAAAAATGAACATTTTGTGTTATTACTGATTTTGGCAAAAGTAACTGTGGTAGAACAATGCACATCATAAAACACCCACCCTAAAGCTAATGTCACTTCCCTGGGTCCAATCTGTTTACAGGGAGGCGGCGACATCCACAGATTGACCTATCCCTTCTTAGACGTAGGTCTAGCTTAGTTCTGCCCACATAGTAAAAATCCTCTGATGTCATCCAGTTTATAAAAGGAGGGAGCTTAGGGAGAGTCAGGACATTCAAGAATCAATTGTTCAAAAATCAACATCCAGAGATCCAGACATTCTACTTTCACCCTGCAAGATTCCAGACTCCAGCGCCAGGCCAGGGGTAGCTGATCCGGATCCAGGCAGAACATCCTATCTAGGCAGAACCACCTATCCAGAATTAAACCCCACAAAAATCCCAATAATTCAGGTAAAAGGAGGAAAGGCTGCTGACCCCTTTTGGGATTATCCAGGGACCAGACCTCCTTTGCCCAGCTGATGCACCCGCTGTCCACTAAGACCAGACCCTGGTTGCCCCGCTGTGTCCCTAGAGGAGAGCCCAGCTGTTGCCCAAGTGACCATATCCTTGTCCCGTTGTCAAGAGGCCCGGCTGGCTACCCCATTCAAGTGCTTTTTGTAAGTATCACCCTTCCACAGTAACCAAAAAGCTGCATCCATCACTTTGTTACCTTTTATTATGTCCAATCCCATAGAAATCCTATAAATACTCTAGTAAATTCTTAAATTGTCACAGTCCTCAGTGTATCCTGTCCTTAGGAAAATCTGTGTTAATCCCCATGCGTTAGCGCAATTCATTCCAAATCATTTCAGTCCGTTGTATAAGTCATTATAACTATTTGAAATAAATGAATTAATTCCCATATAAAGAGGCAGACGTTGTGAATGGGTTAACATTGCAAATTAACCTTCTCGTGGGCAGTGTCCTTCTGTAATAATCTAGCCACTAAAAAAATATGCATTACAACCATGCTTTAGTTCAATGTACCTTTTAAGAGAACAAATATCCAGTTGCATATCAGCCTGGTCCCACCCACAAGGACAGTCCAGCACCAACATGCTTTTCTCCTCTATGAAGGGTACAGTGAAGTAAGACATGGTTTTAGCCCCTCTTGCGTGGGATACATCCAATAGAACAGGTTATTTGAACCACATTCATTCTCAGTAGAGGGGCTCCCACAGTTCTGTAGATCTAATTATGGGCAACATATTTAACCAATTGAATATTTGGGAGCTTGTAAGCACTTCGTTGGTCTCGTGTTTGGCTCCCTGTGGTATGTAAATATCAATTCATGAATGTTGCATTGCTATGACAATTATTCATTATTCATTATGTAGGTCCTTATGCATAACTCGAATCACAAAAAAATCCAGGATTCATCCTTGATGCAGAGATGTCCTGTAACTGAATAAGTGATACCAATTTCCTGCAAAGCCCACTTCAAACTTCATGTACTATGGAAACTCATCTCCAACCACGAGAAGGGCCAGGAGGGACTTGGCCAGGGCACTCGTCATTTCAACCCTAGACTACTGTAACTCCATGTATGTAGGCCTCCCCAAAAACCAAACCCTCCAAATCAGCCTCTTCCACCATGCTCAGAGACATATCTTAAACCTATGCAAGAGAGAACCCATCATGCCTGCACTCAAGGCACTAAATTGACTCCATTCAAAGTCACAATATGCTGAAAGTTGTGAAAGTTGTGTATGTGTTCCTCAGATGCATAATTAAGGAAGGAATCAAGTACCTCGAAGCTTCAGTTCTTCATCTTGTGTCTGTGGGCAAAGACGGATTGACTCCCACTAAATTAAAAATATTTTTGCTGTGCCTGCCACAAAATGTCGAATGATCTCTCTCCACTTGCCTACAAAATGAACCCAGTTACAATAGGTTCAACAGAACTCTCAAATTGGCAGGTTTTAAGCCACCCTTCCACAAAAAAATGATCGACTAGGTGACATTATTAGACCACTCTGGCGATCCACACAGACTCCCCCATCGTTTCCCTTGCTAGGTGTCTCCACCCCTCCGTTATCCACCCTTTATTTACTATTGTTATTTTGAGGTTTTGTTTATTTATATGATATGGTTTAAAATAGGAATGTTTGTTACACCATACCACAAAGGTTTAACTGTACTTCGCTGTTCCCCATCGTTTTCCTGTGTCTGTCGCTTCATAACAACATTGTTGTAAGCTGCCATATTATAAAATACAAATAAATAAATAAGTAAATAAATATCTTGTTTTCATCTATAATATGAATGTGGCCATTCTGATTGTGTTTGTTCATTCCTCCCATGTATTTGATAATTGATACCTGTAATCTTACAATTGATTCTACCTGTTATGTTGACGCTTGTTCCAGGATGTGGGAGGCCGGGAGGGGAAGTGATGCAGGAGGGTGGGATGTTGGTCAGTTCATGTTGTGCAATGCAATAAAGAAGACGTACCTCTGAACCCTCTGTGTCCCATGTCATTTATGGTGCGCAGTGACTCGCCGGCGATGACCGCGCCTTCACTCTTCACAATGTTGACGAGGAGGTGTCTTTAGGCAGCTACCCACGATGGGCACAACTGCGCACAGAACGGGCCCCTGGAGGCGTCACACCCGCATAAGGAAGACACAGGGAGGCCGCATCGGGCAGAGCATGTACGCTGGAGCATTGGTGCTCGGTGCCTCTCCTCCTCCGACTGCACGTGCGGATAGCAGTTTACTCCGGGATGCGGCGGTGAGTCGGAACGTTCACCGAAGAACCTGCAGATCCCGGGTAGCAGAGCGCGTGGAAGGGCTGGTGGCCTAGAAAGAGGTGAGAGAAGCACCTCTATGCAAAGGGAGGAGAGCTCATGCCCAAGGAGGTGGCTATCATCTGCAGAACACCGGGTGCAGAGTCAAGGATAAAACAAGCCCTGACACGGTGCTCGTGCCCAGTTGGCGGCCGTGAAGCCCAAGGGCTGGAAACAATGTCGATCCTCACATATTTAAAGGGAAATGTCTGCCCAGGGTGGGGAACAAGGCGCACAGGCCCAGGTGCAAGGGCCACCAGCACAGGAACAAGCTCCCAGCCAACTGCCAGATTCCCTGGCTGCTCAAATGCCTGGTGCTTTCGACGTGGCAGATACAAGCAACATGTGTCTAGGTGGACCCAATGGATAATGGACTTTGAACTTTACATGGAGCCATGGGGCCCATCGAGGATGATAGACTGAAATGTCTCCTCAAACTGGCTATAGGTCCAGCCACACGTGACATCATTGATGAGATGCCTGCAGACAGCATTGACTCCATACAAGACCTGAAGGAAGCCTTATCTGCGTATTTCACCCTGCACACTAATATTTACTACAAGCGTCACCTGTTTCACAGCACCAAGCAGGATAAAGGTGAGACCATGGGCCTCATTACAAGTCTGGCGGTAACCTGCTCGGTTACCGCCGGACTCGTATTACCATTCCGCCTCCGTGATTCCCAGGATTACCGGGGCATTACAACCCCGGTGACCCAGGAATTCCCATTGAGTCCTATGGGCACCATCTCGTGATGGTGCCGGTGTTTCCACGTTTGCCTGCAGGTGGGCGGTGTTAAACCCGCCAGGTCAAACCTGGCGCGAATGACACCTCCGCCTGCAGGACCCTGAATCACCCAGTATGGAAACAACAGTGGCAGCGGGTTTACCACCACCGTTATTTCCATATCGGGTGACTCGTAATGAGGCCCCATGAATGCTTACTGAAAATAAAAATGAAACACTGTGACCTTGCAAACTACCCAAAAACCGAGGAGAGAGAGAACAAGGGAAACACCCCCACAGAACAAGTCAAGGGATGCGCAGCCGGTGCCACAATCCCCTGGCTCAACAGTTCATCACTCCCAGAAACCCAGGGACCCTAAACCCTCAGAGCGAGACTCTGGTAAAGATAGGCAGAGGCGCGATAGAAGGAGGAAGTCAGAACTGGCAGTGGACGCGAGTCTGGTAGGACTTGGTTCTATTCTGGCCCAAGTGGAACCTAAAGACCCCTTGCAGACCCACATTGTTGCCTACTCCAGTCGGAGCCTGTCGGCCACCGAACAAGCATATTCCCAGGCCGAAACGGAAGGCCTGGCAGTGGTGTGGGCGTGTGAACACTTCATCTCTTTCTATACGGCAAGCCGTTTCGAGTGGTGACAGACCATCCGGCACTCCTGTTCCTGTACGGCAACCCGCAAGCCAAAATGCTGCCCTGCATCGCGAGATGGGGGTTGAGTCTGGGACTACTTGTTCGAGATGCACCGGCCTGGGAAGGGCTAAAACCCCACTAACTTTCTCTCCAGACGCCCCAGGACAGGGTGCATCCCTAAACCGTCAGTAGCAGACCGGTATCTCCGGTACTTGATGTAGCAGGCCGTGCCAGAAGGGATCGAGCCAGATGAGCTGGCCAGAGAGGTGAAGGCGGATCTGGCATGTCAGATCATATGCAAAGGTCTTCTATCAGGACTGTGGAGGAGATCCAAGGAAAGGGTGACAGGCTGCGAGTAACGATGTGAGAGCGGAAGTGGAGCGGCTGCTGCAGGTGAAAGAAGAACTGGTGCTCTCTGATGACAAAATGCTACTGAAGGACTGCAAGGTGGTAATTCCATCGTCGCTCAGAACGAAAGTGGTTGAACTTGCTTATGAAGGTCATCGAGTGGTGGTCTCCACAAAGCGCATGCTGCGCCAAAAAGTGTGGTTTCCACATCTGGACGTCATGGTGGATGATAGGCTGAAAGCTTGCCCCACCGGCTTCCACATTACGCCAAACAGACACCCAGAGCCACTAAGGATGTGCAAACTCCCAGATGGGGTGTGGGAGGCCGTGGCTGCCGACTTCTTTGTCCCTGTCAAGGGGGGGAGATATGTGCTCACAATCATGGACAAATACTCTAGGTACCCAGAAGCCCAGCTCATATCGTCGACAGCAGCTCACCATGTGATATCAGTGCTAGACCGCATCTTCACCACGTTTGGGGTACTGAAGATGCTGAAGATGGACAACAGGCCCCCGTTCAGCGGACACAACTTTGCAAAATTCAGGGACTACATGGGGTTTTTTCATCAGAAGGTCACCCCATTGTGGCCACAGGCTATTTGCCATGAATGAGACGTTCATGGCTAATCTACAAAGTGTTTCTGATCTTGAGGAACTTTTTTGAGATACCATAGGCTTGTACCTTCGCGACCTAATTGGGGTTGCTTTTATAAGTATTTTTCCTTTTCAGAGTTTTTTTCCCTCTTTTCTGGTCGGTTCTTTGTCACATGAGTGTAGGCCACTACGGAGACACTGTGTTCCTCTACTCCGTCTGTAAACTATAAGAGAAGTTGCAACTATGCCTGCACCTCTTTGCGCCAAGATAGATTGTCGGTGTATTTCCTTTAACTGTGAATAACAATTCCAAAATTGGTTGTATTTGATAAGGCTTTTTATTTTGTTAAGTATTTTCCGCCCCTCTTGGATGACACGTGTTTCGGCGTATCAACTGCGCCTTTTTCAAATCTGGGCTAATTTGATTCATCAAAAACATGCAAAACATAGAAACACAGTGGGCTTCATTCTGAGGTAGGCACAAAGGGATACCGGGCACCGGTAATGACACCGGTGCCGGTAATCCCTTTGCGTCCTATTCCGAGGTCCCTTAGCGGGTCCCTCCCTTAACGCCTGGTTTTACCTGGCATTATGGACAGGACCCGTTAAGGGATACCGAGGTCAATAACGGTACCGCAATTTGCGGTACCGTTATTGACGCGTTCCCCCTTACCATTGAGCCCTATGGGGGCTCAAATGGGAATGGCTTTTATAATGGGGACTTACCGGTCCTGCCAAGGTCGGACTGGACCGGTAAGTCCCCATTGAACGAGGGCAGACACGGTCCCGTTATTGGTGCTAGTCATGGCTCTAATAGCGCCATGACTAGCACCAATCTCGTAATGAGGCCCAGTATTTAGAAACTCATATATGAAATCAATGTCAATTTTTAAAGAAAAAGAAAAAATAAAAGATTTGATCTTATTAGTGTTTTAAACCACACACCCTGATTTGCAAAAACAGCCATTTCACCACGTGCGTTTTTATGAGCCAGACTGAATAAATATGCCAATATGTCAGAGCAGTGGGTGGAGGGATGGGGTTGGTGTACTCATACCGATTATATCTCATACGAATTGATGTGCTGTTTATCACTATTGTTATTAAAGTGTGATTTCATATTCATTATTTCTGCCACATCATCTCTACCCTTAGGTTGTCGTTGCGGTTCACACAAAGAATAATATTCTGAAACGATTCACTTTTATTCTTGGGCTCAATCCCACCTGTACAAACAAGTATGTGTGTAAATTCATAATGCTTGATTTGGATATGCAGCGTGTGGCGTGCAGTAACTCTTGACACATGACAGTAGTTAATTATTTGTTAAAAACAGTCGCGGTACTGCTCTGGGTACTGAAAAAACCCCAGTGCTCGCGTTTCGAATGACTGACATCGGCAATGCAAGCCTGAAAACATTGTCTCTGAACTGGAGTCAAATGCGTTGCATAGCGTATATTTGTTTGCTCCAAGCATCGGGTTTCCTCTCTCTGTGTGCTTTGCTGGGTATGGCTAAATGCCCCCTGGACCTAAGTCCTTCATCACTTTCCGTTCAATTGTAAACATGGCGGCCATATTTTGGGATGGCTAACCATGTTCTTCATTATGTCAGGTTAAGATTGCCCCTTTCTAACCCTAGTTATGATTCTCCAGTTAGTTTCAGGTAATAAAACACATTTTAATTACCTATTGCTCCTGAATTAAAATAAAAACGGGTAAATGTTTGCCTCCATGGGTAATTGCCTAAACAACGTATTGCAGAAAATACGTAGTTAGCCATATGTTTTGGAATTCGACTGCAATGACTTGAAAGTGAGTGGTTGTCATTATTTTTACCAGAATGTAAAGGATTATGGTTGACGTAGTCATATTTACCTTTCATTTAAGTTCAAATATTTTAGCCTGATCATATCCTGGTTCTAACTGAACTAAAAACCTCTTAGGAGTTAAATTCAATCTTTAGGTTTCTAAACTATGTAATTTTGGCACCACATTGCTCTTATTTCATTAGTATTAGGAGTCCAGAGCACCTATTACCAAGGTATGAAGGATTATGGTTAACGTAGTAATTTAACTGAAAATGGATTCCACATATAATTCTGTTTCGGGCTTCTACTATTTATGATTCTAATTATATACCCTATCCTGATCTTATCCTGATTCCAAGAGAACTAAATGCTTTTTACGAATCAAATTAAAATAAGTTGTTCAATAGGTTCAAAGTTGGTGTAGTTTAGGCACCACAATGTCCTACTTTTGTTAGTAAAGGGGGTCCACATCTCCAGTGGTGGGTATTTATCTATAATAAATTAGTGCAACAAAAGCATTACGCATTCTAAATCTTGGTACAAGTGAAAAATGAGACATAAGGCATTTGTATCATAAGAAATGAACCATTTAATTGTCCAAGTTCAGACCTTTTTCCACAGTTTTAAAATGACAGATACGTCTGGCCTCTTCCTGCCGCAGACGTAATTCTTGATCACCTCCATGATTGCCCATTTTGATCTTCTTGAGGACCACAAATCTGATGTTCATTTTATTCTGCAACTGATGGTTTTTATGCCAATGTTGTGACAGTGGAAGGTTCTTATCTCGTCTGCCAATTGCCGAGATGTGTTCTCTAATTCTCGTTCTTAACTCTCGAATGGTGCTTCCAATGTATACTAAATTGCAGACACATATTATGGCATAAATACGTATTTTGATCTACAGTTTATCTGTTCTTTAATCCGAGTTTTCACTCCATTCTTGTTTGTGAACACATCTGTGTTTGGCACTGCGTAATTGCACATGGTGCAAAAACCACACTTTCGAAACCCTGAAATAGGTTGCTGTAACCAGGTTGTTGGTCTCGTCTCCTCTTTTTCTGGCAGTAGTGATGGGCTTAGAATCATTTTCAAACAAAGATGATGACAAAGACCTAGCAGACAACTGGGAATCTACAAAGAGCATTGCAGGTCGCCAAACTCACTGGACAGCCATATGAACAGGTACTAAATCAATTATTCAGGGACTATAGGAGCACCCCTCACAGTACAACAGGGAGAACTCGGGCAGAAGTAATGTTTGGGAGAGACATCAGGACGAGACTAGAACAGGCCAAGATGACTGATGAGCGACCCAGTGTAGACGGAGTAGTAAGGGAGCGAGATGGGGCCGCAAAGAAACGCATGAAAGCATAGGCGGACAAACGCCGGAGAGCGTGAGAACCTCGTCTGGAGGTGGGTGATGTTGTGGCCATAAAACAACCTCAGACACACAAACAAACCTCCTTCTTTCATGAGGAACCCTTAATCATCATGGAAAAGAAGGGATCCATGGTCCCGGCCTAGGGGATGTCTGGCTCCACCACCCGCAACTCATCTCACTTCAAGTAAGTTACTTTGTCAAGGTCTCGACGACTAAGCGGGAGAGTGGGAATCCCCATGTACTATGCCTCTGATGATCCCTATCAAGGCGATCATGAGGACTCCGGAGCCTTGGCCAAGAGGACCAATTCGGAGGCATGAGTACTAATGGATCCCCTGAACGGTCTAGCTCTCAACCTCAGAGAGCTAGGAACATGCCTCCCCGCCTCATTGAGGAGATGGCTTGATAAACAATGTTCCTGCAGAAGTGTTAGTTAAGTTGAGTGACTGTTTAAAATGGGGGGAGATATCATGTTGGCACTTGTTCCGGGATGCGGGAGGTCGGCTGGGGAAGTGACGAGGGGCGGGGGGTGTTGGGCAGTTCATGTTGTGCAGTGCAATAAAGAAGACGTAGCTCTGAACCCTCCATGTCCCGTGTCATTTATGGTGTGCAGCGAGTCGCAGGCCAAGACCGCGCCTTCGCTCTTCACAGTACCTGACCTTTTGTGTATGCCTATTGAATTATTGTGTCCTTAATTTAAAACGTTCAATACATATTTTTGAAACATTATATTTTGGGTCATGTTGTATCCAGATGGTATGTTTGAAATATATAGAGAGAGAATGTTGACAAGTGGAGCGCTAGAAATAATGTTCATATTACAGGCTTGTTGTGACATCCCAACTGACCTGTAATAAGAAAATTACATAACTACTGCTCTGTAATCAGTTATTACGCTTTGGCTGTGCCTGAAAGGTCAAAATTCCAGCTGTCACTGCAGCAGTTAATTACATCCGTTCAAAGCATTTTAAATTACTTACTTGTTAAATAGTTTTCTCTGAAACTTTACAGCAATTAATTTCCAGGGAACTGTTCATGGTAGAATGTTTAATTTGTGCAACGGCTGAAGTTTAACACCTGTGAGCAAGAATCTGCATGTAATGAGTTATCTTAAAGTACAAAATGTAAACCTTTTTTTAATGTATTTTCTTAAAATGTTATAAACTATTTCTCTACAACACCTTCAAAGCTGCAGATTAGCTTTTTTAAATCCAAACAGATTTTACATTGATTATGTGGATCAGTAAATGGAAGATTTCTGAGATTGAGCAAGAGGCCAGATATTAAAGGGGATGACCGTGTGTGAAGGATTTTAAAACCCCCTCATAGATATGTGACCTTATAAAGTAACTCGACCTGTGGTCTTGTTCTTCTGTTTTGTCCCGTAACTCCTCAGTGATTTGCAATATCCTTATAGCATACAGTAGCGGTAGCAGCCCTGTAGTTATGGTTAAGTTGCTCAACTCATAGAAAGAGAACTTTTTGGGAAGCTGATAACTCTGCCCCCCGGATGAATCCTCACCAAACGTAAATGGCCCCCATTGGAACGATTCTGCAAAGTTTGGTGTGGTTTCGTCAAGAAGGGACAAAGTTATAGGGGGTACCAAAATGTGTGAAAATCCTCATAGATACAATACAGCCCAAACCGCTGGACGGATTTACACAGAATTAGCACCAGGAGTGGTGGCTTGGTTCCAAAAGTGTGCTTTTGTACATTTGGTGTAAATCCGTCCAGTCATTTTTAAACAAACGGCCAAAACATAGGTAAAAAAAAGTGTGATAGCTGGGTCCGGTCCGTACTTGTTATATGGTACTTATTACATGGTTGAAATCAATTGTAGTGGTTGTGGCCAGTGGCCAGATACCTGGGGGCATGATCTGGTCTCTGGCAACACACAGCCTCATTATGAGTTAGGCAGTAAGTGGTCTAATTGCCCGTAACTGAGTTACCGCCAATGTTATCACTATGCCAAATTATGAGTTTTGTTTTTGAGTGGAGGATTTACCTGGAGGAAAATATTCCCACTCAATGCCAAAAAATCGGCACAATTGGCAGAATTACTGCGGTGGTAATTTCACAGCGGTAATTCCACAAAAAAAGCCCCATTGGGTCCAATGGACCCAAAACAAATGGGGAATTACACCGCCACCACCACTTGACCAATTGGCGATAATGTAATTCCTCATGGCTATTTTTTGGAGGATTTACCTTCGAATTTCCACCTAACTCGTAATGAGGCCCTGTATAGTAATATGTGTATAGTAATTACAGGTAATGCAGGGGGAGTATACAGTATTTGTAATATGGTGGAATAATATAATTAAAGTTTATATAGTATTTATGATTGTGCTACAATTGAGGATAGTGGCCCTATGATGTCTTGTCCACCTTTCATACAGTGAACCATTGTATCCTTATTAAACGGTTACATGATACCTTTAGCCTCATGGAACGGGCACTGGACTGCCTGATCTGTTTTCCTAACTAACTGCACTTCCTTGCTGCAACTGGGCTGTTTGTACTCCACCACCTAACTGTGTAACTGCAGAGTACCCCAGGGTTTTATTCTATCATTGTAGCAATTACATATCTATTTCCTCCCTCTGGCTCACCTGGTGTGTTCCTTCTTTTCTGATTTCCAGTGTTATGTTAATGGCACACAGCTTTGCTCAAACTAATTTGTTCTCAGTGTTTTTATCCCTGATTGTCTGACCCCCATTGAGGCATTGTGTGCGGCGCACAATATCTGTCTCAATGCAGGTAAGAGAGATATCTTTCTTATTATTACACCTAGTATTAGGGAGAATTTTCGTTACCTACTGAGTCCCTCAGCAGCTTTGCTGGATTTCTAGGATTTATTTTTCTCACCTGGCAAGAGTGTGAGCCTTTTTTCCCACTCTTACATGTGTTTTGCTCTGTGTGTCTAACATGTTCTTGTGTTCATAGACTGTGGAGCCTCACCTACTCCACAGGCATCATCTTTTTACTGTGTGTTACACAGCACCTTCAGTGTAGTGACACAGGGTTGTCTTTTAGACTTCTCAACTCAGACTCCATGTTCTGGGACTGACTACTGTCTCCCAGAACATGTAAAGTTGGCATTGACTTTATTAGTCTCTTTAAAATCCACAGACCCAATACATACTATCTTACATAGAGTACTGGAAAAGGGTAATACTTGTCCCTTTTTGTCTGTTTCTCTTGGAGCATTGTTTCGCTCCCTTTTCATAAATACTTGGCTGGTGGCAGTGGTAACTACCCTATTTTTCCTACCGCGGTTATCTTAAATAACCTTGGTATTGTTTTAGGCTATCTTGGTAGCCTCGAACTTAAAACCGCTAGACCATACACGTTTTTATACGGTTCCGGATGGGTTTATTCGCCATTTCTTTTTGAAAATGTCTTTCTTGTGTTTTACTCTGCGCGCCAAACCAGGTTTGGTTCCTTTGTTCACTGTCCTTTCGCGGGCTTCTACATAGAAACCCTCCTTAGGCACCTGTATGTCTGGGGGGGACAGGATGTGAGGGAGGGGTTTAGGACTCCCTGCACAGGGTCTCCTTGGAGACCCATGTCGCACTCTGATCTGATTGGTTGTGGTGACTGTCCCGGCAGGACAGCCACCCTGCTGTGTGATTGACAGCCAGGCTGTGTGAATGGGGGAAAACTGCATAAAAAGCAGGTCTCTGGGGCTGGAAAGGCAGAGTTGCCACTGGAAAGAAAGAACCAAAGAGGAGCTGATAGAAGAGGACCCCTACAACGACTGTGCCGCCGGGTGAAGCCCTGCTGCAGGTCCGAATCTTCATGCTCCCTCCTCTGGTTGAATTTGCTGTGCAGAGCTACAGTGAACTGGATAGCCAGGAAGGTCAGAGCCTGCTTGGGTTTTAAGGAGTGCACCTTTTTCTTTGTTGCTTTGCTCTGCTGCTGGTTTCTTCCCTGGGCAGTGCAGGACCCTCCAGTCTTCCTACTTCGTGTCAGTCTGACAGTCGCTTTGGGAACCGTGAGACTGCAGGACCTGCCAGGAACATCCGCCTCAGCTACAGCTGCTTCTCCATTTTAAGGTACAGTTCGAATCCGGTTGTTCGTTTCGTTCAGCCATGGTGAAGATGTGGGAAACCTTTCGCCAATCCGAGGGCTTGTCCTTCTCTACTCTTTAAACTAACTTTTATGCCGACCAACCTCATCCGGAACTCTTGGCAAAGACTTAACCGCGAACTACCCTGAACTGTGTGATCTTGAGCAAAAGACTTTTGTCCTATTAACTTTGGCCCTAAGCCTTTTTGATTTGATTCCATTACTGTAGTTTCTCTTTCTAGATTGCCCTGCTTACTTACCTGTTGGTGCTGCTCAATTTTTGTCTAACTTTGTCTTTCCATCCTTTTTAAATTAATGGAGTTTCATTTTGCTCACACTTTGTTTTTGAGCTTAACTTGTCCAGAATCTTTTGGGAGTGGTGTGGTGTATTAAGAGTGTGATTTTTAAACTGCTTTACTTTAGTGAAATGTTTTACAACTGATGTGTAAATAAAGGTATATTCTTTTACTCAGAAACCTTCAGTCAGTGTGTGTTTGAATCATAGTAATTGCTGTCTTTTGTGTAACTATTGATACTCCTCACTTGCTCTTGAGATATGTCTGGCTGCTCAGACATCGCTACCACTTTACTGTGTAGTATAGGCTTGTGCCAAAGGTGAATTTGTACTGTCACTTGTAGTCTATATTGTGTGTGGTGTTCTCAAAGGGTACTGCATATAATTCTGCCTAACAATGGTGTACAGCGGTGAGGATCAAGTATAGTAATTACCCTTAGAGTTTTGCTGTTACCTTGGATCAACTAACCACAAGGCTAAACATCACTAAAAAGCAATATTCATCATGTATGATATGGAAAGCTACAGTCAGGAGACCCTCCTTAGTTACACTGTGGATTACTTGAAAAATCTGTGTAGAGAAAGGAATCTCTATGTTAAAGGCAAAAAGTCTGAATTGATTGAAAGGTTGTTAGAGAAAAAAAGTCTGGAGGGTGGGTCTGAAATACCTGACCCCTCAGCAAATGTGGAAAATGATGAAGATGATAATTTGTCTATTATTGATGAGTTAGAAGAGGCAGAGTTGTCTCATAATGTACGCCTCACTGCTCCCTTACCTGCTCAGCAACCTCAACCTTTGTCCACTGGGACCCCACCAGTTCCTACACTCAGTCCTGAATTCATTGCTCTAGAAAAAATGAGACTTGAATTGGAATTTAAACGTTTAAATGCTCAAACTGAACAAAAGCATCAAGAACTTAAGCTCAGAGAAATTAAGTTGAATCATGAACTAGAAATGAAAAAGTTATCTCTTTAGAATGCTTCTCTCCCAGAGTCTTCTAGGTCTTCCAGTCCTATGGGGCCCGTATGCCTAAAAAATTGTGGGTATGTATGAGGTTAAGCTTGATGTTTTGGATTGGTTGGCAATGTTTGAATATACGTATGGGATTCAAGGTCTTACAGGGAATCAGTTGCTTCCCTGGCTCTTCTCTAGGCTACCCACTGTTGCATCTGATGTTGTGATGGAGTTGGGGGAGGTGGATAGGATGGATTATGAATGTGTGAAGCTAGCTAGATTTGGGAAGACCCCTTCCCAGTACCTTGAGAGATGTAGGACCCTCAAAAAGCATGATGGTACCCCTTGGGCTACCTGGGTATGTGAATGTTTGAAAAACGTAGATGGTTGGGTTAAGGGTTACAGAGTAAACACTTATGAAGGTATGAGGAATCCTGTTATGTTGGAGTCAATTTATGATGCCTGCTCTCCTGAGCTCAGACAGCACTTTGCTGATTCTAAGGAGATGGATCCCAAGAAGTTAGATAAGGCTGCTGACTTGTGGGTTGCCAACAGGGCTACTCACAAGGATTCTGGGGCAACTCAGAAGAAGGATGAGGGAAAGCAGCCAAAGAAAGATAACAAAGAGAATTCTAATACCTCCAATCCAAAAGAGGGCCACAAACAACAACATAAGGGTAAACCACAGGGGAAACCGAATCAGGCTAGTATACCATCTGGACCCAAGCCAGATGGAGGTCAGAACAAACCCCCATTCATCAAGACATTTGGGAAATGTTATGTTTGTGGGTTAACTGACCATGTGAAAGGAGATCCCAGATGTAAGGGTAAACCTTCAGGGGTCCACACTGTCTCCTTAGCCTTCTCCCCAGAGGAAGAAGTACCTATGGCAAGTGGAAACTTTCACCTACTGGCTGATGAACCCATGAGAGTCTCAGCTAGAGTTTCTTTAGTGTCCCTGGGCTTGTGGGAACAACAGGATTTAGATGTCTATGTTCCATCCCAGATAATACTAAAGAGTATTATAAAGATAGTGTTCTTGTGAATGCCCAGGAGACTCCTGCCATCCGAGACGCTGGAGCCAGCATAACTGTGGTGGATGAATCATTTTTCAAGGTGGAGGATGTTGCTAAGGCACCCAAATGTCTCACCAAGTCAGCTGGAGTCCCTGTGCAAATGCTTCCCCAGTTACCAGCTCTCATCCAGTGTAATGATATGACTGTCAACATACCTGTTAGTGTGCAGAGTGAAGTGCCTGGGGGAGTCCTGTTGGGTAATGACCTGAAAACTCTTAGATTTGTGTCAAGTACCCCCAGGCCTCCTAGTAAGAGGAGACAGGAGCTCACTAGGCCTGTAAGGGAGAGGACCTTAAGAGGCTCTCCAGAGGGGTTGATAGAAGAAACCATCACTCCCACTCCACAGGAGTTGCTCACTGCTATTTCTGGAAAGAAAGAGGCAAAGGGGAAACCCAAGACCTCAAGGAAAAAGTCAGACATCACCCCTGTGCTACCAACAAGGACATCCCCAAGATTGTCCAAGGTCACACATGTGACCCCTCCACCTGCTGAGGCAGAGTGTGAGGTACAACCATGTGTGTTTGAGCCAGTTTCTGAGGAGTCAGATCTGGAAGAAGACACTGTTTTGGTTGGAGATCTTGACCCTGTTGACCATCTTGAGTTGCAGTCTTTACTGGCAGCAGGTGGACCCAACAGGGCAGACTTCAGCAGAGGACAAAGAGAGTGTTCTAATCCCGAGGGTCTTCAACAATAGGCTGCTAACCAACTTGATGGGCAAGAAGTTGGAAAGTATAGGTTAAGCTGGGAAGATGACCTCTTCTAGAGTGAACCGACTGAGTCTATCCCTGGGGACTGCAAAAGAATTACAGTGCCCCTTGCCAACAGACTTCAGTTCCTACAATTGGCCCATAAGATATCTTTGGCCGGTCATTTGAGCTTTGAGAAGACCAAGGAAAGGCTCTCCTTATACTTCTATTGGCCGAAAATGGGTTCAGAAGTTGACAAATTTTGTAGGAGCTGTCACACTTCCCAAACCTCTGGCAAGAGTGGAGCCAAGAATGTGGCACCCCTGGTGCCTCTCCCAGTGGTGGGAGTTCCTTTTGAGAGTGTGGGCATTGACATTGTCGGTCCCCTTGACCCTCCCACATCTTCAGGGAACAGGTTTATCCTGGTTGTAGTAGACCACGCTACAAGATACCCAGAAGCAATTCATATGAGGACTGTCACGGCTCAGGCTGTTTCTAAGGCTCTACCTGGTATTTTTACCAGAGTAGGGTTTCCTATGGAAGTGATATCTGACAGGGGATCCAATTTTATGTCCCACTACATGCAAGCCATGTGGAAAAACTGTGGTGTCACTTAAAAGTTCTCTACAGCCTACCATCCACAAACAAATGGACTGGTAGAGAGGTTTAATCGTACTATGAAGAGCATGATAGGTACTTTAGAGGAACCCCTTAAGAGAAAGTTGGACCTTCTACTGCCATGCCTTCTCTTTGCTTATAGAGAAGTCCCTCAGAAGGAAGTTGGATACAGTCCCTTCAAACTTTTCTATGGCCATCCAGTCAGAGGTCCATTGGGCCTGATTAAGAAGGGGTTGGAGAGTGCTCCTTCCCCCAAGCCAGTCAGAGTGACTGACTATGTGATAGGTCTCCGGAGGAGAATGTCACACATGATGGCAGAAGCTAGTGATAACTTAAAAGCAGGTCAAGCTCTGGTCAAACATTGGCATGACTAGAAGGCCAGCATGGTTGAGTTTACTCAAAACCAGCTTGTATTAGTTATGGTGCCAACAAGGCTGAGGGCCTTGCAGGACAAATGGACAGGACCCTTCCAAGCTGTGGGCAAACATGGAGAGGTGAACGATCTGGTGGACTTAGGCAGACCTAAGGAGGCTCCCAGAGTCTTTCACACCAACTGTTTGAAGGCATATGTCTTGAGACCAGAAGTGGGAGCTTTGCTTCTAGCTTCAGCTCAAGAGGAAGAGGAGAGTGAACCTCTACCTGACCTGCTCAGAAGCCAACCTTTGGATGAGAAAATAGAAGGAGTCAATCTCTCTTCTCAACTGACTTCTGAACAACAGGATGAGTGCAAAGTTCTGTTAAATCAGTTTGCCTCCCTGTTTTCACTATCATCAGGTTTGACCCCCTGGGGCCAGCATGATATTATCACTGGTGACTGTCTACCTGTGAAAAGCAGAGGTTACAGAATGTCAGAACATGTGAGATCCCACATCAAAGGAGAGGTCAGCAAGATGCTTGATCTCAGGGTTATAGAGCCCTCTACTCATAGGGAGTTGTCCCACACGATACTCAGTTGTATAAGAGAGTAAATAGATCACAGAGCACATTTCATCTAAGCAATTACCTAGCCATCATCCAGACCTGGATGTAGACCGCCTACTTCAACTAAACCAATACAAGACTGAATTCATCCTCATTGGTCCGCCCACTAAAAAACAACTTGTGCAACAATGGTTCAATGATATGCAGCTAGAAGGATTTGATCCACAACACTCATACTCAAAATCCTTAGGCTTCACCATTGACAGCAGCCTGTCCTTCCAGAAACACATAGCTAAGAAGAACCAAGTAGCCTGTTGCAGAATCAAACACTTCATCCCACCATACGACTTCCAGACAGTATAGTGCAGGCCCTGGTGGTCTCACACATCGATGGGGGAAATGTTCTCCTTACAGGGCTTCCAGCTATTCACTTTGCTCCCCTAAAAGCAGTCCACAGCGATACAGTACATCCTACGTGAACTACGTCAGCTTCATGCCAGGATACTGTTCAAGACTGCATGTATCATCTACAAAGCAGTTACGAGTAGCACACCAGCATGCCTGGCAGCTAAGCTCCACATATCTGGTGGCACACGATCCTTGCACAGCCAATCAACCAACCGGCTTGAATCACAACTTGTCCACAAAGAGAGGACCTGCAAACAATCCTCCTGTCATGCACCCACCCTCTGGAACTCAATACCAGTGTTGGCTCGGAGTGCCCCCACAATTCTCCAATTTTGAAAAGCTCTCAAAACATGGCTCTTTCAACAACACCTGACCACAGACTTATTTCAATAAACGCACATACTGATGCACAGACCTCACAGTACTCCGCTACTGTTAAAAGATGCCAGTCCAAATGCTGGCTGTCCACACTCTGTATAGCACTCTGCTGCTTTCGAGCTTGGTCAGCGCTTTAAACAATAAAAATAAAGAAATTGTGCATGGGTCAAAGGGAGATTTGTACTATCTAGGTGGAATATGTGGAATGTAGAGAGAGAGAAAATGCTGACATGTGGAGCGGGGAGCAGCGGTTGGAGAAAGGGAGAGATGCTGGAGAGAAAAGGCGTGTCAGAGCTGGAGGGACTCTAATATATATATATATATATATATATATATATATATATATATATATATGTATATATATATATATATATATATATATATATTTTACATGGCCTGCGGTAGCAGCCATGTAGTTATGGTTAAGTTGCTAAACCCATAGGAAGACCACTTTTTGAGCGGCTTATAACTTTGCTCTCCTTGGATGAATCCTCATCAAACTTTGCTTTGGAAATGTTATAGGGGGGGGTCCCAAAAATTCTTTTTTTCCCATAGACTGAATGGAGAAAAAAACTTTGCTCACGCCTACAGCCCAAACCGTTGGATGGATTTTCATGAAATTTGCGGAAGGAGCGGCGGCCTGGTCACGAAAGCGTGGGAAGGTGAGGGGTGATGAGGATGGGATGGGATATGGCTGAAAGAAGCAAAACAACAGGTGGTTTTTCCGCGAAAGTCCGCAAACAGTTCGGATGTTCTCGGACAGTCCTGAGAAGTACGGGGACACTTCAGATGTTTGGGGGCAGTTTTTGGATGGCATATAACTTTGGCACTACTCAATGAAACCGCATGAAATGTTGCAATCATATTCCTGACCTGATTCCGAATGTGTTTGCAGAGTTTGGTCGGATTCTGTGCAGAGGTGGCAAAATTAGAGGGGGGTTCTCAAAATAATATAATGGCTTATAAATGAGGTCCCATTTGACGAATGTGCACTTAATTTGGCAAACTGATAATAGAACTAGATATTAATATTTGTACAAAGTTTGGCGGGATTTTGTCAAGGGGTGGCAAAATTAGAGGGGGGGTTCCAATATAATGTAAAGGTTTATAAATGAGGTGCAATTTGATGAATCTACACTTATTTTGGCAAACTCATAATAGATCTAGATATAAATGTTTTTGCGAAGTTTGGTGGGATTTTGTCAAGAGGGGTCCCAAAATATTGTAAAGGCTTATAAATGTGGTGCCATTTGACAAATCTACACAAAGGTTTGCAAAAAGAAAAGATTATAGATCTAGATATAAATGTTTTCGTAAAGTTTGAATGGATTTTGTTTTTTGACAAGTGTCGTAATGTAGGTACAAAAAATAGTGATTTACCTTTGGTGACGGAGGTGTAGCCTGTGGCCATGGGCAGTGGCCATATTGTCCGGGTCATGGAATAAGGTCATGATCCAGACAATCAGGCTACTGGCTATGACCATGAGGGACAACACATGGGGTTGAAGTGGCAATGTCCATTTGGGACTGGCTTTGTGGTAAAGCTATTCGAAATTGGGATAGGTTTGAAAGGGAAGAAAAATGTGTTTGTGGTAATATGGTCATAGGGTTCTCTTTTCGCCTTCTGCAGGCTGCCATGGAAAGCAAAGAGGGGCCCTGTACAGAACCCCTCCTTCCCTTTCCATGGTGGGCATCTTGGAAAAGGATTTTTCTTCCTACACCGGGAAATGGCCTTCATCGCCCATTACAGGGGTTGGAATGGGGGGATAATGGTCCGAAGACCTTGTTATCCACCCTCGCTTCGCTTGGGCTGATAACTTGGGCTGCCAGGCCGGTATCCACCGTTCCATCCCTGGAACGGGGGATAAACGATACAACATTGCCATTAGCATAACATAAAATGCAAATGAAAATGTTGGAAAATCTTATTGAGTCTATGTACTTTACTGAGAAATATAAAGTAGATGGAGTCTATACGTTTTTTTTTGGTTCTACTTTTTAACTGTGAAAGGTGGTTCCTAGGTGGGGTGGGAAATGAGGGAAGAGGCACCAAAAACTAATATGGAGGGGCAGGTGGACAGGGGAAAATGTTGCACGTGTGTTATTTCTAAGGTAGGGGGCAGTGTTTCTCATGCTCCTTGATTACAGCAGTGGTGGTGTCTCTTGGGCAGGAAGGATGGCATTAGCTGATTCCATTTTAAGATAAATAGCTGTTTTGCTAAAAGTATGTACTGTGTACTAGATTGATAATGGATGAGTAGGAATAGGTGTTGGAGCTGTGCAAGGGAAATTTTGAAGTTGAAAGTTCCTAGATCAGTAGGAAATGCAGTTCCGAAATGTCCGCAAAGCACAGATCTTATCGTGAAGTGCGGGCACGTTCTCGGACATGTCATCATGCCGTGCACCAGCATATGGTCATGTGGCACTGTCAGAAAGGTCCGCAATGAAGTCAGATGTTCGTAGACGTTATGGTTAAATTGCACTAATAAAACCCATGAAATTCAATGAAAAACCTTTGTTAAGGGGACATTATGGTTAAGTTACGCTACTAAAAACCTATGAAATACAGAGGAAAAAACTTTGTTAAAGGGACGTTATGGTTGAAAGTAAAACTGAAAAATCGCTGAAATTCGCCAGTTATGGTAAGCTAACAATTTTACGATTTTGCAGCAGTTAGCGGGTGGGGACCTGTAAATAGTGGGCGTAGAACATATTTCAGACACAATAGAGTAGGAGAAGTGAGCTGCCATGCGTAAATGTTTGGTTTTGCAGGTGAACAAACAGTTATAACATGTTAAAGTTTTTCATGTGTACTTGGCGATGGTGCTGTGAAAAGTAATGCAATGCGGGAACTGGGTGCTGAGTTCGCATACTGTTAGTATGGAAGAGGATATGGTAGAAGTGCACCTTCACTTTGCTTGGTAACTATGGTGTGTGCTGAATTGTTGAAGTAGGGCCAATGTGGTTGAAAAAGTTGCGAGTAGGTTGGTAGTGACACAATACTTTGTGAATGGGTATGGGTAGGGGTGGTGGAGGTTGTGGTATGTTTGTAGATTGTCCGGATCACGACCTGTTTTCGTGATTGTGTGCAATACAGAGGTTCAGTATGTGATTGGTGGGTGCGTGTACAGGTTGGGTAAGAGTGCTGGTGGAAGTGGTGTGTGTGGTGTGTCTGTGGATAGGGGTAGTTGCTGATATGGTCACATACATGGTGGTATTACGTTGTGGTGCCTGTGTTCAAGGCCTAGCCTATTGGGTGAATGGCCAAAGGCCGTAAACCATGCATTGAAGAGCCTAGCAAGCACTTGAGGAAACCCACACCCCTATTGAAGTTTTGACTTTGTATTTGGTAGAGGGTTGTGACCTGTAAAGAAGGGTTGTGGAGTATATTTCAGACGCCATAGAGAGGCAGAAGTGAGGTGCCAGGTGCGTATGTTTGGTTCCCCCGGTGAGGTCGCTGGTAGGAGATGGTAAAGTTTTGGATGTGTGATTGGAGATGGTGCAATCAAAGGTCACGCAGTGTGGGCACTGGGTGCAGTGTGTGCATACTGGCAGTATGGCAGAGGGTATGGTTGAAGGGTAGTTTGTATGTATTCTATACTATGCTTTGTGCAGATTTGTTGAAGTAGGGCCAATGTTGTGAAAATGTTGTGGTTAGGTTGGTAGTGACACATTATTTTGTGAATGGCAGCGGGTAGGGGTGATGGAGGCTGTGGTATGTTTGTGGATGCTGCTAATTCCGATCTGTTTTCATGAATGGGTGTTTTATGGTGTGAGGGAGTTGGGTTGAAGTGCCGCTACGTATGTTAAGTTTATGCAGAATGTTAACTGCCCACATGGTCGCATGCATGGAGTCATAGTGTTGTGCTGGGTGTGGGCAAGGGTGCACTGTTGTGTGCATTGCGAAAGGTGTGCTTGGTGCACCCGATGATAACTGTGGATGCTGAAATAGGGAATCCTGTAGGAAATGTTTTTGGTGGAGGGGTTTTGGAAGGAAAGGGAGCGTGCTCTCCGAGTGTTTAACGGGAAATATGGAGTTGTGTACAGAAATTATAGTGTGCAATGCTGAGGTTCAGTATGTGATTGGTGCAGGCATTTCTGAAATTGTATACTCGCCAATAGGTGGCACTAAGTTAGTGTTAGAAAGTTTGAGTGCAAAAGGAAGAAGTATTGTGTCTGTTTTACTGGGGTGTGGCCCTGGCTGTAGATGGAAATGCGCACGTGCCACATAATGGCATTCTGAGCATGGAGGCTTCGCAAATGAACTGTGGGGATTCTGTCTGGGTACAAGTGAACTACCCCCCAAACACCCGCAACACCCCCTGAACCCATTCCCCCTCCAGTTTGTAGCACGTTAATGCCACAGATATCACGGCACTTTGATGATTAGATGTGGCATTTCCGGCTCTTTTTAGGATGGCACTTATGGCATTGGCCATGTGGAGGCTAAGCCATTGGGCAATGTGGTGGGTGATTGTGGTGTGTGCATAAACACTGTGACAGAATGTTTGTTGGTACTGATAAATGTAGGAGGCTATGGTGAAAGTGTGCAAGGTAAGGGGCATGCATCCTATTTATATGCATGCACTGCACACACTTGCTTAACGTCGCTAATATAGATTTCCTGCTGCTTTTGTGGGTTCACTTTTCTGACATCTGTAGTGCATGCATTACAGTGGGAAGACCTTATTCTGAAGTTTACAAGGTACGTGGCAGGCATCATGTTGTCATGAGTGTAGTGTGTGTATTATATGATATGAAGTGCTATGGTATTTTGTGCCATTTGTATCGCGCCAACATACAAGTGTGTGAAGGCGCGCCGAGGAAAGGGAGGCGGAACGGAGGCCACACAGAGACATTGATTTCTCTAGGACAGCTGACATTGAGAGTGCGCAAGTGAATTGGAAGGGGGAGGGGAAAGTGCAGTACATGTGAACAATAAAAAAATCTAAATACATGCAACTACGGCCGGTGCTGGCAAGTGCAAAGATAAGTGTAGACATGAAGTGGTGGCTGCACTGCTAGGGTTATAGAAAACAGTCCCCAAGTGCGGGGGTTTGTAGAACGCCAGTGGAGGGGTGGAACTTTAGGGAGGGAGGTGGCCTGGGGCACAGATTATAGGGTGGGTAGGAAAGCAGTGCACAATACTTTTCAGCCAGTAAGTGAGTAGGGGAAAGCAGGGGAAAAATAAGAAGCACATGGAAAGGTTTTCAGGTGTTTTCAAACCCTACAATGCTTCTCCTCAAGGTCCAGGGAGACAGAGAGCGTGTTGCACAGGGAGGCCGTAGCAGAAGAAACACATCTACCAACATGTGGTTGTGTGTAGAAGCAAATGACCCTGAGGGAGCACAAGGCGTATGAGGGAAGAGCTGGAGCAAGCAGATATTTAGGAAGTCACAGTGCAAGGTATTGAGGTCCACGGACCAGAAGTCATTCTGTATAATGCACAGAGCTTTTAGTTTATTGTTCGCAGCCACTTTGAGGTATTGCAGACATATTAGTCTAGCAGAGATAGGATCCCTAGCGTTCAGGCCAAGGACAAGTTGCGCACTCTTCTTATGGGTGAATTGCTGAGGGCGCAGAGTGGAAACTGGCAGATTATAAAAGAGTCTGTGGCAACAGTGCAGTGTACACAGCACCACCGCCGTGCAGAGACTGACCTTTTGGAAAGTGACTATAGGTTGCTAAGATACATGCGGTCATATCCCGTATAGCCAAAGGAACTGCCTCAAAGTATATATTCTACTGAAGGCATCACTAGGCCATCCATAAAATAAATTATGAAATCTAAGGGTTCCGATGGAACATCTGTAATCGGGCTGAGCCTGCGGTATTGCATTAAGAGACTGTTCAGTTAAAGTACTTAGGGATGCAGGTTAACATGTCACTATCAGATGTCATGACATCAATGAAGAATAACTTGACACAGCCCCCAATAGTCCCCAGAGATTGGCATACACTCAAAAAGTGTATTATGGCAAATGTGACAATTCGGAGAATCTGAAAGAGTTCAGGCAATGGCTCTAGTCCTGACAGGAATAGTGCTTTCACCGGTATGGCTCACCTGTGTCTTCTTACGAGAAGGATTGTCGTGGTCCTTTTCATTGTGAGATTTATGCTTTGTACGGGTCTCATGAAGGAATGGGCGAGCCTCCCCAGAGGCTACCATGCCTGTTAACCAAAAAGCTCAGGCTAAGTAGCCCCTGCGAGAAATGCCAAATAAATCCTTTCAAAGAAGGAAAAAACCTGTGTGTGGTTGCCAGATGAGGATTCATATATCAGCAGGCAGCCAAGGAGCAAGATATCTCTAGCCACAGTCCCTGAGGTCGAACAATCAGGATCCAACAGAACGGGAAGAAGGGAAATGGAGGAACAATGGGCAGGGAACTGGAAAGCAGGAAGAAAGGACGGAGGAAGGTAAACAACGAGCATACCAAGCGCTGAGCTGTGCACAGAGGAACCAGCGTTGAGACGCGGTGAGCCTCATTCTGCGTCACCATTACTAATTGCAGGCTTCCGGGCTGGCGAGAGCAGCTTCAGAACTAGACAGCACAATACGTTTCACAGAGGGAAAGCAGAGCGCCATATTAGAAGCAGAAATGGAGCCCACAATCCAAGATTGGAGCTTCCATGAAGACCATAATGACCATGGTCGATAAGGCATGGCAAGTCCTTTGGAGAGAGTGCGGATGAGCTACCAAAGATGTTAGCAGACCACCTCAGTAACTGTGAGAAGGAGACCTGAGTTGAGTAGCAAAATTGGAAGGGAGGGGCAAGGGAAGGATGTTTCTTCAATCCAAGCGCCTACCCTGGCCTTAGCTCATGCCTGACCGGTAGAGACAAAGTCAAGAATGGCAGATACTTTACGCACATCAGGCAGTTGTCCACAGGCACTGCAAGTCTTAGCTAAAATCATTAGCTCAAAACAAAATACTGCTCGATCAACTCACGTGCCCAAGGATATTTGACTAAGAAAAAACCAAATGCCATTGATTGTAAACAGAAAAACAAGTGAACTGATATTGGATAAGAGAAATGTTGTTATCACTGACGTAGAGATGTCGGAGAAGAGGGAACCACCATATGCATGCAGGAACATTCACAGAATTTCGCGCACAAGTGGCGCATGCAGCTGGCGCACAGTGTGCGCGTGCGAATGTCTGCGCCAGCCGCGTGCGCTAAAATCGATTTCCACGCACAGCGTATTCATGGATTTTAGCCTCCAAAACCAGCCGTGGCACAGAGTGGCGCAGCGACCCTGCAGCAGCGCCAGTTATGCCCCCAAGAACACCCTTGCGCAAGGAAAAGCCATCAAAATCCCCAATCCAGCGCAAAGGGCTGCGCTAACCCTGGACCAGTTTACAGGGCTGCCAAACAGCAAACGCCTAGCGGGGAACGTGTATTACTGGGGTTCGCAGGAAGTTTCACACGCGATAGGCCCTGTGTGAGCGGGGTACGTGTATTACTGGGGTTCGCGGGAAGTTTCGCACGCGATAGGCCCTGTGCGAGCAGAGTATGTGTATTACTGGGGTTCGCGGGCCATTTCACACGCGAAAGGGCCTGTGCGAGTGGGGTACGTGTATAACTGGGGTTTGCGTGAAGTTTCACACGCAATCTGAGCAGGGTACGTGTATTACGGGGGTTTGCAGGAAGTTTCACACGCGAAAGGGCCTGTGCGAGTGGGGTACGTGTATAACTGGGGTTCGCGGGAAGTTTCACACGCGATTGGAGCAGGGTAGGTGTATTACGGTGGTTCGCAGGAATTCTCACACGCAATTGGATCCGGGTACGTGTATTTTGGGGGTGTGCGGGAAGTTTCACACGCTAAAGGGCCTGTGCGAGTGGGGTATGTGTATAACTGGGGTTTGCGGGAAGTTTCACACGTGATAGGCCCTGTGCGAGCGGGGTACGTGTATTACTGGGGTTCGCGGGAAGTTTCACACGTGAAAGGGCCTGTGCGAGTTGGGTACGTGTATAACTGGGGTTCGCGGAAAGACTCACACATGATTGGAGAAGGGTACGTGTATTTCGGGGGTGCGCAGGAAGTTTCACACGAAAGGAAGTTTCACGTGAAAGGGCCTGTGCGAGTGGGGTACGTGTATTACTGGGGTTCGCGGGAAGTCTCACACGCGATTTCAACAGGGTACGTGTATTTCGGGGGTGCGCTGGGAGTCCTACACGTGAATTGGCAGTGTGGGTCCTCCCAGGTGTTCCCTCTACACCCTCCACGGCCCCTGCAGGCAGCCCACACCACAGGGGACTACCCTGCACCCCTGGTCATGTCCCGCAGGCAGCCCATCCACCATGGGCATGCCCCCCAGCCAAGCCACATGTCAGCTTGCACTACTGATCACCAACGCATGACCCGCTGCACTCCCACCCCCCAGCAGTGCAGGGCACCTGCCAGCAGGCCCCCACTCATGCCCCTTGTACCCCCACCCCCCAGCAGTGCAGGGCACCTGCCAGCAGGCCCCCACTCATGTCCCCCTGCACCCCCACCCCCCAGCAGTGCAGGGCACCTGCCAGCAGGCCCCCACTCATGTCCCCTTGCACCCCCACCCCCCAGCAGTGCAGGACACCTGCCAGCAGGCCCCCACTCATGTCCCACTCATGTCCCCCTGCACCCCCGCCCCCCAGCAGTGCAGGGCACCTGCCAGCAGGCCCCCACTCATGTCCCCCTGCACCCCACCCCACAGCAGTGCAGGGCACATGCCAGCAGGCCCCCACTCATGTCCCCCTGCACCCCCACCCCCCAGCAGTGCAGGGCACCTGCCAGCAGGCCCCCACTTATGTCCCCTTGCACCCCCACCCCCCAGCAGTGCAGGGCACCTGCCAGCAGGCCCCCACTCATGTCCCACTCATGTACCCCTGCACCCCCACACCCCAGCAGTGCAGGGTACCTGCCAGCAGGCCCCCACTCATGTCCCAATCATGTCCCCCTACACCCCCACCCCCCAGCAGTGCAGGGCACCTGCCAGCAGGCCCCCACTCATGTCCCCCTGCACCCCCACCCCCCAGCAGTGCAGGGCACCTGCCAGCAGGCCCCCACTCATGTCCCACTCATGCCCCCCTGCACCCCCACCCTCAGCAGTGCAGGGCACCTGCCAGCAGGCCCCCGCTCATGTCCCCCTCCACCCCCACTCCCCAGCAGTGCAGGGCACCTGCCAGCAGGCCCCCACTCATGTCCCCCTGCACCCCCACCCCCCAGCAGTGCAGGCCACCTGCCAGCAGGCCCCCACTCATGTCCCCTTGCACCCCTACCCCCCAGCAGTGCAGGGCACCTGCCAGCAGGACCCCACTCATGTCCCCTTGCACCCCCACCCCCCAGCAGTGCAGGGCACCTGCCAGCAGGCCTTCACTCATGTCCCAATCATGTCCCCCTGCACCCCCAACACCCAGCAGTGCAGGGCACCTGCCAGCAGGCCCCCACTCATGTCCCACTCATGTCCCCCTGCACCCTCACCCCCCAGCAGTGCAGGGCACCTACCAGCAGGCCCCCACTCATGTCCCCTTTCACCACCACCCCCCAGCAGTCAGGGGCACCTGCCAGCAGGCCCTCACTCATGTCCCCCTGCACCACCACCCCCCAGCAGTCAAGGCCCACTTCTACACCAAAAAATACCACATCACGCCACCCCATTCTTGAGACGCAATGATTTCCCAATCCACCCCACACTGACATGCCTATCTCAAGACACAAACCAAAACTCAACTATGTACATCAACACATGTCCATCACACACATACACTGGTTGGCATTGCCTGGGTAAACCCACAATTTCACATGCATCAACCCAATGAGCAAATCCCACACATGGAACTAAAACATGAAAATGTATTATGTAAATAAATAAATGAAATGAAAGCATACCAAAATATCAAACATGAAATGAAAAGCATGTGAAAAAGATGAAAGAATGAAAATGATAAGCAATGCAAAAAAATGTGAAAGAAAAACAGTCCAAACTCTCTCTCTACCAACGCAAATCCAAAAAAAGGTTAAAAAAAAGATATCCATTGTTTCATGTTCATAATGATAAATAAAAATGCGAAATCAATCCATAGTCTAACTATTTACAATACATTGTCCTGAAAAAAAAACATTACTCCATGTCCATAATGTAAAAAAAAAATCCAAATGAATCCATGATGTAACTATATACAATCTATTGTCCATAAAAATCCAAAATCCATTAATCCATGTGCAAAAATCCCAAAAATAAAGATGTAAAGGGTCCATGAGCCCAACTAAACAAATGAAACCTACCTAAGAAACTGCCTAAAAATATAACTATATACAAATGGGTGTGACATTGTCCATTGACCACAAATAAAAGGTAAATGAAAAGGAATCCTAACTCTAAAAACTATTTACAATGGCAGCGGGCTAGTCCGACGGCTCACTTTTGGATGTCCCGGGCCAGGGCATCATCGAACTCCTGCTCAATGTCCTGGAGGCGGGCCTCTGTCCTGGCCCCATGGTCTCGGAGGGAGGCACTCATGGCCTGTTCCAACTCCCTGCGAGTTGCCTCGAGGCACTCTGCCCGCCTCAGGGCCCTCCGCACGGAGTTCTCCGCCCTGACCATCGTGAGCCGTGCATCTTCTGCCCACTGCCGCTCCGCATCTATAGCATGGCCTAACCGCTGCCACACGGAAGACACTTCCAGTCCTGGGTCCTCCTGCCCTCTGGCCGATGCCTGCCCCTCCGATGACGAAGGCCCCGAGCCATCATGGCTCCCACCTTGTTGCTGCTGCTGCTGTGCCTCTGCCTGTGCCCTGGCTCTTGCTGCCTGCACATCCTCCTCCAGCTGGGGTGCAGTTGTTGATGTGTCTACCCCTCCTGGACTTCCGACTCCCAACCGTGGCAGGGATGTGTCCTCCACCTGCCTGGCTGCAGGGTCAGAGGCAGCTCCACAGGGTACCCAGGTGATACATGGGTGGGAAGATGGCATGGAGTACGACTGGCGCATAGGGGGTTCAATTGAGGAGGGGGTTGGAACAAGGTCCAGCAAACGGAGGAATCCAGCCCTAGTGAGCTGTCCCAGTAGGTCAACACGGTGAACGAGCCATTCGAGATGACGTGCAGTCTCCTCATGAAATGACTGCAGGTCACCTCGCATGGCCCGTTGACGCAACGCCACCCCACCCAGGACAGGCTCAACCCGGTCCCGGATAGCCACGTCCACAGGGAGAGGAAGGCCAGTTTTTGTAAGCGGATCCCCTCCCTGAAAACAGGTCTGGACGTAGGCATCTCTGCTGGTGCGGGATGATGCAGTCACAGGATCGGGGACAGGATTACACACAGGCACCTCCGCGGTTGCCTGTGCTGCCTCCTGTCCCTGCCCCTGCACTGCACCACTAGCACCAGTGGAATCCCCACCTCCAGACCCCGTGTCTGTCCCTTGCACGGCCTCCTCCTCCACCAAACCCCCCACCAACCTGGATGACTCCGTGCCATCTTCCTCCGTCGGACCCTGTGGGGTTTCAGCTGCCCCTTCTGCTGCCGAGGAGTCCAACTCCGACCTCTGCCTCTTGGACCTTCCCTCGACAGCTGCGACCTGGGATGCGGCACAAGACTCCTCACTCCCCGACAAGATGACAACCTGGGAGGGGAGCCAGGCCTTGCATCTCCGGCTGGCGGGATGATCTCTGCCGCTGTGCTCCACAGCACCCTCTCCGCCCTCTTCTTCAGTTGACGCTGCAGACAGGGAGAGATAAAACACAGGCATCAGGGCACTGTACAATGGACTGATACACACATGACAGTTACACATGAGTGGCATTGTTTAACTACAGACACGGCATCACATTGCACGACACACATGTCATTTTAGCTCACACACATGAACATTTCAACAGCAATATTGCACCAGGCAGCACCATCCATACACATACAACAGCATGAACAGCCAAAGGTGAGCCTGACATCACATGAAACACAAGGAGTGCACTAGACATGCACACACGCCACCACACTTGCATGCATGTCTACATCTCCTCCAACTGTTGCAGTGATGAGATCGCCATACATGTCACATCTGCCATTCATCCTTCTACATATCAGTGTCACGTGCATCCATGTTGCATCACAGTTGCACACTTGTCAGATACACATACATGCACATGTACACAGTGCAGATACATGCATTATGAACGACCATCCATGCCACAACCATGCCAATGTACATACACAGAAATTCAAACATGTGTGCTCCCACACCTGCATTTGCTCAGCATGCTTACCAACACATACACCATCAATGTGTCTCACAACTGAGAGGACTCACATGTGGCAGCCTCACGCCCATGTTCATACACATCCCTACATGGCCCTACATAAACACATGTGCAACCTGCACACGACTGGCACACCATGACACGCACAGCGTACTATCAACATGCATGTACACTTACTGCTCGACTCCAGACGAGTCTGCCTCTCAAGGATCTGTACATAGAGCTCTGGGCATATGCGTTCCAGGACCCTCATTTGATGGTTCGGCAGCTGGCCCCAGTGCCCCTTCACATTCGCTGCCTTAGCGAGGCGCCGGGCCTTGTTGAGGATCCTGGACCTGAAGTCCTCCCAGCGCTTCTTGACATGATGTAAGTCGCGGACTGCCACCCCCTCCGCGTTGATGGCAGTCACAATGTCCATCCAGATCCTGGTCCATCCTTCATTGTTGGCGCGCAAACTTCCAAAGAGGGCATCATACTGCCCCAGGACTTGCTCCACCAGGACACCAACTTCGGTGGCAGTGAAGCTGGTGGCCCTCTGCCTCTCTGGCTGGGGGTTGCCAGTGCTGCCAGATGATGTTGTGCTGGACATGGCAACCCAAGAGGCAGGAGTGGGTGGGCAACTGGGTCCTGGGGCTGGGCTGTGGAGCGATGGAATCCCAGTCGGGTGTCTTCGGTTCCAGCAGGGGTGGTCACAGCAACTACACCCCTGGCTGACGTGCAGGCAGCAAATGGCAGGGCGCGTGGGCAGCAGGCAGTCAGGCAGCAGCAGATGGCAGGTGGGAGAGTGCTCGGGGCTCTGAGGGCAGTAATTCGGCCTTCTGGGCAGGAGTGTGGTCTTCCGTGTGTTTTCGTGTGGCCAGCTTGATACGGAATGATTTGGCACGTGAACAAATTGCACGTCAGCATGTAATTTGAGGAAAGGGCTTAGCGTGTAAGCGCGTCAGCACACGCACACGTACACGATTTCATTGGACCAAAGGCCCTTAGCGCGTAAGCGCGTAAGTTACATTACGCGCGCGGGCGTTTCCCTCATAGCACGTGATGACAGAGCACACGTGGAAAAACTGCACGCACGAATGTCATCGCCTTAGCGCGTAAGCGCGTAAGTTACATTATGTGCGCGGGCGTTTTCCTCATAGCACGTGATGACAGAGCACACGTGGAAAAACTGCACGTCCGAGTGTCATCGCGTGTAATTGGAGGAAAGAGCCCGCGTACACACGTATCTGATGTGTATGTGTGGGCCGGTTTAAAAGCTACATGTAGGACGCCATTTCCTTGTACGTGCTTTTCGTGGAGAGCGAGTGGGTGAAATATGTACTTCTTGTCGGTTCACACACGATTACTTCACAGCGTTTCTAGTTCGTACTCCCTGTTACCTCTGACAGCTCTTTTCTGATTTTTTGTTGGGCCTGTTTCCTCAAACAGAGTTCACTTCTCCTTTTGTCCTGCCTCCTCAGACAGCGTACAATTCTTCTTTTGGTGGGGGTGTTGCCAACGCGCAGACACGCGTATTTTTCACATTATTTTTCCAGGCAGACAGTGAGTTCTGCACGTACTTAGCAATTTTGCTTGCCCCGTGTGTCTCGTTCCCCTTCAGAGGTCATTATAGGCTGCATGTATTACGCATACGCTTATTTTTGTGTTTCTGGGTGCCACAGCGTAGTGCGGGTTCATTTATTCACGCACGTGGTGTACGAGGGGTTGCGTGCACGTTTATTTTTGATTTTGGGTTGCCTGTGCATTGCGTGACCTGTCATCTTCCCCCAGTGGTCACAGACAGCCTTGTTAGAGCACTAGGGTACGAATTCCATCTAGTATCCTACCCCTTTGACCCCCAATTGCCCAGGACAATAGTTTACTGCAACTCCCATACACACAACAAAAGGTAGGCAAAGGTGGCAGACCTTCAAAAGGTGGGCGTGGTGGGCATGGTAGGGGGCGTGGCTGTGATTTGCAGGGTGCCCCTATACCCCCATGTGTGGAGGAACAATCAGGGACACCCATGCCCCCCCCATGGTTGAGGGAAATGTGGCTGACACCATCCCAGCTCAGCCCCTGTTGGACCAGCCCATTGTGGCACCTTACCAGGCTGACTTCCAGGTCAGCAAGTCTAGGCCACGTGTGGCGGTGCAAGTTGTTGCCACCAAGCCACGTGGATCTGGGGCAGCTATGTCATCTGCTGCCCCAAGTATGCAGGGTGGGGAGGCTACAGGGGCAGCTGCAGCTCCATCCGCCCCAGCTCTGACTCTCCCAGCCAGGACAGTGTCAGTCCAGGTCCATCAAACTGACGTTCCCCCTGCCAACATTACCCTGCAACCAATGCCTGCATCAAGACCTATGGTCATTGTGCATTCCCCGCACTCCTACTACCCAGTCCACCGGTGATTCTGCCCCTACTGACCAGAGCGGCGTAAGCCACTCTGGCTCCGCTCCACCTTTAAAGAAGAGGAAGAAGGGTGCTCTGGCATGACATGCTGAGCCCCAGACACGGCTACACACTCCGGCACGACAAGGAAGCCTTGCTTTAATGACACAGAACTTGATGCACTTGTGTCCTATGTGTCGGCACATAGCCGCGAAATGTTGTTGACTGCAGGGTGCAAGACCACACCGGTCAACGTAGGGCACACTGGCATACCATTGCGGACCGCATAAGTGCCCTTGGATTTGTGAGGCGCACAGCTGATGATTGCTACAAGCGGTGGAATAACCTGAAACGCAGAGCAAAGAACAAGCTGGCCTCAAATCATGCTGCTACTCTGGTGACTGGCGGTGGGTCTCCACAAGAGGACAACAAACTCACTGAACATGAGTCTGTTGCTGGGGCCTTCATCACAGAGGAACAGATCCAAGGTGTGGGAGAACTACCTGATTATGATGCATTGTCCGGTGAGTGCCCATGCATGTGTGTGTAATGCATGTGTATGTTGTTTGGGTGACGGGTTCTGATTGAGTGCCAGGTGAGGGTGTGTGTGCCTGCGTGGTATGGGTCACCCATGTGCTTCATCCAAAACATTCAGCGGCCTTGGATTTGGATGTGACAGTATCCCTTCTGCCCACAGTAGTAATTTAGCGCAACATTACGGCAGTTGCCTTTGAAGTGGCATCTTGCAACAACATTGTTTGTATTTTTCAGTGTTCGTTCAGGCTGATTGTTTCAATTCTCCCACTTTTGCTACGCATTCCTCAGCCCTATTGTCACATTTGTGACATGCTTCTGTCATAGATAAACCCCACATTGGCCCACATGTGTTACCTTGTTAGGTGAATGATTTGACCATTCAGGCTGATTGAGTATTGTCCTGATCACATACATTTTTGGGGACTGTTTGTATGTGGAACATGATAGTTGTTTCCTGTCATGTTCAAGTGCACAACCATTGATGTGTACATCGGCCTGCAATCACTGTATTTTTGTACACTGGATGTGTTGCAGTGTGTGGCACATGCGTATTTTGTCACACTATGTAGCATGTTTCATCTCATCATGTCCATCTCACATGGATGGCTGACAGTACTCATTCACTGACATATGGATGTACTTGTGGAATGTACCATGGCTATGTTACATGCCATCTGTGTGATAGCATGTGTCATGTATGTGTATTGGACATGCCACTCACAGGCCAATGTGTGATGGCAGTGCTACCCAGCATGCAGCAAATGTGTTGCTCTTCCATCTTGGTGTCATCAGTGTCTGCCTTTTGCCTCCCCTTCCAACTCAGTGACAGTGCATGCATGGGAGGGTTATAGTCATGTGGGACATGTGTAAATCATGTACTGGTTCTGTAGCTTGTCAGGCCTATTTGTGTGCTATGGTGCTAATGCCTGTTTCCATTTTTTGTCTTTCATGTTTTGCAGGGGATGACACACTTGATGCTGTTGAGGTTGAGGAGATGGTGCAGACCCAGGAGCAATCTCAGGCACGACCGGGCACCAGTGGGGGACGTGGTGTGGTGGTGGGTGAGAACCCAATCTTCCTGCAGACAATTCTGTCCAGGGGTGTCTCTGGGTGCACCTCCCCAGACCTCTATTCAGGTGCTGATTCGGATGATGAGACCTATGTGCCGTCGCAGGTAAGTGTTTCTGGCAGGGATTCCGTTCTGTCCAACCCACCTGCACCAGGGGTAGAACCCTCTATGGGGATGTCAGTGTAGGTAAGTCCGCCTTTGGCGGTTACGGATGCAGGGTCACACGCCACAACATCTGATCCTGTTCCTGGGCCAGCAGATCAGAGGGGGAATGCAGTCCTGCAGCCTCAGGCAGTGCCGGCACAGCAAGGCGCAGATCGGCTTGCCCCAAACAGGTGTGGTGCCCGCCGACGCGGTGGCCGTACGCCACCAGGCAATACCGTATGGAAACAATCCATGTACGGTATGGCAAGCCAACAAGCAGCATCAGTTGAGATGATGGCTCAAGCAATGGAGAGGGTGTTACGTGGTACATTTCTGATTCTGCACTTTCTTTTGCTTCGAGATACATCACATCTGAAGCAGGAACACTGGCCTAATGATTTGACATAAGGACTGGCCTAAACATCTAACAGCCATGAAAGCAGATGTCGCAGAGAACCACCAGAGCACAACCAGCCCAGCTAGCTGTGGAATGCTGCAGGCCTCGCAGAGACGGGCATGAACAGCCCTCCCTTCGAGAATGTACACAGTTCGGATGCTGCTGGCTCAAGTCCCAAGGTTGATAAGAGCCTGACTTGCAAAGACAATCTGAAGTTACGAAATGTACTTGATTGCCTTTTCTTCGGCGAAATGAACTATTGTTATGAATACGTACGGCTAATGGGAGGAGATTAATATGTAGCTTTGCATTGTACATAAGTATGAGCCAGGCCTGGGAGGGGGCAGAGTCGATGCAGCCCTCCAGAGCCTGGTGTGTGTGTTAACATTACAGCACTTTTACAACCCCACTTCTGGCTTTGTGGGTTATTTGTGTCCGAGTGCCAAGTGCCTGGAATGCCTGAGACGGTGCGAGGGAGCTGGATTTGCACTAGTATCAGGAAGAGCAGGACGAACGATTGTAACATATGGTGCCGAAACCCGGGAGCTCTTCTGTTCATCAAGTGCACAGAGATAACAGCAATACAACGGGTAAGTGAAAACATTTTCGCGGACCCTGTTGCATGTTGCGGTAGTGGAATTTGGGGAATTTGGAGTCTTCAGGGACTCTAGGAATAATACAAAGATAGGGCAGAGCATTCTTAGGCACCTGTAATACAGTCAGAGCACCGGGGCGTGGAGAGTGGGTGTAGGGTCGATGCTGTAGAGGGCACAGAGTGGGAGGTCTGTCTGAAGGTTGAGTAAAAGAGGAATAAAAAGAGGAATAAAAGAGGAATAAAAGAGATTAAAGAATACAGATTACAGAATACAGTTTCAGTGGCAACATGGCAGATGCCGGTCCACTGACAAGGCAAGAGGCGGGTGAAGATCTGTCATATAAGTCGGGGGCAAGGGCTGTGCTGGAAAGGCTGAAGAGCATGTTGCACAATTGGGATGTGATCCCCCAGTCGGTACAAAGGAAGAAGGAGTTTGGGGCTGCCCACGAACATCAGTTACAAAGGGTGGTGAAGGGAATGGACAAGGGAGGAAGTGCTGAATCACAAGAAAAGGTACAGAGTGATCAGAGACGCTCAGATTTTGAAGTAATGCTTACACAAAAGTTCATGATCGGCACAAGATGGCAGCTGCTAGTAGAGATAAGGAGGGTGGTTGAAGGGAATGTGGAGGAAAGGTTAAGATCCGCCAAGGGGTGGGCAGACATTCTGAATGCAGCTGATGACGCATGGCTGAAAATGAAAAAAACAGTGTTAGTAAAGGAGGGGGAGGAGAGAGGACACAAAGAGGGGCAGGAATGTGAGGTGCCAGCACCAGTGCCTTTGGGGGTTGGGGTGGATGACGCACAACGCTGTGGGGATGGCTCTATGTATTTCCGAGAAAGGGAAGGAAGTGGGGGAAGATACCGGAGGGAGGACATTTTGGAAGAGAGAGATGCAATCACTTATTTGGCAAACGGGGTCCTGACAAAATGGGGGAAGGCATGTCCAGACAAAGGGGCAATAAATAAACTGAATTTCAGAAGGACAGGTGACTGTGCAGTGTGCACCTTAGACAAGGAATTGAACAAGATGATAGTGAAAGGTGTAGTGTCAAGCGAATACATGCCAGAGAATGTCAAATCACAACAAGACGCTTTCAGGGCATGTGCACCAGAGAAGCACATTGACAGGCCCACATATGAAGTTGGTGGTCAGTGTCAGCGTCACTTAATAGTGTTTGGGGGGGGAAGAGCAAAGCATGGTGAAGCACAATCAGTGGTGCTGCATCTGGGAAGAAAGATGGTAACTGCATCTGAGCGAGAGTGGCCCGTGGCACCTGACAATGATCCACAGCCAGAGCTAATGGCATCCATAGAAGATAAGGAGTGTCATTTGATGGAGGGGCCACAGCTTGAAGTGGTGGAGATTATCTTACAGAAGAGCAAGAAGCAGGATCAAAGGAAATGTGAGCGCCTCCTGGGTATTTGGAAAGCAGAGGATGAACTAATGATTCAGCTTCTCAATGCAGAGAAAGGGCAAGACAATGCATTTCAGTGCCCGACAGAGAGGGCCTGGGGGCCCACAGCAAAAGATGAGTGGCAGGAGCACATGGACATTTGTGTGGCTCAATGGAAGAACAAACAGAAAGAGGTGCCCAAGAAGGAGCAGTTCAAACAGATGGATGAGAAAGACACACAGTGGCAAGACTGGCTGTCATTTGTTCTCCATGGACTGCTGAGAGAGTTTTCAGCGACCAGGTATTCACCATGGAAGATGCTACTTGGGAAAAATATGACAAGCACTGACAAGTGGCTGCTGACACTGACTGCGGGTGCACCTAGGGAATGGGAGGTACTAGAGGGTTACTATCTATTGGAAAGTAAGGGAGAGTTTGACTTGGACAGTGCAAACAAACATGACAGGCACATGTATGTGGTGTTGCTGAATGTGAGAGTGACAGGGATGCTCAGAGCTAGAAAGGGCGGGACATGTAGTTATGTTTGTTTTAGATGTACTGTAGATTATGGCTGAGGTTAATAGGTGGCAGTGTTTATGCAATACAGTACAGTGAAGGGCTTTAGATGAGTAAAGACATAAATAAGCTGTCTTAGTTTGGTAATGTTTTTTGTTATTTTTCTGCTTCTTTATTGAGTAAGAATAGTTTTATTACAATGTGCTTATGTAGAAGTAGTGCAAGGGTTTTCGTTAGTGATTGATAGATAAAATAAGAAGAGATGAAAAAAAAGTGGGCACATGTTACGTGGTACATTTCTGATTCTGCACTTTCTTTTGCTTCGAGATACATCACATCTGAAGCAGGAACACTGGCCTAATGATTTGACATAAGGACTGGCCTAAACATCTAACAGCCATGAAAGCAGATGTCGCAGAGAACCACCAGAGCACAACCAGCCCAGCTAGCTGTGGAATGCCGCAGGCCTCGCAGAGACGGGCATGAACAGCCCTCCCTTCGAGAATGTACACAGTTCGGATGCTGCTGGCTCAAGTCCCAAGGTTGATAAGAGCCTGACTTGCAAAGACAATCTGAAGTTACGAAATGTACTTGATTGCCTTTTCTTCGGCGAAATGAACTATTGTTATGAATACGTACGGCTAATGGGAGGAGATTAATATGTAGCTTTGCATTGTACATAAGTATGAGCCAGGCCTGGGAGGGGGCAGAGTCGATGCAGCCCTCCAGAGCCTGGTGTGTGTGTTAACATTACAGCACTTTTACAACCCCACTTCTGGCTTTGTGGGTTATTTGTGTCCGAGTGCCAAGTGCGTGGAATGCCTGAGACGGTGTGAGGGAGCTGGATTTGCACTAGTATCGGGGAGAGCAGGACGAACGATTGTAACAGAGGGTGGCCACTTCCATTGTCCCCCCTGAAAGGCAGATGGAGCAACTACAGCAGGCAACAGACTCCATTTGCCAATCACACAGGGAGGACATGTTGGCGTCCAACAGGGACACAGATGGGCGGCACTGGAGACTCTACGCCAATCGCTATCTATAGAGTCCCTGGGTCACAGGGAATACCTGAGGGTAGAACTCCATCACCTTGGGGAGACTCTTGTTGACCTTGAGGCTTCCATTAACTTGAGGACAGAACATCAGCTGGAGCAGCTCACACGTTCGCTCTCAGCTGAGATGCAGGCAACTCGGGAGGAGACCCGGGCATCACGTCAGGTGGTGCATGGGGATCTCCGCACTATGATCCTCCAGAACGAGACCTTCCACACCTGCATGCTTGCTGCCATGGAGGACCATATCAGGGCTTTGCGTGGGCTGCCTCCTATTGCACCACCACCTCCTGATGCAGCAGCAGAGGGTGATGAGAGCGACAGCAGCAGTTCTCCCACATTGGCATAGCCGTGCAGGCCATGAGCCCATGGAGGTGTTTTTTTTCCCAACATCCACACAGGTAGCTGTTGGTGTGCACCATGTCCTCAGACCTCCTGGGTGGCCTCCCTCCCTAACCCCCACATGGCCATTTTTGATTTTTGATTTTTGATATAGATTTTTTTTACAGTGTGTTGCCTTGTGTGGCTCCCGTGGGCATCCACTGTATTCCGGCTGGGCACATGCAGGCTTGTCCTGAGTTTGGGTTAGATGCTTGGGTTCGTGAGACACACACCCCTCCTGCTTCCCGTTTCCATGGGCTTGCAAAGGGTGTGCCCAAGTGACAGTGACTTACACAGTGATGTTGGACTCCCATGAGCTGTGTGGGCAGTCTGTAGTCAATACTGTGTATACATTCCTAGTGGATATTGTTGTTGTATTGTACACTGCATGGTGTATTGATATGTGCTTGTGCATCCATGTCTTCCTCCTAATTTGCAGGTTCATTCCTCATGTCTTCACAAGGCTGTCTACTTTGGAGATGGAGTTCATGTTGTAAGCAGTGCACTTACACAATTGCGTGGCAGCAACACTGTACCGTTGGAAGGGGTCAATGTGCTGGCATAATCAGGTTGTAAGACTACCACTACTGTAACTTAGTACTGTCATGTTTTTGCTATGTTTGAGGTTGTGTAGCTGCATTGTATTGTTGGTAAGTATTTTGTCATGTGTGTTGTTAGTTCTACATTACTGGGAGCATTTTGTGTATGGCCAGTTTCCATTAGGGACACTGTACTTTGTGACACTTGTGTCAGGTTTTGGGGATTGCTTTGTTTGCTCTCACATAGCATGACATGCCATGGTGTGTTGAGCGGCGGTACTGGGCAGGGGTTGGGTGACATGGCACTGTTGTCATGTTGTAATTTGCAAGGGGGTAATGAATATAGCAGCATAGAAGTGTGTCTTTTGATGACACAGCATTGGTAGTGTTTGTGTAGGTAGGGATGCACACAATGTAACACTTCCATGTGACCAATCTCAGGCTGGTATGGTTGTGACAGTTGACTGTCCCTTATGTCATCATCATTGATTGTCAGATGGTATGTGCCAGGGCTGTGTGCACTCCACAGGGGTGTGATTTTAGGTGAAGTAATTAGCCACCAGCTGCGTACGGGCTGCCTCACCCCGTGCCCTTTCCCCTCACATGCACAGTGGGCGTGCATGTGGTTGGGGATGTGGGGGCACCACCATGTCCACGGGCAGGCCCCGGCGTGTTGCAACGTTGTGCAGGACACATGCTGCCACTATGATCCTGCACACTACTGGGGGAGCGTATAACAGCTGCCCGCCAGAACGGTCAAGGGAGCGAAAGCATGACATGAGCACTCCGAATGTGCACTCCACTATGCCCCGGGTTGCAATGTGGGCTGTGTTGTATCTCACCTCGGGTGGCGCAGTGGGGTTCCGAATTGGCATCATCATGTGGGTGCTCAGAGGGTAGGCACTGTCCCCTGGGAGGTGGTGATGGGTATCATTAGTGGGGTTGTGACATTACTCAGTATCTGACATGCATGCATGTGCTGTGGCATTTATACTCACCGAACAGTCATGTATCGCCATGCCGCCCAGCTTCTAGGTCCCGGTTTAGGGTTGACATTCTGTAAATAAAACTGTCGTGGGTGGACCCTGGATAGTTGGCATATACTGAGGTGATGATTCCCTTGGCATCACATACTACCTGGACGTTGATGGAATGCCAGTGCTTGCGGTTTCTATGATGTGCTCTGATGCCCTGGGGGGACGTAGAGCCACATGGGTGCAATCAATGGCACCTAGGACTTTGGGGAATTGTGCCACCCGTAGAAATCCTGGACGGCAGCCTGCCTTTCTGCAGGTGTTCTGGGCAGGTATATGTGCCTGCGGACTGATGGGCGTGCAGTCATGATGGCCAAGACCTGGTGTAGGCAGTGTGACTGCGTGGCCTGTGACACCCCCCCCCCCCACTATAGCACTTTTCCACTGAAATTATCCAGTGGCCAAGAAGTGCAGTACATTGAGGACCTTCTCCAGGGGGCTGAGTGCTTGGGAGCACAGGGTGGGTGATGTGAGGTCATCCTCCCACTCACTCACGAGGTCGAGTATTATGTGAGGTGGAAACCTGTACCTCCCATACACCTGATCATCAGGCATCCCATAAAGGCTGGTTCTGGGTGTAAAAATTCTGGGCCTGACTATCCTCCTCCTCCTCCTGCGGTATCCCACGACCACTGCTGCTAGGAACGGTATATTCATCCTGGCGTCTGAGCTTGTTTGTTGTTATCAGGACTGACTCTATGGGCTACGGGACTTGCTAGGTGATCAGCTATATCTTCGTCTTCACTCGATTGATAACCCTCCCCAATCTCTTCCTCCTCACCTGAATAGTCCAGTTTCTTCCGGCGGGTAAGTCCAATGTACGGCTTCTTCTTTTTTAGAAGATATGGTCTACCTCGGAAAGAAGCCACCGTGACTCCCAGACAGAGAAAACCCACAGTGACTCCCCTCCGCGACAGCCAGAGGGGAAAAAGCCACTGGAACGGCAAAAAACCCCTAGATCATATATAGTCGTGAAGGTTGTGGAAGTCGTCGGCACTGTAGTAGGTTGAATGGTCCTTCGCCGAAAATCCAAGAAATAGTAAGGTCGACGTGATTCCGTTAATCAAGAGAAATGAATAGGGCGGTTTACAGGTGGGTACCCCTCGGGGTGGAAGACAAGAGTGAACGGAATATCCGGGAGATATAGAATCCTAGAGCGAAGAAAATCTCAGCAGAAAATCAGCACGGGAACAAAACACAGGAGAAGGCACACAGGATCCAAAGAAGGGGGGGGCTCATAGGGAACGGGAGGAGGAGAAGAAACAGGAAGAGTAGGGAAGACGTGATAGCAAGGCAGACTATCAGATGGAATACTAGCGCAAGCAACAGGGTGAGGAATGAACACAGTTGCAACGCGCCGAGCCGCCGGCAGCCGAGTGAGATATACAAACGGCGGCGGCCATCTTGAAAACAACTAGACCGAGTCTGGTAGGTGAGGAGGAACGTAATGGGACATTTTAATGGCGTCCTTGTTTCCACCTTCGCCACAAACGCCAGTCGCCGGCGGCAGTGACAGTATGCCCCCTCCGAAGGCTTCTCCCTCCCGGCCTTTCTGGATGTAGTCGGTGGAACTTGTGTAACAGTTGAGGAGAGTGAATATGGAACTGCGGTTCCCAGGTGTCTTCTGAGGAGGGATAACCTTTCCAATGAACGAGATACTCAAGACGACCCCAATGATAACGGGAGTCCCGTATCTGAGATACTTCATATTCATCGGAAGCTGGAACTGGCAAAGTCCACAGCTTGTGGGATGCTTGTTTCCGAGTATCTGGCACAAAGGGGCGTAAGAGAGATGAGTGAAACACGGGATGAATCAGTCTGAGTCCATCTGGCAACATTAGGCGGAAGGCCACAGGATTTATCTTAGAAGTTATCTCGAAGGGTCCGATGTAGCGGGGTGACAGCTTAGAAGGCCGAACCCATCGAGGAAGGAACTTGGTGGACAGCATGACCTTTGAACCCTTGTCCCAGGCAGGAACTTGACTCCGGTGTTTGTTGGTTTGCTCTTTGTAACGACTGCTAGCCTTAGAGAGGCTCTGACGGGCTGTGTCGTGGGCCTCCTTGATCTGCACAAGGGTGTTCTCCAAAGAAGGAATGTTAGTTTCCTCCCAGAAACTCGGAACTATGGACTGCGGGTTGTATCCGTAGGTACAAAAGAATGGGCTAATTCCTGTAGCCGTGTGGACAGAGTTATTATATGCAAACTCTGCTGTGGGAAGCAGGTCCACCCAATTGTCCTGCTGTTTATTGATGAAACACCTTAAGTATTGCTCTAAGGTACCGTTTAACCTCTCGGTTTGTCCATTTGTTTGGGGGTGAAACCCCGACGAAAGAGCTCTCTCAACGCCCAATGAATTGCACAATGCTGAGCAGAATCTGGAGGTATACTGGCTCCCCCTGTCTGAAATTATTTTTTGAGGAAGCCCATGTAACCTAAATATGTCCTTGAGGAATACGTCAGCCATGATCGAGGCGGACGGGATCTTTGTCAATGGAGAGAAATGTGCAAGTTTCGAGAAGGCGCCTACGGTTACCATAATGCAGGAACAGCCTCGGGAAACCAGTAACTCCACAATAAAATCCGTAGAAATGCATTTCCAGGGACCAGGTGGAACCGGTTCCTGTTTTAGCAGCCCCATAGGTTTCGAGGTGGTATATTTGCTTTGTAGACACACCATACAGCATTGGACATAGGCTTGAGTGTCGGCCTTCATGTTGGGCCAGATGAAAGCTCTTTGGAGAAGTTCCAGAGTTCCTCGTACTCCTCGATGACCTGCAGTCTTGGAATCGTGGCACCACTGAGTGACTCGTCTTCTGAGATTATTGGAAGGAATAAACAGTCTTCCACGGATAAAGTGCAACCCGTCCTTAGTGGTGACTGGTTGATTTCCCATATTGAGAGTAGGTTCTTGGAGGCAGGCTCCTCGTACTTCTTCCAAGAAGTTAGACACTGTAGATATGATCCGGGTACGAGGAAACATAAACTCCTTTCTGTACGGGAAGATAACATCGTCTCTGCGGGAGAGAGCATCGGCAACTAGATTTTGAGAGCCAGGGATGAATGTGATGACAAAATCAAACTGGGCGAAAAAATGAGCCCATCTGGCCTGACGGGTGTTATAACACTCTTGCTGCTTGAGTATTTGCAGATTTTTATGGTCTGTTCGTATCTGGAACGGGTGTAGGCTCCCTTGGAGCAAATGCCTCCATTCCACACAAGCCAACTTCATAGCAAGTAATTCCTTCTCTATGACTGAGTAGTTACGTTGGCTAGGATTTAAAGTCTTTGAGAAGTAAGCCACCGGATGTTCTAAGTCCTTGACTCTCTGAAGAAGAACAGCACCTACGGCTGCTGCAGAAGCGTCAGTTTCCAGAATAAAGGGTAGTAATTGATCTGGTTGTTTCAAGATAGGAGCTGAACAGAACTTGTGTTTTAAGCTGAGGAAGCTTTCTTCAGCCTCATTTGACGAGATGAACGGACCTGTGGATTTCTTGAGAAGGGATGTAATAGGAAGAGTGAGTAAGGAAAAACTCGGAATGAACTTCCTATAGAAATTCGCCAGCCCCAGAAAACGTTGAATATCCTTAACTGAAGAAGGCGACGGCCATGACAAGATGGCATCTACCTTCCTTGGGTCCATAGTAACCCCTTTGTCGGATAGGATGAATCCCAAGTAAGACAATGAGGATTGAGCAAATGCACATTTCTCAGGTTTTACCAGAAGACTGTGATGTTGTAGTATGTGCAGAACTTCCTTTACATGTCGAGTATGTTCCTCCTGGCTCCGTGAAAAGACTAAAATGTCATCCAGGTAAACCACTGTGTTAAGGTTCAGAAGGTCGGAAAACAATCGGTCCATGAATCTCTGGAAAATGGATGGTGCATTGACTAGGCCAAACGGCATGACTTGGTATTCAAACAACCCATAGGGAGTGCGAAACGCCGTCTTCCACTCATCTCCTGTTCTTATGCGGAGTAGATGATACGCATTCCGTAGATCAAGTTTAGTAAACACAACAGAACCTTGGACAGCCTCTAGAATCTCTGATATGATAGGCATAGGGTATCGATCTTTTATGGTCACTCTGTTTAACCCCCGATAGTCGATACAGGGCCGCAGCTCCTTGGTGTCCCGTTTGGGTATGAAAAATAGAGAGGCCCCAGCGGGGGATTTGGAAGGTCTTATGAGTCCATTTGCTAAATTATCATCAAGGTAACATCGAGTACAGCCTTCTCCGATACAGAGAGGGAATACATCTTCCCAAAGGGGACCAATGCTTGTGGCACTAGGTCGATACCACAATCCTCTGGGCGATGTGGAGGAAGTTTAATGGGGGTCTGCTCCTGAAAGACTTCATTGTATTCTGAAAGACATTCCGGTATGCAATGGATGGAACTGCTTTCAACAGCAGACATGGTCTTAACAGTTGCGAATGTTGGTTCTGGAAGACATTCTCGTAGGCAAAAAGCGGAATGGAAACTTAGTAGATTCTTAGACCAATCCACCGTTGGGTTGTGTTTCCTGAGCCACCCAATTCCTAAGATGACAGGGAAGTGGGCCGCCCGTATAATGTCGAACTTTATGATTTCAGAATGCTGGTGAATGGACACCTGAATCTCCTCGGTGGTGTGAGTAATGAGTCCTGAACATAGGGGTGTACCGTCCACTCCTTCAACCTTTTGGTCCTCCTTTTTTTCAATCCTTAGCAGACCCACCTTATCAGCCCAAAAGGTGTCAAGGAAGTTTCCAGCCGCCCCACAATCCAGTAGAGCCTGTGTCTCTACCTCTCTCTTCCGGAAGCAGAGTTTTATGGCAATCACCATGAGACGCACATCTTCACTCATCTGAGATGAGGCCACAGAAAGTGTAGTGTAGGAACAAGGTGTAGCCCCTCGATAGTCTGTTCCACTGATTATCAAGGGCGGTCGTTTCCCGATCTCCTTGGGGGCACATCGGGACAGTCTCTCAACAGATGGTTGGTGGCTCCACAATACAAACAAAGGTTCCCTTCATGTCTCCTCTTCTTTTCTTCAGCAGTCAACGGAGATCTGGTGCTTCCGACCTGCATGGGTTCATCTCTGGCGGGACGCGATCCATGTGAGGAGGAGGCGGGGGGTATATCCAAGAAAGAATGTGGACCTCGAACCTTTTTCCTTTCGTTTCTTCATTCCGTCAGGCGGAAATCTATTCTTAGAACTGCAGTTTGAAGATCTAAAAAGGTTTCTGGGCGCGGGATCCGGGCAAGCTCATCCTTGAGATCTTCTCGCAAGCCCCGGCGGAATATGGCATACTGGGCCTGTTCTTGCCAACCTGCCTCTGCAGCGAGTTTCTTGAAAGTGGAGATATAGGATAGTAAGTCGGTACTCCCTTGACGCACATCCAGCAAGTCTTCGCTAGCCACATGTGAGCTTTCGGTTCGCAAAAAGGTGTGTCGCAGTAGTTCCTTAAAGGCCGCATAGTCCTGCAACACTGGGTCAGATAGGGATACCAATGGAGTAGCCCATGTCAAGGCGTTTCCCGTCATGTGCTTGATCATGAAACCCACCTTGGAATGATCTGTGGAAAAGGCGTTTCTGCGGAAGGTGAAATGAATATTACAGGCTTCCAGGAATTCCTTAACCTTTCTTTCCGAGCCGTCGAATTTACCTGACACCAGGGGTAGTGGGGGTAAATCAGTTGTCTGTTGTTCTCTTGCAGCTACTCTTTGTTGGAGCGCCACGTTGTCAGCTTTTAGCGTTTGGACTTCTACGTTGAGGGTTTGGACAGCTGTCACCAGCTCTTGCAGTTGTTGTGGCGTAGCCATGTCTTCTTTCTGGCGTTGCAAACTATCAGGACTGACTCTATGGGCTACGGGACTTGCTAGGTGATCAGCTATATCTTCGTCTTCACTCGATTGATAACCCTCCCCAATCTCTTCCTCCTCACCTGAATAGTCCAGTTTCTTCCGTCGGGTAAGTCCAATGTACGGCTTCTTCTTTTTTAGAAGATATGGTCTACCTCGGAAAGAAGCCACCGTGACTCCCAGACAGAGAAAACCCACGGTGACTCCCCTCCGCGACAGCCAGAGGGGAAAAAGCCACTGGAACGGCAAAAAACCCCTAGATCATATATAGTCGTGAAGGTTGTGGAAGTCGTCGGCACTGTAGTAGGTTGAATGGTCCTTCGCCGAAAATCCAGGAAATAGTAAGGTCGGCGTGATTCCGTTAATCAAGGGAAATGAATAGGGCGGTTTACAGGTGGGTACCCCTCGGGGTGGAAGACAAGAGTGAACGGAATATCCGGGAGATATAGAATCCTAGAGAGAAGAAAATCTCAGCAGAAAATCAGCACGGGAACAAAACACAGGAGAAGGCACACAGGATCCAAAGAAGGGGGGGCTCATAGGGAACGGGAGGAGGAGAAGAAACAGGAAGAGTAGGGAAGACGTGATAGCAAGGCAGACTATCAGATGGAATACTAGCGCAAGCAACAGGGTGAGGAATGAACACAGTTGCAACGCGCCGAGCCGCCGGCAGCCGAGTGAGATATACAAACAGCGGCGGCCATCTTGAAAACAACTAGACCGAGTCTGGTAGGTGAGGAGGAACGTAATGGGACATTTTAATGGCGTCCTTGTTTCCACCTTCGCCACAAACGCCAGTCGCCGGCGGCAGTGACAGTTGTTTGCATGCACTTTTATGCTGTGCTGGTCCACGTACGCCTGCTTCCTGCTGGCGTACATGTTTCCGGATTAGCGCATTTTTTTTGGCGCACGCGTTAGCCCCGTTCGAATCCATGAATACGTGTTTGGAACGTGCGTGTGGGCGTTCCGCTCATTTGCCTCCTGTACTTCCCCCGTGACGCCCACATTTTCACAGGTTGTTCCCCATTCCGCGTGTCATGCCCTCGGTTCCTCCTACTTTTGTTGTGTGCACCGCGCTATGTGCGATTTCGCTGTGCGCGTAGCGCACGCTGTTTGGAGACGTGTGCGCCACGCAGAATTTTGGCACAAATCCTGGGATTTACATGCACACGGACTTCCATGAATCGCTGTGTGCGGGTTTCGCTGCGATTTTCGCACTGGCACTGCGATTCGCACGCTTACGCACGCTTTCGCACGCTTGCGCTGAAACTTTCAGCGCACATTGATTCCATGAATCAGCCTGAAAGTGTTAGCATGGCGAAACCATAAAGTCGAGCCAGGGTATATAAGAGCACAAGATTTGAAATGTGTGGTCAGAACCCAAATTGCTGAATGTATTGTTGCAGAGTGCAGGAAAAGTAACCTGCCTATGTTTCTCAGCATTTGTGAGAGGTTGGTCAGTGGGTCATTTGGATTGAATTTGAATAATGTGGTGCACGACCTGTAGTTGGATCAATTCAGCTAAGGTTGGGGTTTAGCTATAAGCTATTGTATTTGGACACTATGGATGGTCATGTTGAAGACATAGAGCTAATGTTGAATTAATGATCTGGCTATTTCTTTCATGTATAGCAATTAGTTGGCGGTTAGTTTTGAAGTATTTTTAGGGCCTGTTTGTTTGTTTTTCATATTTAATGTGTTTGTTTTTGCTTTGCTTTTTGATAATGTTATTTGCTGCGTGACTTGTTTGTTTCGCTGTTTGTTTAGTGCCCATTTGCCCATGGGCCTAAGGCATTTTTTAAATGGTTAAATAAATACATGAATAAATAAATAAAATGAAGTGCTGTACAAAAACATGTTATTATCCCAACAGGTGCTGCTGATGAGATGGAGGTAGTGCTGATGGCTTTGTACGTTGACATTAGATTAGAAACAGAATGCGGTGGAGTAGCCGCCCTGATGTTTTTGGACCTTTCATGGATGCTTTTGGATCTTTTGGATCTTTCAGCAGCATTTGGTAATTGCATTCTGGACTAGAGCAAATAGAAATGAGTGCTCGAAAATAGTGCACAGATGCCTGACACTGATACCACAATCAATTGCACTACCTCAAAATAGTTCTCAAACATATGTCTGACCTGCTGGAATTTGCAGGGCTCAGAAGTACCTCCCCCCTTTTCTTTAATGTATGCATTTGCCCCTTTGTTCAGATCGTACATTTGCACACCTACATAGACAATGGGCCTCATTCCGAGATTGGCGCTATTTCGCCATGGCTGCCTCCAATACCGGGTCCGTGTCCGGTCTGGTTGAATGGGGATTTACCAGGACATTCCAACCTGTGCGGACCCGGTAAATCCCCATTCAACTAACCATTCCCCATTCCGATTTGAGCCCCTATGGGGCTCAATGGGAATGGGGAAGACGCTAATTAGCCGTTATTAGCACCCTGGTCCCTTAGCGGGACCCGTAAAGAACGTGTGGTCAGACCACACGTCCTTTGCGGCTCCCGCTAAGGGACCTCAGAATTGGGCGGTAAGGGTTTAACGGCACCAGTCTCCTTACCGGTGACCGTTATCCCTTACAGCCCAAGTCGGAATGAGGCCCAATGTCCAGATCCTGCTGAGTTGCAAAACAAAAATATGACATCTGAATCTTTGGGACACTGGCTACCCATTATTGATCACTGGGTAAGCATCAACTACGTCAAATTGAACCCAACCAAAAATGATATTATTGTTTTTGGGCTCCACCGTCATCTGTGTATATCAGAGTTCTGGCCCACACAGATTTGCTTTTCTGCTGTTTTGGAAAATGACTCTACCAAAGGACCCAGGCTAATCAAAGCATTACTTCTGTATGCCCTGACTGTTGAAAACAGATTTACTATGCATTGTATTTTTGAGCTTAACCTAGTTTTCGTCTTTTCACAAAGTCAGGGATCTTGTCGCACAGGGTTACCAATCATTGTTGTCCAATCCCTTAGGGAAACACGGGTTGTTGCCTTCATTTATAAACATTTTTTAACATTTCAGTGAAAGAAACACCTGTTCTGCAAAAGACTGATTTACTACATGTTTAACACCTGGTTTGGAACAACTATCCAGGATTCACAGCTTTTCAGATTTCTATGCCCAGTGTGTACGCAATGGTCCCAAACCAGTGTTTGAGGGGCACCTACATGATTGGTTTGAAGTTCTAGAGTCTCTTATTGATTTCATGGCACATATTAATCTTGTATAAGGGATTCATGACCTGACATAGAAGGCTAAGAACTAGATTGTATTTTCTTTCATCAAGACAGTTTGCATAAAGGCTCGCCGTTGTTTTTTCCATGCACAGTCCATTACACTTCCATTGAGCAAACAATTCAACAGCAGGACTTCATTTTCCTAATTCAAAATACTATTGTAAATGGTATGGTCCAATACAACACGAAAGTGCCTCAAGCCCTGCTTAGAGACCAACCAAAGTAATTCTCATTTAGATTCTGGACTTTCTTAGAATTTCTCCGCCCAGATATTTGATTAGACTCTTCCTATAGCAGAATGTCCTTTCATGTGGACATATTGGCACCACTTAAACCTCTTAAAACCAAACCCATTCAAATGCCCCAATTTGCTTCATTATCTGAGGAACTACAGACTCAAACAACAGCATTCTGAGGAGCTGAGCATGCATGACAAACTCACTATGAGCCTTTCTCCAAAAGCAACTAATTACAAACATTGTGGTTATACAAGAAAAGCATCTTTAAACCAAAAAAGCCTTTTCTAAAATTACATTTATTTAAACAAGAACCTATTAAAGAGTTATTTAAAGGCCTTAAAAAATTGGAATATCCTGCCTCTCTGGCTGACTGTATTCAGCATTTCCAGCAAATATTCGATGACGTAGATACTTTCTTCTCTGACAGGTTCTCCACAATACCTACAAGCAGGTAAGTCTAGTGTATAAAGCAGGTGACTCTTACTCCAGTCAATCCCATTGAAGATGAATTGGTTCATAGGCTAACTTGCTTATTCCTGGTTAAAGAATCTTAACTTCTGAAAACCATGATTCAGAAAAGACCGACTTGTTCCCCTCAGGGACCATGTCCACAAACCCTGCTAAATTAAGGTAGGTCTGTGGTTGCTGGGGTATCATTAATTCATTGGTTTTGGTGAAAAGTTGTGGCTCCTGCTCTACAAAAAGGCCAAAGCCATTGTTACAGTAAAAGAGAGGGAAAAGGGGGTTCTGAACGTGAGAATATACGGTTGCTATGGCAACTGTATGCGCTGCAGTATGACATCACCTAATTAATAAAGTTTGTTTTTCCAAACTACGCAGTCATACTACCCAATGACGAGTTCCTTAACAATGTTTGCTCCAATCACGAGCTTTGTGAGAAGCAAGTCAGCTGCCGAGCTTTGCATTTCCCAACCACGGATTGATTTCCAGGGCTGCCTTATTGGGCTATTTCCCATATAATTGGGCTAATACAAAACCATTGTGAGGGAAATTATGGGCATGTACAGGTTGGTCTACTTTCAACAGCAGTTCTGTAAAAATGAAAGAGGCGGCTTGTTGCTTAAGGCGGGGGTGCTGCCTGCATTAATTGGTCAGTACAAGCTTTAGATAGCATGGGGGCAGTGGTGACATGCTGGCAGGCAGGTGGACATTAAAGCAGCAATGCAAATCCGTGATGCAGGAAGATAATGTTATTTATGTATTCATTCTAAGAAAATACATAACGAATTATTTCCGGGCTGGAGTGTGTGGTGGTGACGCGGGGAGCGTCCCACACTATGATAGTTTAATTTGCAGTTGGTACAGAGCCCTTTGGCCATCTAGCTTAATGTGTATAATTCGGAGGCGAACAGGTTGCTGGAGGTGTGGCTCCTTAAGTATACTTCCTTTCATAAATGGAGCACTCGGTCACTAAAGTGTGACTATCAGTCATACACATCAGCAAAATCCATTTGAGAGCTGATGAAATTTGTTGATGTACGGTTAGGGCGGGGGCCTGTGAGCAGGGGAGCAGCCTCAGGCAAAGCATACAAGCGAGGCAACCCACATGGAACTATTTAGAAAAAACACGGACTTGAATAGCGGGATTAAAACCAAGCAACAAAAAAGTGAAGTGCCCCGTTATACTAACAAAATTCCAATTATTCTATAAATAACAATCGAATGACAATGGTGAAGGTTTTAAGGATAATGAAAAAGCATAAATTGCATGACCAAATTTGACAAACATATCATATTTTCAAAAAAAAAACTTTAAAACAACTATACAAGAGAATTGTACAAATATAGAAATACAGACCATAGACCTGAGCAATGTCATACATCTATTTGTAAAAAAAAAATGTTTAAAAAGTGTTTATTTGTGGCGGGATTTGTGGTGAAGCTTTGTTCCTTATGCAAGTCCACACTGTGTCACCAATCTGCATCATATTGTGCACAGTACACTGTTAGGACCCCCCGGACATTACTGGCTACATGACATTTGGACATGCAAACCCTTTCCCTGGATTCCAGCAAAAGTCAACATTTGTTTGTGGGTTTGTGGTTTTGTGGCTTGGGAAACCATTGTTCCTTATACAATTCCACACTGTTTCACCAATCTGCACCAGAATTTGCAATTACCTGTTAGACCCTCTGGATATTACTGGTTACATGACATTTGGACACCCCACCCCGTTCCCCGGATTTCAGCACAAGTCAAGATCTGTTTGTGGATTTTGTGGGTTTGTGGGTTTGTGGCTTGGTGAAGCATTATTCCTTATACAATTCCACATCGTTTTACCAATCTGCACCAAATTTTGCACAGTTACCTGTTAGGACCCTCCATACATTACTATCTACATGACATTTGGACACTCCACTGCTTTCCCCGGATTTCAGCAACATCACACATGAGACGGTTCCCTGAAATCGGCAAAACATTAATGTGATCGTAGAAGGACCGGTACCGACATGAGGAATAAAATGCGAGGTACCGTCCCAAGGATGGACGGTTTCCAAGAAATGTGCACCGCAATGCACACCATGCCAGGGTGAGGTGGCAGGTCGGGTAGAGCACAGAAGGTCCCGGTATACAGCAGCACACCAACTCTCGCCTCCCCCCAACGTCTGCTCCGGAGTATGTCAGACAGCCACACATGCCCATTCTCAGTGCAGTTTACTTCAGGGTGCAAAGCACATCAAGCGATAAGCAAATCAGCACAGCAACCTACAGGATTAGTCTTATCATGTCTGTCTACAGAGCCCGTTCGTGCAACGGGTACTTCTGCTAGTAGATCATAAAGCAGCCCTGTGCCCGTCTCAAAGTGCAAGCAGATAGGAGAATGAATAATGCCAGATGTGCTACCAACCCCGATGTGAACAATATATCCTAAAAGAAAGGGTTGAAAAACAAAACAGGAAAAATAAGACTAAGATCCTATGAGAAAATTACACCTTGAGACACAATTGTATGTTGGCTCAGCACATCTAGTTTGTGCATGTGCTCGACTCAAATGGGTAGATATTTCAGAAAAATATACCTCCATCCCTCAGAAGGAATTACATAGAATGGGTAAACTTGGTCCAGATTGGCCTACTCGAGTTTCAGCTGTACGTGGCCACTGAAATTCTTGAGTTTAAGGCTCTTTATGAACATGCATATGTAATGGATGGGATCATACCAGAATAATTCTGAGTCCAAATAATGGAACCAACTCAGGAAGATGGCAAAGCACTGTTTTATTAACAATTATCTAACGCAGGGAGGTTACAACGAACATTAACGGACGGACGCTCAGTCTCTCAATGATCTGCACACAAAATATGACTTTTATACATAAAATGCATCAGAGTGGCATCATACTACGTGGCAATAATAAACAAAATCTATCAAGGGTCGGGGTTTGTTATGGGAGACATCTAAGTATACTTTTCTATTGGAGTTAGGATGGTTATTGGCTATCCAGTATCAGGTGGACAACTTATGCCTGCCTCTAAAAAACGTGTAATTTCTGAGACATTAGATACACGGTTTCTCATTGGTTTTTTAACAATAAGGTCCTTTGTTATATGGACTGATATAATTGGTTGGCACGCTTGAGTCATGTCTGGAACATTCAGTTTATTTAGCAGCACATACGCACAGATCCAGGTGCAAGGAGATACGGCATGTAACTACATCACAACCCAATTAGCACAGCAACTTTCCTCACCCATGCCTTTTGCCATGAAATTGTCTTTGTACTTGACCTTGCAGAACATCCTTGTCTTTGAGAATGTACGGGAGTGTGGGCACTCGCTATCGTGCCTGGAACTCCAAGTTCAAACTCTATTTCCATCCTTTGCTCACGTGACAGGAGACCAAGATTTGGTCCATTTTGCAGCTTTTAAATTGTCTAAATGAATTCAAGTTTGGCGTCCTTTGTGTTCTATCTTGCACCTTAATGTGAGAAGGTTGCCCCTCTGCATACTCATTCTTCAGAATGGATAGATGACCTTGGTTGTTTCAGTCTTGGCTTCAGGCCAGACAGCCTTGCCATGCAGTTCCATGAGTCTACTTATTCTTGTTGTGACACAGTTTTCCATTCCTGGTTCATGGGTTCTGGCTTACTAAATTCATGATGCCAATGTCCAGTTTTCTGTGTAATGGCGGCTTCGCCTGCATTCTATTCACTACTCAAAGCTAGCTTCTATGGTGACTTCATCTACCTTGTGTTTCAGCGTCTGGTCATTAGTTGAACGGTTGTTTTTCTGCAGCACTTTGTGCAAGTGTCATTGGGCCTCATTACGACCCTGGCGGTAATTAATTTACATTACCGGCATGGCGCAACTAACGTGTCCGTGCTGGCCTGAAGCCGCAAAAAGCGGCACATTACGACCCATCGGGCACGAGCATTGCGCCATGCCGGTAATGTAAACTGTGCCATGCCGGTAACGCCCCCAAAATGGCACCTACCGGCATTGTATGCCGCGCAAGGTGCACTACCGCCACCCCACCCACCGATATTAGCGGTGACCGCAATTAGCGGTGATCGCAAATATGCGGAACCGGAAGTTGCGTCATCGCGGCGGAACGGGAAAGAGCAAGGCGGCCATCTTATAAAACACAATCCATTGGCATCCTCCGCAACCAGTGGACATCTGACCCTGAGAACCGGCACAAAACATCAGCTACATCTACCCTTCGAGAAAATGCCTAAAGTTGTCAAGAAAAGTTGTGATCGCCAGCGGCAGGACCGTTTCAGCAGGGAAGAGCTGAACATGTTGGCGGAGACCCTCCAGGAAAACGCTGCTGTAGTCTTTTCCAAATGACCAGACCGGCAATCGCACAGAAGAAGGCCATATGGGCCCTAGTTGCACAGCAGGTCAGAGCAGTAGGAACAGCACCCCGCAACGCGAGACAGTGCCGTAAGCGGTGGGATGATCTCCGGCTCCGCGTTAGGAGCATCCTGTCTGCCAACAGGAACATGGGCATGGCAACCGGCGGAGGGGGCAGGTGCACATTTCGTCTGATGCACATATTGTGTAGCATTACACATGCCATGACCATCTTTGCCACCTTCTCATGGCGGTATTGGAGTGACCCACCAGACCTGCTGAGGCAGCGAAACCGTGCCTTCAATAGGCCAAATGTCTGCTCAATCACCACACGGGTTCGTGTATGTGCACGATTAAAGTCCTCCTCGTGCTGGTTCTGTGGGTTCCGGACTCGGGTAAGGAGCCACCTCTTCAAGGGATAGCCTGCATCACCTGTATGTGGGCAACAATGTATGTGTCAGTCATGTCATCAAATTCCATTAATGACTTGGCAACATGGCATGCATTCATCTCTCACTGTGTACTACATTTACATGCACAATTGGAGTCACACTATGAGACCGGTATATGTGTATTCCTCTCATGGACTGTTTTGCATGCCAGCAGCCAGTGTATGCAGGGGGGTCCAGTGCCTTGTGTGTGCCCATCCACTGTGTCAGTCCATAGCGTTTCTTTTGCTGGCCTGGCAGGTGTCCAGTGACATCAATGCTCTCATCATGGCAACATTGCTGTCAGCCTCATGTTGACCTCACTGGGGACTTCAAATGTTGTTATGCTATTTTGATGGTCCTCGGTGTCTGTGTAGTGGTGTATTGATGTTGATGTCCGTCATGTGCCTCCTTTGTGCGCAGTTATTGGGGACTGCCCTTTCAGTTGATGGTGTTTGGTTCCGTGTATTGGCTGGAGTCATTGCATGTAGGTGCATTTCGTTGAGGTGGATGGGGTCCGATTCAATGCAGTGCACTTGCAGATGGTTGTGTCATGGTTGGGAGACACCTTCAATCACATGGTTGGGCTGCTTACTCGGGCATTATGTGTTCAGGTGTCGGCTGAAGTTTGGCCTGCTTTAGGGTATGTGCTGGCTCCATTGGCTCTGGTACTAGCAGCCAGGTAAGGCATGCATCTCTCACACCCCCCCCCTTTCAGCCAGGTAAGGCATGCATCTCCCCCCTTTCAGCCAGTTATAGTATGCATTGGTACGTCAATCACCTACCCACTTCACATTTCCATGCACATGACATGTGACTCACCGAGTAGCCATGATCTTGGCCCTGCATGTCGCTCCATGTAGCGTGGTATAGTGGAGTTCCGCAGGACCATTGAATCATGGGTTGATCCGGGGAATCGGGCACAACAATGTGTGATGATACTGTTGGAGTCACATACCATTTGCACGTTGATTGAGTGGAATAGTCTACGGTTGCGGTACGCTACCTCAATGGCATGTGGGACCACCAATTCCACATGGGTGCAGTCGATGGCACCGATGCAACCAGGTATTCCGGCTAGTGCATGGAAACCCACTTTGGTGTTAGCGATTTCCTGGGCAGACCGTGGTGAGGATATGTGGTTGTCTGTGTGCTTGAGGAAGGCATCGAGCACTTGGATCAGCGTACGTGAGAATAATGGTTGTGAAATGCCATGCAAGTGCCCCACTGTGTGTGGGTAGGTGCCTGTGGCCAGGAAGTGGAGCACGGACACTACCTTCAGTAGGGGGGGGATGGCGGTGGGTGTTTCAATCATGCTGACGATGTCGTTGTGTATCATGTCCACAATGGTGGTGATGGTGTCCCGGTCCAAACGGTACAAGGTGTGGATCTGCTCAGCGGTGAGGTTGAATGGACTGGCTCGGATGCGTGGGATTGAGGGCTGCCTGCTTGCTGGCCCTGCTTTGCCCTCCTCCTTCTCCTCCTGCGTCTCCTCTGTGCTGCCTGTTGTTGTTGTTGTTGTTGTAGTTGTAGCACTTGCATTGCAATCAGGTCCTCCAGCCCCAACATTGCTAGTCGTATTGGAATCATTGTGGAATGTGACTGGGTGTGGGAAGGGGTGGGGTGTGCTCTTTTTGTACTTGGTGAGTCTGTCTGGCCTCCACTTGTGCTGATTGTGTGCACCTGCGGCAGCTGGGAACACTGCACATGGCCATTTGCGGTTGGTTCGCGATGGTGGAATTAGCACCATGGCGGTAAGGTGCTTTACGGGCTTCGCAAGGGCGTTAAGAGCATGTCCGCTTGATTCGTGATGTTACCACCTTTGCGCGATGCCGGTATTTACGACTTGGGAGGTCGTGTGCGCGCGAGCTTGGTGCTCTTAGCGGCACCGTTAAGTACGATGCCGCTAATTGCACTTTCTCGGGTCATGATCGGACCTAACGGTAAGCGATGCCGGTAATCATTTACCGGCATCGTTTTTCACTTACCACCAGGGTTGTAATGAGGCCCATTGTCTTTCTTTACACTGGAAAGCTCACTCGATTCTTCACTTTGTCATTAATTTCTTCAGGATCTATAAATCATCTTCAGTCGGTTTCTCGGGAAGTCGTGTACACTTCTTTATGATGTCATTCATTTGTTGGTTAGCTTCTTTTCATACTCCTTCAGATTTTTCCTCCTGCAGGTTATCATCACGTTGAGAGTACATTCGGTAGGGTTGTCTCAATGGGTATATTCTTTCAAACACTCATTGCAGTATTGGTATTATGGCTGGTGTTAGGCACGGCACGATTGCAAGTCTCCAATACACGGGAGGTAGAGGGGCAGGATCTCCTTCAGATGCACACAGCTGCTCCTCTACATTCTAAGGCCCAGCCTTCTTCAGGGCAAACAGAGGTTCAAGCAAGAGAGTCAAAAGTCTGCACATGTAGTCTGTTAAATGTAAATAATCGGGTTATTGTTAAGAAAGGAAGAAGGCAATGAATATGGCAAGGGAAATGTGCACGGAATCACACAGTGAACAACTTTGAATCTAACAACGTGCATACAATACCCAAGACTCGTGTATACTAAAACCCAGGAGTGCAAATAGAGTGAAACAATAATACCAATATATGAAAAGGGATGTGGGGTAAGCACTTAGAACCTCCTTATGACTGAAAGGAAAGTCGGCAAACTCCTTACCCACTATGCTATTACAGATACTGACAGCGCTAAACCCACATAGAGGGCAAGCAAGGACAGGATCTGTGAGCTGACACTCTGGATGATACTGAATAAGGAACTTAGAAACAGTACTCACGAGGACCGAAAGACCACGTGAATGTCAGTAAACCCACGAACCCAGTTGATCAAACAGGGACCCTGAAGGCTATAGCAGCAATGGGTGGAGGAAACTAAATACATAAGACCCTAGACAAGGGGCAAGTAGGAATAGTGATTATAGAATAGTGAGGAAAACAAAAGGCATTCACACTGGGACTAGTTACAACAGCACCCCACACCTAATAATCAATGGGAAATAAATGCAGAAGTGCAATGGAAAACATGGAATGGATCCCAATAGAAAGTAAGGATCAGGAGCAGGGAAAATGATATCACAAAAGGAAACCTTTCCCACCCATCCAAGGAGAAAAGGCAGGAAGCTAAATCTATAAAGGGAAAGACTAATGCATCAAGTTTTTCAGTAGCAAAGGACAGCTTCAAAGAAACAGATTACACAGGCAAATTGGGCAGCATCAAAGGGTAAAGCACAGAGAAAGGCTGCCTGCAGACAGAGGAAGACAGAAAGGGAAATCCAGAAAGCAGAAATCAATTAAGCACATAAATTCGAAATCCAGGGCAGAGGAACAAGAAACAGGAACTAGGAACCAGGCACAAAAACTAGGAACCAGGAACAAGGGACCAGTCACAACAGGAACACTGCAACAATGACCAGCACTGGACTGAAGTAAACTGAGGCTTTTAAAGCTGCTTAACGAGCACACCCCTCAGGTGTGCCGCCTGCTGCACCTGCAGCCACAGGTGTTGCCTATCCTCCACCCAACCTTGTCCTGCAAGGGAGGAGGTGAGGCAGTGAGCCAATCATTCTGGGAAGCATAGTCATTAGATTAAAGTAGCATGCTGGCTGCCAAAAACCTGGAATGGATCCGGAAGGGAAGTAACTTGGAAAATAAGGTTTTAGCGCTCCCAATTCATCACAGCACTGTAGCATAAGGTTCAGAGGAAATGTCCAGTAGGGAAAAAAAACCAAAACATGCCCCCGAAGTGACGGGAACGGGAGCGAAGGGAGCAAACCGTGACAGTTATTAGTCCAAGTAACTTACAAACACAGTAAAATCCCAAGCAGATAGGGGTAAAACAAAAAGGCAGAGGAGTGATAAATAATTCAACTTGTCATACCTATTTAAATGAGCAACAATTCCACAATATGAGAAAGACCATAACATTTCCTGGTAGAAACCATCCCAGCACTGATGCCCTGCAGCTCACCAAAGCGGGGTCTAAAACAGAAAAGACCCAAAAATGAGGTCCGACTTCCAATTTCAGAGAAAATGTCAAAAAGAAAACCTCAAATTTAGATTATATACGGCGACAAAAACCTTCATATTCCAAGCGAAGATTTCGAGAGGCAGCTACGCCTTGACAAACTCGTCAAGAGACATACTGAACGAGACGAACACTTAAGGTAAGAATCTAAAAAGCCCAAAAACAGTGGGCAAATATGAGTACTGCTAGAAATTACAAACCAATTTGTAACCAGTTCAGACTAATAACTATTGAGCCTGAATAAAAATCACCTGAAAGCATATTGCAATGCGTGATGGGGCTAGCTGGACAGAGGAAAACTCCAACCCAGCGGAGTAGGAGAAATATTGCAGTGAAGCCATCTTGACGGCGAAGACTCAGTCATGTGACAGTGAGCCTCACAGGAGGCAATGTGCTGGTGTGGTCTATGTGCAGATGAAATGCGGCAGCCATTTGAAAGAGGTGAAAAAGTACTTCCATTGGTAGTCAATTTCCCCAGTAAAAGGGAAAATCAAAAAAGCAATGGTAAAGACACGGCATCCCTCAATATTAGTGAAGACAAAAGTAATCGTGGAGCGGATGTCCAAGTCAGATAAAAGCCTCAGAGTAAAGTGTTGGGCCCGGCTCAGCAGACCGGGCGCAGCACTCGACCTGGAAGCAGGTTCGCTGACCACTGAATTTCCTTGTTCAGACCAACTTCATGGGTTCCGAGCTGGACAATCTACTGTTACTCAAGCCTCAAGAAGCCATTGATGGTACTGATGTTATTGGGATCAGGAATAATATGATCAGTGATTATCCATTGGAGATCTCGGTCTGAATGATTAAATGTTGTGAAATGATGCACCATCCAGTCGGGCTGGAGTGCCAGCACCTATCATTGACCAATGTCCTCCTATTCTAATGGATACTTTTCTGGTGGTCAGGCCAATGTGCAGTTTCTAGCAAGGGCATCGGATCATTTAAATAGCATTGTGAGTGTTGCAATTGGTATGTGATCTTAGGGTCCAGTGCATCCTATCATGGATACATGTAGTACTAGTGATGCAAAATTCACAAGCATGACAATTTCCGCATGGGAAGTGGCCCACCACAGGATGATGTGGCAGGTTCCAGCACTCTAAAAGGCGAGGCTGCCTGAGGGCAGAGTCAGTGACTCGTGACAGCGGACAAAGAGCCAAGCTGAGCCACCCACTCAGGGCCAAGGTGAAGTAGTCCCATAGCTGGAGCCTGCCTCCATCGCAGGTAAGAGGTTGGCCTCTCTGATCTCTGGTGCTCACCCGCTAATAAACTCTTTGCAAGAATATAGGCTTTTTTGTTGTGCTCTTGCTCTTGATTCATTGGCTCTGACACATACACAACCATTGTGTGGTTGCGTATGTGTCAGTGCCAGTCGGGAGTGAGAGAGAGCACAACACGTTTATTAGCGACCAAAGATACAACAAAAAATGTTCATCTCTCTCTCGCTCTCCTTCCCCTCTCTCTACCCCACCCTACACCCTCTCTCTGTCCCCACTCTCTGCCACATCAACCCACCCTACCCTTCTCCCTACCCCACACACCCCACCCACTTTCAAGCCCAGTCACCATACTCTCTTTCTACCCACCCACCATGCGCCCTCTTTCTATCTGCCTTCCTATCTCTTTCTCTCTCTCTCGCTCTCTCTCTCTCTCGCTCTTTATAATTCTATATCTCTGTCTCTACCCCACCCACCATAACCCCCTTTTTGTCTACCCTACCCACCCTACCCCATCTCTCTCTACCCCGCACATCCTACTCCCTCTCTCTACCCCACCCATCCTACACCCACTCTCTCTACCCCACCCTACATCCCCTCTCTATCTCTCTCACACTTTGTTTCGCTCTATCTATTGCTCTCCATCTCTCGCTATATCTCTATCTCTCTACTGCTCCCATCCGCCCTGCAGACCTCTCTGGTACCCTGTTCTCTCTTGTTCTGCTCCTACTCTGGCATCTCTATATCCCCAACACACCAAACGTCACCACTTTCTATCCAGACCTCCCCATCCTTCCACCCACTGAACCTCAAACCACACTCTTCCCTATCACCAATCCGACATCACCCCTCACCGCACCTCACCCCTCTTTCCCAAAGCATCGCCCCTCACTGTAATTTCTTCCACCAGACCTCACCCCTCAATGAGCCTCACCTTCTGTCCCAATATCTAACCTTCGCTGTCCCTACATCCACCCAACCTCTCCACTTACTGTTGCCTCTCACCCAATCCACCTCATCCCTCACTGTCCCCTACTTACTGCACCTCAGCACCCACCAGACCTCACCCCTCAATGAGCCTCACCTTCCGTCCCAATATCTAACCCTCACTGTCCCTACATCCACCCAACCTCTCCACTTACTGTTGCCTCTCACCCAATCCACCTCATCCCTCACTGTCCACTACTTACTGCACCTCGGCACCCACCAGACCTCAACACTCACTTTCCTCCACCTACCCGACCTTACTCCACCCCGCCATCCTCCCTAACTCGCACATGGCTACCATACTTACGCCTGCCTACTTCTTTCATGCTATCTTACCCTTCTCCCTCCCGCCATAGCTCACCTTGCCCCACAACCCTAACAGCATTCCACCATAGCTCATCCTGCCTTGCAACACTAGCTCACCCCTGAACATTCCATACTGACTTTCAAAGTTCTGCACTTCTGCAAATTAGTATTCGTTGGCACATAACATTGGTAATAGCCATAGCAAAAAGAATTTGGTACATTGCAATGAAAATAATTATTTCTTCTATGTCTATAACTAATGCCATGTGTCTGCCAACATTAACTTGCTGACATGGTTGACATTTCCGGGTAAGTAGAGCTCAAATATTTATTGCATTCTTAATTATAAATGTTATAAATGTTAAATGTAATAAAGAACTGCAAAATCAAAAACCTTTGGCTTTGTCAATACGTGCTTATTGTTGTGGCAGGGTGCCGGCTCCCTTGAAAAGGTGGTAGTTACTGATATTTTGAAACAGCTCTGCCTATACACGGCTGACTAGTGCAATTTTCACCCAATCCCTCGGCTGCCACACACCAGTGAGCTTATGATAAGTAATTGTGACATCACTGCTCCAAGACGTCATTGAAACTATCCTCCTTTCATAGGAGTGCCACTCGGTTTTTAACCAGGACAGAGGTCTGTGGTAGAGGTGGCAATGGGTGATCTGCAGATGGTGGCCGATGATGACAGTGTAGCTAGCGACCAATATCCTTTTTGGATCTTTCTGTCGCCTTCAACACCATTTACCACCTTGTTAAGATTGAGGTCCAGACGGAAAAAGGTTCATAAGTTCTTTAATAAGTCAATACACGCAGACAGCAGGCACCCCCTTTAGAGGCAGGCTCCAACTGACCACAATAGAACATACAGTGAAGCAAAACATTCTCATTAGAATTTCATGACATCACAATTACTCTGTTTTGTCAAGACTACATATGATGTATAAATGACCATTTTAAATGAGAATACGAAAAGTATACACCAGAACACATCTCTTCCCTTTAATTTGTGGCAATTTAACCTAGGTAATAATCATTCAACCTGACAGGTTTTTTTTTACTCTGTTTGCATTCAAACTGATGTTGTGACTGAACGCTGTTCTCACATTCGGTTCAATTGGTTCAAACCTATGTTCATCCTTTCCATGCTCACCCGAAACCTGCTCTTCTCTCTCTCCCTCACCGACATCATCGTCAAGCTTATTGCACTTAACCAGTTTGGCCATTGACCAACATTCTCCGCCCTCCATGATAACAACATTCCCCCTGATCACAGCAATCTTCTTAGGTCCAATGAATTTACTCTCAATACACTTGGGAGAAACCCTGGGATTTTTTACATAAACCCAGTCCCCCACTGACCATGGTATCACCTTGACACCTCTTTTTGTATCAAACCTCCCTTTGTACTCATCTTGGGCCTCTCTGATGAGATCCATGATCTTTTCCCGGTTTACATGTACACTCTTTGCTAACTCCAACCAGCCCGGACATAACATTGTACCGGGTTGTCTTCCGTTGAGAGATATGAAGGGTAAAATGCCGGTGACAGAGTGTGGAGTCACGCAGTAGTTCCATACCATCTCCCTGAGAACTGTCTGTCACCTTAGACCAGAAGCCATGGCTAATTGTAATCCTCCCTTTAGAAATCTGTTGGCTCTCTCAACAAGACCATTCGCTCTAGGCTGGTAAAGTGCTGTCCAGTAGTGTTTAATACCAAACCTATTGAGAAACTCCACCATTCTGTCCGAACAGAATTGTATTCCATTATCCGAAACAAGCTCTGAGGGGAATCCCTCCCTGTAGAACACCTCCTCAAAAAAAATAATCAATTGTGAAGTGGTTGCTTCTCTAATGGCTTTCCACTCAACCCATTTAGAGTGATAATCCACCAGGACAATAAAATATTTAAAATCCTCTCCCAGTTCCTGTATAGGCCCTATTAAATCCACTGCTAATTTTCTCCATGGCTCTCCCGGAACACTGACAGGTCTTAAGGGGGCTTCTTTAACCATCTTGCTTTTGTCACTTCTCTCACATTCTTAACAACTCCTCACACACCTCTCTACCTGACCATCAATCCCTGGCCACCAAAAGGATTGTCTGATATGCCTTTTGGTACCCCCCATACCTAGATGGCCTTGGTGAGCTATGTCCACTAATCTGAGCCTGATATCACAGGGAGGTACAATCTTCATACCTTTTCTGAGTTGAGATCCATCCTCTGATATGCTCAACTCCTCTTTAATGCAATAAAAAGAATCAAATTTCTTCTCAATGAGGTCTTTCCTGTGCCAACCTGTTTTGGTCCACAACTTGACTTGCCCCAGGACCTCATCATTAGCATCGGCGGATTCCCATTCCTCTTTGCTTATAGCATTGTGTACAAGTTCACAAATGCGCACACTACACTCCGCACTCACATCCTTAAGGCTCTCATTCTGTGCAGGCAGTCTAGAAAGACAATCCGCTACCACATTTTCTCCCCCAGGTATGTACACCATTCTAAAATCATATGCCAGCAAGTCAATCATCCACCGAGATATTCTGGGTGAACCTTTAGCCCACTCTGCACTGCCCAATAACTGGACCAGCGGTTTATGATCTTTTTTTACAACAAACGACTGGCCCCATAGAAAAAATTTGAAATGAGACACGGCCCATGACACAGCTAGGGCCTCTCTCTCCACCACGGAATAATTTATTTCTGCTCCCCTCAGTGGTCGGGAGGCAAAAGCTATAATGTGTTCAATGTTACCATCATACTGAAAAAGAGCGGCACCAAGCCCTAATGTGCTTGCGTCTACAGCCAGCACAGTTCGCCTACCAGAAACAAACCCTCCTAATGAAGGTGCTTTCACAATACTATCTTTAATCTTACTAAAGGCAGTTTGACATTCTTCCGACCACACATATTTGGTGCCCTTTTTCAATAGATCTCTCAAAGGAGACGACATGGTAGAAAACCCATCAACAAACTTCTGATAGTACTCCGCCAACCCCATGAACAAGCGTAACTGTTCCTTATCCAGGGGTTGGGGAGCACCCACAATGCTATCAACTAGCGACTTCCTGGGAGAAATACCATTGCAGGAGATCTTATGCCCCAAGTAGTCCACTTCCGTGACAGCAATCTTGCATTTCTCCCTTTGTACCGTCAGACCCGCATCCCTGAGCCTGACCAACACTGATCTAAGTATCCTATCATGTTCAGGACCATCCTTGGCAAAAATGAGAATGTCATCTTGGAACACCGTTACTTTTTCAAGACCTTTGAGTACTGTCTCCATTACTCTCTGAAATACCGATGCCGCAGAGGCCAACCCAAAGGGCATTCGGTTATACTTGAAAACACCTTCAGGAGTAATGAATGCAGTCAGAAGTTGGCACTCTTTAGACAGCGAAACCTGATGATAGGCAGCAGAGAGATCAATGATGGAAAATAACTTAGGTTCTCCTAGTGTGGACAAAACTTGTGAAATATTTGGTAACGGGTGCCTCTCCACCACTATGTTCTTATTGAGAATGCGTAGGTCGACACACAACCTTATGTTACCATTAGCCTTGGTAACCAGAACAATTGGAGACAACCATTCAGTAGCTACAACTGGTTCAATCACCCCTTTGTCAACCAAACTATTAAGCTCCTCCTTAAGTTGTGCCCTCATTTTCAGTGGTACTTGACGAACCATGTGCACCACAGGTTGGGCATTGATCTTAAGCTTAATGTGATCCTCAAACTCTGTCAACATTCCTAGACTCTCAGAAAACACTTGTGGAAATTCCCTGGTCCAGGAATCTCCCACCTCGGCAATGGTGACAGGATCTGGTGCACTAGCCTGTACCCTTAAACCCAACTTCGTCTGCTCCTCCCAGCCTAACAGAGAGGTCCCTTTTTCCGCCACAAGGAGAATGGCCTGGCAGTCCCTTTCCTTATAAGTTATTTTAGCAAGAAATTCACCCAGGATGTTTATATCAGAATCTGCATATCCACACACCCTGACATTGGTAGGGCGAACAACAGCATTGCTCTTCCCCAAAATGTTTATCAACGTGTCTTGAGATATGATGGTCCAAGGGGAACAAGTATCTACTTTCATTACAAGCTCAATACCATCAACTTGAAACTTATCCACAGGACCTTTGTTCATCCCAGACATCTCTGAAATTTCAAAAATGTGCCTTGGTGTGAATTCTTGTGTACAGGATACTTCATGAATATTGTACCCCTTTCCAATGCCATCTTCACCATTGTCCATTGGCTTGAACTCTATACTATTGATAGCATTACCCTTGCAGAAGTTAGCAAAATGCCCTTTATTCTTGCACTTGAAGCATTCTGCATATTTGGCGGGGCATGAAGGATAATTCACACCATGTCTTGAACTGCCGCAACGAGAACACATATTCTTCATATTGTCACTTCCTCTCTTCACTGTGGAATAACCAATTTTTTTCTTTTGATTAACCACACTTACAGAGGCCGATGGAAGATTTGGTTTGTCAATCCTAAATTCTTTAACATACTCAGATGTTTGCTCGATGCTTCTGGCTAATTCCACAGCCTCATCCAATTTCATATCTTTTGCAAGAAGTTTCTCCTGGACTCTCACATTGTTAGTGCATCTAACAAGCTGATCTCTGATTAGAGAATCAGTTAAATGTTCAAACTCGCATAACTCAGGGATCCGAGGCAAGCAATGTATGATTCCACAGATTCCGACTTCTCTTGGACCCTCTGGAAGAATTTGTGTCTCTCAAAACTAACATTCTTCTTTGGTTCAAAGTGATCACGAAGTTGGTTAAGAGCAAACATGTATTCATCTATGTCATCAGCATCTGGAGCACGATGCCTAGAGAGTCCATGATAAATCCTGCGTCCTTCTATGCCAAGGTTGTGAAGGAGTAAGGCTCTCTTACGTGCAGAGGGAAATCTCTCCCCACCCATGGCCACCAGGTAGTTCTCAAACATGTCTCTCCACCTATCCCAAGCAATTGGAGGTCATCCCGGTTCACTCAGGAAGGGGACAGGCGGTGGAATGGAAGTAGCCATATTTTGCAGCTGCAACAGGGCACACCAAAAATGGCACTGTTGATAATCTTCCTAGTATGCCAGTGAGCAACAGAGAAGAGAAAAACAAAAAAAATGTTTTAAATGTTGTAGGCTCCCATTAACATATTGTGCCACCTTGTCTTGTCATAATGGGCTCCTGTCTTACTGCATGAATATCAAGTGCTCCCAGGCGTGGGAAGATACTGTTGCTAGGCAGTATCTGTGTCACAATGGAAGATCCGGAGCTTGGTCAGTCTGACAGATCAAGTTCTGCGTTCTTTCTTCCACTCCGAGGCGTGGAAGATCTGTTGCCGATCAACCGACGTCATAATGGGAGGACCGGGGTTCCTGGAGGTCCACGCACCCTCTACAGCGCGTGTCTAGAGGTGCGCGCTGGAAGGGGAAGCTCGCTCGGGAGCTCGCGCTGTGGCTCGCGCTGGCCTCCTTAATGCCACGCTCCCCGCCAGAGCTCACATGCAGCAACAACGCTGCGAGGAACCTCGCGCCGCCGGCCGCGCTGGGGGCTCGCGCAGGGAATGGCTCGCGCAGGCTCTCCGGCGGCTCTGGGCCCCTTTCCAGAGGTTTTTATTCGCAGCGGCGCCAAACTCAAGCGAACAGCGACTAGCGGCGGCACCAGACCAAGCAAACAGTGATTGGTGCTCACCTCCCTACGTCTGCCTCTTGCCTGCTGTCTTCTAGGGAGGAAGAGCCAGGGTCCGGGCGGCGCCACCACACGGGAGACACAGAATTCCACGGTGGGTTGTCAGCAATCCTCGTCGCCAATGTTAAGATTGAGGTCCAGACGGAAAAAGGTTCATAAGTTCTTTAATAAGTCAATACACGCAGACAGCAGGCACCCCCTTTAGAGGCAGGCTCCAACTGACCACAATAGAACATACAGTGAAGCAAAACATTCTCATTAGAATTTCATGACATCACAATTACTCTGTTTTGTCAAGACTACATATGATGTATAAATGACCATTTTAAATGAGAATACGAAAAGTATACACCAGAACACACCTTGCTGTCCTTAAGTGTCTTTTTTGCCTTGGCATTAAACCATTGCTCTTAACCATTGGTCTTTTCCCGGATGACCTCCACGCAGAAGGATGGCCCCCTCGTCCACCGTGGGACCTTGCATGCTGTGACTACATCCTCTGCAGTAGCCGGCGAGGTCATGACAAGATGGCCACCGAGCTTCCTTCTTTGTTTGCACCGTCCTCGGTGCGTGGAGGCACGTCCCGTTTTCTGCCTCCTGATTGGCCCCTGCCCTCATCAAATGCAGAGAGCCGTGAGGCGAAGCCGGGTCTGCGCATTTAAGGGCAGCGCTTAAGGGCTCCTCCCTGTCTTTTCCCTGTCCTTTCCATGGACTTGCCTATGGATTTTTGCCTGCAGCCTACCCTCCTGGTCACCCAGCGTTCTGTGCGACACCTTGATGCACGGTCACGGCGCAAAGGTAAGGTGTGCCCGTACCTCCGCTTGCCCCTCCTGTTCCATGTCTACCTTCCCTTCTTGAATCCACCGAATAACCCAGCACCCTAGTGCTCTTGACTTTGCAGCACCAACGTGACTCTTTTTCACTGCCCTCCATCACAAGTTGACTCTTGTTTCTGCCTCTCTATCTGCCAGTGGACCCTAACCCTCAGTGCCACAACAAACAGTCACGGTTTTTTGACACGTTTTATTTGCATGCCATCATCTTCATGAGCTGGTAATCTACAGTCTCCAATTCCACCTCAGTGGGATCTTGTAACCCAACCCTGTTAATACTGCTTGTAGTTGTCTGTTTCACTAATTTTGTATACCGCACATCTGCCCTCCTTTGCTTTGGGGGATTTACCCTTACCTCATCCATGTTTCACCCTTCCCCTAAACAAACGCACTGCAAATGTTTTGGTCCATTATCTATGCATTTTCCTGTGTTGCATTCACTGTTTTTAACTTACCTTGATTTCCTACTTCTGTATAATTTGTGCCATGTACACCTCTTCTGACCCTTCTACTTCCCCCCCCCTTTTATCACCCCATTCCCCTCCCTCTGGTCGTCTCCCTCCCTCTCTCATCTCATTCCTTAATGCCTTAGCGTGCCCGCCTGTCGAGACTTGGTCCCGTTACTGCCTGACAATGCCATTTGCATGTCCATTTCTTGCCCCTGCCTCCAGACCTTCGTGACCTTCCTCCCCTGCTCTGCGCTGACCCTACGCACACTCTAGAGGTGCCCACCCTGTGCTATGTGCTGGGTCCCACAAACCCACCCTCTTCTTCTTCCCACCCGGACTTACCTGCATCTCCCCCTCCTCTGGGGACCTAGACACTTCCTCGAGGTCTTCCCCTCCTAGCACTTACTCCTATCATCGGTTCCTTGACCGATGATAGTAGCTTGTCTGTCCCCCTCTTACCCATTGTTCTCCATTCCCCCTCCCCTGCTTCTAAATTTATCTGATGAATTTGCTCAGCAGTTGTCTTGTTCCTCCTCACCCCCTCTATCCCTGCCCCCCCTCCCAACCCTCCTCTTGTATTCCTCCTGCACTGCGTAAATTGTCGTCAGACATAGTAATGTTACTGCTTGCTTTGTTCTCCTTCCTATCCATTACCTCCTGCCTTACTTGTTCTATGCACTTGCACTATCAGAAATGTCGTCAGGCCTATTATGATAGTTTTTTCACATTCTGCTTTGCTTCAAGGACAAGGACACTTCTCGCTCTCTCTCTCTCTCTCTCTCTCGATGCATGAATTTATTAGTAAACCCTTTGTTGCTCTATCTTCATATGAAGCCCGAGGCTGACTTGGCCCGCCTCAAATGCCCCAGTTCTACATGTATGCCATCGACACCCCTGCTGGCCTCAGATTAGGAAAGGCCTTGGGGCCAACAGTAGATTAATGTCTTGCATTGGGGGCTACGGTAAGCTAGATGTCTCATAACTGGCGAACGCTCAATCGTTTAAAGATGGAGGTGCTGCTCTGTGACACAGGTCCTCTGGATATTAATGACATCGATGATTGTCCTCTGATCATGGCCTGTTGCACTGGAGTCATGCCATGTACCCGTCACCTAAATGAGAAATGTGGGCATTCTTTCTGAAAAATCTTTGTTGTTAATGGCACTAACCAGCGCAGTCGCCAGAGCCTGTTTATTCCATCTTTGAATTCTCCATTGGTTCCTGGTGTGTTGTACCTTTACACGGTGCCTTAAGTGGCACTTCTAAATGAGCTGGGTTTATCAAGGGGGCGTGGCATAACGGCGGGTGGGGCTCAATGGGCTACAGGCAGCCCTGCCAGGCAGCCTTTTGTTCAGATCAGCACCCTCTCCCCACGGATTCTCTTGCTTCCTAGGCGAGCGTGTTGCCCCTGAGCTATCCTCCCAAGACAAAGAAGGGGATATTTTATTCCTCATAATACATGGCCACATACTGTCATCCCTTTTAATTCCTTGCCTCTTAATGTAAGAGACCTTCCAGTTGCTGACACAAACAATGTCGAATCTGGATTAAAAGAACATAAGATGCAGTTTATCATGTGCTGCAGAAAATATAGTATAAGCAATGTAATGAAATAGGTTTAAAACACGTTTTCGTTTTGTGTGCTTTAAAATAAGTATAACATGCTGATTTGTGTGCTTATGAGTTAAACTCCACAAACAGTTTCCTATCAGTTAATGGACTCTGAGTTAAGATGGTCGTCACTTCGCACACGCCGTCCATTTCATGGGTTTTGTTGCTATAAATCGAATCATCTCATCTATGTATTATGTTTTTTCACTGAATTTCATGGCCGTGGCCACTGTCCTTTTAACACCAATTATTAAAAAGGACAGAGGCCCATTGGCCATGCCCTTTTGCCGTGTCCACTGTCCACATTGCAGCAATAAGCCAAAAAAGGCAGCGGCCTGTGGCCAAGACCCACTTTCTCCAAACCCATAGGCAGTTGGCAGGTAGTACTCCTGTCGAGGCCCATGTCTCCCTCACTCAGCCATGGCCCACATTACCGTTACAAAGTGACTTAGCAGATCCCACCGGCCATGGCCTTCAGCTGTGTCCACTGTCAACATTGCAAAACTTTGCCAAAAGAGCATGAACCACTGGTCACAGCCTTCAGCCATGTCCACTATCCCTTTTGCACCAAAAATGGCAAAAATGGTCACTCAGCCAGGCCTTTAGCCAAAGCCCATATCCCTATCAAAATTAAATTATCAAATCCCACTGGCCATGGATGTTCTACTAATGTTGGTGGCCTCCTGCATGTTTTAACATATATGCTGAGGAGAATTCTTTTAGAGCCTCCCATAGTTCCTGCAAAAAGGTACAGTGTAAAGACTGCAATTTTACAGTGAGAATGATTCCCTTCAAGGGGAAGCAAAGATTGTGGGTACTGCAGTGATGCGAAAACCCTTGACCATTTAAAAGTCTTCCCGATCACCACTGCAACTCGCCATATACCCCGCTCCTCCTTTCTAGGACCCCCTTGTCTAAATCCTCCCTGACCATCTTTTACCCCCTTTCTCTCGCTGGTCAGTGTGACACATTTCTTTTGAGTGCGTCTTGTGGCAGTTCTGTGGGAATCCCCTGGAACTCCTGCGGGATTCCATGGGTAAGATGAAAACGGTCTGGGATAAACGTGCTCCACAGCCCACTCCTAACTGTCCCACTGCACATGTGGCCCTCTTTCTCCCACCCTACCTCTAACCTGATAGGTAGCCATCCATTTCCCTACTCCAAATATAATTTAAAGGCACTATTCTTTTTCATCTTCCCTCAGAATTACTGCAGGAATTGCTCACCTCAAGGAAAAATATGGTGGCTGTTTTTTTTCTGGAAAGCCTCACTGCGGCAATGCTCCATGGGAGGTATTGAAACGTTTCTCGGGCATATGTGCTGCCCATTCTCCTTCTAATTATTTTAAAACTACTGGACGGTTTTACCCCAACAATAGTCACATCAATAGTATTTTGTGCCCAAGTTGTTTCTTGTTTGGTGCAAATCCCTCCAGCGGTTTTCGCGCTCTGTGTATGCAAGGAAAGCACGTTTCAGTCTATCAGGAAATGTATAGGAGTAGGCCGAAAACAGCGTTTTTTGTTGATAAGTTTTGAACCACAGGTTATCAAATTTTCCAGATTTGAGGAGCGCATAGCAGGCGTGAAAAGGTATTAGTAACAGAATTTGGGGAAAAACAATGGAAATTGGTTTAATCTTTGCTGTCCTATAAAATATTGGATGGCAAAGACTAGAATATCCCACCCAACATATGTACATAAAGGTGTCCATCCAGACTAAAAATCCCACAATTAACTATTGCTCTAATTGTATTCTTATATTATTATGTTTATGTATCATTTCAATAGTATAATGGGTGTTAAGATTAAAGTTTTCACTTTCAGAATAGGAATACAAATGTTCACGTTTTGGGGGCAAAAATGTGCATGCCCACATATGAGTCAGACATTCTTCAGATGATGTCCAGTGAACACTCACAATCTTCTTTTTGTTCTCCAGGAGGAGTTCTGCCTCTGATTGCCGACAAGAATATCTGCCTGGAGACGGCTACTGAATTCTTGTTTGATCTTCCCATCTTCACCAACCCCATCATTCTGTTCTGCATGAATAAGGAGCTCAGGCTGCACTGCAAGCCGCTTCTGGGGTGCACATCGCTCTGGTCCACCAAGACAAGGAGGTCCCAGAACAGTCAGTCTGCTTCTACATCCGATGAACAAAAGATGCAGGACGTCTCAACCAACACCAAGCTGGAATCTATATCCAGCAGCGAGTAGTTTTTGACTCACTATGTTTGAAGTAACACAGGAAAAGTGATTAAATTTGCACCTGGTGGTTGCGTTGCTATAACAAAGCTTTAACTAATATTGCAGTAAAAAAGGGTGAACATGGAAAAATGTAGAAATTAAAAAAGGGCCCCAAATGACAAAAAAATGCACTAACTCAAATAAAGGGCTTTTTACTGTAACACAGCCCATGGCCTCGATTGCTGACTGGGAATTTTAACAGTTAAAAAGTGGGGTGGGGGAGAGCTGGCTTCATGGAGAATGGGAGAGTTAGTACTGGGTCTTGGAAAGGTAGAATTTCACACGTGGAAAAGGTCATGCATTCTGCAAATACTATGACCTCATCTTTTTTTTTTAATACATCTTGTGATGGGGATAATTTAGGATGCAGGCTTTGCTTGGACAACTGTGTGTATATATAAAGCTGGTCATATGTAATTGGTGCCTGCTCCAAATATATATGATCTAACATAACATATCAAGCATCGAGGCAGTAAGGGCTTCCTGAGCCCATACAGATGCCTTCAATACATATATGATGGGATAAGATGACATGATAGGAGTAATGAAAATAGGGCAAGCTGGGTCCCTGCGGGCTGCAATCCTTTGACCCAACTTTAACATGCACTACATAAATAAGCAGATATGGCAATAAGGGAGTCATAAAGTAAAACAGACAAATAAATAGCTAATCCTTTCATTGTATTGAATATTTGACTGTTTGAGTGGTTCCAAATATGCCAGGTTTTCACCCAAAGATGGGAAATAGGATGAAATAGGCATTACCCCTGTTGAAAAGAGTCTCAAATTCCAGTCCCACAAGTAAGGGTTACTTTCACTTACATTAAGTCATGATGTGTGAAATTGACTCAGGGCTCCTTGCCCGAGCCTCAGAGAAGGGACACAAAAATCTGGCAATAGAATGACAGAGAAAGTAACACATTCACCCTCACTTGCAGGGGGGTCTTGCATCAGTCGGACGTTGCACGGAAATCTCACCGAGCAAGCAGAATGAGTTGCACGGGGTCATCAATGAATGCATTGGATGTTGTTGTGATTTTGTGGGGGGAATAGACTTATCAATGTTCACGACAGTTGGAAGGGTGGATTCAAGGTAGATAAAAAGACATTTCAGTATGGGTTCAGTTTAAAAAAAGGAAAAACATACCATCAACCCCTGCCCTGGCCTCTATTCTCAACGGACATTGCAAGATTGGACCACATACGCAGTCGGAAATTGGCATGTCATACAGAGGTATACAGGCCGATTCATGGAATAAATGTGCGCCGAAAATTCCGGCGCAGAGGGGCCTATACGTGCGCTGCGCCGAAAAATAGCGAAAAGCGCAGGGAAACCAGCGCACGTCGATTCATGGAAGTCCGTGCGTAAGAAAAGCATAGGACGTGCGCTGAAAAAGTGCACGGCGCACGCCGGCGCACAGGTCAACCAACGGCGTGCGCCACGGCCACTGCGCTATCACTCCGAGCGCAGCGCACAGCTCTAAAGTAGGCGGAACACAGGGCGGGACACTCGGAATGGGGAATAAAATGGGGCACAACACTCGGAATGGGGAAGAATGTGGGCGGCACGGGGAAGTACAGGAGGCAAGTGCGCGGAACGCCCACACGCTCTCCGGCAACACGTATTCATGGATTCGAACAGGGCAAAACAGCGCTCGATCAAACCAGCGCACAGGCCCAAAAACGTACGCCACAAGTAAGCAGGCGGTAGCGTCCCGACGCACTCAACGAAAGTGCGCCAAAACTTGCGCCAACAAATACCACCCACATACAGCAATGGGCCATACCGTGACCCCAAAGGACTAATGATGTGCAAAGGTGTACGCCATTTACACGGACACCCACTGTTCAAAAATTCGCGCGTGTGTGTACAACGGGTTGCGCGAGAAGTCACTCGCGCGATTGCCCTGGGTACGTGTATCCCGGGGTGCGGGGAAGTCCCACACGCGATTGCCCTGGCCACGTCGATACCAGGGGTGCGTGTGAAGTTCCACACGCGAAAAGCCAGGGTACGTCATTTACAGGGGTGCGCGGGCAGTTTCACACGCGAAAAGCTAGGCTACGGGAATTCCAGGGGTGCGCGTGAAATCCTACACGCGAAAAACTAGGGTACGTCATTTACAGGGGTGCGCGGGAAGTCCCACACGCGATTACAGCAGGGTACGTGTATTTCAGGGGTGCGCGGGAAGTTCCACACGCGAATAGCCTGGCCGCGTGTATTTCAGGGGTGCGCGGGAAGTTCCACACGCGAATAGCCTGGGCGCGTGTATTTCAGGGGTGCGCGGGAATTTCCACACGCGAATAGCCTGGCCGCGTGTATTTCAGGGGTGCGCGGGAAGTTCCACACGCGAATAGCCTGGGCGCGTGTATTTCAGGGGTGCGCGGGAATTTCCACACGCGAATAGGCTGGGTGCGTGTATTTCAGGGGTGCGCGGGAAGTTCCACACGCGAATAGCCTGGGCGCGTGTATTTCAGGGGTGCGCGGGAAGTTCCACACGCGAATAGCCTGGCCGCGTGTATCTCAGGGGTGCGCGGGAAGTTCCACACGCGAATAGCCTGGGCGCGTGTATTTCAGGGGTGCGCGGGAAGTTCCACACGCGAATAGCCTGGGCGCGTGTATTTCAGGGGTGCGCGGGAATTTCCACACGCGAATAGCCTGGCCGCGTGTATTTCAGGGGTGCGCGGGAAGTTCCACACGCGAATAGCCTGGGCGCGTGTATTTCAGGGGTGCGCGGGAATTTCCACACGCGAATAGGCTGGGCGCGTGTATTCCAGGGGTGCGCGGGAAGTTCCACACGCGAATAGCCTGGGCGCGTGTATTTCAGGGGTGCGCGGGAAGTTCCACACGCGAATAGCCTGGGCGCGTGTATTTCAGGGGTGCGCGGGAAGTTCCACACGCGAATAGCCTGGGCGCGTGTATTTCAGGGGTGCGCGGGAATTTCCACACGCGAATAGCCTGGCCGCGTGTATTTCAGGGGTGCGCGGGAAGTTCCACACGCGAATAGCCTGGGCGCGTGTATTTCAGGGGTGCGCGGGAAGTTCCACACGCGAATAGCCTGGGCGCGTGTATTTCAGGGGTGCGCGGGAAGTTCCACACGCGAATAGGCTGGGCGCGTGTATTTCAGGGGTGCGCGGGAATTATCACACGCGATTAGGCTGGGTGGGTCCTGTCACCCTCGACGGCCCCTGCAGGCAGCCCACAAAACAGGGGATTACCCTGCACACCTGCTCATGTCTCCCACCACCCCCACCCCCCCAGTCACCAGGGGTACCCTCCACCAGGCCCCCACCCATGCCTCCCACCACCCCCACCCCCCAGCAGTGCAGGGGCAGCCTCCACCAGGCCCACACTCATGTCTCCCACCACCCCCACCCCCCCAGTCACCAGGGGCACCCTCCACCAGGCCCCCACCCATGCCTCCCACCACCCCCACCCCCCCGCCACCAGGGGCACCCTCCACCAGGCCCCCACTCATGTCTCCCACCACCCCCACCCCCCACCATCCAGGGGCACCCTCCACCAGGCCCCCACTCATGTCACCCACCACCCCCACCCCCCCAGTCACCAGGGGCACCCTCCACCAGGCCCCCACTCATGTCTCCCACCACCCCCACCCCCCCGCCACCAGGGGCACCCTCCACCAGGCCCCCACTCATGTCTCCCACCACCCCCACCCCCCAGCAGTGCAGGGGCAGCCTCCACCAGGCCCCCACCCATGCCTCCCACCACCCCCACCCCCCCGCCACCAGGGGCACCCTCCACCAGGCCCCCACTCATGTCTCCCACCACCCCCACCCCCCAGCAGTGCAGGGGCAGCCTCCACCAGGCCCCCACCCATGCCTCCCACCACCCCCACCCCCCCGCCACCAGGGGCACGTTCCACCAGGCCCCCACTCATGTCACCCACCACCCCCACCCCCCAGCAGTGCAGGGGCAGCCTCCACCAGGCCCCCACCCATGCCTCCCACCACCCCCACCCCCCCGCCACCAGGGGCACCCTCCACCAGGCCCCCACTCATGTCACCCACCACCCCCACCCCCCCCGCCACCAGGGGCACCCTCCACCAGGCCCCCACTCATGTCATACACCACCCCCCCCCCGAGTCACCAGGGGCACCCTCCACCAGGCCCCCACCCATGCCTCCCACCACCCCCACCCCCCCGCCACCAGGGGCACCCTCCACCAGGCCCCCACTCATGTCTCCCACCACCCCCACCCCCCAGCAGTGCAGGGGCACCCTCCACCAGGCCCCCACCCATGCCTCCCACCACCCCCACCCCCCCGCCACCAGGGGCACCCTCCACCAGGCCCCCACTCATGTCTCCCACCACCCCCACCCCCCACCATCCAGGGGCACCCTCCACCAGGCCCCCACTCATGTCTCCCACCACCCCCACCCCCCACCATCCAGGGGCACCCTCCACCAGGCCCCCACTCATGTCTCCCACCACCCCCACCCCCCAGCAGTGCAGGGGCAGGCTCCACCAGGCCCCCACCCATGCCTCCCACCACCCCCACCCCCCGCCACCAGGGGCACCCTCCACCAGGCCCCCACCCATGCCTCCCACCACCCCCACCCCCCCGCCACCAGGGGCACCCTCCACCAGGCCCCCACTCATGTCACCCACCACCCCCACCCCCCCAGTCACCAGGGGCACCCTCCACCAGGCCCCCACTCATGTCTCCCACCACCCCCACCCCCCACCATCCAGGGGCACCCTCCACCAGGCCCCCACTCATGTCACCCACCACCCCCACCCCCCCAGTCACCAGGGGCACCCTCCACCAGGCCCCCACCCATGCCTCCCACCACCCCCACCCCCCCGCCACCAGGGGCACCCTCCACCAGGCCCCCACTCATGTCACCCACCACCCCCACCCCCCCAGTCACCAGGGGCACCCTCCACCAGGCCCCCACTCATGTCACCCACCACCCCCACCCCCCCAGTCACCAGGGGCACCCTCCACCAGGCCCCCACCCATGCCTCCCACCACCCCCACCCCCCCGCCACCAGGGGCACCCTCCACCAGGCCCCCACTCATGTCACCCACCACCCCCACCCCCCCAGTCACCAGGGGCACCCTCCACCAGGCCCCCACCCATGCCTCCCACCACCCCCACCCCCCCGCCACCAGGGGCACCCTCCACCAGGCCCCCACTCATGTCACCCACCACCCCCACCCCCCCGCCACCAGGGGCACCCTCCACCAGGCCCCCACTCATGTCTCCCACCACCCCCACCCCCCAGCAGTGCAGGGGCAGCCTCCACCAGGCCCCCACCCATGCCTCCCACCACCCCCACCCCCCCGCCACCAGGGGCACCCTCCACCAGGCCCCCACTCATGTCACCCACCACCCCCACCCCCCCACCACCAGGGGCACCCTCCACCAGGCCCCCACTCATGTCTCCCACCACCCCCACCCCCCAGCAGTGCAGGGGCAGCCTCCACCAGGCCCCCACCCAAGCCTCCCACCACCCCCACCCCCCCGCCACCAGGGGCACCCTCCACCAGGCCCCCACTCATGTCACCCACCACCCCCACCCCCCCGCCACCAGGGGCACCCTCCACCAGGCCCCCACTCATGTCTCCCACCACCCCCACCCCCCAGCAGTGCAGGGGCAGCCTCCACCAGGCCCCCACCCATGCCTCCCACCACCCCCACCCCCCAGCACTGTGGGGAACCTGCCAGCAGGCCCCCACACATGTCCCCCTGGCCCCAGGTCCTGACGATACACAATCATGGCAGTAATGGCCAGCATACCCAGCACAAACACCCAGGCAAGGATTGCATCCACCCACATAGTGAATGCAATCACATGACACAACCCCAATGCCAAGTATGCAAAAGAACACATGTCCGTCACACACACATACACAATGGGTGCAAGTGAATGTCAAAACCCATATCATGACATGTAACAAACCAATGAGAAAATAACACAAGTGTAAGAAAATATAAAAAATGTATTAAATACCAAAAATAAGTGAATTTTTCAAACATACAACGATGTGGCTAAGTAAATAAATGGTCCATGTCCGAGAACAAAAGTGATAAACAAAAAAACAAAGGAAAAAAAAATTAAAATGAATTTGTCCAAAGCAATATCATGTAATAGGAAATTAATGAAAAACCATTACGTCATGGTGAAAACAATAAGAAATTAAAAAAATGTATCTCCCAAAAAAACAAACTATATACAGGAATGTTCCAGGGTCCATGAGCCCAACACCAAAAATGAAACCTACCACTAACTAATGAAAAATATATGTACAAAAAAGTGGCCATTGTCCGAGCGGTCCAAAATAATAAAAATAAATAAAGGAAACCTAGCACTAACTAACTAAATAACTATATACAAAGGCAGCGGGCAAGTCCTGCGGCTCACTTGGTGATGTTGCTGGCCAGGGCATCATCGAACTCCATGTCGATGTCCTGGAGGCGGGACTCTGTCCTGGCCCCGAGGTCTCGCAGGGACAACCCCATGTCCACCTCAAACTCCCTGCGAGCTTCCTCGAGGCACTCAGCCCGCCTCAATGCCCAACGCATGGAGAACTCCGCCCTGACCATGGCGAGCCGCTCCTCTTCCGCCCGCTGCCGCTCCGCACCTATCCGCTGGCCAAACTCCTCCCACACGGAACACACCACCATCCCAGGGTTGCCCTGCCCTCCGGCCGATGCCTGCCCCTCGGATCTTGATGGCCCCGAGCCATGATGCCTCCCACGTCGAGCCCGCTGCTGCCTCCGACGCCACTGCCTCTGCCAGCACGACGGCATCCAGGCTGATGGAAACCACCGACGCCGTCGTGCACGTGCCCTGCCCGATGATGCCGTCACATCTTCCATCTGCTGGGGTCCACTTGCTGTGTTGTCCACCCCTGCTGGACCTCCGACTCCCAACTGTGGCAGGGATGGGATCCCCACCGAGCTGGCTGCATTGGTCGGGGCAGGTCCACAGGGGGCCCTGGTGGCATCTGGGCCGGAAGACGGCAAGGAGAACGACCGGTGGATAGCCTGCACTGGGGAGGAGAGGGTCGTCAGATTGGCCAACACATGCAGGAAACCCCCGAACATGGCCGATCCCAATTGGGCCACGTCGGCACGGTGCACTTCGTGATGACGTGCGTGCTCCTCCCGGGAAGCACGCACGTCATCACGAATCACAGCCGTGCGCATCGCGACCCCAATCAGGACCTTCTCCACGCGGCCAGGGGTTACCACGTCCGCAGGTGGAGGGGAGTCAGGTGACATGGACATCCCCTCTACCTGCGGACGGGCCTGGGACGGGGCATCCCTGCTGGTGCATGGTGGTGCACTCACAGGGTCAGGGACAGTGACATGCACAGGCCCCTCCACGGTGACCTGTGCTGCCTCCTGCCCCTGGCCCTGGACTGCACCACTTGCACCAGCAGGGATGCTCCCACCAGGCCCCATGTGTGCACCAGTGTCGGCCTCCTCCTCCTCTGTGCAAACCACCAACCTGGATGGCTCCTCACCGTCTCCCGCCGTAGCAGGCCCCTGTGGGGGCTCACCCACCCCTTCCGCTGCAGCCGTGGGGGCATCCCCGCCGCCTTGCTCCACAGCGCCGTCTCCGCCCTCTCCTTCACTAGCCGCTGCGTAGAGGGAGACAAAGGACACAAGCATCAGGCTACTGTACAATGGTCCCCTAGACAGGAAGCAATAGCAGATGAGCACCACTGTCAAAGTACACTTCCATCATGTCCCTCCACAACACATGGGTCAGTCCAGGCAAAACACACACAGTAACAGGCATGGTACATGCCATGGACATTTCCATGCATGTCCAATGGACTCTAGAAACATTCAATGATATGTAACTCACATGCATCATGGCTCATGCATATCACATGCACACACTTCACCTCAGTCACATCCATCTGGCCCCAAACACACCGAACACAGGCGAAACAAGGGTAAGTTGGGTGCGTCACTGAATCTGTGCATTGTCACACACATGTGTCATGCATCCATGGCATGCACAAGTCACAGACACGCAGGTCAGGCACACAGACATGGCTACCATATATGTACCTGGCATCAGCACCCATCCTTCACCCCCATCCATGTCCAGGTACAGAGACTGGCATGCTCTCATGTCCAAAATCTGCATAGGGCTCCCCATGCCGCATTTCAACACATGCAACAACCATGTGGGTCACACATCACTGGTCGCACATGCATTACCATGATGTCCCTGCACACATACATGCATACATGGCCCATGGCACACATACAGGCAAGTATCATAGAACCAGCACACCGCAACATGCCCTGTCTCACACAGTAATGCTTGGACACATACCGCTCAACTCCAGACGGGCCTCCCTCTCAAGGACCTGGGCGTGGAGCGCTGGGCGTACGCGTTCCAGGACCCTCTTCTGGATGGAACTCATGCGGCCCCGGCCCCCCTCCACGAGGCGCCGGGCCTTCACAAGGGTCCTGGACCTCAAGTCCTCCCAGCGCTTCTTGATCTTCTGGACGTTGCGGGTTGCCACCCCCTCCGCGTTGATGGCAACCACACAGTCGGCCCAGATCCTCTCCCGTCCTTCCTTGCTGGCGCGGGACGATCCAAAGAGGGCATCATACTGCCCCAGGACATGCTCCACCAGGACACCAACTTCGGTGGCAGTGAAGCTGGTGCCCCTCTGCCCCTCTGGCCTGGGGTTGCCACTGGTGCCAGATGTGGAAGTGCCCGACATGGCAACCCCAGAGGCAGGTGTGGGTGGGCAACTGGGTCCTGGGGCTGGGCTGTGGAGCGATGTAATCCCAGTTGGGAGTCTTCAGTTCCAGCAGGGGTGGACACAGCAACTGGACCCCTGCAGATGGCTGATGTGCAGGCACCAAATGGCAGGGCACGGTGGCAGCAGGCAGGCAGGCAGGCAGGCAGCAGCAGATAGCACGTGGGAGGCTGCTCGGGGCACTGGGGGGCAGTAACTCGGCCTTCTGGGCAGGAGCGTGGTGTTCCGTGTGTTTTCGGGTGGCCAGCTTGATACGGAGTGATTTGGCACGTGAAAATCCTGCACGTCAGCGTGAAATCCGAGGAAAGGCCCTTAGCGCGTAAGCGCGTCAGCACGCATACGCGATTCTATTGGACCAGAGTTCCTCAGCGCGTAAGCGCGTCTGACGTGACCCGCACGGGCGTTCCCCACTCAGCCCGTGATGACGGAACACACGTGGAAATACTGCACGTCAGAGTGTCATCGCGTGATTGGCCTATGTACGTGTATTTAATGGGTGCGCGGCCACTTACACACGCAAGTACGTCAGCGAACCTGTATCCCGTGGTGCGTGTGAATTTCCACACGCTATTGGACTGGGAACTGGATTCCAGGGGTGCGCGGGTCACACGCTGTATCCCGTGGTGCGTGTGAATTTCCACACGCTATTGGACTGGGAACTGGATTCCAGGGGTGCGCGGGTCACACGCTCGCCTAGAACACGCGCAAAGCATAAAATTGCGGACTTTAACAATAACAAGCTCAGACGCCAGGATGAACATACCGTTCCTAGCAGCAGTGGCAGTGGGCTACCAAAGGAGGAGGAGGAGGATAGTCAGGGCCAGAATATTCACACCCAGAACCAGCCTTTTCGGGATGCCTGATGACCAGGTGTATGGGAGGTACAGGTTTCCACCACACATCATACTGGACCTGGTGACTGAGTGGGAGGATGACCTCACATCACCCACCCTGTGCTCCCAAGCACTCAGCCCCCTGGAGAAGGTCCTCAATGTACTGCACTTCTTAGCCACTGGATCATTTCAGCGGACAAGTGCCATAGTGGGTGGGGTGTCACAGGCCACCCAGTCACGCTGCCTACACCAGGTCTTGAACATCATGACTGCACGCCCATCAGTCCGCAGGCACATATACCTGCCCAGAACACCTGCAGAAAGGCATGCTGCCGCCCTGGATTTTTACGGAGTGGCACGATTGCCCAAAGTGCTAGGTGCCATCGACTGCACCCATGTGGCTCTACGTCCCCCCAGGGCATCAGAGCACATCTATAGGAACCGCAAGCACTGGCATTCCATCAACGTGCAGGTAGTATGTAATGCCAAGGGAATCATCACCTCAGTATATGCCAACTATCCCGGGTCCACCCACGACAGCTTCATTTACCGAATGTCCACCCTATGCCGGGACATAGATGCTGGGCGGCATGGCGATACATGGCTGCTTGGTGAGTATGTATGCCACTGCACATGCATGCATGTTGGATACTGAGCAAGGTCACAACCCCACCAATGATACCAATCACCACCTCCACAGGGGACAGTGCCTACCCTCTCAGCCCCCACATGATGGCGCCAATTCGGAACCCCACCACGCCACCCCAGGTAAGATATAACACAGCCCACATTACAACCAGGGGCATAGTGGAGCGCACATTCGGAGTGCTAAAGTCACGCTTTCGCTCCCTTGCCCGTTCTGGCGGGCAGCTGTTATACGCTCCCCCAGTAGTGTGCAGGATCATAGTGGCAGCATGTGTCCTGCACAACGTTGCAACACGCCGGGGCCTGGCCGTGGACATGGTGGTGGCCCCACATCCCCAACCACATGCACAGCCGCTGCGCATGGGAGGGGAAAGGGCACGGGGGGAGGCAGCCCGTACACAGCTAGTGGCTAATTACTTCACATAGAAATCACACCCCTGTGGAGTGCACACTGCCCTGGCACATTCCATCTGACAATCAATGATGACTCAACCTGACACTGATCCTGAATGTCTGGAGGATGAACCGGGAATACCATGTCAGCCTGAGATTGTTCACCTGGAAGTGTCACAATGTGTGCATCCCTACCCACACAGACACCACCAATGCAGTTTTGTGAAGTTACACATTGAAGCAGCTAAAATGAATACCCACTTGCAAAATGCAACAAGAGGACAGTGCCATGTCAGCCAACCCAACCCCAGCACCGCCACACGACACACCGTGCCATGTCATGCTAATTGCAGGTAAACAAAGTAATCCCCACAACATGACATCAGTCTCACTATGTACAGTGGCACTATTAGAAACCTGCAACACCTGAAATGCTCACAGCAATGCCGGACCAACAACATACTTGAGCACGTAGTACCATTAACATGACATCACAAATGTTACATATTAGTAGTCTCACCACCTGGAAATGCCTGCACTCCCACCACTACCAACTGTGCAGTGTTGTCGCCATGTAGAGTTGTAGGTGCACTGCTGCCAACATGGTCCCCATCTCCAGACTACAGGTCCTTGTGTGGACATGAGGAAGGGACCTGCAAATTGGGAGGTAGACACAGAAGAAGAGTTACACATCAATGCAACATGCAGTGTACAACACAACAGCAATATGCACTATGAATGTATACACAGTATTGACTACAGACTGGCCACACAGCTCATGGGAGTCCAACGTCACTGTGTAATTCACTGTCACTTGGGCACACCCTTTGCAAGCCCATGGAAACGGGAAGCAGGAGGGGTGTGTGTGACTCAAACCCAAGCATCTGAACCAAATACATTACAAGCCTGCATGTGCCCAGCCACAATGCAGCGTATGCCCACAGGAACCACGGAAGCCAACAGATCGAAGCCAACAGATTGTCCCAAAAAAATTGGGAATAAAAGAATTCAAAATAAAAATAAAAATAAGAAACAATCAAAAATGGCCATTGATGGGCCCGGGGGGGTTGGGGAGGCCACCCAGGAGGTCCGAGGACAGGATGCACACCAGAAGCCACCTGCGTGGATCCTGGGAAGATGAAACACCTCCATGGGCTCATGGCCCACACGGCTACCCTATTGTGGGAGTATCACTGCTGTCGCTATTATCACCCTGTGCAGCTGCATCCGGAGGTGGTTGCACTATGGGAGGCAGCCCACGCAAGGCCCTAGTCTGCTCCTCCATGGCTGCAAGCATGCGGGTGTGGTAGGTCTGGTTCTGGAGGATGAGTGTGCGGAGGTCCCCATGCAACAACTCACGGGATGCCCGGACCTCCGCCCTCGTTGCCTGCATCTCAGCTGAGAGCGTACGGGTGAGACGCTCCAGCTGCTGTTCTGTCCTTTGGTGTGTTGAAGCCTCAAGCTCAACAAGAGTCGTCCTGAGGTGAAGGAGCTCCTGCCTCAGGGCTTCCCTGTGGCCCTGGGACTCAATGGAGATGGCCTCCTGCAGAGTCGCCAGTGCCGCCCGCCTGTCCCTGTTGGACCCCAACATGTCCTCCCTGTGTGACTGGCAGATGGAGTCGGTTGCCTGCTCTAGTCGCTCCATCAGCCTTTCTGGGGGGACAATGGAAGTGGCCACCCTATCCATGGCCTGAGCCATCATCTCGGATGATGCAGCCTGTTGGGTAGCCATACCGTAAATGGATTGCTCCCATGCGGTATTGCCGGGTGGCGTACGGCCACCACGTCGGCGGGCACCACACCTGTCTGGGGCAAGGCGAACTGCGCCTTGCTGTGCCGGCAATGCCTGAGGCTGCAGGACTGCATTCCCCCTCTGATCTGCTGGCCCAGGAACAGGATCAGATGTCGCGGAGTGTGACCCTGCATCCGTAACCACCGAAGGCGTAGCTGCCAACACTGACATCCCCATGGAGGGTACTGACCCTGGTGCAGGTGGGTGAGACAGAACAGAATCCCTCCCTGGAACACTCACCTGCGACGGCACGTAGGTCTCATCCGAATCAACACCTGAGTACAGCTCGGGGGAGGTGCAGCCAGAGACACCCCTTGAGGGCACGACCTGCAGCACTTGTGGGTTCTCCCCCACCACCACACCACGTCCCTCACTGGTGGTTGGTCGGCCCTGGGACACCTCCTGGGTCTGCACCATCTCCACAACCCCAGCAGTATCAGGTGCGTCTTCCCCTGCAAAGACATGAAAACAAAGAAATGAAAACAGGCATTAGCACCATGGCACACATTGAGGGCTGAGAAGCAAGAGAACCAGTACTTGATTGACACATGTCCCACATGACTAAAACCCTCCCATGCATGCACCCTCACTGCGTATGAAGTGCAGGCAAATGGCACACACTGATGACACCAAGATGGAAGATGAACAAATTTTCTGCATGCTGCCTGGCAGTGGCATCACACATTGGCCTGTGATTGGCAGGTGAAACACACATGCCATCACACAGATGGCATGTGCCATTGCTATTGAGTGAAGATGGAGAGGAGGGAAGCACCTATTCATTCAGTCCAGTTCCCGCATGTAATAGCTTTTCTGATTCTTACAGGTCAGATTTTTCACCTGGAGCTGCCAGTCTGAAATGGTCCAATTGCACAGGGAC